>NW_027468674.1:11489557-11507057 GCF_046254945.1 Alosa pseudoharengus | reverse complement strand
TAAATTTTCTGAACAAGTTAATGATAGTTTTCGCTTCAAGTGTTTCAATTACAAAATAGTATTTTGTATTTGAAATACGTATTTTAAATACATATATTAGAAATACGTATTTTAAATACATATATTAGAAATACTGCCCATCCCTGGCAACATGGTAAAAAGATGAAAATGACTTGATTTTACTTCCAATTCATTTTACATTCTCCAAGGTATGAACATTAACATTTTTCATAACTCCATGTAGGACGTTTCTGTACATAAATGTAAGCACTGTGGCAGTAGTAATGCAATATTTAGAAAATGTAGGCTACTCTTGATACTCAAGTACTTTTAAAAACAAGTACTTCAGTACTTTTACTTAAGTAGACATCTGACTGTTGTACTTTTACTTGTACTTGAGTAAAATTTAGCAAAGGGTATCTGTACTTTTACTCAAGTAATGAAGCTGTGTACTCTGTCCGCTTCTGCTTTTAATTACTTTTTTCTGCAGTTAGTGAATGTTGTGTGTGATGTCTGTATGCTACTGAGACCTTGAATTTCCCCTTGGGGATCAATAAAGTATCTATCTATCTATCTATCTATCTATCTATCAATGTTTTGAAGTTCTCCTCATATGCATGTTGAAGCACACCATGTTTGAATGGTTGGCCATTATAGACAGATACTAGTTGTGGTGGTTTGACAAATGGTGGTTTTGTGGTTTGGTCTTACGTAAGACTGTGGCTTTCAGTCGCTTGTGAAATATTGATTTTTTGGCTTGTTACCTCACAGACCGCAATGGTCTCCCATTAGGAGCTCCCTAAGGTGTATGTAATGGACAATCTGGTCTCGTTAGCGAAACGTTCCCCTGGGAACGTTTTCGCAGACCCAGCCAAACGTACCACCAGGTACGTTTCTGAGGTGCAAACTGGCCAGCGGGGGTGCTAATGTGAGACGTTTGGACATCGTTTACTACAGTTAGGTCTGGTCAAACTAGATCGGACATGAGCTCAGAAGTATTCTTTGGTTACCAAACCAACATTAATAGTAATTATTTCTTGCTCAGTTTTACAAAATATAAGGGCACAAATCCTGAACTTAGTTGTTAATACAGGACACGCGTCATGTGATGATGTTATGAACAATGGTGAACAATTGATATTGATACAAATCGTCAACAATGGCCGATTATATAACTTGAACTGCAAAACTGTGGGTCTCAACTTTCGAGAGAAATGGAATGCAGCGTTGCCATCCGTCTGGTCAGGTGTGGGTGGATGGGCGCTCATCTGTTGGCTGTGGCTAATGCTAGCTGTCTTTAGTGTGGCCACTTCCCCCCTCTGCTCCCGCCTCTTAATCCCCACGAGAACCTGAGAAGTGTCTGGACGGAACAGAAGGGAGGCTTCTGTCCCCGGAACATTCCGGAATCGATGGGGAGCCTTTGTTGACTGGCTTCTGCGGGGACAGGCAGGGGCATGCCAAGCACAGAGGTGGCTGGCGTCTTTTTGTCCACTCATGAGTGGACACAGGTGGGCAAGCCCCCAGTGTTGCTGCATCTGTTGTTGTTTTTGTGTGTGTGTGTGTGTGTGTGTGTGTGTGTATGTGTGTGTGTGTGATTGTGTCTGTGTGTGTGTGTGTGTGTGTGTGTGTGTGTGTGTGTGTGTGTGTGTCATTATTGCTGTTGTCATTGTGGACCCCAGTCAATAGACATTCCTCACAAAAGTACCTTGATTTAGCAAAAGGTGGCTAAGAAAGAGGTGGATGGGGGGAGGGGAGGAGAAACAGAGAAGATGGAGGAACTGAGAGAGAGATGTGTTGTTGTTTTTTCTTTCTCTCCCACAATTCATCAGAATACAATTGAGGGTTGACCAGCCCAGCCTAGTGCCACCCTGCAGGCTTAGAACCGGTGATCCATAACAATGACTCGTCCTCCAAAACCATCCCTGGCCCCTGGGCAGCCTAAGGGCCACGCCGCCGACTAACTAGGTGTTGTCCAGAGATTAGGACTAGAGGGGACAGTACACTGCCCGTAGTAGTGATAACAAGAGGTGTGAAGGGATTCTACAGGAAACAATTTCCCTGAAATCCCCATTTGAAATGCTGTTGGTGAAATCTGACTTCAATGTATTTCTTCATATGAATGCATTTCATATGTGCGATATAAACTATGTATTAGGTCTCACTAATGAAATGTTTTTGGGTATAAATGGGATGTCAACTGAAATAAAGCATGCAATTTAAGTTTCAGAGTGTCAGAGTTGTATAAAAATACAAACTGTTTCTCAATTACAGACATGATCTTCAGTACAACTGGTGAGAACATTACATGTCTGGACAGAAAGTGACTTTGCAAGTGTATTGCAGTTTTTTGCACAAGCAAAGTTTTTTGAAAACATATCACGATGTTAGCATTGCTAATACCATTCACTTCTTTTTTTGTAGCTGAACTCAAAGATCATCATCGGTATCTGATCAGGACTACTGCATCAACAGCATGAGGATATCCCCTTTCCGGGGGCTGATTCTCCGAACACTAGTGCAGCTCATTTCATCTCTAAAACTCTAGCTGAACTGTGCTCAGCTTAATTGTGGATTTCTGCGCTCTGTAATCCTCAAAGCCTCCATCTCTGGATTTGACGCTGGGTCCGCTGGGACAGGTAAGGGCCGAGGGGCTTACATGCTCTGCCTTGTCTTCAGTTGAGTTAAGCCTTACCTGAGGGGCACCTGCAAACATCCAACCCCCCCCCCCACACACACACAAACACACACACACACCTGAACCCCCTCCCTCTGGTTCTGCACAGGGTTTCAGCCATCCAGTTCAGCTGGTTGTTTTGGACTAGCACTGTCTTTCATTCTGGCTGCGGTATTACAAAACGAGTTCTTTGTGAGTTTTTGGCTGAAGGGGCTAACAGCCAGTTGTCATGTTGTGTAATGGTGAGCAGATGGCAAATAGGATAGTCTATTTTTATGTGTCCGTCTTACCATAGGATAGTCTATTTTCATATGTCCGTCATTACCATCTCAATGTACTTCAACATAGTATAAAAGGTCTTCTCTCTTCTCTCTCATTCTCTCTGTTTCCCTCTTCCATTCTGTGACTATCCCACTCTCCTACAGTATTTACCTTCCTCTCCCTCCTTCCCTCTCTCTCTCTCTCTCTCTCTCTCTCTCTCTCTCCCTCCTTCACTGTGTCTCTGTCTCTGCGTGTGGATTTTTCATAAGTGGTTTTTGATCCTGCCTGGAGCCATCACCACCACCGCCACCGCGACATGATGGATGCGTTTGAAGCTCAGGCTCGTTGCCCCGGCCGACGCCGAGTGCGGCGCTGGAGGATAGAGAAAAAAAGATCAGTCGGGCCCCCGTCAACCGTCGCCATCAGGCCGCCTCATCAACCCCCATCAGCTGGCCGACCTCAGCCCCATTCCTCACGCTAAATTACTCTCCTCAGGACATCTCTTTGCTCTGCGGTGTTCCTCCAAAACCCACGCTAATGCAACGCCATTCAATCTTCCTTTCACCCTGCTCTCTCTCTCACGGTCTCTATCAAATACTTGTGCGATGAACGTCTCGTCTCGTTGCTGTGTTATGTCGCTCCAAACCAACGCTAATGTAATGCAATTTAATCCTTTCTCTTTCCTCTCTCTCATGGAATCAAATACCTGTAGGATGAACATCTCTTTGCTCTGCGGTGTTAGTCCACCATGTTGCTAGTGTAACACAATTGAACTTCTCTCTCTTTCTCTCTCTTTCTCTCTCTGTCTCTCACTCATACACTCATACACTCATACACACACTATCGATCTACCAAACACGTGTACGGGCGATAATATCTTTGCTGTGCCTCGTTCCACCAAACTAAGACTAATGTTAACACAATTCAATCCGCTGTTCTCTTTCGCTCTGTCTATCTTTCACACATAAGACAAACATCTCTTTACTCTAAATCCAAACCAACACTGTACCACTTCTTAATCTATAACAATACTGTAATAATAATAAGCTTTATTTGTATAGCACCTTTCATGCACAGAATGCAGCTCAAAGTACTTTACATTTGAAGCATGTAACACAATAATAAAGAAGAATCAGTCATTATCAGTCATTCCTCTTCGTTGCTGTGGCTGTTTATGATCCAGTCAGCAACATATCAGAAATATAGATAAGAACATGTAACACAATAATCTATGTCTTCTCTTTCATCTTCTCTCTCTCTCCCTCACTCTTATCACACAAAGTCAACAACTTGTCATGAACATCTTTTTGTGTTACCATGCTCTCTCTCTCTCTCTCTCTGTCTCTCTCACCCTCTGTCATCACACAAAGGCAAAAAGTCTCTTTCTCTCATAAAGGCAAATACTTTCCTGATCTTACAGCAGATAAAACCTCAAATGAATCATTTGGCTATTTATAGACGGCCTGTAGAGTTCCTGTCCATATCCCATTTATCTTGTAGTTCTTTCTTCTCTTTTGTTTTTGCAGATCTGAGGACCACATGAGGACTGCACCTTCTCCGTCAGCCAGAGTCCGAGGAGCAATCAAAGCCGAGTCAATCAGATAAGAAAGGGTTTTTTTTTTCTTCTGGGGAGAAACGGGGGGGGGGGGAGTAGATGATTCTTTGAGTAGCGTTCATGGCGTACGGTGATTAACAGCTGGCGGGAGTCATTTTTCAAAACGTGGCCCGCGGGGTTGGTGAGAGGGGAAGTAGATTAGGCGTCATGGAAACGATGACAACGTGACCAGGGAGCAGTCGCCTGTCTGACACGGACAAGACGAGGCGAGACGAAATGGGGCGCCCCCCCCCATCCCCACCCAACACCACTCCCCCCCCTCCGCTTATCTTGCCCATCGAACTCAACCCCTGTGCGTAAGCCAGACTGGACTGCCCGCCACTCGTTCAGGAGTACGCCCACAGGAAGCACGGTGGCTGATAGAGTCGGAGGAGTCTGGGACGGACGAGGTCCAGGTCTGGGCCAGTTGTGGCGTGGGGGCCGTTGAGACCCAATGCGTGTTCCGGACGCTATCTGGAGCGCGTCGTCGTTTCCGACAGACTGCGTTGGTGCAGATGAGCACGGCCACAGGAAGCGAGTCCCTGATAGGGGGCAGGTTCGGAACGCACCCGGCTAGCTACTAGCCCAGATCTCAGCCGGGTCTGCCGAGGGCTGCCTGGACCTTTGGCACATTCGCTTGAGACACACACACACACACACACCAACACACACACACACACACACACACACACACACGCACACACACCTACTTACACAAATGTACACCACACACACACACACACACAGACACACACACACACACACACACGCACACACACACACACACACACACACTCACACACACACACACACACACACACACTGTAACTTACGCTCACACTATGTCAGAAGGACGCTCTGAGGCCACCATACCGACATGGAAATATTTATCAAACAGAACTGCAATGCCACTGATAGGGATGGTGATATCTAGCAGAATGATATGTTGTGTCTGACGTTCTAGAATTCATTTTACAAAACAGATTTTAAATTTTCAGCCAATAATGCCATTTTTATGTATGAAACAATCAAACATGTTCCACTAAGTTGTGAGAGAAACATTATTCTTTAATATTTTCAAAATATCCACACATTTCTGATGAATTCATTTTAAGATGATAGCTAAACTGAATTCAGTTCCATTTGAAAGCATCTGTGCTTTCTCTTTCTTTTTTACCTCAAAACTGCTACTGGCCTACAAAAGAGAAGCAGCCATGTGTGTGTGTGTGTGTGTGTGTGTGTGTGTGTGTGTGTGTGTGTGTGTGTGTGTGTGTGTGTGTGTGTGTGTGTGTGTGTGCATGTGTGTGAGAGAGAGAGAGCAGGGGGTGGAGTAGAGGACGCAGGTGTGTGTTCTCCTGGATCTAATTAATGCAGGTAAGGGTACATCTGCTCTCCATTTCCCCTCTCCCTCTCTGGTTCCCATCATTGAGCTTCAGCCCAACTGTTTACATGTAAATAACACACTACATGACTTAGCTAGAGGCAAGCAAGACATAATGTACCACTGCATTGATCCTAATTGCTTAAACAAACTAGTCTCTCCCATATAAGTCCCATGAAAGTCAAAGTTAAACTTTTTGATCATACGTTTTGTGAAATAGTGAGTGTGTGTGTGTGTGTGTGTGTGTGTGTGTGTGTGTGTGTGTGTGAGAGAGAGAGAGAGAGAGAGAGAGAGAGTGCAAACAGCAAACAAGCTGTTCGGTTTCAACTGTAAAATTAGTGCATTTTCACGGCACTTACAGCACAATACAATCAGACTGAGTTCTCTTTTGTGACCACCAATAATGTGGCCTTCCCCCTGTAGCGAGAAGCCTTTGTTTGTTTGGAGTAGACACTGTGTGTCCAGAATGGCATGCTTCTCTAGAGTCGAGACTCCCGATGTCTCCACATGTTACTTAGGACATTTTTTTTTTACACATTTTACTAAAGAACAACACGAGTGGAAGTGATGTCTTTGGGAGCTTGATTATAACTCACTAATCAATTAGCTAGTCTCTGGAATAGTAACAATATCCACAAGTCCTTAATGTACATCTCTACTCTTAACACTCTAAATCGCCAACTCCGTATTCCCCATATCATGGTACACGTGGGCACAAACGACATCAGAGATAAGCAGTCAGTAGCACTGCAGGAAAACTACAAAACTCTCATCACTACCCTGATGGGCACAGAAAAACGCTTTGTCATCTCTGGGCCTCTCCCTACCTACAGAAAAGGTGCTGAGAGATGGTCCAGACTGTTCGATCTCCACACCTGGCTCAAACGCTACTGCGCTTCCCTAAGCATCCCCTATGTCAACAACTGGGGCTTGTTCTGGGAGAGGCCCAGTATGCTGAAGCGTGATGGTCTCCACCCAAACCAACATGGAGCCAGGCTACTCTCTGACAACATAGCGTCCACACTGAGGCATTGACATTCTGTAGAAAATATTACAGATTCACGCCCCCCAGGTATTGATTCGAATGGCATTATACATGTGGAAGGGTCTGAGAATGTTTTCTGCAGGGTAACATACAATACTACTACCATAGATCAAGCTGCTTCATGCAATAGCATGACTTATGCTTATAGTTCTATTCCAACGTTGATTTCTACCCAACGTATAGTAAAAAGAAAAGACAAATTTAAAACTAGAAACCTAATAAATATTCTTTCCATACCTCAGCATATTCCTCAAAAGCCAGAGGCATTTTCAGCTAACATGGGTTTACTAAATATAGGTGCACTTACTACCAAAACCTTTGCAATCAATGATTTTATTAGTGAAAAAAAATTGGATTTTCTGTTTCTTGTTGAAACCTGGCTGACTTCAGACAGCGAAGCTTTTCTTGTTGAAACCTGTCCTCCAAATTATAATTTCTTCCACTCAATTAGACAAGGCAAACGAGGTGGTGGAATTGCCTCCATTCTCTCAAACAAATATAGCTGCACTCGAGTCAACTTTGGCGAATTCGCTTCCTTTGAGTATATTGCCCTCACTCTGAAGGCTGACCCAGCTGTACTTCTATTAACCTTATACCGCCCTCCTAAACTATGGACTGGCTTTCTCGACCAGTTTTCTGAACTTATGTCGCTCATCATCACTAGCTATGATCGGATAATTGTAAATGGCGACTTTAATATTCATGTCAATAAGACAACTGATGCTAAAGCCAGTAAGTTCCTTAATGTGTTGGACAGTTTAGAGCTAAAGCAGCATGTTACAGGACCCACCCACAACCTTGGCAACACCCTCGATCTAGTCATTTCTAGAGGGATAGAAGTCACAGACTTATCAGTAAATGATATAAATATGTCTGATCATTATTGTGTATCTTTTATTATAGTACTACATACTCCAAAAATTCATCCCGAAATTGCAATCAAATCGCGACTCATTAGTCATTAGAGCAGAACAGCAGTTCATAGCTCTTATAGACTCCATAAATTTAGATATTTTACATCATCCCATTGATCAAATGGTAGAGGATCTCAATCGGGAATTAGGCGCTCTGCTTGACAGAGTGGCACCCTTAAAGACTAAAAAAAGGCCCTGTAGCAAACTGACACCTTGGATGAACGAAAATATCCATGATCTAAAAAGATCATGTAGAAAAGCTGAGAGAACATGGAGAAAAACTAAGTTACAGGTTCACCGTGCCATTCTAAAAGAAAAAATAGCAAATTATAATAGAGCTATTCGGAATGAGAGAAGGAACCACTTCTCTAAGGTAATTGCTGAAAACAGTGGAAACTCTAGGGTGTTGTTCTCTAACATTGATAGGCTATTGCATCAAACACCTTTTGATAGACTCAGTCAGGCATCCTCTCTAAGATGCAAAGAATTTGCAGACTTTCTCAAAAACAAAGTCATTTCTATAAGGGAGGCTATTGGTAACACAAGTAATATGTTTGATAGTACACCCAAAAACAGCCCCCCAAAATTAAGGTTCTTTAGCACTATTACTCAATCTGAGCTTGGTAAAATTATAACTCAAACCAGCTCCTCAACATGTGTTTTGGATCCAATCCCTACTAGATTCCTCAAAAAAGTATATGATAGCTTAGCTCCCTTTATTCTCAAGGTAATAAATACCTCATTAGAAACAGGTATATTTCCAACTGCTTTTAAAACCGCTGTTGTGAAACCTTTACTTAAAAAGTCAAATCTTGACCATACCAATCTGAGCAACTACAGGCCTATATCAAATCTACCGTTCCTGAGCAAAGTACTTGAAAAAGTCGTTTGTAATCAGTTAAATACCTTCCTCAACGAAAACAGTATCCTTGAAAAATTCCAATCAGGTTTTAGATCAAATCTCAGCACAGAAACGGCTCTAGTAAAAATAGTCAATGATCTAAGACTGGCTACTGACTCAAACAAAGTCTCAATCCTTATTCTTCTAGATTTGAGTGCGGCATTTGACACCATTGATCATAGCATCCTAATTCACCGCCTTGCGAAGTGGGTGGGTCTCTCTGATAATGCTCTAAACTGGTTTCAAACCTACATTACTGGCAGAGATTTTTATATCAGTCTAGGAGATCATGTGTCTGAAAAACATGACTTGCCTTTTGGTGTGGCCCAGGGGAGCTGCCTTGGTCCCCTGCTATTTTCCCTATATATGCTTCCGTTGGGAAACGTCATAAGTCAGCATAATGTAAACTGCCACAGCTACGCAGATGATACCCAATTGTATATTTCTGTGGAGCCAACTAACCCAGATGGCCTTTGCTCCCTCACTGCATGCCTAACCTCCATTAATCAGTGGATGAGCAAAACATTTTTGAAACTAAATGATGACAAAACAGAGGTACTTTTGGTTGGACCAAAACTAGAGCGAGATATTGTTCTTAGTAATCTGGGGAACTTGGCGCACCAGGTCAAACCAAAAGTAACAAGCCTCAGTGTCATCTTAGATGCAGAGTTAAGTTTTAAGCCCCATATCAGTAAAGTTACTCAGACAGCCTATTTCCACGTGAGAAACATTGCCAAAGTGCGGCCCTTTTTATCTCAACAAGATGCAGAAAAACTAATTCACGCCTTTATCACTAGCAGGTTAGACTACTGCAATGCACTTTTCACTGGTCTAAAGAAATTGGCAGTCATACAAAACTCTGCGGCTAGACTTTTAACTAAGACCAAGAAGAGAGAACACATCACCCCTGTGTTGGCTGAACTGCACTGGCTCCCTATTTCCTATAGAATTAATTTTAAGGTTATGTTAATTACTTACAAAGCTCTGAATGGCATAGCACCTTCATATATCTCTGAGCTTTTAATATCTTATCAACCACAAAGGAAACTTAGGTCATCCAATTCTAATCTTTTAATCGTACCCAAAGTGCTCCACAAACAAAGTGGAGAAGCTGCTTTTATCCATTATGCCCCCAAACTATGGAACACCCTGCCTTTGTACATCAAGCAGGCGAGTTCAGTAAATATTTTCAGTAAAGAAAAGTGATTGATAATGACTGACTGACTATTATTGTGTTACATGCTTCAAATGTAAAGCACTTTGAGCTGCATTCTGTGTATGAAAGGTGCTATACAAATAAAGCTTATTATTATTATTATTATTATTATTATATGACTTTGATCATGAAAATAAGCAAAATCATCAAGTGTTTCTGTGTTTTTCAAAAATAATTGTAATGGCTGGCACAGTTTTCACAGTTTTCTACCCTACAAATATTGTCATTTTCTTCTGTACTTCAGGCCAAATCTATACTCCTCTACTCTTGTATGGTTTTGGTTTTACATTTAAATGTATTCATTTAGCAGAGACGCTTTTATCCACATGTCAAGGTGTGGATAAAAGCAACATGGTGGACTAACACCGCAGAGCAAAGAAATGTTCATCCTACAAGTATTTGATTCCATGAGATAGAGGAGAGAGAAAGGAGGATGTGGAAGGAAGGTGTGGGTTTTTCAACATTCTAACATAAGATTCCGTTCCGCAACAACTGAAGGTTCTAAAATTCTATGCTGAATTCAATGAACCCAGATATTCTTTAGAATGTTCATTTTCCAACATTCCCATCACACTGGTGTGACGGTACACCTTTAAGGGTTAAAGCACGTCGGTCAGTGTCCCCTTGTTAACCGCCACCACCACCCCCACCAGCAGACAACTCTGGCCAATTAGCGGAGCTTGTGGCTCACCACACCTCTTCCTCCCTGTGTGTCTTGTTCTTTTTATCTCTCCTTCATCCTGTGCTTCCTGCAGTGGCTTCCACCAGCGTCCCCATAAGGAAGGTCATTAGAGGTAATCAAAACCCACAGCTCTCCTCTACGTTAGCCTATACGTTAGGGCATCACACCGCATTTTGATGCATATGCGAGGTGCGTTATATCATTATAGTGCTGGTGCATTTCTATACATTAGCCTGTGAGTCCATCGTTAAACAATAATGCAATTGTAAACGTGGACAATGGGGAGGTTTTTTTGTTTTGTTTTAATGTTGTTTTTTAATTTTTCAATGTTTTAATGTTTATTTATTGAGGATTTCCACTTCTTGTCAACTTGATAACAGTTAACACATAAATTGATCTTTTTATTTCGACCTTATACAGTGCTAACTGCTGTGAAGCAATTTGAATATTGGATTCTGTATTCTGAGGCTAGAAAGAGCATATAACCAACCCAAGAAATCCGCATAGAACCAACCCAAGAAATCCGCATAGAACCAACCCAAGAAATCCTCATAGAACCAACCCAAACCCATAGTTTCCATCATATATCCTTGTCACATAATATTTCACCGATTTAGTTTCTTTAGAGAGATGGAGTTTGTCACCTGACAGGTTCGCTCTTTTGTTATGATGTTTAACTTCAAGAAGTTAAACCAAGAGTGTCATGGTGGCATTTAGTGTATAGAGAACCCATAATATTTGTGCTTTTAGGCTCTTGAATCCATGTCAACAGATTAATCTTGGCCAGGGGCATGTTGATTTTACGCAATTCATAAACAGCAATTATTTTTTGTGACGCCTTCAACTATACACCCCCCCAGAGAGACTGCTCTCAATGACTTTAAAATACAATCGCTCAGTGAGGATTCCTTGATCTGCCACAAATAATTGCGTTTACCCTCCATCAAAAACATCAACACAAGGGCTGCGCTGGGGTCCCTACGCCGCTAAACTGTTTACGTGTTGCTCTTCGCCAGCGTCACACCGCAGCCCTCGATGACGACTTCTGGGAACAGCAGGTGTTGGAATGATCCCGCCGTTGGGGCGTCCCAGGGTGCTTTGGGCTACCTATTCACAAGGTGTTTTTCGCGGCTCATTGTGGCTGAGCGGCGATTATGGCATTACGCACCGGACGGTTGCACCGCGCTCCCAGACCAGCTGGCAGGAGAAGGCGGCAAGCACGCACTGGAGGCGCACAGATTGGTGATTCCCACGGGACAGACGGGAACACAGAGAGAGAGAGAGAGAGAGAGAGAGAGGGAGGGAGAGAGAGAGAGAGGGATAGAGAGAGGGAGGGAGAGACAGGAACACAGAGAGAGAGAGAGGGAGGGAGAGAGAGAGGGATAGAGAGAAGGAAGAAAGAAAAGAAAAGAAGGCTTGGGGACGGGCATTCTGGTGTCTTTGGTGGTTAGAGTGTTGCTGTGTTTATGGGGATCTTTCTCTCTTCCCTTGGCCCACTCGAGTGCTTTACGATTCTTCCAAATGAGAAAACACAGTCAGTTTTTGTTTTTTCATGAATCCACTCAGACATTTTTTAGAAATGATGCTGAGCAAAACTTATGTTTTTGTTGTTGTTTTTTTTTCTTTCTTGAATAATGTTTTAGTGAAATTACTTTTATTGAAGAATCAGATCACAGAGAATGCAGCGAATACAAGAGCTCTTTAATGATCCTCATGTTTTCCAGTGCAATGCAGATGTCACAGATTAAAAAGTCAGCGCCAATTATTTTTATTCTTTGACAATTGTCCCCCAATATGTTTGAAGTATTTATTTCTATTTGTAATTATTTGTGTTGTTACATGTTTATCCTCACCCCACATATGTGTGTGGAACATCGACATAACTCATATATTAAGGGATCACTTGCATGCACTAGTGATCACTCGCTGGTCTTCCTTTTTCATGTTCAGACCCACTTCAGTATAGTCTTATGTGGATTTACAATGCAACAGGCAATATACTTTTACAGTGTTTTTCTGTTGTTGTTTACTTTTATATACATCATAAAATTGCATTCTTGGCATTCCACATCCTTGTTTCCCAGGACAAGACTTAGAAAACACCCCGCCCTCCAGTTAGTGCAACGTCTGTGTACAGTGTGTAAAAAGATCCTGCATCCAATTTTGGAGTTCCCATTTGCCACATAGGGCTAGCAGCTTGACTTTTATGACCTTGGTGATACACAATATTAAACAGAACTCAGACTCAAGTGTGCTGTTCCCTTGGTATTTTATTCACTTTATATCCAATATTAAACAGAACTCAGACTCAAGTGTGCTGTTCCCTTGGTATTTTATTCACTTTATATCCATGGAAGCAAAATGCAGAGTGGACAGCTCTCACTGTTTCATAGTTGATAGATTATATCAAGCTGTTGGCCTACTCTGAGCAATTCTCTTACAGTGTAATGTAATGTCCGCTCTATTTTACATTCACTCTGTGTAACTCTGCATTTATCATAACTTATGCATTTATCAGACCTTACTGTTCTGTAACTGACCCTAGGCAGATGGGTCAGGCCCTTGAGTTGTGGATCTGCTCGAGGTTTCTTCCTATATGTATCTCCAATCCTAGCGAGTTTTTCCCCTGTCGCCCCTGTTACCCCCGTTACCCCCGTTACCCATGGGCCTTCTCTTCTTTTCTTTTCTTTTCTTTTCTTTTCTCTGGTTGTCTAACACTCTGTAAAGCACTATGAGACATGTGTAATGTTTTGGCGCTCTATAAGTAAAATTGGTAACACTTTATAATAACTACACACAATTCATCATTAATTAAGCCTTTGTTACTTATTGGTTAATGGTTTGTTCATCATTAGTAATTTATTGTTCATACATAATTCATCATCAGTAAAGCAAGTGTTCACACAGTTATTAATGGTTTGTTCATAGTAAATAAGTCTATATCTAAAATATGTTTATCCATTATTGTTAATACTTAATAAATTATGCAATAATATGTTTTTGATGAAGTAATATTTCCATTATTTAACAGTTGTTACATACACATGCACTAATGATTAGTTAGGGTGAGGATACATATTTTATAAACCACTTCCTAATATGATAATTCATGATTAACTCAGGAGTTACAAGTGGTTAGTTAATTATATTTTGTGAGCTCATCTAAAGTGAGGAGGTTTTATGCCTTGCAACACATTTACAAAAGAGATATAAAGTTTACATTTGCATTTATTCATTTAGCAGACACTTTCACCCAAAGCGACTTACACATGTCAATGAAATTAAAGGGCAAGGCCACATTGGTGGACGCCGGGGCTTGAACCCCCAACGTTATGGGTTACTGCATGCTAACCTGGCTCCTTATCCATTACACTACCTCTACCCAGTAGTATTATAGCAGTCAATTCAAAAATATAATGTAGATATGCATGTTTACTATGAACAAACCATTTTTAACTGTGTGTAAACACGATTTACAGATGAGAATTAATGTAGGACTACATCATTTAATAATAGTTTGCAGATGTTTAATAAATGCTTATCTGGGCCAAGGTAGTGTAGTGGATAGGGTGCTGGACTAGCATTCGATTCCCGGCTTTCACTGTTGAGACAATGGCCTTCAATTTAATTTAGTCGCTTGTCTGCTAAATGAATGAATGTGAATGTAATCTTTACAACTCATTTGAAAATGTGTTGCAAGGCATAGAAAGTCCTCACTTTAGATAATCTCACAAAAATATCATTAACCAATAAGTAACAAAGGCTTAATAAATTATGAATTGTGTGTAGTTATTATAAAGTGTTACCATAAAATTAATTTGAAATTGACAATACACAATATATACACAATAGCTGCATAGTAGTTGAGATTACTGTGTGTTGCCTGCAATGCACAGCGCACTGCAAGTATGACTCTAGCTGTCCTTTGCATTTTAGAATGAACATCATATTCCCTTCATGATGCTAAGTATAGTGTTTTTTTATGGTAATTTAGCTGATATTAAGCTGCACTTGTATCTCTTTCTTTAACAGTGAAAATTAGTTGCGGTTTGATTTCTTTTCTGCATGATACAATGCTGACTGGCCCTACCTGACCATTGTGCTTTTTTTATAAGCATCCTAAAAGAGCATTCATGAGATTCCTGAGTTGTTTCTCAGGACTCACATTCTCCTGTCGCTGCTTCAGGTCACTCTTGAGGTGTCCAGGTGTCCAGGCTCCCATGTCACACCCTCCGCACACTCACAAAACGGCACACACTATTCTCTCTCTCTCTCTCTCTCTCTCTCTCTCTCTCTCTCTCTCTCTCTCTCTCTCCTTTGACTGACTTAAATATTTCTTCAAAGCCCTTTTGGGAGGTTGTGCCTCCCTGAGAACCAGGTGTGGTGGGAGCATGACCCCCAGAGGGGGCTGGTCAACTCCCAGGGCCGAGGAGACTACTGGTCAGCTCAGCGTCAGGCCTCAGGGTCATCACGGTGGAGGAATTCACACAGACAGGCGACAGGGCAATGCCGGAACTGGTGCAGATTTGGGCCGAGGATCATCAGTCTGGGGTATGTGTGTGTGTGTGCGCACGTGTGTGTGTGTTTGTGTGTGTGTGTGTGTGTGTGCACATGTGTGTGTGTAAGTGTGCGTGTGTGTGTGTGTGTGTGTGTGTGTGTGTATGTGTGCGTGTGTGTGTGCATGACAGCCAATGCCAGAAACGGTCTGAATCCTTTCCAGATTGGGTCAGATTTGGGCTTGATCAATCCCAGTCTCTGATGCTCTAGCCTACCTGGGCTCCGATGCTACCTGGCTTACCTGTGTCTGCGTGTGGGGACCCCCCGCGACCTGTGGTCACGCCTGAGCTGCGGAGCATGGCTCTCGAGTTTCTGTCTGGGAGACGCACCAGGTGGCCCTCTCTTACGTCATGCCCAATGGGTGTAGATACTGACACAATATTGTGTCTTATTTCAATTTCAATTTCAATTTAATTTCACTTATAGAGCGCCAAAACATTACACTGTGCAACACACAGTAATCTCAACTATCATGCAGCTATTGTACGTATGTTGTGACATACAGTCATTGAAGGGAACACAATTTTCAGTTTCAATTTAATTTTACTTATAGAGCGCCAAAACATTACACATGTCTCATGGCGCTTTACAGAGTGTTAGACAATCAGAGAAAAGAAAAGAAAAAAAAGAAGGCCCATGGGTAACAGGGGCGAGGAAAAACTCCCTAGAATTGGAGATACATGCAGGAAGAAACATCGAGCAGATCCACAACTCAACGGCCTGACCCATCTGCCTAGGGTCAGTTACAGAACAGTAAGGTCTGTATACATGATACATGCATAAGTTAGTTAGATGTAGAGAATAGAACATGGTGTTTAAAGCCACCTGAGGTGTATGTTACAAGAGGTGGAATGGTTACATATCCAGTATGATAATGCATGAATCCTATTTAGAGTCAGAAAGTTCAAATAGTCCAGTTTAGGAAATGGAATTGTCCAGGGGGATTAGGAGTTGTTATAGGGCAAGTAGTGGGTTGCTAGGCTGCACGAGCCAGGAATCCAGACAGGGACATTTGCTCTTATCTCTGTCTGATTGGAAAGGTGACTTGTATTTCATGTCTGGAATGCTTTCCACTGTCTACCTGTCTGTCTGTCTGTCTGTCTGTCTGTCTGTCTGTCTGTCTGTCTGTCTGTCTGTCTGTTCCGCCTCTGTCAGTCTGTCTGTCTGTCTGTCTGTCTGTTTCTATGCCTTGTGTGTGGCATGGTTGCCTAGTGCAGACATAGTGAGCTCTATATTTTCTGTTTGTCTATTGCCAAGGTTGTGTGAAATGATCTCTTATTTCAGAGCTCTGAGTTCTGCGTAGGTAGGAGCCTGACCTACCCCCGGCATCGATTGCAAAATAAAAGCGTCTTGTTTCACAGGACCCTGAATCAAAGCCAGGTATTTCATCACCAACCCCCAATCAAGGCGTGTGTAGACGAGACATCTACAGGTGAGGTCAGTCTGCTTAGCATGCCTTGTGACCTCATCAGCCCCCTGTGACCTGCACAGCTATGCCCATATCTGAGTGACCTCCTGGGGTCACAGCGGTGTCTGCCACCCCCCCCCCCCCTGTGTTTCGAGTCCAAGCTTCACCTAGGGGTGCAGCTAATAATCCCAGCATGCTTTGATCCGCCGATCCCACCCAGGGTCATCCTCTGCTTGCAGACAATGCACTAATTCATGACTTGGGTTCCTGGTCACTGGTACTCCTCTCTTCTCTTCTCCTCTTCTTCTTCTCTTCTCTTCTCTCCTCCCCTCTTCTTCTTCTCTCCTTCTCTTCTCTTCTCTTCTCTTCTCTTCTCTTCTTGTAATTCTCTTAGCAGTGGCTTCTTCAAAGCACTGGGATGTCTATGCTGGGAAACACTCAACCGAAAGGCCCAGACAACCTTTAAACTCCCACTTCGTCCTGAGGGCACGTAGCCAGGTATGCAGGATGAGTCAAAGAGTGGCCGAGACATAGCTGCCTGTACACATTCCCCCATGGCGTACGCACGCACACACACACACACACACACACACACGCCACACCCAACCACCTCAGGTTATTTTGAAATAGTGTTGAATGCAGGGTTCTCCTTATTCTCACGCACATGTTGACCAACATGGCTGTCACTGTCAACAGTAAACATTTAGGTAAAAGCATGAAGTGGTTTCTCTGAACTGTGTCCCAGTAACAGGATCATTGTTTGTTTTGTCTCTGTTGTCATATCAATCATTTGACTAGTATTAACTGATAACTAGATGTACCGCAGAGCGGTACAAAATATGACTGCCGCCCAATCCAGCCCATTTT
>NW_027468674.1:11444557-11472057 GCF_046254945.1 Alosa pseudoharengus | reverse complement strand
GCCTCCTGAGCATACAATTTGAGATGAATTAATGAAATCCTCACATAATATTTATAGAAATCAGTACCAACGCTCAAATAATTGACCTTCAGACTTTTTTCGATTTTCTTTTATATGCTATTAAACTCTAAACTGTTCATCTTTAATTAGTGCCCTTGTAACTTCACTCTGCACAGGTTCTCTGCCAGGATAGATTAACTATATTTTATAAATCTATGTTTGTATTCAGGTTTTACAGAGAATGAGTAAAGCCTTGTTTAAGAGTATTCACTCCGAAACAGGAACATGTATAATATAATATGCATTCTGGAGCAATGAGCAGCCTTCAATTGCATTGGAATTATATAGCCTTAATTTAGTACTTCAACAAATTATTGGTGTTTCTGTATTGTCCTGAAGAATATGCATGTTTATTTAGAGCATAAGGATATTAATAGAAGCTGAGCTTGCTTCTTTCGGTGCGCAGCCATTTATGTTGATACGCCTCATTTACCATGTGCCTCAAACACCATGACTATGGCTGCAGGAAATAACTGTCCTGTTTCATCCCCGTTTCTTGTTCAATAATGTCTTTTGTGTCTGTGTTTTGTCCCTTTTCCAAACAACGTAACCTCTCACCGTTTTGTTACATTGGGTGTACATGATATTTTCTATTCAGCATTCAAATGTATCTTCTGTTTAAGATTACCTTTGTCACTTTATATCCCTTGAAAGTTTTATATTTCTTTGTGGTGATGCATAAAGTTAATTTTACTGAACAAATAGTTTAGATCTGGTCTGGGGTGAGGATGTGTGCACATATGTGTGTGTGTGTGTGTGTGTGTGTGTGTGTGTGTGTGTGTGTGTGTGTGTGTGTGTGTGGTGTCATGTGCGTGTGTGTTTGTGTGAGTCTGTGTATGTGTGTGCGTGTGTCTGTGTGTCTCTCTGTGTGTGTGTGTGTGTGTGTGTGTGTGTGTGTGTGTGTGTGTGTGTGTGTGTGTGTGTGTGAGACGCTCATCCTCCAAACCCCTTTCACAAAGCCTGCCAGGAGGAGATGTTGGTAACAAAAGCATCCCTCTTCCAGCCCTCTAATGCCTCTGCTGCTGTCATTTCGGAGACTCGGGATTTTGCGACGATAATAATTTGTGGCTTTGTCTCTGGGCCTTGAAAGTCTCAGACGCTGTCAGTGAGGGTTTGGGCCCGAATCCAGCGGTGTCTGTGTCGACGCTGGCGCTGGCACTGTTGCCGCTGTTTCCATGGTGACGGGGCCAGCGTGTGCCCCAGGGGTGCTGCAGTTCGGACGCCCCTGGGGACCCAAATCACACAGGGGAAACACGACCGAAATGACCGGATGGCGCAGCAGTTGGACCACAGAACGTCCCCGCAGCGGTGTGAGAACGTTGTCACTGGAGGCAGTGGAGAGGCTTTGTGTGAAGAAAACCAAATCCCCAGGCATTTTTGGGCTGCAGTAGCCTACCAAAGCATTGCTTATAATTCATAATGTGGAATTTCTATACAGTTCCAAGCGTCTGTAATGCACTCATATCACATTGAAGTAACACATTAAGATGTAATCTAATCCGATGGGAGATAGATAAGATATGTTATTTTACAGATTTAGTATTTAATGAATACTTACAGTATAGTCTGGAATATTTTATCAGACGGATTTTTTTGCATGGATTTGTTGATGGTGTTCAAATGGAATAGGTGTAATATGGTAGGCCTGGTATCCAAATCAAATAGTAGTAGACAGTTGGTAAGACTGCAGTAGGCCTATAAACCAATGTTAAAGACAAAAAAAAACGAAAATGGTCCTTATGAAAATATATAATATTAAATGTAAACAACGCACATTTTAGAATGGCGTGATAGTCGAGAGGTCAAAGGGTTACACCTGAGTGGATCTGGCACGCGATGAAGGCGCACTGTCGCGATTCGCAACACGTCATCCACTTGCCCTTATTACACTGGTTATTCACAGTTGTGCAACAGCAACGCTTTCATCTTCTAATTGATTGTGTCAAAATTGAGGCCGTCTCGCAGAGACGAGCTTGGTGCTGGATTTATGACTATACCTTAGCTGTCAACACACCCACGCACTCTAACAAGGTGCCATATTTTCTCAGCGAGGTTTATGCCATTCTTCATATGTATTAGACAGGCCCAAATTGATGCAAGTTATATAGTAACGATCCGTAATGTGTGACTCCATATATTATTTGAATTGCAAATATACCACACATAGCCTACACGTGTAGGTCACACACTGGATATTTTTGTATTCAGGCCTAGGCATATTTGCCTCTCTATTCGATAGTCGGACGCAGTAGCCTAGGCTACATATACGACCACATCATCAAATTAACGTTTTCAGAACCAGGCCTTCTAATCAGAACGTAATTTTAAAAACGAAAAAAAAAGTAAATATTTATGAGGAGGCAAACCTGAGATCGACTGCTGAGAACATCTTCTGGTCCGCCTTTTATTTTCCAAGGGATGGTTGGCACGCTCCTCTTTCTGTGAAGCTGAACCTGGCGCCATACACATAATTACAAAAGAAGCTGTCATGTATTCAAAGGGCTGTCAGAGTGAAAGTTATGTGTTGAACGGGACATAAACAGTTTCGCCCGAGGCCAGAATCGCCAGATTTCATCCATAGTGTTCCTCTGTTTACTGAATCCGTCCATTCAACCGTTTTAGAAAGGACTTAGCTGCTGTATTTGTGAATCTCCCCTATGAATGAAAATATATTTTAATTATATGATAGGCATAGGCCCTATAGGCTTAACACATAGGGCTATGCAGCTCTAAAAGTAGGCATTGATTGATCATCATTTCTGATTTAGAGACACAGGATTTTGGTTTAAATATTGTAAAATGGGCATCAACATTTTTAGGGTAGATAAGACAAAACGATTATGAATCATTGAGGCTAATGGGTTGCTCGCATCTGCTCTGGAGAACATAAAACAGTTCCGTTTCCGTCATAATTTTATTGTTGTAAATTATTGTGGCTGTTCCATATGTTTTACTGATATGTTTATTTAGGCTATATTGTGAATTTCTGCAGGTAAACTACAAAGCGTTGGTAAATATTAAGAATTAAAATAGCTTTCCCTTCATCCATTTATGTTTAAATGTTTTAATGTGTGCATTTTAATGAATGATTTGAATCGTTTAAATTATTTCAACACAAAGCCAAGTGTAAGCTCTTTAGAATAATAGGCCTACTTTACCTAAAAACTACATCAGACAATCTAGTATAATAGAGTGTGTGTTTCAGAAATAGGCTAGGCCTATATATTTACAACAAACTGTGACATTAATATTTATATTAGATTAGTGTTCTGATTTAGGCCATTATAGATTTCAGGCAGATATTAAATGTGTTTGGTCTTTTTTTATGACCTTATTTTGTCTATAATTATTTTATTTACACAGGCGGGCAACTCACCAATATCAATATGAAGCCGCTTTCAATAACATATGTTAATGAACTTAATTAGGCTTTCCCCTGGGTCTTGTGACATAGTAGGTCTGTGAAACCAATCAGCGAGCGCGCTGTTAGAGCGCGCTGTGTTGGAGACACACCAGGTCAGAGTGCGCGAGCTACTTTCAATATTTTGAAGTTAACCAATATTTCACGGAGCGTATCCCTTTAACTCGCCCCGTGAATCCACAAAGAACTCCAAAATATCCACGGGAAATACTTCATACCGGTGTGGATACCTGTAGCCGTTGTACGATCTTGTGATAAAGTATCTCTTCGAGATGGATCCGGTTCAAATTAGCTCTCGCTAGTGGTGAACACTCGATGCAGCTCTCCTGAACCTGTCGGTTTTATGGACTTCACTATTAATGATGTCTATGAGCTTCATGCCTGATAGTTTCAATGCGCCAGATCCGTCCAAGTCAGCGTTTTTAGAGTTTGGTCACGGACTCCCCACGCACCAGGCGCAGCACTCGCCCGGACTATCGCACAATATTTATCCTGTTCACGGGTTGCAGCCAGGCGGACACCTGCAGCACGATGCTCCTTTCCAATCTGCCGCCTACTCTTATGGTCGATCACTGGGTTACGCTTATCCCGGCTCGGTGAGCTCGCATACCCCGAATGCGTACGTGCCATATCAGCACAGCAACCAAAACAGCACATTGACCCATGCGAAAGTGGAAGAGCCCGGTAAGTCTTTGAAATGCCACCGTCATCTTGCTGTTAATCGGAACAATTATCAATAGGAACGCGCAGGCAAATACAACTTATACCATTCTTATACATTAGTTGTAGGCTAAGCACTAGTGGTGTACTACATGCTGTTTTTTTGTTGCTTGTCGGTTATAACGCTGTAGTTATTTCCTCAAAATGAAGGTTTGAAACGGTGGTTTTGCTTGGTGTTTATAATGACCAGTGTGTTGGCGAGATTTAAAGGTTTCCATAAACCCAGAAACCAAGGGTACACACACAGCAAGTGCTTTCATAATGCTTTCAAAAAGATTTTGAGAAGAAAAAAACATGTGGACTGAAACGAAATTTACTTAGCCTACAACAAATGCATGCTCATTTATTACAAACTCAACATAAGGATAAGGAACTGACATTGACATTATTTGGTGTTTTCTCAATTTTTTCTCCAATGCCAGAACCAGTATGTTGGGCCCACATTGACCGGTGATAGTGTAGTTGTATACCTGTGTAATAACCTTGAATGAGAAGATGTTTTTAGATTCTATATTGTTTGCTACCATACCTTGCATAAGCTTTGCCTGCGTGACATAGCTTGTTCCAATTAAATTGTACGGGTCAAAGTGGACCAACATAGGCCACATGATGGATTTGATACACGTGTTTATATATTACATATATTAAATAAAATATAGTGAAATGACTGTTTTTATTTGTAGTGGTCTATAACAATTGTAATCTATCCGTAGGCCTACACTGTAATTTGTACAACATAGCCTACTTTGTATAATACCACAACCACATTTAATACAAACAGGCTAATAAAAGCCTAATAATAATAATAATAATAATAATAATATTCTAATGATAACATTAGACTGATGTTACAATTGTGATAGCAGGCCTAGACCATATGCCAAATCTCAAAGACAGGGAAAATACTGAATATTAAAGAATGGTGCATTTTATTAACAAAACCTTTGATAAAGACTGCCATGAACTTATAGAACTTATAGACATAGCCTTATTATAGCCTTTAGTTAGCATACACTGTTCCGTGTGTTAGGCCTTATGGATGGTTATGGTAGTACATTTCAAGTTAGGCTACTGGAGGACACGTTTTAACTGATCGGAACATTAGCCGAGCTTTTCTAATAAATCCCCCTTTATCTTCTCGTGGTGGCTTCTTGCAGGTCTACGCTATATATCATGATCGGCAGTCAAATGCTGAGACTTAAAAATGATTTGTGGAACGTGTGCAGTCGCGAACTGATGGCCTCACATGACTGATTTGTATAGACTTGATTGAGGCCTAATTGTCGGCGTCTGTTTTTCTCACTCTCTGTTCAAGAGCGCCTCGACAAGTCGACGGTCATTGAAAACGGGGAGATTCGGCTGAACGGGAAAGGGAAGAAGATTCGCAAGCCGCGGACAATCTACTCGAGCCTCCAGCTCCAGGCGCTGCACCAGCGCTTCCAGCAGACCCAGTATCTCGCGCTGCCCGAGCGCGCTGACCTCGCGGCCAAATTAGGGCTCACGCAGACGCAGGTGAGCGATTAGACAATCTTACTAATGTTTACAGGAATGATTTTTATGAGATATTAAACTATGACCACCCTGGTTCACTCTCTGAAATGCGTACACTGTGATGGCTAGACTGCTGACTTTTCATTTTCAGAATTTTGTTATTCAGTATTACTTTTTTACAGCAACTTATTACACTTGGATTTGAAATAATTACAAGGTTACTCATCCACATGAAAAAAAACAACATTGGGGTTTTATTCTTACATATAAATTGGGATTTTGAGAAAAGGCACATGAAATCCCAATGAGCCTTGGTATTGCCAGGCCTCTTATAGCATTACACACACACACACACACACACACACACACAAACAAACACACACTCTCTCTTTAAAACGAATGTATTGTCCCTATCTGGACACAGGCATGCGTTAAAAAACAACACAAGTTGTTTTGTTTTCAACACATGTTGAAGAGTGTAGATACATGCAAGGCATATCCCTAAACACCTGTCTCATAAAACTCAGGTATCCATATTTGGTGTGTGTTCTCTCAGCACTAATTATTTTCCCATCATCCACCTGGACTTGGCACGCGCCATTAAGGAGAAGCTCTTGAGGTGGCCGCCTCTGTTTCTCCAGGACTTAAGCAGGGATCCGGAGGCCTGTGTTTTGATTGGTTAAGCCCCATGCACTTGAGTCCATATCCCCATGAACATCACCCAGTGGATGGGGAGGTTTTAACAAGCTTTATCATTCAAACATATAATGAGGTGCTATTGGTGTGTGTGTGTGTGTGTGTGTGTGTGTGTGTGTGTGTGTGTGTGTGTGTGTGTGTGTGTGCATATGGTCAAGTTGGGTCAGGTGTGATCCATGAGAGTTCATATAAACATCACACACACACACACACATACACACACACACACACACACACACACACACACACACACACACACACCTCTAATATCTTTTGTCTGAATGGATTGTCTTTGTCATTAGAAACCACTAATTCTTTGAAGGATATTCATATGAATATACCATGCAGACACATTATTAGAAACTCTGCACGTCTGCGCCCACACACACACACACACACACACACACACACACACACACACACACACACACACACACCTTGTGGCTCAACTTTTCTGAGATGATTTATGAAGCCTTAAATCCTGTTCCCTTTTCATCAATCAATTAAACTAATTTCAAAATCGGTATCATGCGGCGTGCTGTGGCGCAACAGGCTACAGCGCCCATATCATGTACGGGTCCAACAGGCTACAGCGCCCATATCATGTACGGGTCCAACAGGCTACAGCGCCCATATCATGTACGGGTCCAACAGGCTACAGCGCCCATATCATGTACGGGTCCTAGTGCCCACCAAGTCCCAGGTTCCAATCTGACCTGCGGTCATTTCCTGATCCCACCCCATCTCTCTCTCTCTCCCCCACTCGCTTCCTGACACTCTTTGCTGTCCTGTCAGAATAATGGCAAAAATATATAAAAAAAATAAAATAAATAAATAAATATACTTTAAAATATAAATAAATAAATAAAAAGGTGCCATGTACAAATAAAAAAAAATTGAATACATACATTTCTTCCATACGTTCTGTATGTCAGAAAAAGCCTTGTTAGGCCACCTTTGGGTGCACCCGCATACCATAACATCATCCCACTTATTGCATGTCCTGTCTACACAGTTCATTACACAACCCAGCAATGTCTTGTCTCTGATTCTATCTGCCATAACTGTGAACTCATCCAAAAGTCATGTTGCAGTGCTCGCGTGGGCTCTCATCCACGTAGCGTACATGTCGAGTGTCAGCGTCTCCACTTGTAAGCTTGCCTAAAAAGAATGAAGTCACACCGGCTTAGTCAACAGAGAAAAGTCTCTGGTGTTCTCTGGGCCTCTCAGTTCCTCTCGCCCAGAGCTTATACAACACCTAAAGAATAAATTAAATGGTGTGTTTTTAATCACTCCAAACATTATAAATGGCATAAACTAATCACATATTTGCGTTTAGATATTAGGATATTATAGATCCTATTAATCGACCCTGAAGATTAAACTTTGGCCTTTAGAACTGAAGGGGGAAATGTTATTGCCTCAGTCATCACTCTCTGAGGCTATGGAAAGTATTTGAGATGGGATTTTTGTGTAAAAAGACTTGCAAAGGGCAACCTTAGTAGATTACTTTCTGTGCCTGTGTGTGTGTGTGTGTGTGTGTGTGTGTGTGTGTGTGTGTGTGTGTGACACACGAAACTCTCTGTTACATAAACGACGGTTCTTCAGAAGGTCTCTCTGTTGCAGTTGTTCGTTTTCAGTCAACACGTCAGGTCACTAAGGCCATGCATGTGCCTTAGGTAATAGCTGGAGGTAATGGCGCCTTGGAACCAGACCATTAAAATGGCAACATCTTGTATTATGTTTCATAAAACCAAGGATTCAGTCATATAAATCCAGATCAAATATGAATAATGACAGTTATTCTGGACTTAATGATGTCAAGTCACTCAATCTCTGTTGCAGGGGCTTGGGCAGAGTGGGTGGTAGGGTTATGGGTATTTTGCGAGTCCTTATAAAGTTATGCTGTTATGCTGTAATCGGGCCTTCTTCTGAATCAGCGGAAAAATTATTTTAAATAGAAACCAAAGGAGACCTGACCCCATGTTTATAGCATTTTGCTCCTGGCAAAGACTTTGGGACTTCTATCTCTCTCTCTCTCTCTCTCTCTCTCTCTCTCTCTTGCTTGCTCTGTTTCTCACTGTGCAATTGTTGTTGTCATGCGTATGCATTGTTGCCCCATAAAAAGGATAATGGAGCATGTACATAATGAACTGCAGAAGTGTAGCCGTTCTCAAACAGCCTACACATAAACACACACACACACACACTCACACACACAGAGAGAGAGAAATTTGACCACTGTCATTTATAATCAGGCGTTTTGCTTTCCAGTATGTAATAGCTCAATTTTCTCTAGCTTTGAAGTCGCTGTCCAAGTCATGAAAATGGTTTTCTGCATATATCAAAGTGAGATTTTACAGTGTAGTTCTCATGTGGTCATGTGATAAATTGAATTCTTTGTTCATTGTCATCTGAAATTCAAGTTTTATTTCATTTGCATTAACATTTTCTTATTCCCCTCCTTCTTTTGTCAAAGGTGAAAATATGGTTTCAAAACAAGCGTTCAAAGTACAAGAAAATCATGAAGCACGGTTCCGTTGGACACGAGGGAGAGCACCTGCATACCACGCCGTCACTGTCTCCGTGCTCACCGGGATTACCCCAACTCTGGGAGGTGTCCATGGCCAATAAAACGGCACCTATGCACCCGGGTGCCTACATGAACAATTTTGCACACTGGTACCCCTCGCCGTCTCATCATCATCATCATCATTCGGAGAACGTGAACAGACCACCGATGATGTGACTGTACTTTTATCTCAGAGATTACGAGTTGTGGTCAACACGTATCCGGCCATTTTGAGTGTTTTTGTGTCTCTCTTACCTCTACAGTGTCCAACCCTCACTATAGTGGCAGTTGTCGATTGAGTTTTGCGTTGTAAATACATGCGTGATTGTTGTTGGTTGTTAAAAAAAAAAAAGATTGTGCTTTTGGACTCAAGGTTTACTCACTTCTTGCAATTCTGAATATTAAAATGTTCCAAATATTTGTTATCATTTAACAGTCTTTGAAACATTTTGAACGAAATTGCCCTCTTTGGTTATTGTAAAAGCCTCGAATAATCTACTGTGCAATCCCAGCCATAATGACAATAAACCACCTGCATTGCACACACACTGCATTTGACCTGACATCTATTGATAGATGACCGCATAGTCCACTAGAATGTCTCAGTGCATGTAAAAAAATACGTTTTGCCATATAACTACAGTATAGTTAGGCTATATATTAACATATTGCATAGCCTATCTTAGATATCCGATTTTGTGAACAAACTCACTGTCTAATAATTCCTCTTGGAATTAGGCTACCACATAGATTATTCCTGGCGTGTTGTTAGAAAATAAGAATATTAATATGCTAACATTTTTGTAATGAAGTAGGCCTGATATACTTTAATAAACATTATTGTTCATAATTTCCTAAATATGATATTATTCACCATCCAGGCCATTATTATTATTACAAAGTTAACCTGTACCCACACTATACTATTAGACGTGACGTGTTACTATTTAGTTATCAGTAAATGATTAGGCTACAATCACTGTTTTAACATCATGAGCGCACGATACAAAAACTCGCCTCAAAATAGTTTGACTTAAGATGGGGGATATTCTCGGTTAATTTACCACAGGCGTGAGCAAAATCTGGGTATTCATTTCCATGTATGCACATAAATAGGCCAAAAACAATTGACACTTCTCAATTAATTGTAGGGTGCAAACTATAGCCTAGGTATACATTTTTACTGTTAAAAACATATCACAGACCATAGTAAGATGAACGCTCTGAAAGAAAGCAAAATATACAGTTAAGCTATTGTTTGTACCTTGGTCATACATATGTATTTTAGGGATAACTGTTGTCTTGGACAAATTATTAACTATGACAACTTTCACTGGAAATTATTCCACGACGTTCCATCAAAAGAGAGACAGAGAGTAAATATCTATAGGCAGCTCAATGTACAATAATGAAACTTGAGTTCAGCGGGGTCTTTTTAAGTCTCTTTTAATGCGATAAAAGTGTTTTTTCCAGTGTCTGCACTGACAGGAGGCAGAACTGACTGCGGAGACATTTTTCATCTCGTGGTCTCTCGAGCCGCCTCTTTCCCCTTTCAGCTGGTGTGTTTGTTTATTTCTTTTATTTAGGGGAAAAGACGCATGTCGTGAGTAAGAGCGAGCCAGCAGTGCCAAATTTGTAACGGTATTTTCTTTTCGACTCTCTTGACTGGATCCAGGAAGTAAACCCTCTGGTGTCATAATATAATGATGAATGGCTGCAGTATTCAATCACGAAACTCGGCCTGATTAATAGTACGTTGTACTGATTCGCACAGTCTGGTGCTAAAACTGTTTAAACATTGTGAACAAGCTATTTATATTACTTTAAACACCACTCGCCTGAAGGCCTTGATGTAAATTCACCATGGTGCTAAATTGCGTGCAACTAGCAACGATTTACTGCAGAATCTTGTTCTGGAGAGATACCATTTCTGGATAAGGCGCTCTTCCAGACGGTTTCTTTCTTCGGTTGTTTTCAACAGGTGACATGCAAAGGGGGGCTCAAGTCTTTTTAAATGTAAAAAAAAATCGGCGCCTCTGTGCTGTAGGATCGTATTTCCCTTACTCCTATAAATGGTCTACAGTCACAAGAGCAAGAATTCAATACTGTAATATATTTATAATATGACAGAAGGTTGCCAATGCATCATCTTAAAAACATTGGTTAGTGTGTGTGTGTGTGTTGTGCCTGTATGTGTGTGTTTGTGTGTGTGTGTGTGTGTGGGGCGGGGGGGGGGGGGGGGGGGGGGGGGGGGGGGTTGACCTGGCATTGACCCTAGTTCACTCAGTAAAGTCCATTCTCCTTGTCTAAACAGTTATATTACATGCCCCCTTTGAGAGCACCTCATTCAGCAATGTTTTCCTTGCTGTTAATAAAATCACATTATTGTCCCAAGCAGCAAATTATTTGCATGTCGGCCCATCTGTAGTTCACTGCACAAACTAAATCAACGTGCAGGCCTGTGGAGCTAACCATAAACTACAGCATTCTTTATTAACTTAAATTCACCATTGCTGTTGTTTCACAGAAGTTTTAGCTGTTGTTATACATTAATGGGGTGCTGATGTGAAGCTTAACATAAGGACAACTGTCTGCAAAAAATAAAAAATGATATATATAATTAAAAATGTCAGGCTTTTACATTTTACAGTCAATGTGGACAGGTCAGTTATTGCATTATATTACTGATCCAAGTCTCTGTCCAGTGGTCAGCACATGTAGCAGCTCTACCAATTACCAATTTAGGGAAGCAAAAAGGCACAGAGACAATCCCAAACTGCTTCTCTTTGGATATGAAATTTAGCCTCTCGTCCCAAAGCATTTAACAGCTCTGCCACCATCTCTCCCAACTCTCTGAGTGGAGTGGAGTAGAGTGGAGTGGAGTTGGCTCTGCAAACCCTCTGGCTCAAGACCGCGTCCGATCAGGATCAGTCATAGTGAACACACGTCGAATTCTACACCCTCCTTCATTACAGCCTCACTCTTAAGGAATAGTGGAAAGTGAACAGGGTCCTTCTCAAATCTGTGCGCGATTTGACTGTGTTCCCTCCAGTTACAGAGAGAGAGGGAGAGCCATGCTAAAACAGCTCCCCCTGTGCAAATGTTAAAAAAACAACTATTCAGTGGTGTGGTCACTTTAGAACCACTGGCGTCTAATGGTAACAGCTGTGTATCACTGGACACGCTACTGTACTGTGTGTAACTGGGCACGATACCGAACTAACGGCCTCAGTGTAAAGTTAATGAAAGACCAGCTAAGCACACGTTATGACAACACCCATAGCCTATGTTCCCCCATTCACACTTCCTCCATATCATTCCTGCTACCCCCCCCCTCACCCACATCTCTCTCTATCACTGTTGTCACAGACATGTACATGTATGCACACAGACATATGACCATGCACACAAATATGTACACACACACACTCACATATACAAACAGACACAGATACACACACAAACACACACACATACACACATACAAACAGACATAGATACACACAAACACACACACACACATAAAGAGATTCTACACTCTCATTCAATACAGAATAGAACAAGTAGGACAAATTAGTACTTACCTGCACACGCTACAAGAGAAGCAATCACTCTCACAAATATCAAATGCATGGCATATCCAAACCTGCAGCTTCCCCTTGCTCCTCACAAGGAGAATAGGGGAAGAGAGAGGGCTGCTGGATCCCGATTACACATCTCCTCTCTCCTGAACGGCCTCACTTCATGTGTCTCTATAAAAAAATACCCTCCTCCAGCCGACCTGCCTGCGATGTTTCTCGCTGTCCGGGCGCCGTGTTGTGTACTGGCAGACCCAGGCAGCGTGGGGACAAGTGTGTTTTGCCGAGATGAAGTGGCAAGGCATCACAGGGAAATTACGGGCAATTTTACATCTCAAGATTAGAATAATGAGAGCTCAAGTTGGACAGGCGGACAGGGCCCTTTCAAACAAGGCAGCAATTACCAACGAAAGAGAGAGAGAGAGAGATGGAGAGAGAGAGAGAGAGTGAGAGAGAGAGAGAGAAGGGGGGATAGAAAGAGAGAGATGCAGATTCGGGTACTCTCTCAAAAGGATGCTCTCGAGACAGCTCAGGGGTTGAGGGAGAAGAAGCAAGGGGAGAGGTGGGTGGATCGGGGGTTGGGAGGGGGGGTTCTTTGATGGTGATGATGACGATGAATTGGATAAAGGAATGACAATGCCTCATGCTCAAAGATTTGGCCAATGACTGCCAAGGTGTCTGGTGGAGTTTAATAGCAGGATATCAGCAGAGAAAGGAACTCCAGGATGTCATTACGGCCAGTGTGCTTTGCTTTTGGGGAGTGCCACCTACTTGTCACTCAGCCGTAATTATTGTTATTATTGTGTAAGTTCTGACAATTAAAAGCAATTACATGGTAACCATTTTTGTGTGTTGTGTGAGTGTGTGAGAGAAGGCACAGGTGAATAGTGCGTGCGTGCGTGTGTGTGTGTGTGTGTGTGTGTGTGTGTGTGTGTGTGTGTGTGTGTCCGTCTCCCCCCCAACCAATTTTCATCTGCCCCCTACTGTGCCATTCAGTGCTGTAGAGAGACCCCCAGTTCTGAATGCCAACCAGGCCACCCCCGCCACCCACCCACCCCCCGCCATCTCCACCCACCCCCTGCCATCTCCACCCACCCCCTGCCATCTCCACCACCCACCCCCCGCCATCTCCACCCACCCCCTGCCATCTCCACCCACCCTCTCCCCAGGCCGTCAGGGCACAGCGGGGTGCCCTCTATGGCAACATGTCAGGGCGGCAGTGCAAAGCTGCCTCACGACACGATCAAACAAGAAGAAGGCGGTTTTTATGTGCGTGTGTGTGTGTGTGTGTGTGTGTGCGGGGGTGGGGAGGGTGGCACTAGGTGCCATAGATGGGTGCAGAAAGTTGTCCACCCTGACCCCTTGGCAACGCGGGTGGTGGTGGTGGTAGGTGGGAACGGGTGGGGTTGATGGTGGTGGGTGGGTGGGCACGGGTGGTGGGTGGTGGTGGTTGGGTGCCTGGGTGATTGGGTACGGGTAATGGAGGGTGGGTGGGAGGCTCGGGTCATGCAGCGTTCACTAGTGCACAGCTGTCAGGGATGCCTTTCGCCTGCGTCCTTGTTTAGGTTTTATTTAATGCGGCGAGATGAGTGAGAGATGGGAGTCCCTGAGATAGCCCAGCTTTGGAGGCTCTTCTCTGGCAGCTGAGCCTTCCGCACTGCCCTCCTTGGCAACCAAACTGCCCCTGACCTCCCTCTCAACCCTAACGGCGTGCTCTACCACATTGGGTTTGGCTTGCTGTTGTTGTTGTTGTTGTTGGGTTTTTTCTATACTCCCTCTCTATTTCCCGCTTTAAAAAAAATGGGTGTTTGTTTTTCTTGTTGCTAAGCCAACCAGTCACTCATTCTCTCTCTACCCCCCAGCCTCTCTCTCTCTCTCTCTCTCTCTCTTACACACACACACACACACACACACACATTAACATGCACACATGTACATACACATGTTGACTCTGCGCCTGTTTTTAGGGTGACAGAGAGCACTGGCCTTTAATGGATCAAATTCAAGTTCAGCAGTTCATGCATGGCTAGGAAGGGCTGGGCCCACACACACACACACACACACACACACACACACACACACACACACACACACACACACGTCCCTGACCACCTCATTCATCTGAGAGACAGACTGGTCCCCTGGTGCCACTGGTGACAAGCCATTCCCTTTGCTGTAGGCCACACAGGAAGAGACAGAGAGAGATGGCCTGAAAGATGAAGGGAGAGAGAGAGAGAAAGAAAGAAAGAGAGAGAGAGACAGAGAGAGAGAAAGAGAGGGAGGGAGAGAGAGAGAGAGAAAAAAGAGAGAGAGAGAGATTAGGGCAAAGCGATGCATCAAGGGAAATCCATATACAGTTTGGTCAGTACTGTTTATATAGTATGTTTCTAATTGTGTATGCATCTTTGCTATTGCTTAGCACTGTGGCTGACACTCTGGTGAGTGATACACCATGACAATGCAGCCCATATCAGATGCAATGAAGTGGGAAATCTGAGTAGTCCATTAAAAAATGAATTACAAGCCCACTTCTTAGCCATTCTTAGCCTTGTAATTCATTTTCGGGATAGGGATGGATGCATTGATGGCTAAAAAGGTGACTAAGTGGACAGACAGGTTTGGGTGGTGAAAAGAAGACCTTTTCTACAGGTGGTGGTGTTTGTGTGTGTGTGGGGGGGAGGGGGGGTAGAAATCTGAGAATTCTGAACAGAAAGCCAGGCATTAGAGGGTGATGCTGGTGTTTTTTTTAACGGCATTGAGGTATTCTTAGATGTTTCATTTGAGCTCTCCCCGCAATCGTGCCAGTAATCTTAGTAACCACGCAGGTCTGTGTCAGGGATTCGTCTAGCCTGGGGGACAATATCCTGTAATGACCCTCCATAATGAAGCCTTAAATACATTAGAAGGCGGATTTGTTGTCAAGCAAAGTAGCAAGCACTAGGCCTAACCACACCAAATGTTCCTTAAGCTGAATTCACTCATCTGCTAACCAATCCTTATGACTACAATATTTGGGCAGGAATAGCCATAACCTAGAGCATAGTATACCAGATGGCTTGTTTAGGTGACTTTCATTTAGATGAAAATAGGAAGTCCTGTAGGGGGTTGGGGGGTACTAGACAAATTAATATTTTAAAAAAGTTTGTTTATTTGTTTTTGTTTGTTTGTGTGAATTAAAATTATTTGTTTATATGAACTTGTAAACTAATATCATGTTGCTGCTTGACATAAAATGTACAGCTATAGGCTGTTGCTCTGAGTTTTGTAGCATAAAATCATAAACTGTGTGACATTTAAAATGGATTACCCTACAACTAACATTACAAGATCTACCACTTCTGTTAGGCCTTTCAATATCAAACACGTTACAGAACATTGATTTTATTCTATTCCCCATGAGATTTCGTGTTTATGGATTCTTACCAACTAGCTGACATGGCTATTTTCGTCTGCCCTGACGCATTACTCTACTCTATCATACAATGAGCACTGTTCTAGAATATTTAAATATGGTAGCCTTGGTCTGTACACCACATCAGTGCACAGTGGTGCTCGTGAACTCCCTACATCTTGCTGTTGGTGGTCCATATGGCGATCTGAACCTCAGAATTAGCGGTTTGTGTATCATATGATTTAAACGAGAGAGGCTTAATAAATTATGGGTTCTGCGGCTCCTTGGGATGATCTTTCCGTTGCATCCCGCTATTTTTTTATCCAAAGAGACATTCTGAGCCAAAAAGGGAAACCGAAAAGTAACTTTGTAACATTTTTTTATAATTAGGAACAGTCATGTGAAAGTCTAGTGAGAGGCCTCTTCTACTGAGCATATATCTGCCGTTCTTAATTAATAACTTCTTCTGTAAAAAAAGAAAAATAACTTTATTTCGTTTTTTATTATTATTATTGTTCTCGTGTTGAGTGTGTTTACAATGTCTATCTAAATTCACCGACATAGACAAAATGGGTGTTTGCCGGAAATTGCTTCATTAATAGGCTAGGCTTTCAAGAATAGAAAAAAATACTAAAATAAAAATAGAAAACACCAAATCCATATAACACTAGGTCACATTAGAACGCATACTTCTGAATTTATGCCAGGTTAAACAGAAACAACTATTAACAGAAAAAAATATTCACTGAATTCTCAAAAAATCAATTGTGCTAGCCTACAGCACTCGGAGATCAACTGGCTTTTCTTTCTTTGTTGCATTCTAAGGTGTTTGATTGCAAAAACGTGGAGAATGAATTGACTGTTAATGAATGAGACTGTTACGCACATATCCAGCGCCAGTTCCAGCTCGCAGAAAAGTGTTCGTTTTCAACAAGGCATAAATAGCCAGGGGTTGATGTCATCATTTTTTCGCACCTAATTTACATGTGTTCTTTTAGCTTGGATCAGCTGCATCCGTGCCAATTGACTGGAAAAAACAACGTCAACAGGCGACATGTTTTTGACACCAGTGAACTACCCCCTCCAGGAAACATCTGACATTCTTGAACTCAAAGATTACCTTCAAGCCCAACTGAGGCCTTCTCAGCTGCGCCCAGTGTATCAAAATTTGAATACAAATTCAGGGAGAGATAAGAAAAGCGTTGCATAAAACTGAAGTTAAGAAATTCTCTGTAGCCTACCAGTTAAACATGTTAATGAGAAATCCATGGCGCTTTTTGAGCCTCAAAAGTCCTCACCTGGCATTCACGTAATTCTGAATTTTGTCATGGGATTTGATCCCATTTACACGCAGGGCTATATTTTAGTTCTACCTATGTCAACAAATATAAGTTTTTAGTAGGCCTATGGCTTTACCCCCAATTTAAATACTACACTCTTAAAACGATTGTGTTGAAAACAACACAACTTGATTTTCACACATCTTTGTGTCCAGATAGGGACAACACAGTTTGTGTTGTTTATGGCTTTACCCCCAATTTAAATACTACACTCTTATAACGATTGTGTTGAAAACAACACAACTTGATTTTCACACATCTTTGTGTCCAGATAGGGACAACACAGTTTGTGTTGTTTCCTTTTTTATTTGTTATATGTGTAGAAAGTAGCTCAGGTAGAGGTGCGCACATCCAGAACGCAGGTGCAGGACAAAAGGGTCAAATAATCAAAAACAAAGTTGAATGTCCGCACACTTGCTCCCGTTTTGCTTTATCTTTTATTTTTTTATTTCACCAAGTGAACGTTTTCGAGCTACACGCTCGAGCGTGTAGCTCGAAAACGTTCACTTGGTGAAATAAAAAATAAAAGATAAAGCAAAACGGGAGCAAGTGTGCGGACATTCAACTTTGTTTTTGATTATATGTGTAGAAAGCAACGCAACTTGCATCTCTGTGTCCAGATATAGGGAAGATACATTAATTTTAAGAGTGTGAGACCATACACACAGAGGATTTAAACAGGATCATCGGGTTCTCTCATATTGCCCACCATACCAGCAGAGGAAGAGTAAAATGGTTCTTTGAAACGCCGCCAAACTCTTGTTTGCATGTTTGGTCGGTCTTGTCTACTCTGACGCGCTTGTTTGGTATGTCGACGCACGCAGTATATGCGAGTATCCCCGAGGCAAAACAATCTTGCTCCAGCATAGACGTTTCTCCTCCACCCCCTCCTCGCTTCACCCGCCGTGGTCTTTCTTGTTATCTGGCAACCAAATACTAATAAAATCCAGTGACTCCAACATGTCTGCTTGCCTGTCGCCTCCTACGGCTCCCTTGCACGAAACACACCGGTGCAGCTCTTGCATAAGCAAACCCACTTTGGCGGCTCCTGCCTGAACAGAAAAGAGGACGAATCAAAAATCCCAATCTGTCTGTTGTGATTTACCAGTTCTGCCTTGTGTTGCTGTGTTAGCACAACGATGTGGTTTGTATGAAACTGCAAAGTTTGCCAACAATGTCGGCATCGGTAGAGACCCAATGATAACGTCTATCATAATACTAGCTCTTACATAGAGGCAACATTGGCAAAGGCTTACATTATATCTCAAGACTATGAGGCTATCAATGTATTAGGATCCCTTTAAAAGATAGCAGTGAGCGCACTGCAGAACACAGCGCATAAGAACACAGAAAACTCCGTGATAAAGTATTGCAATTTATTCATCTCGACAGAATATTAATATCAACTAATTACAGGGTAATAAAAATGTTATCGGTACCACCGTGCAGTAATTGTTTTGTTTCAGAAGAATATGATGCAGTGGTTCTGTAATCTTTACACACATATATACAATTTTCAACATTTTGTACATTTTTTTTTATAATTTATGACCTGAGATTCGGAGATGCGCACTGCTTAGCCCACATACACAGCCACGTGTGGGACAACAGCACAATTTCGTATTTATTAAATTCTTTAGATTTGTCGAAAAGCAAAACTTGATTGCATATCTAACAAAATATAATGAAAAGAACAGGATCGATAAAACATAATAATTTAAAACCACGGCATTCTTCTTTTTAAATATTACAAAACAGCCGACATGCACCTCATAAGGAGAGGGCATTGAAACCCCACTTGAGAGGCCGTGATGCGTCACGGCCAGGCGCGTTTAGCACTTTAGGCCCACTCACGCTTGTAATTTTCCCGAGAACATCTCAGCTTATTTATGAACAGTCTTTCAAAACCAGCACATCTTTTGTGCGTGTGTGCATGTATGTGTGTGTTTGTGTTAGTGTGTGTTTTTAGTGTGTGTGTGTTTGTGTGTCTGTGTGTGTGAGAGAGAGAGAGAGAGAGAGAGAGAGAGAGAGAGAGAGAGAGAGAGAGAGAGAGAGAGAGAGAGAGAGAGAGAGTGTGTGTGTGTGTGTGATTGGAGGGGGGCAGACTGTGGGTGCTAAAAGTCTCTTTCTTTGATTGTAAACTTTACGGTATGAGTCTGTTAATACACCGCCCCGACGCTCTGCTGTGCGGCCGGATGATGCACCGGTCCCGGGTGCTGTAAGTGCGTGCTCTGCTGGTACCAGTGGTTGCTGTAATCTTCCAGGTAGGGGGGCGTCGAGCTGAGAGGAGGTTGCGGTACTTGTCCCCGGCCCACCGGGTTGGCGTGCGCGTTACTGTCCCAAATGGCAGGGGATGGCGGAGAGTTACAGGCCATGGAGTCGCTGGCATTCGGACTGTGGTCCAGAGGAACCTCACCGTTTTTGTAAAGCTTCTTGAACTTGGATCTTCGGTTCTGGAACCAAATTTTTACCTATTCATGAAAAAGAAAGTGAAGAAAAAATAAGAACTCTGTTACAGACCGGTTGAATCACAGACCCACATTTTTCAGATGTAATTAAAACAAACAGCCTATGCTTTCTGTTTACTCTCCCTTGTTGGCAGAGAGAGCTAGAATTAGCTGGTATTAGGCTATCTACAGCCAAATATTCATATGGAAATTGATACCTATCATTACATTGATTGCACAGCATACAAAGAATATGGGGAAGAAGCAAGAAACTTTGTTTTGTTGAGTTTACCTGTGTTTGAGTCAGGCCGAGCTGGGCTGCCAACTCCGCCCTCTCGGGTAGCGCCAGATACTGCGCCTTCTGGAAGCGTCTCTGCAGGGCCGCGAGCTGGTAGCTGGAGTAGATTGTCCTCGGCTTGCGGATCTTCTTCGGTTTACCATTGACCATCCGGACCTCTGTTTCTACCTCTTCCTTCACTGAAAAGTCAAAGTTTCACAAGTTGGCTCTCTCCGACGGAACAGTAGCTAAACAGGCGCAAAACAACTGTATATGTCATGGTATGTATCCTACTGCTATGTTCGCATTTCGAGTTGGCCTTTTTAACCCCAAAATAATGTATAGGCTATCGTTAGGCCTACAGAAAATAGAAATTAAATAGATGAAAAATGAAAACGATTAAACTGAACAGAGGTCAGACAAGCACAGTCTATTTGCTGTTAATTTATTCACGTCTGTGCAAAGTTCCTTTAGGCTACATAATAAAAATTGATGTCATGAATACTTATTTCTCAGTGTTTACCTTTTTTAGCTAGTGCATTTATTGGTAACCACCAAGTGAATTGATAGGCTACATGAGCGCGACAATTTTTATTTAGTTTTTTTTTTAATTGCTAATAAGTATTTTACTTAAACATAACCAAATGCATATATTCGCGTAATATCAGTAAGATTAAATCAGAACACTCAGAATAATCAGCTATAGTTCAGTAGCCTCCGACAGTATATTCAGTAATATTGAATACACAGCTAAGCACCTGTGATTCATTATTGTTTTATTGCCATTAAAAACGTCGTAATGGTTTTACTGCCGGTCGAAATGTGCGATTAAAACCATAAGTCAACCTTGTCAACAGACAATTCTGTAGGACTTTATCAGTAGAGTGCATAAGCCTACATCACAAAAAAATAAACACTTTATCAGTTTGGCAGATTATCTCCAGGCGAGATACAGACATGAGTTGAGGAAAATATTTTATAAAGCCCGAGAACTATAAGGGAGAACATTTTATGACTGAACCTATTTTTGGATTTAAAAAAGCAGACATTTGAGTGTGTTCATAATTTTAAGTTATATATGCTCTATTTTGTCTATATCCGTTTCCTTGTCAGGGTATTCCAAAACGGGTGAACTTCGTAGCTTAAACAAGTTGACCTCAACTATGTGGTGCTTCTCACACTATCGAAAGCTTCTTTGAAGAAAAAAATCTATATTCATTTTATATCACATAGCCTAATGAAATATGCTGCTAATCAGACAGGAGGCAAATATTGACAAGTTATATGTTGTGCGTATCCAGTATCACACGCAGAGGAAATAGGATATTTTGGACTCCATAATTTAGTTGCTTTGCGAACCCAGAGAACAGTTAAAATTATAATATAAATATATCTTACCTGCAGTTTGAGGTGGCGTCTGCAAGTCTCGGTTATAGTGTCCATACTGTCGGTATGAATTGCCGTACGGGTATTCTGTTTTCGTCGGATATGCCCCTGTGGCTCCCATTCCACTCAGGTTAAATTGGTGATAGGAGTTCATAGGCTGAGCATAGTGTTGACTTTGGTAGTATTCATGGTGGCTGTGGGTCGTTTGGCCACTGTAGTAACCCATGTCCGTGGCTGACGACTCGGGTAGAGTCGGAGAGTCCTTGGATGTCGGGTGGCAACTCATAGAGCCCGGGAGATCAGTTAAAATACCGGGAATTTTCTTGTCGTAAGCCGGTCCACTCATCGTGGGTGGTAGACCACAAGAAAAAAAACGCCTTCGCACTGTAAACTCCTTGTGTCCCGGTAAAACTGCAGTGAGAAAAGTGAAACAGTGAAAAGAAAACGGCAGTCTCGTTCTTTAAAGAAAATCCTTCCAAGACACACTCCTGTGCGCGGTCTGTCCTGGTTGAAGCACTTCGGCAATGGCAGATCCCAACTTCGCGAAACTCCAAATTATAGGACAGTCGGGTGGATAGCCTACCGCGTTCCTATTGGCTCCGCGCAGTCCTTTTTTTCTGCCTTGCCCTCAAGGCGAAAAGGCGCTTGCCTGGGACACACTCACCACCTAGTGTTTAGAGAGTATCTTGCCATGCAGCCTGTCTCAAGTGTCTAGTGTTTTACAAGCTTCTTGTTTTTAAGGAATTGTGTAGCCTAGTAGCCTAGTAATACACAAATCTTCAGTATTTGGCTATGTTTTATCCAAATATACATCGGCTGCTGTTAAATTCTTGCAGACAAATGTATTTATTTAGGACAGTAAAATCGACATAGGCTATCACAACCTCCACTACCCTACTTTGTATGTGATAGGCTGTATATCACTACGCATACAACCTGAACAAGTAATCCAGGCTCTCCTATCGTCTTATAGGCGGCAGTTTAGCCAGACAGCTAGACCTGTAGACGGGCTGACAGCGGCATTTGAATACCCATAGCCAGGTTCCATTATTATACAATCTGCGGTCTGTGTTGAGAATGAGATTGATTCGATAAGAACATCAGTCCCCCATATCGCCCCCGGGGGGAGTCCTTTGTGTTGCCTCTTCATTATGGTCAGGCGTGGCATCACCGGCGACTTACCCCCGAGCGAGTGACCCTTTCTTTTTAGAGTCCGTTTTTAAGCTCGTGAGCTTGTGACATACTAATGGGCACTTTGAGCGCGGAAGAGACATAGAGAGAGCAATGTCATTTGAGAACAATTGCAAACCAGCCTAAATGTCAGGACTTTGAACAGGCAGCGAGACTGCTACCTGTCTAGGCCTACACCTAGACTGCACGAATAGACTTCAACTGTCAGATTCCATCATAATCTAGATAGATAGATAGATAGATAGATAGATAGATACTTTATTGATCCCCAGGGGAAATTCAAGATCTGATAACTGATGCTAAAAACTTCCCACATAGTCTTTCTGTTCTCATGTTATTTTTTATTTAAAATTAATGGTAAGACTTGGTTTCCCATTAGATTTAAGTCTTAAACTAAACAATTTGAGAGAAAGTAGGTATACTTGACAAAAGTCTTACCAATATTCGACCACACTGTTGCAATGCAATGGCACTTTATTCGTCAAAAGTACGAGCAGGCCACTTTGCTGGTTCATAGACTATATCCTTAGTACTCTGCTGCCATCTAACGTTGGGCTGTACAGCAAGGCTGTAGCCACATTCGCAAAACTGTTCACAAAACGTCTGACAACCTCTGCAAAACTGAACAATCGCCTCAAAACAGTTGTACCTGTGCTCAAAACCAAACACTGATCATCTCACAAAGCAGTTACATTAAAATACTACTGAGCAGTCATTAGACACTACATCAAAAAAGGAAAACACAGTGGACAAAATGTTCATTGTTTACAATATAGTAAATGCATTTTTCATCCAGAAAACAAAACAAAACAAAGCAAAAAGATGTCATAACTCATTGGATTCAACATTTACAGTAAACATAAAGTATTGATAATGGGGGTTTGTGTTTACAGTTTTGAGAAAAGGGTGGACAGTTTAAAAAAATGTTTTAGCAATTATGAAAAACTGTATATAGCAAAAGACAGGCATTTCAGTGCTATAAATGAGAAGTACATTGCAACCTACAATGTACTCTGAATGACTCATTGTTGATATGAACCTGCACTGTTCAGCAACCTGTTTACACTCTGAAGCTTATATTGGTTGTGTCACATCATTTGAAACAAGTGTGATCATTTTTGAGTAGTTGTGTTTAACGTATGGCATTTGTGCTTTCTTTGTCTTTACCTTTTACCACTTTATATTCACACATACATTCACAATAATTCACACATACAGTAAGCGATGGCTCAAGAGAGGATTATTGTGCAAGTCAAGTCAGTGTTTTTCCGGCAATTCTCTGTAATCAAGTTTCTTCATTACAGTTTTTTGCCTATTACTTACACACTTTTTGCAGAATTTGGCTCATTATGTCACACACAGCCAAATAAGACATAGCACTTGGAGGTAAACAATTCAAATCAATGCCAAAATGAAACACTGCAATCAAAACTCAACAATCCTTTCTAAAAATGATATTATTGCAACAAAACCATACACACATGCATCATTTGAATTACTTTTTCAAATCAACAGCAACACACTGATGCGCTTTATGTAAAACACTGCAGTCTTCGTGTTTCTATTTTTATTGTAATTTTCTCAGATAGTCTTCTGCGAAACTCAAAAGTAGAATTTCTGCAGTAATCAGCTGACATTTTTTTTTTACAAAAACTTACAGAAGAGAGAAAAACAAACATTCTTAAATAAATAAAGAAAAGAATCACAGCTATCAATGCAATACTATAAGGGAATGTAACAAATCAAACAGCAACAATCAGCAACAAATCAAAAGTAAAAAGAAAAAAAACAATTACTGGATAAATTGCTATTGAAAAAAAATCTTGTATGTGTGTGTTTGTGTGGCAGGGGTGGGGTGGGTGGTTGGGGGGGGGGGGGGTTACGGATCCTGCCTTCTGTTCAGATCTAGCCACCACAAGTCCTTGTCGACATCGCAGGGGATGTCCTCTCGGGCTAGGCAACGAGGAAAATATCACCTTGTGTGCCATATTCACCTTCGAACTGACCCCACCTCAATGTCTCTACATGCCCCTTCCATTGCTTGCAAAAGAGGCATGCAGGTATGTGGTTGGTGGTCATATACTTTTCATTGGCCCACTGAAAATAATTCTATGATAGGTTTTAGAAATGGGAAGTAAAGGGGCAAATGCAGAACTGTACACGGGTGCTCAATGTAAAAGTGCACACTTGAACAGGTACACAGTAACTTACCTGAAGTCTATTTGTAATGCTAAGCCTCAGACTGATTGGTGTTCAGACTTCTCACTTCTGCTGACCGCTTTCTTCAGTTCAGTCAAATACACCTCTCTCGTCTGCTCTTGAGTCAACAATAGGAGCGTGAGCGCCCCCTGTTGTCGAATGCCTAGAACATGATCAGATCTGGGTCACCTTGTTTGTTTTCCATTTATAGAGATTGAAATAGTCCCTCCGTATAATTTAATATACTGTATTTTATTCTATTTTTTAGATACTTTTGTCATAGTAATGTAATGCATATTGAATGCTTATTATTATTCTAAAACAAAAACCTTCCAAGTTCATACACAGACACACACACACACAGACACACACAGACACACACTCACACACACACACACACACATACACAGAATGGGGTGCCATGTTTGTGTGAGAAGAGTGATGATATACCGTATATATGTGATTATATTATTACTTTATCTACATATATACATATTTACTTTATATACATATTTATTTTTATATATTATATACTTTATTTACAGACTCAAAGTCCAGATAAAAGCACACACAACATATCACATAAAGAGTGCATACAAACAGACAAACGTAAATATACATACATCAGATGAGATGATGATGATGATGATGATGATATATATGAAAGTTTCAGAGCCTGGTTAGCACGCAGACCTTCTCAATTGAGATGAGTGGGTCTGGAAAAGGTTAATTGACTTATGACTTCTAGCAGGGGCATAACTACCGGTAGCAGTGAAATTACAGTAAAGCAGCACTAAACAAGATTTGCTCTCTGAGTCGCTGTGGCGCAACTGGCTACCGCGCTCATACCACATATTATGTGTCCAAGTGGCCATGGGCATAGATATTAGAAAGCTAGACACCACATCGTCCGTCGAGTTCTCTTAGGTGGCATATGTGAACGCGGCCGTCATATTGCTAGGGGCAAACTCCTTACTGTCTATGGGCAATGCTTGCCGGCAATCAGAGACACCTGTGTGATGTCCAATCAGAGACACCTGTGTGATGTCCAATCAGAGACACCTGTGTGATGTCCAATCATGTCCAATCAGAGATACCTGTGTGATGTCCAATCAGAGACACCTGTGTGATGTCCAATCAGAGACACCTGTGTGATGTCCAATCAGAGACACATGTGTGATGTCCAATCAGAGATACCTGTGTGATGTCCAACCTGTGTGATGTCCAATCAGAGATACCTGTGTGATGTCCAATCATGTCCAATCACAGATACCTGTGTGATGTCCAATCAGAGACACCTGTGTGATGTCCAATCAGAGACACCTGTGTGATGTCCAATCAGAGACAGCTGTTTCTCCATTGGCTTCCAGTGATTGCTGTCCCCACCATGAGCATTTACGTACCTTCGGGAGTCTAATATCTATGGCCACAGTGGACAGAATTTGAAGAGACTGTCACTTTATAAATGTAGTGGTGTATGGGGTTTCATGCACTGACACTAAGGACTTAAAAGACCCTAACAAGCCTGTATCCTTAGTAGTGTATAAATGACTTGACAGACCCTAACAAGCCTGTATCATTAGTAGTGTATAAATGACTTGACAGAGGCTAACAAGCTTGTATCATTAGTACTGTATAAATGACTTAACAGAGGCTTACAAGCTTTTATCATTAGTACTGTATAAATGACTTAACAGAGGCTAACAAGCTTTTATCATTAGTAGTGTTTAGTTTGTGGTCTAAATAAGTACATCTTAATGCACTTACTGAGCTTATCTAGTTAATGGGTCTACTATTGCAGACAATGATTATGTTGTAGTAATAATGTAAATCCAACAGATGGCGCCCCTAACTAATATTATTCAACCTGGGTCACTGGGTGTGTTTGTGCAGAGTTGCTGAATGTAGTCTAAAACAGTGACAATAAATTATAATACGATGACAGAGAGAGAGAGAGAGAGAGAGAGAGAGAGAGAGAGATGAAGATTACCTGGATATTCAATAGATCCATGTCACTGGTAGTTATTGGATGTCACTTTTTCTTGGGTTGAGGATAAAAGCAGAAGGAAAAAACAAAACAAAATAAACAAACAAACAAAACAAAAAATCCAAAAGTAAAAGACATTCCCTGACCAGCCATCACTTTTTGCTTTAGTAAAGCAGTTTCACAAAAGGTGCTTCCAAGTGTGATACAAGAATGGTGTTTTCAGCAGAATGTTCTGTCGATGCACAGATCCACGCACACAAGCTTGCACACTCAAACAAGCACAAGCCTGTCACCAACCTCAGGCAAGTGCATAAATAAGGAAAGACCATCCTCTGTAGAGAAAAGCGACACCCACACACACACACACACACACACACACACACACACACACACACACACACACACACACACACACACCAACACCTCTCATGCTCACAACACAACACAACACAGTCTTCCTTTTTCATTCTGTTTCATGAGGGGAGTGCCAGGAATTTAATTAATTTTCCACACTAGAAAACGCAACAATAGCCTTCCCACATGTTTTTTGATATATAGACCTATCCCTATCCAAGACCCACAAAATTGCATTTCCTTTCACAAACATTGCTGACAGCTTTACTGAAGCTTGTGTTGTACAACGGCTCCAAGGCCTTTTGGTCCTGTGATGTGGGCCAGTGTACATATGCTTAAACCAGCCATGTGAGCAGGATGCCAGGATGAGGTTATAAACAGCATCGCTCT
>NW_027468674.1:11424557-11439557 GCF_046254945.1 Alosa pseudoharengus | reverse complement strand
TGCCAACAAACATGAGTGTGGCCACCGGTCGTGTCATGGAGTTCTTTGCCTCCGCCTTGTCCATCAATTTTGTAGGCCTAAATCGGGACACCTGTTATCCATAATATTCATCCTTCATCTCACCGTGGCTCTCAATATCTGACCCTGTGGAGATGCCACATCCTGGATTCCTAGATGCCTATATTTAAGCTCCATACTAGATTGAAGTGGATGCCGTTATTGATTTAGACTCAATAATATCTACGCTACGATAATTGCCCTATTGTCTTTTGACATGCCTCCGAAAACCCTGTTGCCATGCAGCTGTGATGGCACCCCATTCCTGCAATGCCAACCCCAGAATTCCGACTTGGGAATGCTATCGGGACTCTCGAGGTCTGAAAAGCATCGCTGTGTGCCACTTGGCACGTTGGCACGAGGCGGGACGAGATGGACAAGCCGGCGGAGACTCGCCACCGCTCCTCCTGGCAACTGCGGAGAGTCCGGCGGGAATGCGTTCGCTCGCCCCAATGAGCCCCACTTGTCCTGGTGGAGTGGTCAGGGTGAATAGAGCTGGAGGGGTGAGGGGGTAGTAGAACAGTAAGAGGGGGGCAAACAGCTGTTGAGGGTCAGAGTAGAAAAGAGAGAGGGAGTGAGAGAGAGAGAGAGAGAGAGAGAGAGATAGAGGCCCCCTTCTTTCTCTTTCGAGTGCTTCCTGTTTCTGTCTCTGACTCTCTCTTTCTTACTTCTTGGGTTTCTTCCCATTTTTCCCTCCTTTGCATTCTGTTTTCCGGCTCAATCTACACATCCTGCCCCCCCCCCCCACCCCCACCCCTCCAGCCTCCATTCAGCAGATGCTGTCTGATTGTGGCCATACTTTCTGATGAAACAGAAAAACAGTGAGTCTGGCCGACCGATTAATTACGGCAAACGCACAGGCATTTAAAGCCCCAGACATGGGGGCTGGATTATTGTGCCGCCGATCGATTGGATCTGGAAAGCCAGCCAGTCAAAAACTGTTCCAAATTCGTCTTTGAAATCTGACTGTTGCAAACAATTCAGGTCTCTAAAGACGACTTCATCCCAATGTCCAAGTTCTTTATCCCAATGTCAAAGTTCTTTATCCCAATGTCCAAGTTCTTTATCCCAATGTCAAAGTTCTTTATCCCAATGTCAAAGTTCTTCATCCCAGTGTCCAAGTTCTTTATCCCAATGTCAAAGTTCTTTATCCCAATGTCCAAGTTCTTTATCCCAATGTCAAAGTTCTTCATCCCAATGTCCAAGTTCTTTATCCCAATGTCCAAGTTCTTTATCCCAATGTCAAAGTTCTTCATCCCAATGTCCAAGTTCTTTATCCCAATGTCAAAGTTCTTTATCCCAATGTCCAAGTTCCTGTCTACATGTTACATGCATGATGGATCCTAATCACAGAGCAACTCTCATCTCATCTGTCATTTGCATACAACTTCGCTGTAATTAGTCATTTAATATGTGTGGTAAGTGGCTCTACAGACGTGTGTGTGTGTGTGTGTGTGTGTGAGTGTGTGTGTGTGTGTGTGTGTGTGTGTGTGTGTGTGTGTGTGTGTGTGTGTGTGTGTGTGTGTGACTGTGTGTGTGTGTGTGTGTGTATGTGTGTGTGTGTGTGTGTGTGTGCATGTTCCATCACCAGTGTCTGAGCCCCGCTCGCCCCGTAACCACAGCAACCACATGTTCTCTTTACAACAGGGGAGGCCCAGTCTGTGAAGGACCTGGGAACACAGTCAGATAATGAAAGAAGAGACTCCTCAGTACTGAGCTCTTTCCAAAATAACATGCCCTAGAGGAACCAAATCTCATACTCTTTATGTGTGCTCATCCATGTGTGTGTGTCCGTGTATGTGTATGTATGTGTGCATGTGTGTGTGTATGTGTGTGTGTATGAGAGAGCGAGATAGAGAGAGAGAGAGAGAGAGAGTAAGTTAACTCATTCGTTTTCCCTTCATGTTTAAATAAAGTTTCCTTAACCTCAAATAAAACCTTCAACACTTTCGCCCTCTCTCCTCACTAACGCAACAGGAAGCCCGTTTCTGCTGCAGGCTTCCCAAACAGAGGGAAATGAGACAAATGTTTATCTCTTTTATGAACACAAACACCTACCCTGAGAGCAAACCCTTTGTCCTCCATTCAAATATTTCTCCATGAGGTAACATGTATATATATATATATGGTATGTATGATAATTAGAGCAGTTTGCAGCAGATGTAAATGTTTAAGTTTTTTGGGGGCTCTGAGCTGAAAGTCTGAGAACTTGGTTACAGGTAAAGACAACACAGAAGAGAGTGTAATGGGGGTATAATATGTGCATTATGGTCTCGAGTATATTGCAAGAGAAAAAGACTGCACTGATCCCGTTTTTTAAATCCAGATGTTTCAGACTTCGCCGCTAAAAAAAAAACTGCGTGTGATGCGTATGAGCTAATTTTGGACAGCCATACAAATGCCTGTGTGGTGATAATTGCCACGAGTGACACGATGATGCATTCTGTACGGGCACTGTGTATGACGCCTCGTTAGGCAGGGATGGGGTCCATAGTGGGGAGCTTGTTATGGCATGGAACTTGGGGCGGGGGTGGGTGGTGGTCCTTGATCCTGTGCATGTCTCGACTTGACTCAGCTGGCTTTGACAGAGGAGGTATCTATGACGACACCTCTTTATGACAGGGCAGGGGGGAGAGAAGGCCACGCCGGATGAGTGAAGGGTATGGCAGGAGATTTGCAAGGGTGGAGGGGGGGGGGGGGTTGTGAACCTGTGGAAACAGTCTTCCCTGATTACACACATATACACACACACACACACACACACGCACACATACACGCACACACACACACACACACACATAAACACACAGAGACACACACTCACACACACACACACACACACACATATCTGAATGCCAAGGAGAGAGACAACAGTTGTGTTGTGCATATGTGTCTGGTGGCCACAGGCGGAATTCATCCATAATAACAGAGTAAGGCTTTTCAGCGTCTTTTCCTCTACACCCCGTATCGACTTTCACAACGTGTGATTTGTGTGTGTGTGAGTGCACATGTGTGTGTGTGTGTGTGTGTGTGTGTGTGTGTGTGTGTGTGTGTGTGTGTGTGTGTGTGTGTGTGCGCGTGGCGAGGGCCTTTCTGCTGGCTGACTTCCTTATCTAGACAGAAGTCGCCATGTATGAAGTTCAGCCTTGTGTGCTGTCACACGTGTTTTTCTCGCATACACAAGACAAAAGAATGAAGTTGATAACGAGCGTTAGTGTCCCACTTTCTTTTGCCTCTACATCTCTTTCACACTCATTCTTTTCTCTCTAAAAGTATCTCTCTCTCTCTCTCTCTCTCTCTCTCTCTCTCTCTCTATCTCTCTCTGTTTCCTCTGTGTCAGCTAGACTGCATCTGTCTTTTTTTGTTGTTGTTGTGCCTATCCTTGGGGAAGAACCTCTCCTACACACACTGTCCCGGCTCTGCCACAGCTCTGAAATGAACAGCATGTGACATGCGAGACTCTGGTGGACACTTTGTGTCATCTGCTGTTATCGCCATCAAAACCTGATACCAGCCACTGCGACTTCATTAGGAGCTTTCGAATTGAAGGTGTAATGAACACAGTTTTAGGCTCTCTGTTTCTGTTTGTGTAGACAAACTAAAAACACATGTGCTGACATCTTTACAACACCTGCCAACAACACCCCCGCCCCACACACATACACACAGAGAGACTCGCACTGAGCAGTGATGACAATCAGCTGTTCAAACATCCGGATGAGGCTCCCTGAATCTCTTTACATTTGATGCGAGGCCTGAGTTTACACGTACAGGTCGTTTGGGGTCAGGTCATGAACCTGTGGTCAAACAGGACCTCGTGCTGGCTATGTAGTCTGCCTGCCGACAGGATTTAATAACCCACGCAACCACACACACACACACACACACACACATACACACACAGATAGAGACAGAGGAGTTTTAAGGGGCTTGACCTTCCACAAACATTAGTCTAGTCTCACAGCCGAGCTACACCAGACATATAACTGAAGCACTCCGTTTGCAGTAAAAATACTTTTAGAAGACAATCGGTCTAATGTCAGAATGTATGCAGCGCTATCAGGTCTTTGTTCCGCAAACAGAATGTTTCAGTTACGTGCCTGGCGTAGCTTGCTTGTTAGTCATATTACCATCGATGAAAGAGATCAGAGACTGAGAATCAGAGACTGAATACACTCGACTCTTATAAAGAACTAACACACACACACACACACACATTAGAGAGGGAGAGAGAGATTATGGGAGAAAGGTGGGACAGGCGATCATTTTATAATATTGGGTACATAAAATGGATGTGTACATACACACGATTAGGGAACTGAATGAGAGAGAAAAGGAGAGGAGAGGAGAGGAGAGGAGAGGAGAGGAGAGGAGAGGAGAGGAGAAAAGAGAAAAAGAAGAGATTTCCCAATTCCATGGCTTGTCTCTCGCACTAATTTAAAGGAGTTTCTCATTGTCACTGAGTACTGTGGGTACAGAAAAAAACGAAAACAATCGGTTTTACCGACGTAGCTCGAGTTGCTACAGCCAGCAGCTAATGCAGACGTACAGCCACAGAGCTACACTCTGGGGGCGTGTACACATGGCCCAGGCTCACAGACAAGCCCCCAAAGTGTAGCTCTGCATACCCACACACACACACACACACAAACATGGCCCTGGCTCACGGACATGGCCCCAGAGTGTAGCTCTGCAGATGCCCGTTTAGCAAACACGATTGTTTTCAGGTTTTCTTTCGTACCGACAGTACAGAGATCTATGTGAAAACTCGCCGCATTTCTCCTTTAAGTCTAAAACTACATATCAGGGGGCCACATGCAAGTTGGAATTGCCTCAGAAACACTGACCCGTCTGTCCTGTCTGCAGAATATGGAAGTGTGCTCGTCCATGTGTGTGTGTGTGTGTGTGTGTGTGTGTGTGTGTGTGTGTGTGTATGTATGCGTGAGTGTGTAGTATGCGTGTCCATGAACTCTGCTCAGCCACCTCACACACACAAACGCACACACACACACACACACACACACATGCATGTCCATGAACTCCACTCAGTCACCTTGAACCTTTGTCTATGGGTGGTCTGGTCACCCAACCCTCTCCAGGGCTCGGCAGTTCATCCACGGGTTCATTAGCATCCTCACCCGTGGCTGTCATGAGCTAATTCCTCAGCCGCCCACCTGCGCGAGTGACGTCTGCCAGCCGTCACCATGGCGATACAGTATGTTGTCCCCCCTCGCCGGCCGCGGTCGAGGACAGCGGAGTGACAAGCGTGGTCTGGTGCCCGGGCCGTCCGTTGTTCTAGGGGTTAGGCACTAATGTAAACCTGTTGATATGATTCACAGCTGTGCCGGGGCATTCTAATCCTTCATTAAAAATGAGTCACGCCCGGGGGGGTGTGTGGAGTGTGTGTGTCTGTGTGTGTATGCGTGTGTGTGTGTGTGTATATGTGTGTATGTGTGTGTGTGTCTGTGTGTGTGCATGTGTGTGCGTGTGTGTGTGTGTGCGTGTGTGTGTGTATGTGTGTGTGTGTGTGTATGTGTGTGTGTGTATGTGTATATATGTGTGTGTGTGAGGGGGGTGGCACTGTGGTGAATGGTGAATACATCAGCACCTTGTGGCTTAAATGTATGAGGGGGAGTGAATTTGTTTACAATGACCAAATTAATGATCAGTGAATGTTTTTCCAAGGTTATTTAAAGTTTCAGATTATTGAAAAATGAAAGGTTGGGTTACTGCTTGCGAATGACTGCATATGCGTGCTTGATTGCGCATGTATTAGGGATGGGCAAAGTGAGGCTTTATGAAACACTGAAACGTTCGAAGCAATTGTGCCGAATTGTTCCGAAGCTTCGAAACAATTCCGACACCTCAGAGCTGTTTAGGGTGAAACAAATCTGTCAAATGCTTCGTATTGGAGATGTAGTCTTTAAAGTTCGTGGCTCACTGTGTTACCTGTGTTCAGTCTTCGTCAAAAGCTAAGCAGTCATTGCATTGGTCAATTACTGGATGGGAGAGCACATAAAGTGACAATAAAGAGAATCTTATTGCTGCCACTAGTGTTCTCTAAATCACATTCTTCTTATAAAAACTCTGGATTTTTGACCATTCTGAGAGTTTAGTTGAAACTGTGTGGTTAATAATGAAGTAAGAAAACATATAAACAGATACGATCTGAAACAATACCTTACAAATCAAACGGGGATCGAACCACATTTGAGCAGCTTGGGCTACCGTGCAAAAAAACGCCCTCACTAACCACTACAACATCATGGTTATTGCTTAAGAAAAGTCTACACTGTTAATTGAACGCGCGGGCACGCCTGCCGACACCGGTGAAATGCACCGAAGGTTCACTTAACTTTGGTCACATGACATGGGGATTTTGAACGATGTTTCGAAGCAGTGGTCACATGACATAGCTGTTTTGAACCATGTTTCGAAGCAGTGTTTCGAAACACTTGTGCTTCGAAGCCTCGACACTGATTCGAGACGTCGGTTTTGAAAGTCACACCCCTAGCATGTATGTGTGTGTGTGTGTGTGTGTGTGTGTGTGTGTGTGTGTGTGTGTGTGTGTGTGTGTGTGTGTGTGTGTGTGTGCGAGAGAGAAAGAGAGGGGGGGGGGGCAGAGAATACGTGTAAGTGTGTGTGTGTCGGTGTGTGTGTGTGTGTGTGTGTGTGTGAGAGAGAGATAGAAAGAGTGTGTGTGTCTGCACGTTGGCATGTCTGTGTCTGCATTTTGTAATACACTGTTTCAGAGATTGTAAACTATTTGAGCCTTTGCCATTGAGATGAGTCAAGGTCAGCTCATGCATCTTTCCATTGATACATCATGCCCATGCAGCCTAAGTCAAGGTCACATCACGCATCTCTCTCCTGGGAATCCTCTCTCCACCTCAGGGTCTATTCACCAGCCTACTCTCAAGCTAAACAACAGCCTACTCTCAAGTAAAAACATATTCTTGTCAGTGATTGCATTAACAAGTCTATCCAAAACTGTGTGCCTTAGAAAGTGAATGCATATTAAATAAACAACACTGAACTAAAGAGCAATATATATATATATATATATATATATATATAAATATGAGATTTTATTTTTTTAAAAACTATGTAAAACATAGTGGTAGTGGTAGTGGTTAAAGAGCTGGGCTAGCGTGCAGTAGCCTGAAAGTTGTGGGTTCAATTCCCGACTTCCATTGTTGTGCCCTTGAGCAAGGCACTTAACCCCAAGTTGGGGCACTTAACCCCAACCCCAACATGTGATCCCTTGTAATATAGCTGACATATGTAAGTCACATTGGTCAAGAAGTGTCTGCTATATGTAATGTAAGGTAATGTAAAGATACAATAACTGTGAATCTCATCATATTACTTGGACAGTGTTCAGGATCTAGATAGATAGATATATAGATAGATACTTTATTGATCCCCAAGGGGAAATTCAAGGTCTCAGTAGCATACAGACATCACACACAACATGCACTTACAGCAGAAAGAGTAAATATAACTATATACATATAACAAAACTCCACTGTACAATAGAAGACAGTAGAAGATAAGAAAACTAAAAAAACTAAATACTAAATATACTATATAAATGAAATCAAATCAGGATCTTAGTGAAGTAGAGTGATGTCTTCTGAAGTGTCCAGTCCTGTGGAGGAGGCTCGTTGCATTCAGTAGTTCCCTGAGCAGCTCACCCCGTGGCCTCGGCTTATCAGACGCAGGCGGGCAGTCGTCCAGACCAGCTCCTACTCCCACATCTGAGTTATTCAGCTTTTACCTCAACCCTGACTGACTACATTACTCTATCAGGACAGTTGTTCACACACACACACACACACACACACACACACACACACACACACACACACACACGCACACACACACACACACACACGCACACACACACTCTCTCTCACACACACACAGACATACACACACACACACACACAGGACACACACATGGACACAAACACACACACACACACACACACACACAGGACACACACATGTACACAAACACACACACACACACACACACACACACACACACACACACACACACACACACACACACACACACACACACATTCACACACCCAGACACAGGATACACACACACACACACACACACACACACACACACAAACACACTCACACACACACACACACACACACACACACACACACACAGGACTGCTATTCAATCAGAATCAGGACAGCTCATATAATCACAGCCTCCCTAAAGGGCCGTCACTGAGCACTTTGCTCCAAGAAGGAGTAAAAAAGGACCTGAGTATGGAAGAGAAGCCAGAGAACAGGAGGCTCTGACCCTCAACTGATCCAGAGCTGCGTCCAGTCCAGGGTCAGAGCCAGCTCAGTAGGCAGATGCATTCAATGTATAAGTAAGTATAAGTATATATACTCTTTTGATCCCGTGAGGGAAATTTGGTCTCTGCATTTATCCCAATCCGTGAATTAGTGAAACACACTCAGCACACAGTGAACACACAGTGAAGTGAAGCACACACTAATCCCGACGCAGTGAGCTGCCTGCTACAACAGCGGCGCTAGGGGGGAAGTGAGGGGTTAGGTGCCTTGCTCAAGGGCACTTTAGCTGTTCCTACTGGTCGGGGTTCGAACCGGCAACCCTCTGGTTACAAGTCTAAAGCGCTAACCAGTAGGCCACGGCTGCCCCATGTTTCACTTTAGTTCTGTAGTGTTGCCTGACAGAGGCAAGAGTCTCCACACATCACCTGACTGTGGGCAAAATGGAGGCATACATGTTGTATTGACTTCTCAGTGAGGAAGTTTTCTCTCTGGCTACCTGGCTGGCTTCACCCCTCCCTGCATGCCTGAGTTAACCTCTGTGCCAGCCATTCACCTTTCCTTATTTATTCTAGTGAACACTTTAGTCTCAAATCAAACTGGGTTATCAGTGCGTGCGGTCTGTGGGAACGTGTGTCATGGCTGTGGAATGAGTGCCCTGTCTGCCAGCCTGCCAGGCTGTTATTGTTATGTTTATTGGCTCCAGCTCTGCTGTGTCTCCAGAGCTCCAGATTAAAGGTGTAGAATGTTGGAAAAATTAACATTCTAAAGACTATCTGGGTTCATTGAATTCAACATAGAATTTTAGAACTTTGAATTGTTGCAGAGCGGAATCTTATGTTAGAATGCTCAAAAACCCACACCTTTAAGGGTGAACGCCAAAGATTCTGGAACAGAGCTCTCTGTTCTAGAATCTTTGGTTAACGCATTGCTGCGGGGGTCAAGGGTCACGTTACAGCCCTGCAGCAAACACACTGTGACTCTGTAGGCATGCACCTATAACTGCACCCAACACAAAGAGAACTTCCACAAGAACCACCAACGGCTGTAAGAGGATACTGCTGTATTTTAACAACCAGTAAGGATCACAGGATACTGTTGTTGCATCCTTTGAGAAATACGGCAATAAAACGTAATGACAATACATGGGATTTGACACCTCATGTTCAAGACATAGTTAAGACAGTCAACATATTACCCCCTTCCTATGAAAAACATCTATTTACAGTATATGACAGAAGAAGAAAAGGGGGTAATGCATTGACTGCCATATATGTGTGTGTGTGTGTCTGTGTCTGTGTCTGTGTCTGTGTGTGTGTGTGTGTGTGTGTGTGTGTGTGTGTTTCTTTGTGTGTGTGTGTGTGTGTGTGTGTGTGTGAGAGAGAGAAAGAGAGAGAGAGAGAGAGAGATAATGTATGTGTCTGTGTGTGTCTGTCTCTCTCTCTCTCTCACACTCTCTCTGTGTGTGTGTTTGTGTGCATGTGTACCTGCTATGTATACGTTCATTAGTTATGACTAATACACACTGATACTAATACATATCCACTTAATGCATATCCATGCATTGAATATGTTATCATCCACACATTGAATATGCATTAGGCCTTTAATGTGTTGGATTGTATGAACATGCCTTTCTGACAGATATGAGTGTGTGTGTGTGTGTGTGTCTGTGTGTGTGTGTGTGTGTGTGTGTGTGTGTGTTTCTTTGTGTGTGTGTGTGTGTGTGTGTGTGTGTGTGTGTGTGTGTGTGTGTGTGTGTGTGTGTGTGTGTGTGTGTGTGTTTGTACCCATGAAACACATCCGTAATTCCTCTCAGAGAACTGCCCTGGCCCAAAAGGAGGTTATAATACCCTAGGCAAAAGGGTTTTTTGTTGCCTGCCTTCGGTCTTTGCACAGAGCCATTAAAGTCTAATTCCTCCTAGGGGTTATGGGCAGGAGGATTACAGGAGGCTTGGGAACTAGGTAAGGACCAGGCCGTAGCAGCCCCCACCCCACGTACCACTCAGCCGTATCACGTAACAGCCCCCCCCCCCCCATTGTTCCAGATAGTTTTTGATATGTTTAACACATGCTGGACACTAGGAGACTGGAGTGCTGGACAAAGGGGAGCGGAGGGGTGTGTGTGTGTGTGTGTGTGTGTGCATGGAGGGGCCACTCGTGTGTGTGTGTGTGTGTGTGTGTGTGTGTGTGTGTGCATGGAGGGGCCACTCGTGTGTGTGTGTGTGTGTGTGTGTGTGTGTGCATGGAGGGGCCACTCAAACGCACCTGTGAGCAGTGGATGGGGATGGAATGGCCGCGAAAGGCTGTTTCTCACGACTTGTTTTTCTGGTTACGAAGGTGAAGCAGGGGAAATAAGGTTTCCAGTGTCCTGCTTGTGTGTACACCCACTAGCTCTGTGTTCATTTCTGTTGGTTAGTCACACAGGTCATGTTCACCTAAATGGTTTAATTGTAGTTAAAGGTTGTATCAGCGATAGCAGCAGTGGTGTAGTGGGGATTTTTAAAGTGAGGGGGGACGCTACTTTAATGACATCATTGCAAAAACTGTCACACTCGCACCTCCACGTACATCGGTGCGTAAGGCCAAGGCTTCATTCATTACCACACGTATACCATGGCAATAACAATAGCACAAGCCGGATTCACACGCATTCAACATGCTGTGTGGGCAGTGTAGCTCAATTTGAGGGGGCGTCATGAATGTCATTGCCAATGATTAAAATGCAGAGGTGCACAGCCAATAAAACAAAACAAAAAAATTACAGAAAGAACATTGGGCAGGCAAGTGCCAGTCATTTGAAAAGTTTTTGTTTGGATGAAAGTAGCTGCACCAATTGTAAGTTTTTCCTAAAGTTGTTCAGGTTCACCGTTGGGTCATTACTTATGGTTAAATAGCCTTAGCACTTATATTGGAGCTCCCTCGATAAAAATCACTCGTAGGCTATTACTCACACATGCTTATCGTGTCATTTTGACCACTGGATTAGCCTACCTGCTTTCTGCAAAACACAAATGAAGGAATTGCAACAGTGGGCCATGTAGATGCTTGCTAGACTCGGATACAGGCAGTTGTATAATCTATGGTTTTCTAGCCACTTTCTAGCTACTTTCGGGTGACGCGGAATGACGAGCTGCATAGTTTTTAATGTCTTTACGCATGGTGGAGTGCTACACCATGACGGTCATTCTTGTAACGAATTTTATGACAAAGAGGCCTAATTGGTGATGTTTGCGTGATGCGTTGTTATTACTGGTAACAACACTTGTTATATTAATAAATGCATATTAAAATGCTCAAAACAATGCTCCAAGAAGTGGGGGGACGGCGTTCCCCCGCGTCCAACGCCCACTACACCCCTGGATAGCGGGGATACGTCACTTCTGTTGATGTTCAAACAAAACAGAGAGCTAGCTTGATACTCCCTCCCCCTCCCTCCCGTGCAATTAAAACTCTCCTAAACACGCCTCTCGTCGTTGGTTGAAACACTTTATTTTGCCTTTAAGTGGGTTGCCAACCCTTGTTGGTAGCAATTGTTTTTGTGTACAGATCTCGGAGCCTAGGCTGCCTACAGACGCGTTTTTTGACGGCCTGCTTATGGGGCAGACAGCTAGCGGATCGTTAGGAAAGATTAGATGAATGTGATCATTTATGTTTGTGCCTTTTTTGGGCCTGAAATCGCTGATACAACCTTTAAGCTGAAATGCCACATACTTCATCTTGTTATGTTGACTTAGTTAAGTTATGTCAGGTGTTACAGCATACCTGTCAACATTTAGCTTTCCAAAAACGGGAGATTTTTTGTTCGGGGGGGGGGGGGGGGGGGGGGGGGGGGTCAGTGTTTATACCGGATCTGTGTTTGCATATTTAATACGTTTCATACACATGTACTGCAGTGTACATGCATACACTGCATTTCGGTCGTTGCTTTTACCTTACCATTACCTTACGCATGCCAGGTATGCATCCACCAGCTGCCTACCTGCAGCCTACTTCCAAAACTCCAAAGCTGCTTGCTGTCAGATTTGGTTCCTGAAGGCACAAGTTCAGTGTATCAACAACACTCAATAACAGTTTATGTGATGTGTTAATCAATTAACTCAGTTAATCAGTTAATCAGTTAAACAATTTCACAACAGCTAGTTCTGGAGTAGGCCATTCAACTAGCCCGCTTGCTTACGACGAGACTCAGGCTGCGCAGTTGGCACCCGCTTCCTTATTTGGGTTTTGGGTTGCCAGGTTTTAGCCTATGACAAAACGGTTGAAATTTAAACTAAGTGATCGTGTATGTGTAGGGTGTATTTCATACACAATCTGGCAACCTGAAAGGATCAATGATTTTAAAATGAAGTTTGATGGCCATGCAAATTACGGGAGTTTTCCGGGAGAAATAACAAAACGGGAGGGTGCTGGGAGATGACCTTGAAATACGAGAGAAACCCGGGAAAAACGTGAGTGTTGACAGGTATGTGTTACAGTAATGTGGAAACTCATAATAAACTTGACACAACACTATATATAAATGAACAAGACCATGTTAACTTAAGTAAGCAACACTTAACTTAAGCCACTGTTCTAACTGGACTAACTTGTTCTAAGACTGGACTAACTTGAGTAAGCAACACACTGCATTATGAATCTATTACTGAAATGACAGTGAGATCTCAGCAGTCTTACAATACAGTGGCAACAACACAATACACACACTCACACTGTGCAGCTACATGGCTCAGAGTGTTTCAACAAGCAACAATGTTCTGTTGTTGAAACAGTGTGTTGCGATGTCTTGTCTTGAGTTATCTCAACATTATTTGCATTTGTTTAAGTCTAAATAGTTTCCAAAGCAGATCCCTCCTTCAGTGCCACGAACTTGAATTGGCTTGTTGTGGTCATGACTGATTTGCAGTATCAGTCAAAGAAAGTCAATATAAGTTTCAAGAAATATATTTTCTATACAAACTAATGTGCATGAGTGTATGAATGTGTGTCTGTGTGAGTGTATGTGTGTGTGTGTGTGTGTGTGTGTGTGTGTGTGTGTGTGTGCGTGTGTGTGTGTATGTGTATGTGTGTGTTGTGTGTGTGTATGTGTATGTGTGTGTCTGTGTGAGTGTATGTGTGTGTGCATGTACACAACATACGTTTTTTTCTCAATGATGATAGCTCCTTGCTGTCTACACTTCACTGCAGATTTCCCAAATTAGTCCTGAGACTCTCCCTCTCTTTCTTTGGCTGTCTCTCTTTCTCTCTCTCTCTCTCCAAAAACACACACACACACAGACACACACACACACGCACTCACACAACACACACACACACGAATACACACACACACACACACAAACACACACACACTCACTCACACACACACACACGCACGAATACACACACACACACACACACACATACACAAACACACACACTCACACACACACACCACACACACGAATACACACACACACACACACATACACACACACACACACACACACACACTGAGGGTCATATCAAATCAGGGAGGTGTGTGTTTGGTGTGGGTGGTGGTGGTGGGGGTGAACTTGGCAACGCTTGAAAGCCCACAGTGACCCCCTCCTCCATGACCCACATGTGGAGAGCGCTGCGCGCATGGTTACCGCTTCACCATGGCAACGGCCGTCTCTGGGCTCTAGGTGCAGGGGACTGATCCGGTGACTGAGCCAGATGATCCCCTTTAAAGGCGCAGTCCGTGACTCCGGTGAAGGATAGTTCATATTAGAGTTCGATAGCAATCCTATTACATCCCTATCTTCTGTGCTCCTGAAACTACATGCTGATTGGCTGGAACTGTTTATGGCTTGGGCCAAGCTTCAGTGTCTGTTAACTATTTACAGTTCCAGGACTTTTCACAATGTGTACACACTGAACGGGGTGAGAAAAAAAGTGTAGTGCATTAGAATTGTGCACTAAGCCTTTAACCAAGCCTATATTTAGATTAGCGTTTTAACACCCAGCCCTACACACACACACCACTCACACACACACCACTCACTCACACACACACACACACACACACACACACACACACACATACACACACACACACCCACACACACACACACACACACACACACACACACGCACACACACACTCACACTCACACTCACACACACACACACACACATGGGGATGGGCAGTATTTATGATACATGTATTTAAAATATGTATTTCAAATACAAAAAAAAATACTTTATAGATAAATAAAGTCAAAGGCAAATATTTATGGTAAAACCAATTGAGGTGATGTGATGACATCAGAAGGTATGAGCTACACCAGGCGCGTAACTCAAGTGTTCCGTTCGCAACGCGTAAAATCCATTTTAGATGAATGGTCCCATGAACGCCCCACTGTCACGTCTGGTGTAGCGACTTCCATTGATTATAATGGAAGCTAATTGTTGCAGCAGACGCAGCGCGAACGGAACGCTTCAGTTACGCGCCTGGTGTTGACTTATTAATTTGCCCAGACTTGTTGTGAACACAATATTGAGATTCAGGAAGATAATCCAGTGAAAGATGAGTGACGTGTAGGTTGCTCCCACACACAATACACCCCCTCTCCCATACACAATACACCCCCT
>NW_027468674.1:11404557-11419557 GCF_046254945.1 Alosa pseudoharengus | reverse complement strand
GCAAAGCAGAGCGCCACTCCAAGACGGAGTTGCAGAGGTCACACCAGTGACACGAGAATGGAGCCAGAAACTGGTCACCATGGAAACACTAGGGTCATGTGAGAGAGCACTCGAGATAAAGCATCTTAAAAGTTGGAAGCCCTGCAGTCGCACTTAGAACCCACCGACGTTCTGTTCATTAGAATTACGGGCCTGAAGTCATAAATGTTCTCCAGATGTTCCCTTTGAAATCTTTGCTGGACACTGAACACTGGGGCAGAAGCCACTGTTTAGACATGTCCCTTGTGAACCAGAAATGCTGACATTATTATAAAAATATATGAATTGTAAGCAAACATCTTAAAAACTCCTCTGTTTCCTGTCTAACAGTAGACTGTGTGCTCACTGCTTACACTCTCTCACGCTTGTCAGAAGTGAGATATTGATGAATAAGTTGCATTGTTTCTCCCCCTCCCATTGCGTGGGCTGATGCTGGAGATGTGGGGTGACGATGTCTTTCAGAAGCGGACAGGAAATGGGGCTCTATGCACTTACAGACAGACGGGTTGAAAAGCAGTAGCCAACTCTTTAACAGGGCGTCCCGCTGCTACGTCCATTCTCCGTCTGAGCCTCCATCTCCAGGTCTGCGTTGTGCTGTTTCAGGCCTAATGTATACTGTCTGTCGTGGGTAATAGAAGAGATCGTTTGATTGAGAAGGTTGGCACAGTGTGTTGTTGTAGGCTATCTCATCAGCCTGCTGGTGCCAACGTCTGCGTGCGTGAGATGCAGTCAGTTTCTTACTGCATGTTGCACGAGAGGCCACGAGGGGCTCTATGGAGCGCCCCTGTCTATAATCCTCCTATAATCGGAGGAACTGGGACTGATTTTTACTGCCAAGTAGGTGGCATCGGCTGGTTGAATGCGCAGGTCCAGACATTCACTGAACTTGTATTAAGCCTTTTATTTAGCCTTTTAAATAACATTCCTGTGAAGTGGCTATTTTAATGCGCATAGGCTATAGCCTAATTAACTATAATTTGGGCTGATACCATAATGCAGGACAAATTCGTGTAAAACATATATTTCAAAAGAGATTTTTGATTGGATGAATGAGGTAAATCAGTGGCATGAAAATTAATATAAACTGAAATATGAATCATTTTGTGGTAGCCTACTGACTGCGTCAAAGAGAAAAAAACGCAACAGGTGGAACTGCAGAGTATGTGCCTAGGCTTTGTGCACGCGCAAGGGGTCTGTGCAGGGAGAGAGGGGCTGAGAGAGAGAGAGAGAGAGAGAGAGAGAAAATTCACGCAACCAATCGTTCAAAGTGGTGCGACCTGTTTTATATCGGACTGCCGTGGCTAGCCATATATTCCTGTGGAAACACTGTCAAGTCATTGAATATTTATGCGTGTTGTACATCCCGGAAGGAGCGGTAAAAACTCTTTGGGGGAGCAGGTTGGAATTCACACAGACTCATTGGAAGAAGCCTGGAATGGGTGTGGAGGAGAGGAGAGGGGGAGAAAGAACAAACACGAACACCTAGACACTCTCTGTTGGCGAGAGTGAAAGGAGAGGGTCATTTCCCCCCTATGGAGCGCATGTAGTAAAGCCTATTCGACCGCATCGGATGAGGAGCAATTCTTTTCATAGACAGGGATAAACATGGCTACACGTACATTGCACTTGTGCTTTTTGGCACTGTTTTCTACGACTCAGACAGGCTACGGATTTAACATTGATGTTCGATTTCCTGTAATCAAAGAAGGCAAAACCAAAGACAGTTTATTTGGATTTTCCGTCGCGCAACACAAGCAGACGCAAAATTCAAAACAATACCTGTAAGTAAATAACGCACACACCGCACAGACTCACGATATTTACATTATCATCAACATTATCATCAGTAACCATGTTTAATGTTATGTGTTTTATAAGACAAGATATGCGGTCTACCTAAAATTGTGTCATCATTCCAAATAAGTTATGGAAGACACAAAGTAAGAGTAATTGTATGCTACCTGTTCGTCCCCTACCTGTTCTGTAGTCATTTTAAGTAAACGCTCTCGGCGTGGAGTGGTGCAGAATGGACTTTTGCAACAGCTGTTGTAGCACAGGCTACCCCGGAGGTTGCGTTTAACGTGTTATATGTGTGTTTTTTATCTAGACACAATAGCACCAGTTCCACCACTCGTTGAGGTGCAGATTGGGTTAATACATCCCTAATTACCTACTTTTAGATTTACATTGGGGAGATATAGCAGCTTGTTACTGTGCCAACATTTGTGCGAAGTAGAACTCTGCGTGTAGAGCTAAATAAAAACAAGACGAAAGTATTTTAATCCTGTTGCTTTTAGGTAGCAGACATTTTGCGGTTTGAATGGGTTGTTTTAGACTTCAAGCCAAAACTGCTTCTTGGGCTGTTAAGTGCACGAAAAATGGGCTTGGCTTTTCGTCTACCTGTAGCTCCAGGTGAAACAGGTGGGCCGTGTGGTGTGGTGTGCGCTGTACCCACATGTAGGGGAAAACGTGCCCTTAAGGCGAGTAATCTGTAGCGGGGCGGGAAGTAAGGAGTCTCTCACGAGTTTGAATGGGCAAACTGGTCCATCTGCGTCGTCTGCAGGCTATAATATAGCCTAGGCTTTAGATGCACTGTCATGTCTCAGGTAAACGCTGTCTGGTGTGGTGGTTGTGATATCCCCAGGGGGAAAGCCCCTTTCTCCTCGTCTTCATTTAGACTCTTCATCTCTTTAGACTCTTCATCTCTATAACGCATCCAGGTTTTTTAAAGCATGATTTTACTATGAGGACATTGAAATATGTTATGTATTTAATGCTTACAGTCTGCATAGGGTACATAGCCTAACTTTATCAGTGCGTTTTGTTCTCGGTTCTCTTGTTCAGTCTCGACTAAATTAGCCCTCCCTACCCTGAGAGTCTAAATGAGCGCTGGTCTGTAATTTCCTCCACCTCTATTTACAAAGCAATTTAACATGACATAGTATTTGTAACACAAAGGAAATGTATATATGATAAGCTGTATAGCACGGTATGATGCACACATTAGCCTTCAGTCATTTCAGAATGTCATGCTGATCACGCATACCAATCTAAGATCATGGCTTCCTCCTTCCTTACCTCCTCTACTCTCTCGCTTGTCCTCCCCCACTCTCTCCTCCCTTATTTGGGATTTCCTGTGTCCAATTAAGATGGGACTTGATCATCCTCTTGCATTTGAAGTCACTTCAAAGGCATACGCAAATTCTAGCAGCCAGTTTGTTTGTCTGTAGGCTACTTTGTTGTGTAGGAGGAAAAGACTCCAATCACTGCATGTCACTTTAGGGAGAGGAAGGAAAAAGGGACATGACCTTAATGCTGTGGCACTGACCAGACTAGTGGGGTCACATTTAGTCCTGGATTCAAGTGAAAGGTTGTTGACATTAAGATCAACAGTATTGGATTGCAACCATGCCTTTGTTAATCGGCTGGAGTAGTGTGCAGATCGGTTCAAGAAGTTTTGTTTGTTTCCCATTTGAAAGAGCCACGTTTGTAAACAAACACTGGGAGTCTTTATTACTGCACACATTGTAAAAACAAAAAGTTTGCGTGGAACGTGACTGCATGGGGAAAACTGTTGGATTCAATGACAAATTGAAAGGATTATATTCATGGATTTTACCTTTAAAGTGTGATGGAATATTCATGCTATTCATAAGCATTGTTCACCTGATAACTCCATAAGACATTGATTACACAGGTACAACATAGACACCAGTGGCCAGAAAGTAGTCCTTTGGACCAGTAGAAATATTTGATTTAGTTAGGTTTCACACAAGTCACAAGTCAAAGTGTTTTGTCAATAGAAAGTCTGACGTCTGTTGGGACGGACATTCCTCCTCTTAGGCTGTGGACAATACAAGCAAGCACACACCAGCATTTTGACAGCTTATACTCAACATATCACTGTGGTTTAGACACCAGAGTCAGACCAACCATATACCAAAACGATCCTTACAATCATCACTAAGGTTTATTAACATTGCTGTGGAGAATCCATTGTGTTGGTTTCATGAATGAATGAATGAATGGAAGAATGAGGAAATTAAACACTGGTCCTTTACTTATGCTTGCTTAGCTAACTCTCCCTGACAACATTATGTTTTGTGTCTGCAATGATGTTCAGCTTTGAACCAAATACCACAACAGGAAAGCTCCACTACATGCATAACAAAAAGCCACGTTTAGTGTTCAGTTCTATCAAACAAATGTGGCTTGGAGGCTCGGATCCAATTAAAGATTCTAGAGCGCTACGTGTAACAAAGCTATCTTGCTCCGCTCTAAGATCTTTGCTTCAGACCTGGTCAGAATGAATAAATGCATATTACTACATATTATTTCACACCAGCAACTTAGATCCCATTGATTGAATTTTGATGTGAGAAAGTGGTGTTGATGATCGGACTGTTTTGTACTTTCCGTGTTAATGAAATCTGTCAGGGAAACGTGTTGTGTCTGTCTGTAGTGTGTTGTAGTCTGGTATATTACTCTTTATTATGATAGTAATCTGGTATTACTCTGTATTATCACTTGATCCATTAAATATGAAATATAAATCAAAAGAATAAGAATATATGATTAAATCCTTTGTAAATAAGTATAAAATGTGGCAAAGTCGGGTCAAATCAGAGCTGTGCGCTCTGAGCACTGTGTTAATGAGAGGGGTCTGTTTGAGATGAGTGGGAGAGAGTGGGTCAGTTGATCAGGGCACAGATGACCATGGGTCGATACAGCAGCCATACGCTAACTCCACTGGGAGACTGACGTCAGGTCAGTCTGCGTAACCTTAGAGAAAGATGGACGGAGAGGGAGACACATGGTGAGGCTGAGAGATGGCTCATCTTTCTCAGGGGACCCTCCAGAGTAAGTGTGTGTGTGTGTGGGGGGGGGGGGGTGTACTTGATTAAAAAAAAGAATAGAATAGAAAGTAAAATGAAAGAATACAAGTAAAGAGGAACAAAGATGAGAACAGTAAAGAGAGAAGAGCAGAAGTATATGCTGTCTAGAACCATTTAGCCTCTAATAAGGGTCTTTATAAAGCATGTTCAAGGGTGCTAGATCGTCAACAGTACTCTTTAGAACATCATGGGGTTTTTCTTCTTATGAGGATGAGCAAGGAGAACCCTCTTTTTACAGAGAATGTAGATCTCAGTGGCAGCACAGATGAGTACCACCAAATGGGCGTAAACCTAATCATTGAGTTTTACATTTAAAAAAAAAAAAAATACATTCCTGCTTTCAGCATGTTTTGAAGGTCTGAATCAAATTAGGATTCCCTGCGTTTTACAGCTCTACAGTCACAGAGAAAGACGCAAGTTGTTAACGAGAGACTTTTTCTCCATGCATCAAAAGAAACCTCACACGACTTGTTGGCTGTAACTATAGTGGTGTGGGAATTGAGTGTGTGTGTGTGAGGGGATTGGGGGGGGGGGGGGTGAGAGAATATGAAAGCCAAGCCCCCTGCCCCCCTCCTCACAGATCCCCAACAGTTCTGTGGGGATGCTCTATCTGTCTCTCTTAAGCTCTACTGATTAAAGGTACAGTCTATCAGACAGCTGATTAAAGGCACAGTATATGACTGGCGAAAAAGTTGTTGATAATTATTACACACCTCCTTCCTGTGTTTTTGAAAGAACATGTTGAGGGTTTTTCCAGCTCGCTCGCTTGAGCTACTTTGTGAAAACAAAGTCCCTTTTTCAGCGACTGGCCTGTGTAAGAAAATAGCAGTTTTTCATACTTGCAAATGCCATTCAGGATCTACACTCTTAAAACAAATGTGTTGAAAACACAACAACACAACTTGCGTTGTTTTTAACACATCTCTGTGTCTAGATAGGGACAACACATTCATTTTAAGAGTGCAGTTGCTAATTTACCTTCACTGCTCTCTAGGTACACTGCATATAGCAGTGTTTCTCAAAGGGTGGTCCGCAAAGTGGTCTGCAAGCAGATGTGGTCAAATATCTTTTTTTTTTATCAGTGTTTCTTAAACTGCCTGTGCAAAGTGGCAAGTCACATAGATAAGTCGTTTGCAATATTGAACCAACTATGTAAATTCAAATAATATTACAGTTATTTTGAACTGTTAATAGTCCTGAGTCCTGACAGAGTTTAACGAGTCCAGCAGTTTTGCAACGCTGCCTGTGCGGCTACGCCAGTTTACACTTTTAATTTACGTCAAAAATGATTAGATCAGCGTGACCTTTGAAAGAGAATGTGGAGTACGAATAGCTTCCTAGTAACATAACTATAGCATCAAACTGTCAAGACAGGGTTAGTTAGAAGGAAATCAACAAGCAAGGTGTAAAGGCTTGATGGAAATGGTTCAGCAAGTGTTGTGTAATATACTGTCAAAGTAGGCCTATGTTTTTTGTTTTCTGGATATTTAAGGAGTTAGGTGGTCCGGGAGGTCTTTTGTTTATTGGTCAAGTTGTCCTTGGTCGGAAAAAGTTTGAGCACTGGCCTATAGTATCACTTAAGAATTCAAACAGGGGGGTTCTCTTCATTTACACATTGATTGCATCACTCTGGTGCTCCCTGGATGAATGTTTAATGACTCCTGACAGTCTGTGGGAGTGATGCTTTAAGATATGGCAAACCAGAAACACATCCACAGAGACCAATGTGGCTTTGCCTTGGGGTGAGGAGGCAGTTAGACGCTCTTAATTAGGGGGGACATGGAAACACATGAGAAAGATGTGGACTCGACCAAACGTGGCGACATCAAATCTGGAGATGGTTTTGCGGTACAAAGAGCAAGGCGTGAGTTCAGATTGCGTCGGTTTAAAGTTATGCAGACTCGTGTGTGATGTGTTTGTTCTGTAGTCACGCAGTCGCACATCTCCTGGCTTTGATGGTACGCAGAACCCTGTCGCGTTTTTTTTCCACTTACTCGTGCGTTTCCTGGGAAACGCGAGAGTCTGCCACTTCAGAATCAGCCTTATTGGCTCTCCACTCAGTACGAGAGGAGAACAACGTTCTTAATCTCCGCACTGATCGCCTCTCTGGGGTTTAGTGGGCTAAGAACCGTTGCGTCTGCACAAACTCACTGCAAAGAGGCCTCGATCCTTTACTGCGTTTCTCCCCATGATTTGACCACAGTAAAGACAAAAGAGGGAAAAAACCTACGAGAGTATGTGAAAAATGCACGAGGGGTTGCCGTTTCCAGTCAAAACATGTATAAACAGCGTTCGTTTAAAAGACTGCTCAGGCTGTTCAAGCAGGAATGCCTCGTGTAGGATTATATGACAGAGGCATGACTGGAGAGCGTATAGGAAAGAGTGTGTGAGGGGAAGATGAGGAAGAGGAGTGGATGTTTTAAGAGGATTAACGATGGATGATGGATGTGATGAGGAAGAGCGAGGAGGGGTGTGTGTGTGTGGGGGGGGGGGTGGAATCAAGCGCTGGTGTGTGAAGGATGTGGAGGTCAAGACACAACACATGCTTTAATAAAGAACATACAGGTAGACCACGGGGACATATCCTCCTCTCCGCACTCATGCACACACACACACACACACACACAAGCACACACACACACACACAAGCACACACAAGCACACACACACACACAAGCACACACACACACAAGCACACACAAGCACACACACACACACACACAAGCACACACACACACACACAAGCACACACACACACACACACACACACTCAAGCACACACACACACACACAAGCACAACACATGCTTTAATAAATAACATGCAGGTAGACCATGGATACATATCCTCCTCTCCGCATTCATGCACACACACACACACACACACATGCACACACACATATCCACACACACAGATAAACACCCTCTTTTGTCCTTCCCTTTGATCAGGGTGCTGTGTGTGTGTGTGTGTGTGTGTGTGTGTGTGTGTGTGTGACTGCTCGAGACCCTCAGCAGTCTGGCTGCTCTGTTCCTATTGGCCGGTTAGGGGCCCCCTGACCCCACGGAATCCCAGGAATGCTTCATCCCTCCACACACAACTAACCTGCCAGGTTACAGGTTGGGACAGGACTAAGAAAGGGTGTGTGTGTACGAGTGTGTTTGTGCTTGGGGGGTGAGTCGACGTGTGTATGTGTGTGTGGGGTGGCATTGGGGAATAGGGAGAGGGGATGAGGGATTGTGTGTGTGGGGGGTACGGAGATATGCTTCTGCCACACTATCATTAGGAACTCAGTAGTGTGTGTGTGTGTGTCTGTGTCTCTGTGTGTGTGTGTGTGTCACAAACAAATATACGCAAGACAAAGACACACAAACAAACCAACTCTCACCTCCTCTCCTGAATCACACACTATAGAGCTCCCAATAGCCACACACACAATTTTATGCCGTCAGCTATGCTCATGCACACTGCACACACACCATGTTCATGTGACGTTTATGTTCTTCGTGTTTATTTATTTTTTTCTAAAGAAGTTAAGTGCTGTTGCTGAATACACACGGAAAATACTCTAACAACAAATGTGACACACAGAGTATGAAACGAATCTGACCACAGTTGTGCCCATTTAGAATTCCAACCTCGTTTCAGCTCTAGAAGCGTTTCGGAGTTTGGCAGCATTTGGCACCAAACTCCACAGTCCACTTTCAGATGCGGACTCGATGAACTTCAGACTCGATGAACTTCAGGGCTTGATGAACTTCAGGGCTTGATGGCTTGACTAGACATGATGAAGTTGAACGTGGCCGTTGCGGAGACGGAGAGGCCAATCGATGTGCGTTGAGGCAGGAGTGAGTGGCGGGCATTTCATTAGGAACTGAGTCACGGCCGGGGAGGCAGGCTGGTGCTGAGCTGTCCGCAGCCAGGCCGAGGCTGCAAGCCAACACTGCGTTCAGCCTTTTAATCAGATGGGGGTTTCTACCTCTCCTCTCTTTGTCTTGCTCTCTCTCTCCTTCCTTCTCCTTCTCTGTGTCTCTTTGTTTCATTCTCTCTCTCCCTCTCTTTCTCTCTCTTTGTCTCTGTCTACTTTCTTCTTGCTCTCTCACAACACCTCTCCCTCCCTCCCTCCCTCTCTCTCTCTCTCTCTCTGTTTGTCTGGATGTCTGTTTGTCTGTGTGTTTTCACCTTGCTCTGTGTCTGGTCTATTTGTGTATGTCTGTCTCGTTTTCTCTCCCTCTCTCTCTCTCTCTCCCTCCCTCTCTCTCTCTCTCTCTCTCTCTCTCTCTCTCTCTCTCTCTGTTTGTCTGTGTGTTTTCACCTTGCTCTGTGTCTGGTCTATGTGTGTCTGTCTGTCTCGTTTTCTCTCCCTCTCCCTGTCTCTCTCTCTCTCTCTCCCTCCCTCCCTCTCTCTCTCTCTCTCTCTCCCTCCCTCCCTCTCTCTCTCTCTCTCTCTCTCTCTCTCTCTCTGTCTCGTTTTCTCTCCCTCTCCCTGTCTCTCTGTCTGCGTGTCTGGCTCAGTTCTAACAACCTAACACACCTAACATGCTACGCCCTTCCTCCTCTCCTCCTCCCCCCTTCCCCCCATCCCTCCTCTACCCTCCTCTTCCTCTATCCCTTTCTTCTTCTTCTACTACACTTTGACTAGCACGTATAATGTCATAGCAATATTGATTCCATATCTAAGGTCTCCTCAGCACGGTAGAGTGAATGTTATTCCTCATTTTAGCAGGATAAAAGTGTCTGCTAAATTAATGCTAAGTGTATATTACCCCCACAGAATTGGTGTATATCTGGTTATTAGCTTTACTGCTTGTGTGAGTAGTTGTGGTTAGCCCAACTTTGTTTATTCAATGCCTATTTATTTATCCCCCACTCTAAAAAAGTAAAAGATTCTTGAACGCTCTGCGCTCTGCTATGGAATCTTTGGTCGCTATATTGTACCATTTATTATATAGCAGGTCATGGAATTTCTTTTTTTTGTCAGGGAAAGTCGGGGAAAAGTCATGGAATTTTACATTTGACTTAGAGTGGAAACCCTGTTACGCACATCTCTCTTTCATGCCAAGTGTGTGTGTGTGTGTGTGTGTGTGTGTGTGTGGCCTCTATCTATGTCTAGTCATTTGTCTTTCGTGTTTCTATCTGTCCGTGTCTCTTTGTATAGTACTCTCGATACGCAATCTATTTGCGAGGGGCCTGTCCCCAGTTGCAGTAGAGCACTGCACTGTGGGCTCAGCATTGCATGCCTTAGGCGTGAATCCGTCCCAGCCGGTAGAACATCACTGCAGAACATTAGTCAGTTTCTTTCCTGTGTTTACATTTATTTATTTACAAGACACTTTTATCCAAAGCAACTTACACATGTCAGTCAATTATTACAATTATATTACCATTGTCCCCGGAGCAACTCTGGGTTAAGTGTCTTGCTCAAGGGCACTAAAACTTTTCAGGCTACTGCATGCTAGCCAGTGCGTCACATTACATAACATTACATTACATTTGGCTGACACATTTAAGCTTTTTAAAGCAATTCTCTCAACAATTCTTGGACAATTTAAAAAAGGTAGAGTACAATAAGAATAAGTGCATCAGTGAGTGCTGTTTCAGTCGAGTGTCCGTTCTAGTGAGGTGGTAAGTCCTAGGATCAGCAGGACTAGTTGTAAGTAGTGCTACGAGAGGAGATGTTTTCTGAAGAGCTGGGTCTTCGGGAGTTACTACGCTACCACGTCATTACGCTGCCACCTCTGTATTTGACTTCAGAAGAGCGTAACATTACTACTGTCTAACATTTTGCTTTTGACTCACTCGTCTCGACTCGTCTTTGACTCGCTTGTCTTGACAATCCCATTTTATTTCTTGTCTTGACCTCTGCGATCTCAGGCACAGTGTGACTTGAAGCCAGTTAGGCCCTATATACAGACATGGGCATTATTTTAATTATATGTATTTTAAATACATATTTAATTACTTTAGAGTATTTTGTAATTTGTATTTTGCAGGATTGGAAAAAATCAAATATGTAGAGGGGTTGTATTTCGAGTATTTCAAATACTTAAATACCTATGAAAAATCTGTCATTTTTTTCTCAAATAGGCTAAGCCAAAATTTCATAATTCAGTTAAATATACTACCTATAGCCATGCCAATAAGCTATGCTTATCATAGTCCGGGAGCCAAAGGCCAGAATCTTGGTGAACCTGGTTTTGTCGGTTAAAGTTTTTTTTCTTTGCTGTTTCTTGTTGCGTAGGGGGTTACTCAATAAGAATAGGGAGGGTGCCCGGTGATATCCATTGGACAATTCCCAATATTCAGCTCTAATTGAAACTCTCCTAAACGTGCATCTCGTCTGTTATTGGCTGGAACACTGTTTTGTCATGCAGGCTGCACCAGTTTGTTTTTGTTGCCGTTTGTGGAGCCTGGGCTGTTACAGAGACTGCGTTTTTTCACAATGTGTTCAGGGGACAGGTAGCTAGCGGATAGTGAGGAGATGTTTGCTGTATGTGTTTTTTGCACCTGTAAATAATTCTGTATATTGGGACAACTTACAGGATTATTCTGTTATGTCCTATATGTTGCGAGTGATGTACAGTGTATGTAGGCAATAGACATGCATTTCTAGCACAAAAAGGGAAATGCAGAATATGGTAGTTGCGGACACTTGTTGAGGTTGTGGCCATAGCTTCATGGGTATATTTGGTTAACAAGAAAATTAAGCAAAGTAAGATCCCTGATTGATTTGCCAAGACATCAGCTGCTCCAGCCTCAGATTTTGCGCAGATCTTAAATTGGGTTAAATATTATGCAGAATATACATTCACTCTACTGCTCAGTGCTGCATTGGTGTTATTCAGGCTGTGTCACTTTGTAGTATTGACAGTTCAACGGCTACTTTCGTCTCAGTGTGTTTCCTTAGATCAAGTTTTTTTTCCAGAGTGCTAATTTGGTCTTAAAGTAAACTGGTTGCTGTGTGATTTTCCACTAGTAGTTTGCTTTGTTACAGTTGATTCCACTTTTGCAAAGCCTGCTTGTTGTCAGTTCAATCATCAGTCGTTTATTGATATGGTATGCTGATTCGTTTATTTTACCAGATCTACTTCATAGGACCCCCAATATACAGAATTACTCGACCTCTGGCAGCCAATCAGAAAATAGTATGTCTCTTGGGGATATGTTTTCAATAATATGCCTTGTAGTTTCTTTTAAAAGTTGGAATACCATGATTATTGTGAGTGTATTTTTGTATTTTCAAATTACTAATTGTATTTTAATGAAATACATTTATGAGCCAGTATTTGTAGTTTGTAACAAAATAGTTTTTGATGTATTTGTGCCCACCTCTGCCTATATACTGTCTTTGAAACACCCAGGAGAAATATGATGCTGAAAATGCAGAATGCATGCACGTAACATGAGCTCTGTGTGTCTGTGTGTGTGCGCGCGTGCGTGTGTGTACAGTATAACAAATGACACTGCAAATTTTTCGTAATTTTGAAGATAATGCATAGAATTCTAGCTGATCGCTCATCCTGAGTACCATCTAAAGTAAATTAGGAAGAAGCAGGTTTGTAAAAATGTTGTGATGTGGTGGTGGCATGCTTATTTTTGAAAGTGTTGAATGAGGCTGAACAAATGTTGGAAAAATAACCGGTTCCAAATGAAAAAAAAAAAAAAACTTCAGGGAGTTTGAAACATCCCTCTGACCAGCTGTGTGTGAGAGCTTTCTCAGCCCTGGCCTCAGTCCAACTCCCGTCTATTCATTATTGTCGTAACAGCCCAGACCTTTCAAAAGCAGCTGGACTCTGGGATACTTTTTTCCCCCTGGTCTTTGTGAAGTAGCCAGCCGTGGCCTCAAACAGAGGGCTTTGGAGTGGGCAGCTCTGATGCATCTTCAGAGGAGAACGGAGGAACACAGACACACAAAGGGTCTACGCACTGCCCACGGACAACAGGTGTTGCCTGTGGGTGCGTTTTGTGCCTGCACCGTATACCTGGTTGAAGCCGGTCAGGAAAATCCATTACCGTGCCCTGATTACATACAGTGGTGGTCTACATGGTCTCTTCACGTCTGAGGTTTTTGTCCTGAATCCCCCCTGCCACGCACACACACAAACACACACACACACACACACACACACCTCACCATCTCACATCTTCCCTTGACTATACATGAACCATAATCACCACATACCCCTGTGGTGCTTTTAGAATTTCATATATATTCTATATCCCTTCTCTAAGTGCTTCAGTGCAGGGTCATTCAAGACACCCCTCCCTCGCCCCTTTCTTCCATCCCACACACACACACACACACACACACATACACACACACACACACACACACATCCTCCATCCTATGTCATTAAAGCTGCTGTCAGGCTGTAAGGGTCTTCCACAGAGAAGCCCAGCAGGAGCTGGAGGGCCCCTCTGTCCGAGCTCCACTGAGGAGAGACCCAGACGGGCCATCATCATGCAGGTCTGCTGAAGCAGAGCTTCCCACGGCAACCGTGGCCATGCCGATCAGGGGCGTGGTCCCTTGGTTGGCCGGTGGTGGACGGGGTCGGGTGGGGTGGGGTGTGTAGGGATGAAGATTAAAGGAGGGAAGGCACTATGATGAATAAGAGGCTACTCAGAAGCCCTCCTGGGGCGGGAGACTGAAAATGGACATGGGGGTGGGGTGGGGTAGTGTTGGAGGTTGCTATGGGGTGGGGTGGGGTAGTGTTGGAGGTTGCTATGGGGTGGAGGGGTGTTTGAAAAGATCAACAAGGTTGGCCTACCAACTACCTCCTCAGTTCACCATTAGGCAACAACTACCACAAATTATTATCATTAATTAGCAGTTCATGATTAGGCAACAACTACCACAAATTATTATCATTAATCAGCACTTCATGATTTGGCAACATCTACCATTAATCCACAAGAGACGGTGGATTTACAAGGGGGATGGTTTTTGGCCAGATTATGTCCAGACAGTGAGCGATGGTATCAGCCCCCTCCCCTCCCTCCCTGGGTGGAGGTGCTGCTAGTTCCCCTCAGATCATCCCGTCTCTGGCCTGAGCTGTAAGGTGATACTGTGACACTGCTGCTCCACGAGGCCGGCCATCTTTCAGCACGTTTGGTGAAGCTGGAATGCTTATAGTCCTCTGGGAGTTTTTTTTTGTGTGTGTTCCACTTGGCTTAGTCCTGCTTCGTCAGCCTTAATTTGTCAAGCTACTAATCACCTGACCGACTGCAGTGTTGACTGTGTGAAAGAGAGCACTTGAGGTTTCAACATGTGACTAGACAACTGCTTACCAGTAGTACTACCACCATTACGGAGACATGCAAAAAACGATCGGTAATGTTTAGCTTGTTAATCTAAATACTTATACGTCCGTCACGATTAAAAATTGGTTGAAAGTACTGGACACTTCTCTGCGCCAGTCCCCATTGGCCGGTTCAGCTGTCAGTCAAATGAAGTGCCCACCCCCATCCACAGAACCTTGCTGACCCCAACAGCTAAAAAGGCAGCCGTTGGCCCCATATAGATGGGTGTGCGATAAACTCAGGGTTAGATGCTGTAAATTCCACACTTTTATAAGCCCCCGCAGAGGAAGTGAGACGTTGCTGGGTAGCTGGCTGGGGGCAAGACTCACAAGCGCCAGGGAGTTAAATGAGCAAAGAGGGGCCTCGTTCAGGTCTGTAGAGCCAGGAGCCACTGATCCTCAGGGGTCGTAAAGATAAGGAAGCCTAAGGCGGGTGATGTGTGTGTGTGTGTGTGGGGCGGGGGGGGGTTGGGATCAGGGTTAGAGATTCGCTGGTTGCCAGGCTGCTTATGTCATCTTGACAGGTGTTTGCGGACGTTTCGCGGAGGTCAGGACAGAGACAAATAAGGGTGCGTAAGAGAGACACCCCAGTCCTGTCTTGGAGGATAGATGTGAATTTTCTTATATCAGTGACAAAAAACACCACCCAGTACGCTTCATGCAAACGCCTTCTCGTCCGTCCCACTTCCATTGGGCATTCAGCTGCTTGTGATCCGTCAGCAGCTGGACAATAGAGACACAGGAAGTGGGTCACAATCATGTGATAGACTC
>NW_027468674.1:11382057-11397057 GCF_046254945.1 Alosa pseudoharengus | reverse complement strand
AGTGTTACAGTGGAACAGCCTCCCCATAGCTACAGTGTTACAGTGGAACACCATCCCCATAGCTACAGTGTTACAGTGGAACACCATCCCCATAGCTACAGTGTTACAGTGGAACACCATCCCCATAGCTACAGTGGTACAGTGGAACAGCCAGCCCGTAGCTACAGTGTTACAGTGGAACAGCCTCCCCATAGCTACAGTGGTACAGTGGAACAGCCTCCCCATAGCTACAGTGGTACATCGGAACAGCCAGCCCATAGCTACAGCGTTACAGCAGAACAGCCAGCCCATAGTTACAGTGGAACACCATCCCCATAGTTACAGAGTTACAGTGGAACACCATCCCCATAGCTACAGTGTTACAGTGGCATCCCCATAGCTACAGAGTTACAGTGGAACACCATGCCCATAGCTACAGTGTTACAGTGGACCACCATCCCCATAGCTACAGTGTTACGGTGGGAGATGAGGAAGCCATTGTTTCAGCCTCATTTGTCTCCTCCTGTATTTGGACACCTCGGATACCTTTGTGTATCTTAGGATCAATGATTGTATGGGGCTATCACTCTCTCTCATTACCACTCATTCTCTCTCTCTCTCTCACTCTCTCTCTATTTGCCTTCCATCCCTTGCTCAACTCCCTATGTATCTTAGGATCAGTGATTGTATGGGCTTTACGGATTTTGTTCTGCTATATATTTGCCTGACTTAATGTGATGTGAAAGGACGGTATGGAGTACTGTATAGAGACAGTATGGGTAGCAAAGAAGGACAAACAGCATTTTCAGTGTGACTACTCCCTCAGGATTGTTTGACTGAGAGCCATCACCAGTAAAGATTCCAAGCTGACCAACACTTCTATCAGTGAGTGTAATTTCAACACCTAGACAGACACAGAGAAGTATGGTCATCAAACAGAGGGCCTATCACCACTCGGTTCTACCGAAGCATTTACAGAACACAGCTCCCTCTTCATTACGTGTAACATCATCAGGTGAGATGGCTGCCAAGCCACAGTGGTGGACCTAGACGCCCAGACGAGCTGTTCTGCACACTGCACAGACACAGAGGATATGATGCTCCTGTAGTCGTTATCCACTCCTGGTTATGGTTATAGTTATGGTGTTTGGCAGACACAGAGGATATGATGCTCCTGCAGCCGTTATTCACTGTTGGTTATGGTTATAGTTATGGTGTTTGGCACGAAGAGATTTACAGTATATGAACACTACATTAGCTAAATATAGCCAAATATCAACAATGAAAACATTTAAACTTGTTGTATAGAGGTGCGAGTGTGTTTTATCTTGTTGTAGAAGTGTGTGTGTGTGTGTGTGTGTGTGTGTGTGTGTGTGTGTGTTAGAGGTGTGTGTGTAATCTGCTCTTGTAGTAGAGGTCATGGGGTGTGTGTCCCACTTCCTTTGAGGAAGTATTTGCTCCCTCTGTGTGTACTGTGTGTACTGTGTGGCCAGTCCTTCCATGTTTCTTATTGTCTGTAATGTCATCTGTAGGGGTCAAACTGACAGAACAACAGCACACTGTTGATGTTGATATGAACCTTTTTTTTGTCTGAATGAGAGGATATGTCTCTCAACATTTGGTGTAACAAATACTTTGGGCAAAGAGGTGATGATATTTTGTCAGTCATTATGTCAGCTATTATTTTACCTACCAAGTTCATTTGTATGTGCTGCAGCATGTACCTAGCCTGGCTCCGGCTGTCTACGTACTTCCGCTCAATTTCATTTCCCTACAGTACTCCGAAGTCAGAGAGTCTGGTATCCAGGCTAGCATGTACCTGTAGTAGCAAAGCATTTACTCCCCAGAACCATAGAGCGGTGTGATCGTGTGCATTTATACTTTTCAGTTAAATTAAGTTAATCTCTTAAGACTATATTCTTTTTCACAGTAGCAGGTGCGCGGTTACGTAATCTTAGTTTAGTCTTAGCCCTAGTTTATGTCCTCTGCCACAGAGATTATGTCTTCACCAGTCTTTTGTTGTTTGGTTGGTTGCTTGGTTGATTTGTTTGGGAGGAGGGAATAAAGCAGAACCCTTTGGGGCGGTATGGAGGTATATGCAGTCTATTGAGTGGCATTGAATTCCTATTGAAACTGTGCTGCTGTGTGTTGCAAGAGTTATGTGACACTGGTTCAGATGCTTCTCGCTGCTGCACTCTGCTAGTGTGTTGCTAGTGTGTGTGACTTTCTAATGAGGAGACACAGCACTCAAAGAATCCTCCATAGAAATGCATGGGGTGGTAACGCCAGTTGTTTACATATATCCCACCTCTTCTTGTATGCCTCCCCATTCACTTGAATAGGACAGTAGCTGCCCGATAACTGGCCAAAGTGTGTTACCAAGATGGCTGCCCAGTGGGGGGACTTGCCTATAAGGGCTTTGGTTGAACTCTAAGTGCAATCAATCTGATGTTTTAGCACTGATGGTAGAACTCCTCACTGTGGCTGGTATTTGTGTGTTGCGGTCCAGGTGAGGGTCAGGCGGGGTCAGGGTTTGTTGCTGTTGCTGCAGTTGGACCCTGCTCCCCTGCTTGCGATTAGCTGAGTAATGCACGCTCCAATTCCTCATGGCTCTGCTAAACGGCCTGAATGAATGCTGCGTTTGTGTGTTTTTGTTTACGCTCTCTCTCTCTCTTTCTCTCTCTCTCCTTCTTCTGCTCTCTCATTCTCTCACTCCAGCTTTCTGTCTTTATCCCTTTCTCTTACACTTCCCACTCTTTCTCCCTATTTCCCTCTCTTTCTCTTCTACACTCTTTTTCTCTCCCTCATTTTTTCTCCTTTAGCCACAGCAGTGCACTGGTGGTAAGTAAAGTATGGTTGGGTGGCAATTGAGATAAAGAATTTGGAATCACCTCATTTGCCTGAGAAGTTTGATCATATGAAACGGGCTCACAGCAACGGGGACGGAATCATTCTGTCAATCAATTGTCAGTCAATCTGAATCAAGTGTCACTGACAGCTGATGAGTTATTACTTACAGTAACGTGGAAAAAAAGTTTTGTTTTATGCCCTGTGGAAGATGAGATGCTAACTTTAGAAGCAGCTTCATGTCCACTCTTCATATGTCTGGTCAAGATGACACATACAGTAGCAGACATCACTGCATTTACATTGCATTCATTTAGCTGACTTGTGTTGTCCAAAGCGATTTACAAAAAAGAACAATCAAGATGCAGTGTGAATAGGAGACATGGTATAGTGTAAGTAGACCTTGCTTAAGAAACAGCATGACCATTCAGAAACAAGTCAAGGGATGTACTAGCCTGGCTAACGTCAGACCTCATCTCATTGAGATGGGGTGTGGGAACTAGACATTCATTTTCTCGTATTTGAAACGTGGTTTACGAATGCCCAGAGCCGTTTATTGGGCGCTACGAATGTCTATCAAATGCGTCTGTACATACGTAGCTCCTAACGGCTTCGGTGTGTTGTCATCGTCTTGCTGCCCTCCCCCGTCTGTTCTGTGATTGGTTCCTTCGTTGAGATGAAAACGAAGTCCATAGAATCCATAGAAACGCGCGTAAGGCAACATGGGAAAAACCAGGCTAGGGATGTACATGAGGGAGAGACAGAATAACCCATAACAGAGAAGAAGAAACAGAGAAACAGAGAAGAAGGTCATGGCAAGTGTCATGGCAACATCAAGATGCGAAACAAGGTAGTGAGTTTATTTTAACACTCATAAATGCTGCTGCTCATCTGCTCACCCGGGACTGCGGAAGAGTGGCCTATTTGTTGCCGATGGACACGCCTCCCAGCAGGTGTTTTAAAGCTCATGTTTAGAGTCTTCATCGTCTGGGAGGAGCCACACAAACAAAAACAAAACAACCTTCTTGAAAGTTCTAGGAACTGGTAGCGCGTTCCATCATTGGGGAACTACAGATGAGAATAGTTTGGATTGCTGTGAGCGTGTGGGCGGCAGTGGCAGGCAGTGTTCTTTACAGGAGCGCAGCGGTCAAGCAGTGTTCTTTAAAGGAGTACAGCGGTCAGGTGGTAGCATGTGCCTTAATTATTATCAGGTAAGTGGGTGGGGTGTGGCACTGGAGGCAAGCATTAATGATGTGAATTTGAGGCGGGCGGTTACAAGTAGCCAGTGCCATTTTGGTTTCTTTTTTGAAGACCGCCGGTACCACTCTGCCACTGTTCCATTCTGGATCATCTGTAACACACACATACACACACTTGCACATACACACAACACACACACACACACACACACACACACACACACACACACACACACATACACACACTTGCACATACAGTACACACACACACACACACACACACACACACACACACACACACACACACACACATACACACACTTGCACATACAGTACACACACACACACACACACACACACACACACACACACACACACACACACACACACACACACAGGTCAGGGAGGTCAGACCATGTGCTGACACCAAGTCAACTGGACATATGAGGTTATGCTGTTTACTGCAGTCCAGGAGGTATCCATTTTATCAGTGAAAAGAAAAGCGAGAGCTCAGTTGAAACTGCAGGGAATTGATTTCATGATGAATTAAAGAACTTGCTGAGCCACTGCTGGTCTGCTATTACTCCTCCTGCTCTCTCTTGCTCCCACATTTGGCTCTGATTCAAAAACTGTACTGCTCGTTTTCAAACCTCTCTCTGTACTGCTCTCTCTCTCTCTCTCTCTCTCTCTCACACACACACACACACACACACACACACACACACACACACACACACACACACACACACACACACACATACACAGACTTGTCAACAGTGGCCTTGGTTCTCCTCTCTGTCTGTCTGGGTCCCTCCTGCGGAATGCCAGATAACGGCTGGTACTGAGTGATCTTTAAGCTAGGCCTCAGTGAACAGTGAAGTCACATGCGCGCACACACACACACACACACACACACACACACACACACACACACACACACACACACACACACCCTTACAAACACACGTTCACACACTTTATACACTTTATACACTATACTTACACACATGAAGACACACACACACACACACACCACACACATACACACACACACATACACAAACACACACACACACACTCACACACACGCACACACACACACACACACACACACACACACACACACACACACACATATATCACACATCAGCACCCCTCTGTGCCCACCACATACACACACACACATACAATGAAAAACACACTCTCTCTTTCAAGTCTATGCACGCACACACACACACACACAAACATACACACACACACACACACACACACACACGTTCACACACATTACATACAACATACACGTTACATATATATATATACACACGTCACACATCAACATCCATCCTAATCAGTGCACCAGCACACACCCACATAGCATGCACCCATGACACACGTACTGTAGTTCATGTTCTGCTATGGAGTATGGTACAACATGTATATTTCTAATATTTATCATTCTTTTTACATATATATTTATACTTAGTAAAGTATGGAATTGTGCTTGGTTTGTTCTTACAGTTGTCTGTGGTGGTTGAAGGATATGTTTGGAGCTCACTCAGTCACTTCCCTGTATTGGCAGCAGGTTCTTTGTTTTTGCTCTGAGCTGTGGGGCCGATCTCTGTATCCCTAGAAAAGTGTGTCAGGACGTCCTGTCTCTTCTATCTGACTGGTTGGCTACACTCCCTCAGCAAGTCATTCTCGTTCCTGTCGCTAAGGCAGGGATCACAGTGACCAGCGGCAGATTTGCTATTGTTCGGAACGGTGCGGAATGCATGGTGCAGAACACTTGGAGCGGCAGCGTTACACTAGCGTCAAACAATTTCAGTGTGGAACTTTCAAAGCAAAACACCAGCGTAGACCGTTCGTGTAACTTAGGAACGTCTCGAATTATTATGATCTGAGCATTTACGCTTCACCACTGCCACTTCATTATTTCCAATGAGATCCCCGCTGATTACTGCATCTGTTCTGTGTTGCTAATGATACCTGATGGTATAGTAGCTGTGACCTTTCCGTCGTACAGTAGGCCTAATGGGGGTTCAGGCTCAGAGCTCTCTCGCTTCTCTCTCTAAAGCTCCCTGAGACTATTTCAATTGTTTTAGCGCTATAAATGAATACACACTAATACGATTGAACTGAATGAAAATGGAATTAGTGTCTTTCATCCATCAGTGTTAGAGGCTGCTGGCATCAGTATCAGGTGGTGCATCGGATCACAAGACACGTTGCGCTGGAGCCCCATGCTCCAGATCAGCCCTCTGGACACGGCTGGGCTGTTAACTCCCTCTGCTGACATTGCAGATGGGGCCTGGTGGCTCGAACGACTTGTTTCCGACAGTATGATGCATTATGATGCAGTGCAATGTGTTTTTCACTGTACGTTCATCAGTGGTAAGTGTCGATATCAGGTGGTACATCTGAGAGCAGTAAAGACGTTACAGTGGCAGAATCACGGCCTAAAGCAGGCTACGGGGCAGGGCTGGTATCAGGAGATCTCATCAGCGTGCGTGCGTGTGTGTGTGTGTGTGTGTGTGTGTATTACTAATGGCCATGCTACAAATGGTACCTGGTGGCTCCAACACTCCCAGGCGTTCTGGTGTTAATGCACTGTAGCCGTGCATCCATCAGAGCCTGGCTTCACCTCCGCCTCAGTATCAGGCAGCTTTATCAGGCAACATCAAACAAACACATTACCCAGCATGCCCCTGAGGTAACCCACTGGGCAGCTGCATTACCAGGCACCCCCTGTTACCGTAAACACAGAGCGAGGGGAGAGAGAGACGCATTAACCTTGCTTTCACCTTTGACCTCATATCAGGTGATGCATCAGAGACATTATAGAGCCATGAGAGACATTACAGTGCAGAATCGTGCCCTAAATCAACCCTAAACCAGCTCTCTAGGTAGTTTCGCTACCAGCCACCCCCTGTTACCATACATACACACATAGGGTTGGGGGAGGGGGGTGGGGCATTATCCTTGTTTCATCAATGCCCTGATATCAGGTGCTGTATCAGAGACATCAAAGACATTACAGTACAGAATCGTGCCTAAAATCAAGCCAAACCACACATACAGACACCCACACACACATAGACGCGCACACACACACACACACACACACACAAACACACACACACACACACACTGACACACAGTTGGTTGGGTAGGGGGGTTGCATTATCCTGATTCATTTGCGGTATTGCTGTGCCTGTAAACATGGTGTCTGTGGTTGAGTGGTGGTGCTAGTGGGAGCCAGGTACACATAGCACTGCACCGCACCGCTGGTGTGTGTGTGTGTGTGTGTGTGTCTGTGTGTCTGTGTAGAGGGAGAGGAGATAAGTTAATAAGTAGATTTAGCAGGGATATACTGTAGATACGGATCTCACTTTCACACAGAGAGGGGGGGGGGGGTTGGGTGATAAGTGAGGTCGTCTCACCTGTGGAGAATGTTCTGGAAGTTCTGGAAGCTTTGCAGACACCGTGACTTGTCTTTTTTGTGGTATCCTGTTTTGGGGTTGTGTCTGTGTGCATGGGGGGGAGGGAGTGAGAGTCTGTGTGTGTGTGTCAGAGAGAGAGAGAGAGAGAGAGAGAGTGTGTGTGTGTGTGTGTGTGTGTGTGTGTGTGTGTGTGTTTATTTTTAAACTCAGGTGGTTGGCAGGTATGATCTCACATCCACACCTGGTTAGGTGCAGTGCGCTGTGTCAGGGCTGGTATGGCTGATAGAAGCTTTTCATTTGCTGTGACGACGGACACACATGCCTCCCTCAGCCCTCCATCACACCGCCTTTTAAAACACACCGCCTTTTAAAACCATTTACTTTGATCCACTGACTCATATGAAGAACATCAAAACTGCAGCAAGTCTGTATTTTTCAATGGGTGCTAACCCTTGCAACCTATAGTAATGCTAACCCTTGCAGCCTATATAAATGGGTGCTAACCAGAGCAGCCTATACTAGTGGGTGCAGTGCAGCCTATATTAATGGGTGCTAACCAGTGCAGCCTATATTAATGGGAACGTAGCTAAACCACTTTCTAACCACATGTGGTTACTGTGTGGTTTACAAACACAGTGTAAAGTCTCTTACTGTAGGTTCCTGAGCACAGACATATGGTACACTACAATAATATCAGTAATATGACTAATCTTTCCAAATTTCAACATTTTATTGCCATGCCAACTAGAGTTGAACTACATGATTTATCACTGCTTGTTAACCTCCCACAGTCTGTAGATGTGTTTTACATCACATTACATCGCTCATAGATACTACAGCAGCCAGACAGACACAGTGATGGGGATGAGGATGAAGGGGTTGCTTCACTGAGCAGGCATTGGCAGCTGCCCATGTTACATTACTCACAGTAAGGACACAGTGCTTCTGCTGTGCACCAAAAAAAAAGGCCAAAAGTCTTCGGTGTGTGTGTGTGTGTGTGTGTGTGTGTGTGTGTGTGTGTGTGTGTGTGTGTGTGTTGATGGGGTTCATACGAGTGTGGAATTTGATTGATGAGGGTCTTTTTTCAGAAGAAATGGATTTATTTAATTTATTTAACAGCTTGGCACAGTGACACATTAAATCTCTCTCTCTCTCTCTCTCCATCTCTCTCCTCTCTCTGTGTGTGTGTGTGTGTGTGTGTGTGTGTGTGTAGTCGTCCTCATTCGTCAGCCTCAGGGTTGAGAGGTACATGTTGGCAAGTCCAGACTGCTCCTGGCAGCTCTCTGTTCATCTCCGTATTTAAGTGACACCTGGAGAAGAGTTATGCTGGGGCACAGACAGAAAGAGAGAGAGAGAGAGAGAGAGAGGGTACTGGAAGAGAAGGAGATTAAGAAAAGACAGGAGGAAGGAAGAAAGTGAGAGAGAGAGAGAGAGAGAGAGAGTATGAGTGAAGTCTGCTGTTCCAGGGGTGGAAATCCCTCCCTTTTTCTTAAGAAACCTTAAGAAAATAAATGGAGAGAGCAAGAGAGGTGTAGTGGATGAGTGGATAGAGAGAAAAGGTCAGAGAACAGAAGAGTGAGAAAGAGGGAGGGAGAGAAAGAAAGAGAACCCCTGGGCCACGAAAAAGAGCCTGTCTCCTTTATGACATCATCCCCAGCCTGTCAAAAGAGCATTAGACTGCACCAATGACCCTATGGCACGAAGGGGTCAGACAGGGCAGCCAACAGCACACACTAAACATCTCACTGCCCCATAGCACAGCCAACAGCACACACTAAACATCTCACTGCCCCATAGCACAGCCAACAGCACACACTAAACATCTCACTGCCCCATAACACAGCCAACAGCACACACTAAACATCTCACTGCCCTGTAGTACAGCCAACAGTACACACTAAACATCTCACTGCCCCATAGCACAGCCAACAGCACACACTAAACATCTCACTGCCCCATAGCACAGCCAACAGCACACACTAAACATCTCACTGCCCCATAGCACAGCCAACAGCACACACTAAACATCTCACTGCCCCATAACACAGCCAACAGCACTGGCTAAATATCTCACTGCATCTAGTGTGTAATGTTAAGAAATGCACATCTGTAAACAAGCTTGTGCTGTAATGTGAATAAATATGTTTTAATATACTGAGATATGAAGGGAGAAATATGGATGTTTTTGCATTGAAATTATGTCTAAGCTTAGCCCTGTCTCTCTGTGTGTGTTTATGTGTGTGTCTGTGTGTATGTGTGTGTGCATGCATGCGTGTGTGTGTGTGTGTGTTTGTGTGTGTGTATGTGTCGTGTGTGTGTGTGTGTGTGTGTGTGTGTGTGTGTGTGTGTGTGTGTGTGTGTGTGTGTGTGTGTCTGTGTCTGTGTGTATGTGCATGTGTGTGTGTGTGTGTGTTTGACTGATGCGCTTTGTGAGCATGTTTGCCGTGATTGCTGTGTGAGGGAGGGAGAAAGAGACTGATTCCGCAGCACGTTCTTCATGCTCAGACCTGCTGTCTGTCTCACTTGTTCTCCCTCCATCACTCCCACATTCCTTCCTCCTCCTCTTCCTATTCTCTCCTCCTCCTCCTCCTATTCTCTCCTTCTACTCCTCCTTCAATTCTTTCCTTCCTCCTCCTCCTCCTATTCTCTCCTCCTTCAATTCTCTCCTTCCTTCTCCTCCTCCTCCTATTCTGTCCTTGCCCTCCTCCTTCAATTCTCTCCTTTTTTGACCTGTCAGTAGGAGTAGGACTCCTTCCTCTCCTCCTCCTATTCTCTCCTTCCTCTCCTCCTTCAATTCTCTCCTTCTTTTAACCTCTCAGTAGGAGCGTAAAAGTCCATGTATTTGAACTGAACTGTATAGGTGCAGGGTATTAGTTTCAACACAGATGCGTAAGCCTACCAAATGTACCAAATGCAGACTTAAACAGTAATGTTTCAAATTCGAGTTCCCACAAAACCATATTAAGTAGTGGACCATGTCAGTTTAGTTGTCAAAACATCTATTTTCCAAATATTCCCATTGCACAACAAAAATATAGTTAGTGAATTTTAGCTTAGCAGTACAGTAGTTACAGGCTTACTGTACTGAAAATTAACCGAACCATGACTTCAAAGCAGAGGTACACACACACAAAACAGCGTACAACCTCTTGTGCATCAGTTCCTTCCTTTCTTCCACATTTGCTTGGCTACTTTTTACATTTTTCTGTCAGTCTATCTGTCTTTCTGTCTGTCTGACAGTCTCTGTTTTCAACATCCAGGGCTGTCATGGATCAGGTTTTCTTCACAATGTGACTGTTCATTCTGTGTAAGAGAGGGGATTTCTAATATGGTCCTCTCTAAAGCAACGTATTCTTCTCATGCTGTGTGGTCACTGCTGTGGTTTCATGGATTCACTGAAATCCACTGATATGCGTGCGTGCGTGCGTGTGTGCGTGTGTGCGTGCTGTGTGTGTGTGTGTGTGTGTGTGTGTGTGTGTTTGTGTGAGGTATACTCATGCCTGTCTGTTACTGTAAACTAAACCCCCTTGTTGTTCAGAGTTAGAGGATTTGGACATGTCTGTCTGTGTGTGTGTGTGTGTGTGTGTGTGTGTATGTGTGTGTGTGTGTGTGTGTGTGTGTGTGTGTGTGTGTGTGTGTGTGTGTGTGTGTGTGTGTGTGTGTGTGTGAGAGAGAGAGAGAGAGAGAGAGAGAGAGAGAGAGAGTATTATCTGTCTATACTAACCTATTTCATTACCTTTATCCGTGCCAGGAAACAGAAAACTGATTAGCTTTTCCTGTGTGTGTGTTTGTGTGTGTGTGTGTGTGTGTGTGTGTTCTGTATTATTTGGATGCTTTGAGTTTGTGCCCTCTTTGACCCTCCGGGTGTCTTTTGCCTTCTTGAGTACTTACTGTATGTGCGATTGTAGTCAGTCAGACTGCCTTCATATGTGACTGCATTCATTAAACAGTTTTCTCTTTCTCCCTCCCTCCTTCTCTCTCTCTCTCTCTCTCTCTCTCTCTCCTCATATATCTCCCTTTCTCTCTATAATTTTTTCTCCCTCTCTCTCTCCCATCCAGGCTCCTGATTGGTGCGCCTAAAGAGCAGGCTTTCCCCCAGCTGAAGCCGAAGGTGAACGAGACGGGCGCCATCTACACCTGCCCCGTCAGCACCGACCCCACCGACTGCACCCGCATGGACCTCGTCAGCTCCAGTAGGCATCACGGGCTGGCACAGCCTCTTAGACACATTTCTGATTCTTTCTCTGACTCTCAGTCTGACTCTTTGACTCTCAGCCTGACTCTTTGATTCTCAGTCTGACTCTTTGATTCTCAGTCTGACTCTTTGATTCTCAGCCTGACTCTTTCTCTGACTCTTTGACTCTCAGCCTGACTCTTTCTCTGACTCTCAGCCTGACTCTTTGACTCTCAGCCTGACTCTTTAACTCTCAGCCTGACTCTCTCTCAGACAAGGGCACCTTTTCTGGCATGGCATTCTCTCAGATATGATCGTAGACAGGCCCCGGCGGTGGCGCAAATAGCTGGGGCACCTGCACCGTACGCCTGTCATTCTCCACTATCCTATCCGCAATAAAGGCATAAAAGCCCCCTAAAAATATACAAAAAATATATGATCGTACTCTTAGACACTGGCACTCTTTCTGACATGGCACAGAGACATTGACACTCCCTCAGTCACGGGCTCTCTCTCTGGCCTGATGCTCTCTCAGACGTCTGTCACACACCATTTCCACATCATATGTACTATACAGTATATTTATCCAGTACACTCTTAAAGACCTAATCAGCACCTATATGCAGAACTGTCTCCAGAACTATCTTGGATACTGTCACACTCTCTGGCATTACCCTCTCTTAGCCTATGATGTGGCAATTCATATCATATCAACAGCACATGACAGCAGACAACTTGATGTGGTTGAGTTCTAGAATCAGCTCCTAGTTTGGAGTTTTTTGTGACTATAACTATGACTCCAACACAGCCTCACCCCAGACCTTTTTTTAAAAGAGATCTTATAGAAGGAAATCCCCCTTGTCTGAAACTGCACCGATTTCACAGACCACAGTACAAGCTGAGAGAGCTTTTCTTGTTTCTCTCAGACTGTGTGTGTGTGTGTGTGTGTGTGTGTGTGTGTGTGTGTGTGTGTGTGTGTGTGTGTGTGTGTGTGTGTGTGCTGAGGTAGGCTACTAATTACTCTAATTAAAGATTCCCTGCCTGAAGTCACATGATTCAGCATAGTTCTCCCCGTGTGCTTGAGCTTGAGGGAACAGGCAGGGACCTGACTGTGTGTCAGGCTGTTCTGTTCTCTCTCTCTCTCTCTCAATCTCTCTCTCTCTCTCTTTCTCTCTCTCGGTGGGAGGGGAACTGCTGTTTTTGTTTTTGCTGTAATCAGTGACTAATCACTCAACAGCCACATGAAAGAGAAAGAGAGAGAGGGGGAGGAAGGGAGAAAGAGAGGAGAGAGAGAGAGAGAGAGAGAGAGAAAAAATATGTTTTGTTCACCTTGATAAGTCACTAAGCATCACAGTCCTGCAATAACAGATAACCTCGGACAAAACTCATCACTCCCCACGTCCCACAGTGTCTCCATGCCGACTGTTACTAACGGTGACTAGGCATGAATAAATATAGGATGTAGGCTATTCAGAGGCAGAGGGCAAGTGAAGGACATATACGGTGGGTCGAGCTGCTCTCCCAGGGTTCCCATTGTTTCCTGTATAAACACCAAACAAACATATCAGTGTGGTTCACTGAAGCCCTGTTTGGTTTTCTCTTCATTGGCCGTATGGGAGCTGTGGAGACTGTGTGTACGCCTTGTTTGGGCTGCCACAAATCTGTTTAGACTGCAGATAAGGTGGGATAAAATGTGGTGAAGCACAAAAGTCACCCTCAAGTGCAGGTGTATAGCCCTGGAGTTATTTAAACAGACTAGATACAGTGCAGCAAAAGAGACATGTGCTGATGCCTAACGTTAGCTAATGTAGGACTGGTCTAAGCTATCGGCTCTGATTTCCAATAGAGATCAGTCCTTTCTAGCTCTCTTAAAGGTACACAATGCAAGATTTTCACCTTAATATAACCTTTACGAAGCCAATTTGATGATAAGCAAACTGGGTAACGCTTTAGAATAGCATGTGCTTATTAGGTATTAACAGTGCATAATAAGCCGTTAACAATTAATTACTAACAGTTAGTTAACTGTTGTTATCCTTTAATAACATTAACTAACTGTTAACATGCAGCTTGTAAGTGTAAACAAGCAGCCTTTTAAGTTACTTACAAGAATATTTGTTAACAGTTATAAGTGTTAACAAGCAGCTTGTTAATGCTTGTTAATGTTGTACAAGACAAAGAGGTGGATAACTAATACACTAACTAAGACCTTTCTTACCTCTTTGTAGTAAATTTTGCAGCCCCCCAATCTAAAGCGAGGACCATGTAGCCTATAGCTCCACAAGCCCGACCTTCTATCTCTATATATTTACTGTATCTATCTATCTAGCTTGAGTTAGCTGTGAGAAATGCACCTTCAAAACTGATGCAGCAAGCAGGAATCGAACCCTGGTCTCCTGCATCACAGAGTGACCTGTTACTGACTGAGCTACATTCCTATCTGTGTGTTTGTGGCAGAAAATGTTCATATTGATTCCGATAATGTTCTATATCATACCAGCTATGCTTTTTACAAAATTTGTCTCTGATGGAAAAGTTGTGTTTAATTTCCATAATCTTTGTTCAGTGAACGCATAAAACAGTTTGTCAGTTTGTCAGCAGTCTAAAGATATTATGCCAGCCTTGTATATAGTATATAGTTGTATGGTTACCTAGCAACCGAGGCTTAAAGACGACAAGTGGGTGCGTTCAAAGTCGCAAACATAGGCGAACGTTTTCAGTTTGCCTTGAACAGAGGCGAACATTCGTGGTCTGTTGCTGCATTAATTAAACACCACTTTTCCATCAGAAACATATTTGTAAAAAGCATAGCTGGTATGATATAGAATATTATCGGAATATAGAATCAATACAAACATTTTCTTCAAAAACACAGATAGGAATGTAGCTCAGACAGTAACAGGTCACTCTGTGACGCAGGAGACCAGGGTTCGATTCCTGCTCGCTGCAGCAATTTTGAAGGTGCATTTCTCACAGCTAAATCAAGCTAGATAGATAGATACAGTAGATATATAGAGATAGAAGGTCGGGCTTGTGGAGCTATAGGCTATGTGGTCCTCGCTTTAGATTGGGGGGCTGCAAAATTTACTACAAATAGGTAAGAAAGGTCATATTAAGCGTATTAGTTATCCACTTCTTTCTCTTATACACCATTAACAAGCATTAACAAGCTGCTTGTTAACACTTACAACTGTTAACAAATATGCTTGTAAGTAACTTAAAAGGCTGCTTGTTAACACTTACAAGCTGCATGTTAACAGTTAGTTAATGTTATTAAAGGATAACAACCGTTAACTAACTGTTAGTAATGATTTGTTAACTGCTTATAATGCACTGTTAATACCTAATAAGCACATGT
>NW_027468674.1:11374557-11379557 GCF_046254945.1 Alosa pseudoharengus | reverse complement strand
TGACATATAGAATCAGAATTCAACTCACCAAATGTACACAGAAATGTCCCAGTGTCACAAATCACATTTTTTACAAAACATTGAGCAGAAATAGAAATTAAACAAGGTAAAATGTAATGTTGTAAAGTTTTTACATCGATATGAATATCAACAGATAGATATGCAGTGTTACCATATTCCATAACCAGTTAGCCTTGCCTCTGACACACACACACACACACAGGCTACTCGGTGGTTGAGGAGACCAAACTGTTGAGTCGCGATGAGGACACTCTGGTGACAGGGGCACCGCGTGAGGCAGAGTCGGGCGCCGTGACACTGGCCAAGAAGGACGACGGCAAGCTGCTGATTCCCGTGGCAACCATCATCGGAGACCAGCTGGGATCGTACTTTGGCAGCAGCATCGCCGTGACAGACCTCAACAATGATGAGTAAGTCACAGTAATGTCAACAAACAAACAACAGACAAGTCACATTTTCTAATTTATTTATTTCTTTAGGCTTTTATTTCATTACATTTCATTACATTTAGCAGACACTTCTTGACCAAAGTGACTTACATATGTCAGCTATATTACAAGGGATTACATTGTCCCCGGAGCAACTTGGGGTTAAGTACTGCACGCTAGCCCAGCTCCTTACCCACTACACTACCACCACTGCCTTTACTCTGATAGGAGGCAAGTGAGGGAGAGAGAAATTGTGGCATCGGGAAATAACCCGGGTTGGACTCAAGCCTTGTTCCCCGTGGGCACATACACCCACATGTGGGACGGGCACTATAGCCAGTTGCACATAGGCCAACATGTGGTACGGCCACCCCTCCAAAAAAATTAACCACATTTCCAAAACATTAGCTGTCCCGTTTCTCCATGTCTTTCTGTAATAATCATCTGCTTTGAAAAAGGTTAGGTTATAAGTTAACCCGAGGCCCACTTTAGAATCACTATGACACACCACAAACACACATGTTATGGATTTCTCTGGAGTGAATGAGGTTCTCCATTGCTAAGGAACTAGCCATGAGACATGAGAAACATGCTTCTCTAATGATGACAGAGGGGTTAAAGATTAACTTACTCCTGGCTTCAGTCTCAAGGAAAGGTTCTCTAAATCCACTGGCTTTTCCGACCTGAGGGGAAAGAGGATGTTTACTGTAATGTATAACCTGGGAGTGCTTTTGTGGTTGCATGGCAACAGAAGCTCCTGCAAGCAGAGATGTTCAGGGTTTGATTTCTGTCGCCTAAGAGCTTTCATGTTCCATAATGCCCAGATAGACACAGACAACGTGTCTGCTTGCGGATTAAAACAAGGTAGCATATCAGACTTTCTAAACACACACACACACACACACACACACACACACACACACACACACACAGACTCTTTCACTCTCTGTCACTTTCTCTGTCTGTCTTTCTCTGTCACACACACACTCTCTCTCTCTCACACACACACACACATGGACTATTTCACTGTCTGTCTCTCTCTCTCTGTCAAACACAGACACACACACACACACGCGCACACACACACACACACACACACACACACAGACTCGTGTCTTGCGTGCCAGTGCAGCTCAGGCTCATGTAGTCGTAACGCATGCGTGAGTGTGTAAGCAGGGAGATTATCTTCATGCTTTATGGAGCCGTCAGCGGGCTGTCGTCACAGCACCTCCTCTACATCCTTCACTCTCTCTCTTCCTCTACACATCTCTCTCTCTCTATCTTTCTTTCTACCCCCCTCTCTATCTCTCTCTGTCTCTCTCCTACTCTACACCTCTCTCTCTCTATCTATCTCTCTCCTCCTCCTCCTCCTCCTCTACACCCCTCTCTCTCTCGTTCCTCCTCCACATCCATAGATCACTCTCTGCTTTTCATCTTCCACTACATTCTCCTGTCTCTGTTACCCCCCCCCCACACACACACACACACACACACACACACCTGTACAAATTCCTGTCTGTGAACGTGACGGCCAGATCAAAATGAAGAGCTGTACCACTGTACCATCTAAATCTAAACCTATTATGGTTATCATTCTGTTTTATCAATTTTATTTATTCTAGTACTAATATTTGTATTTTTTAATTAAGACTATGTGGCTTTACTTTAAACTGATAATATTAATATAAATGTAATGATTATTGATCATTTTAAGTCGTTTTGAATGCGTGTGCTTAGAATGTTTTGCTTATAAGGCATCCCTGTGGCCTTGTCCTCAGCTGGAACGATCTGATCATCGGTGCTCCATTCTACTTCGAGCGGAAGGAGGAGAGGGGTGGGGCTGTGTACGTCTACATGAACGAGAACGGAAGCTTCCAGAAGAAAGCTAGCGTGGTGTTATATGGCACCACCAACTCAGCGTTCGGCATAGCCGTGGCTGCCATCGGTGATGTCAATCAAGATGGCTTCCAAGGTATGGGGCAAGCGCCCAAAACAAATAAACAAAATGCAAAGCAGGACACCCTGTGACACTTTTTAATCATTTATAATGAATTTAGCATCATAATACAATTTCATTAGCCTGGAGATTCCAGACCCTGGTAATCTAGAAAGATTAAGGGTCTGGCCACGAATAATGTAATGGCCCAACTCGAGGGGCGACACCAAGCGTGCATTTGAAAATCTCACTGCACGCAATTGGATAACACAATACGACCAACGTTTACTGACTGATTCCGGACTTCGACGCAACTGGATAACACCACGACTGTCATCTGTTTAGCTCGCCTCTGGCCCGCCTATATCAGATACACCGAATTCAAATTGTGCTCTTGCGAGAACTCTAGAATTTCCAGGGTACAATTTAATTTCTTTGTGGTTTAAAAAATGGCATCACAGAAACATTTACATCTCCAAACAAGTTCTTCTCGTGTCTTCATAGACTTCGCTGTGGGGGCACCCTTTGAAGGATCGGGAAAAGTCTACATATGGATGGGAAGTATGAAGGGCATCTCAGCAGGGCCAAGCCAGGTAACACACCACCTCAACCACCCAGCCACCCACCACCAAGCCACTCCACATCTACTTTTGGGGCAGCAATGGCCTACTGGTTAGCGCTTCAGACTTGTAACCGGAGGGTTGCCGGTTCAAACCCCACCAGTAGGAGCGGCTGAAGTGCCCTTGAGCAAGGCACCTAACCCCTCACTGCTCCCTGAGCGCCGCTGTTGTAGCAGGCAGCTCACTGCCCCGGGATTAGTGTGTGCTTCACCTCACTGTGTGTTTCACTAATTCACGGATTGTAATAAATGCAGAGACCAAATTTCCCTTATGGGATCAAAAGAGTATTTATACTTATACTTTACTTATACTTATACTTATACTTATACTTATACTTATACTTATACTTATACTTATACTTATACTTCACGTCCTCCCATGAGCCTATGACTACCACTATAGGCTACGTTTCTATAGCGAGCTGAGATATGTTAGGTGCATGTTTATGCTTCACCTGACACTGTGGTGTTATTCTATTCCTTTGAGCATAATTTGGCACAACTTCATGTCATTTGATGTGTGATACTTTGTTGCGAAAGATGATTGTTAAATTGTATATGGTAAAGTTTCGGAAAAAAATATGTATATATATTTCATTTTACGGTGCATTAATGTGTCGAGAATGGTGTTTTTACTCAAATGATGTTGCTGATGTCCTCACAGACACCATAGTTTAGAAACGTCAGTGCCTTTGTGATCAGCCTCCAATCAATGGTCTACTGGTGTGAATCTGTCTACAGATTGCAGCTTGCAGCTTTCATTCCCTTATCAAGCCTCTGTCTCCCCCTGCAGGTGATTGAGGGAAAGGACGTGGGCACTGAAGGCTTCAAGACATTCGGTTATTCTTTGAGCGGCGGTCTGGACATGGATGAAAACATGTACCCTGATATCCTAGTGGGCTCATTGGATGACCGCATTGCCCTCCTGAGGTAGGGCGGGCCTCCTAAATGACCTTATGGCTAACCCTTGTTGTGGTCCAAAAAAACATAAGGTAACACTTTACTTGACAGTATCAACATAAGAGTGACATGACACTGTCATGAACACATGACACTGTCATGACACATGAAACCTAACCCTAATCCAAACCTCCAACCCTAATCCTAACCCCAACCCTAACCATAACTCTAAACCTAACCCTAAACCAAACCATAATCCTAACCCTAACTTGTTATGACAAAAAACGAATGTCACTTAATAACAGAAGCGTTATGTCATAAATGTTTATGACTTGTTTATGAAACATTCATGACAGTGTCATGTCACTCTTATGTCGCCACTGTCAAGTAAAGTGTAACCAAACATACTGTGCATCTGTGACCTCAACTGCCATTTTCGTCAAAACAGTGAAAACTCCTGAACATGTTAGGTGTGTTAGATCAGTGTGGTGTACCAGAATGTTGGGAATATTGAATGTTTTTTTTTTATTAGTAGTATTTGTTGGGTTCCATATGGAAGAGCCTGTGGAATTCTGTCTATGTGACTATAAAATGTGTAAATGATGTATCAGCAAGAACAACCTGTTGACAAATTGTCCATCAGTGTCATGGTAAGTCATTAAAAGGCATGTGCAGCCTAATAACACTGACTCATGTTTTGTCCAGGGCACGGCCAGTGATCCATCTCTCCACAGACTTTTCTGTTGAGCCAAAGATTGTTGACTCAAGCCAGTGTGGAGACCCTTGGTGAGAGATGTCGCACTCACTCACACACATACACACACGGTTTTAGATGTATTTCTGCTCTTCTTTCTGATATTTAGTTTTAGTGCAGACAACTTCACATTTTTACACACTGTAACACACACACACACACACACACACACACATACACACTGTCAAATTGTCTGTCCTGATGTAGAAGTGTAGATCTTCATAGATAAATGTGCACGAGTGGGACTGTAAGACATGTCTCTGTGTGTTAACTGGCTGTTTATTGCAGTGATGTGCTCATTTCTAACCATTTGTAAACAAAGCAGATATTTGTAAACAAAGC
>NW_027468674.1:11337057-11369557 GCF_046254945.1 Alosa pseudoharengus | reverse complement strand
TCTCCCCTCTCTCCTCTCCTCCTCCCTCCATCCTTCCTTCTCTCTCCACTCCTTTCCTCATCTCTCGTCTCGTTTCGTCTCGTCTCCTTCATCCAGCTGTCTAACGAGCACCCCAGGCGTCAGAGGAGAGATGCCCATATAGAGGCCTACAGTGAGCCTCCTGTGGAAGCAGCTGTTTCCATACTCACCCCCCGTAAGGAGACCTACCTGCTGGTGAGGAACCCCAAACTATAGAGATAAGGGCATGAGGACAAAGTGCTGTAATTGTACGAAAAGTCAGACTGTATATATATGACTGTAAAGTTTACTACGTAATTGTATATGTCACGAAAAGTCAGAAATATGACTGTCAAGTTTACTACCGGTATGATGCTATCTGTGCCTTTTTTTGGGCCCTAGTTTATGAATGCAGACTGCCACATTCCCTAAAGGCAAGTCCCCTCACACGGCAGCCACCTTGGTAATGGCTTGGGGCAGTTATTTTGGGCAGCTATTTCAGAATAAATACATCAACCATTTTGTTTCCCTCAATGCCGTTGGTTACTTACATTACATTGCAGTAAGGGACAGGCAAAGAAATGCACATTCGAGGTGGTAAAATGACCCGACGCGCCAGCGAAGGGCCGTTACACCTCGTAAGTTAAGGCGAATTAATATGTGATATCGTTCAAAAAAACTGGATCTACTTCATAGGTGTGCAATTCATAGTTGTGCAATTACACGGCTATTACACGCTCTAAAGAACGCATGACAATGGGACATTCAACCAAGCAGTGGTGTACTGTAAGTGTAGACAACTGCCACATTGGCGTTACAAACTAACCCCATACATTTCTATGGAGGATTCTTTGAGTGCTGTGTCTCCTCATTATATAGTCTCTGCTTCCGCCTCCTCTCTGTCCTGTTCAGGAGTGTTCCAAAGGAACTGCACGCTGTGTCACGTTCTCCTGTCCTTTGATCAACATGTCCAACTACGCAGAGGTCATCGTAAGGTCACGTGTCTGGAACAGCACTATGCTGGAGGTGAGTGTGTGCGTGGAGTAGTCCCTGCAGTTAGTACTATTACTGTAATTAAAGCAGTACTACTACTGTAGTTATATATTATATATAATTATATATAACTGTAGTCTGGATTGTGCAGACTAGCTCAGCTGCTAACGTTTGAAACTACGTTGAAGAACTGCAATCTCTCGGAGCATCAAACTGTCGCTGTCATAAGTCCACCGAGTTGCTGATCTGCCAGAGAGGGTTAAAGCGGAGCATCAAGGAACTTTGATTATGCTTCCAGTGATCTAGCTAGACTGCAGTCTAACTGTTACAAGTAGGGCCTACCAACATCACCACAATTGAAGGCCTGTTAACGTTAAATCCTCCCGCATGGTCTGAAGACACAGCTGTAGCTACGCCATATCATTGCCATTGGACTGAGTGGGACTAACGTTAAGTTAACACGGACTTTTCTTTATTTTAATTTCTTATTTATTTATGTATTTTATTACTTGTTCATTTTTGTTTGTTGTCTGTCTTGTATGTCTGCCGTTAGGTGTCTCGGGTACGCTGGCGATTACGCCGCTCCATCAGGCATCTTTTGTCTTGTGCGCCTTTTGTAAATTTGTTTGTTTGTCTTGATGTCACGGGAACGCTGGCGACTACGCCGCTCCGTCCGGCATTTTGTCTTACGCGTAAATGTCTAGTGTGTAAAGCGACCTTGGGTGCTTTGAAAGGCGCTATGTAACAAATAAAATGTATTATTATTATTATTATTATTATTTTAATTGATATTACAACTGACCCTGTATTTTGTGTGTGTGTGTGTGTGTGTGTGTGTGTGTGTGTGTGTCTGTCGGTCTGTCTGTCTGTCTGTCTGTCTGTCTGTCTGTTTTTCTGTCTTTCAGGACTACAGTAATGCACTTAGGGTGAAAGTCAAGGGTGAGGTGACATTAAAGCTCGTAACGGACAAACCAACCATCAAGATGGACAGTCAGAGCAGAGATGTGTGTGAAAAGACCTCATGCACAGACCTCACAACAGACCTCACAATAACCCTCATGCACAGACCTCACAATAGACCTCACAATGTCCCTCATGCACAGACCTCATGCACAGACCTCACAATAGCCCTCATGCACAGACCTCATAATAGACCTCACAATGTCCCTCATGCACAGACCTCATGCACAGACCTCACAATAACCCTATATAGTCACTAACAAATGACAATTCTTCAACTATACTGTCAGAGTTTGTAATGCTATCAAGAAAAGGGCCCCAGATTTTATACAATTTCTTTCCTGTTTTTGTTTTTATTATTATCATTCAAATGAAAAAGTCAAAATAGTAAAAATGTTTATTGTGCTTTCAACATTTTTTATTTGAGATTATTATGAGATGAAATAGTTTATCAAAGCTTCCCTTTTTGTTGGCCTCTCTCAATCTCTGTAGTTTCTTGTGAACATCGACCCGGTTCTTGCGGAGGAGGCGCCTTATGAGATTCCCTTCTGGATCTTCATCATTGCGGGTGCGGCAGGAGTTCTTCTGCTGAGCATCATCATCTTGGTCCTGTGGAAGGTAGGACTGGAGAGAAGAAAGGGAAAAGAGAGAAAGAGGGGGAGGAGAAGAAACTCTGACTTCTAACATCCCTTAATTCAAGCATTAGGACAGATTAAGAACTTGTAGACGTGAGAAGAGAGGAGAGGACAGAGAGAAAGAGAGGAAAGGAGAAGAATGGAGGGAAAAGAGAAGAGGATAGGAATTAGTGAAGACGAGAGGAGATTAGTGAAGACGAGAGGAGAGGAAAATGGAGAAAGAGGAGAGGGAAGGAGTAGGAGTGAACATGAGAGCAGAAGGAAAGCTATACACTATAGAATATAGAATAGAATATAGAATCCCTTGTGGTTTTGAAGATGTTAACGATGTGTTTGGACATACTGTAGACTTCATTATACAGTGCTCAGCATACAGCACACGGTCTTTCATTCTGTTTGGACACTGTCACCTTCTGTTTGAAGGTCCTGTTGTTTGTGTGTTGCAACCCAGCATTGCCTAATCTGTCTTAAATTACTAGACCTTCTGCCCACCCTTGCCTGGCAAGAGTCCCATACCTACTGAGGAACCCAGACCATAATAACCTTCAGTAACCAAAACAACCCTGAGCATCAACCCATGTCTTTTCATCTCTATCTAACTGCACCCTACCCCACCTTGCCTTTCTCCTCTCTTCCTCGTCCTCCCTTCTTCTTCTCTCCCTCCTTCTGTCCCCCAGTGCGGTTTCTTCAAGCGGGCGAGTCGACGGGAGATGTACGAGGCAAAATCGCAGAAGGCCGAGATGAAGATCCAGCCCTCGGAGACAGAGAGGCTGACGGACGACTACTAACGCCCCCCTCCCGACGAAAACACCCCGGGGAGGGGGGCACCCCCCCAGGCACACATTACTCAGGTTCCTTGGTAATACCACTCCAGGCCTCTGGGGGGCGCCGTAGAGTCTTTGCAGCTAATCCTTGAACATACCTCCCTTTCTAATCTACATTTCTCTCCTTCACTTCAGCCTGTTCCTCCCTCCGAAGTCTCTCCGATTAGATTTGCTACATTAACTTTTCTTCCTACTTCCTACTCACTTCCTGCTTTTCTAGGCGATTCTACTTGCTAATGCTAATCTAAGTCACATGCTATATGCTAACGTGAATGTAAATTCTCATCATCACTTGACTATTGACATGTTTGTCTCTTCTTTGCAGCTGAGTGTTGTACACTGACTCTTTGCCCTGCGTACGCCTTCAGTCTAATCGCAATGTTCTCACTCAATTTTAATCTCTCACTGTTCCTACCGCATTGTTCTAACTCTTACAAGCAGGCTACACCAGACACGTAACTGAGCGTATGCCACAACAATTAGCTTCCAATATAATCAATGGAACTGGCTACAGCGACAGTGGCGTACAGCGGCGCATACATTTGGAAAAAATTAGACCAGTTGTCTAAAATTATTTATACAGTCCTTGAACAGAACACCTCAGTTGCCCACCTGGTATAGCCCGGCTGTTACAGTTAGCCCAGCTGTGTTGCTTATCTCCCTGTAGTGCCATGATTTGATTTTCTCCACTTGAATGCCTGAAAATAGATTATCAGTTTCTTGCTCTCTTGATGCATAAATACAATCATAAATCTCCCTTCTTTTTAGGGGGATTTTTGTGTACCATAAAGTGTACATTTCCAGTTTGAGTTGGCCATAGAGTTTGTAGGCCTATGACTCGTTATCTAGTTTAAAACAGCAAGATAATATATTTAAAGGAACACACCAATGGTTTGGGAAATAATCTAATTTTCTGTCTACCCCTGAGTTTATTAAGAGGATATTCTTCTCTTCTCTGCAATAACCCAGTCTGACAATGTTAGTCTAGCTTAGAGTAATTCACTGGAAGTGGATTAGACCAGTTACTGTAGCCTATAGACACCTATAGCCAAAAAGGACCTACAGTATATACTAATTGGTCTAGCCCACTTCCAGTGAATTATGATTAGCTAGGCTAACAGTGTCAGATTTTGGAAAGCTTATTTCCCAAAAAGTCGGTGGATTCCTTCAAAGTGAAAAGTGTTATTATAATGTAGGGATATTAGCACATAGTGACAACCTCTTATACCCATGGCTGACCGTTGACTCTTTTCATGTCCAGTGTGGCTTCTTCAAGAGGGCCGTCTACTACAGGATAATGCCAAAGTACAAAGGGGTAAAGATTCGCCAGGAGGAACGCTACAAGTTTAAGGCCCTTCAGGCGCAGGAGGTCCACAAGAAGCTCTGGGTCACCAGCTGGACTGAGACACCGACTTACTACTACTGACCTTTGGCCTTTGACCTTTTGAACCTTTTGAGCCCTCCCACCAAATCCTGAGGAGAGACGTGGGTATTGGCAAATGGATATTACTGTCCATGCCTCCTCCTTGAATGATGCTGGAGGGGGCGGGATGAGGTTGGGTGGTGAATGGGTTTGCCTGCTGTCACTCAGAGACCTTGACCAATTAACACTCCTCTTTTACACATGGATTCTTTTAGTGATTTCATCAAATGGCATTGTGCAATATCAAGTTATTCTGCTTTTTTGCAACCTTAAATCTTTTTTTTTTTTAATCTTCTTTTTCAAAAGAGCAGAACAATGGCAGATCAGAAGAGACTTGTTCATTCCCCATGTCAGGCTCTTCTAAGACATTCATAATTGAATTCTGGAACTAGTTATGTGCCCTTTATCAAGAAAGACTTTCACATGTAGATATTTTGTCCCAAATACATTCACCTGTGCCTATTATAGCACTGGCATTACTTCATTATATTTTGTCTCTTTTTTTTACAAATTGTGAGTCAAAAATTGTGGACTGATTGTTGTGTTCTTATGAATTGTTGCCAAGATAATACCACTATAAACTATAAACACAAAGACTATTCTAAACTTTGCCACTCAGACACCACTGAGTGAATCTGATGTACAAGGATACTCTTCTACAATCATTCATACAACCAGACATACTGTACGCAGGCACACAGCATAGACATACTGTATATCCCACCTCTTCTGCAGAAATACACACAAAATGTCTGCAGGCTCAAATAAGATGTAGATGTTTTTGGAGATGACCTTTAGGGGATGTGAACAGCATGGCCTATTTCCACTTCTGCGTTGAGATTTTTGCTTCCATTGCTTGTATTGTTTTGTTTGCTTGGCGCTTTTGTATCAGTGATATGTTTTGCTGAGGCAGAGGCACTTACTGCCTGAATTGGTCCTTTACCACTGATCTAGAAAACAAGCGTCCCAAAACTGTCTCTGTGGTGTGTATTCTCTTTGCAGGCATTATATATTATATGTCATAATAATGACTGACCCACAATAATAAACTGTTAAAGGAACATGCCACTTTTTTAGAAATTGGCTTATTTGCCATCTACCCCTGAGTTAGATAAGAGGATGCTCACCCTTCTCTTCTCTGTGTTCTCTGACCCAATTTGACACCCTATTTTAGGGTACCCTATTTAGAGTTATTTAGGGAGGCCTATTTTGGACATCTAATCTCAGGTGCAGATTGTAACGCCAGATTATATTTTTTTCCCGACGTCCAGTATAGACATTACATTACATTACATTACAACATAGTAAACAGTTTAAGTTTTAAAGCAATTTTCAACAATTTTAGGACAATTTAAAAACAGTAGAGTACAGTAAGAATAAGTGCATCAGTGAGTGCTGTTTTTAACAGTTACGTCTCAGTTCAAGACGGCTGGTAAGTGCTAGGATCAGCAAGACTTGTTGTAAGTGGTGCAAAAAAGGTTACATAGTCCTATTGATGTCAAAATGGGGTCATGGTTAGACGTCAAAATAGCGGACCTAGTTTGCACGACCTACAGTCTTCCAGAATTGGTCTTGGACCGACGGACACAATAAAGACATGATCTGCATGTCCATCGGACGTCTAATGACATCTAATGTTTAGTGGGATGTATCCTTTTATCTAACTGTGGAGTAGATGCCAAAATAAGCTAATTTCCCAAAAAGTTGTCATGTTCCTTTAAAGGATTCCACTAGTATGTCCCTGAATGTCAGTTTTAAAGGGCATGGGAAAACATGCTCCAATAACAGATAATGGTCTCGTTAAAAACCTGTTGAGGAGTGAATTATTTTCCTGGTTCCTTCTAAAATTCTACGCAAACGATCTATAGTTTCAGTGTTCTTTATACAGTCTATGGGGAAAATCTCTGAGGGTAACTGTCGCATCATAGTGCGGAACTCTCGGTTCTAATCACATTCTAATCACATATTTGTGACAGTACTCCTAAACAGGTTAAAGGTCAAAGTTTGCCTGATGCATGCAATTTTATCTGCGGAAGAGAATCCTCTTTTGTAAAGAGAAAGTCGCAACACTGGAGTTCAAATAAAAGTGTGAACATGTAAGCAGGCTGACACAGACAAAAACATCTACAGTTGCATTAGCTGAAATAAATATTCAATTACATTTTTTCCAGTGCTTTGTTTGTTATTGTTATATGTTTGCAATATTGATTGTCAATTTGTATAATTTGTTTAACCATCTTCACATGTTATGCCCTTTCAAACTACATGTGCACCAACTTATACCTGCTGACCTCTCTACAGTCTAACACAGGAATCGCTACAGTCATCCAACCACTAGGGGGCACTGGTCTGCAGTTGTGTTGGGGTAGGGGTGGGGGTGGGGGGTAGTCATGGATTGTAAGGAGTAGGGGTAAGATGCTTCTCTTTTCTCAAGAGAATACACAAAGTTATCTGAAAGGTTCAATTTTATACCTTGTTCAGTGTCAATAAAATGTTTTGATGAAACTGGTTGTTTTCTTTGACAATGGTCATTTACACAGTATCGTTAAAGGAACTGTATGTAAGAAATGTATTTCAATTAATCATAAAATGGCCCTGATATGTCACTAGACATTAAGAAATCGTGTTCATTTCAAATACTTATATCACTGACAACAGTGGTACGGCCAGGATATTGTCATTTAAAAAGCAAAGTTGCAGCCCTCAACTGATGTTGATGTTGTGTTTTGTCATGTCATGTTGTGTTTTGGCCTGATGCACCACCCTCCACCTACAGTATCTACTAATCACCAAGTCAGTAGTGTTTCGGCATTCGGGTTGGCAACCTCGAGTCAGGGGGAGGCGGAGGGGATACACCGCTCTACAGTAATTTGAAAGTAATTGCAGTACCAGTTTTGGCCACAATCTTACATATGGTTCCTTTAATCATTGATGATGTGTAAATGGTTATGTACAGTGTGGTTATGTAGAGCACGAGACATGACTACAATGTATGTGTTTATGTCTGTCTTTATTCTACAAAGGGCAAAATATTTACCAAGAAAATTAATCCAATATGCATACACAATTCTGACTTTACAAACAAATAATTATATCATCCCAAGACCCCCCCTCCCCCCCCCCCCAACAATTTCATTCAAATTATTACAAATAAATTACAAAAACAGTCAGCTTTCTTTGCATAGTCAAAACAATTTGACCCAAAAAAAATATATCAATAAATATACAGCACATTCAACAGCGAAGAAACAACAGCAATATCGACCAAAACAATCATGAAATCATTAAATCAACAAACATTCCTTAAAATTCCAGAAGTGTCACTCCCTCCCAACAACGTTTATTTCAGTTCCAACTCTGAGGAAGATTTGCGAAAGTGCCTCACTTTACGGTACTGGTAGGCCAGGAACGCCGTGGCAACCAGTAGAACCAGGCCGAGGACCAGAAGGACCCATTGGCCCGCGGCGGCAGCTGCACTGTCCACGTTCATACCCAGGAAGCCGACTTTCCCGTCACCCGTTGGAGGAGGCTCGACGGCAGCGTCATCAGCTGTGAGGTCACACAGGAACACACACACACACACACACACACAGTCAGTTTAGTAATTTGCTGTGGGGGCAAAGTACACTCTTGCAACGAATGTGTTGTCCCTATATGGACACAGAGATGTGTTAAATAAAAAAAAACGCAAGTTATGTTCATTCAACGCAAGTTGCGTTATTTTCAACACATTTTGTATGACAAATTAAAAAGGAAACAACACAAACTTGTGTGGTCCCTACTGCATCTGGACACAGAGATGTGTTAAAACAACACAAGATGCGTTGTTTTCAACACATTCATTTTTAGTGTAGCTCCTTAAATTGGTCATGTTTACCTATCTGTTTCCTCACTAGACTAGTTGAATTTAAGGAGCTACACTTTTAAAATGAATGTGTTGAAAACAACGCAATTTGTGTTGTTTTAACACATCTGTGTGCAGATACAGTAGGGAAAGGACTGGTCATGCAGTGTTTCCCACAGAATTGAATTCTATTTGTGGTGGTACTGTAGGTTTGCAGAATTAACTCGAATGCAACAGTTTTTAACAAATTAGTGCAGCGCGGTTATGATTCTAACCAGATTTAAGCACAATTTAGTACAACCAGGAAAATCATTGTGTGGTGGTCAATGTTGATATTGTGGTGTGCTGCCACAAATAAGTCAATGTATGGGAAACACTGGGTCATGCACTGTATACCTATCGGTTTCCTCACTAGACTAGTTGAGTCCGTTCCCAACAAAAGGGCAGGAATGGGACTTACTCGGTGGGGTCCAGTCATACTCTGGCCAGCCCATGACCTCTCCGTTCTTAGAGTTCTCCTTCTCCAGCCAGGTGATGAGGGGCTGGAAGTACTCCATCAGGGGTGCGGCAGTCATGTTCCGCTGACCCGTGATGTCAAACATGGCATCTGGCCACGGCTTACTGAAGCCCAGCTTCATGGCGTCTCTGTGACAGGCAAGGTGCGAGAGAGACATTTAGCATATATAAAAAAATGATGAATAACACGCACACACACACACACATCATAAGTTGATCATTTATCACACATAGCCTACTCTGTAAACATATAGACAAATCTCTCCACCAGAAGTTGAAAGATCAACTTCGGTAAGACACTAGTATGTACAGTATTGCCATCTTTTACTGGGTGGTGTTTTCCTTGAGTTAGTTCCGTACATCACTCACCCGAGTCGTTTCCCTGCGTCGACAGACTTGTAGATGTCACAGGTGTGCAGAGGACCAGTGTGCTTGGCCGCGTCACACAGAGCCTTGTGGAACTGGAACTGGATGACAAAGCTCACAAAGTACCTGTTACCAAGACAACAGCGATGGATCAATTAAATGTTTCCTTGTGACTCAGGGCCTGTTTACATTTTTTTTTTAAGGATGCGACATGGGTGATCCGATCACAAGTGGTCAGCCGAGACACATCGCTGTTTGCACATGTGTCCAAGGTGTACAGCTTGAGACGTCGCTGACCTCTTGTGGTTAGATTTTGTTACTGCAACACATTTGCATGATTCATACATGATCCAGGTGGAAAGTTGTACCTGACATAGGGAACGTTGGCTGGGATGTGGAACTTGGCACCGGGGTCGAAGTCCTGCTCTGTGCGTGGAACTGGGGGACACAGCCCCTGGTACTTCATTCTGAGGAGAGACAGGTGTGTGTGCGTGTGTGTGTGAAACACAAATTAGAAATGATCATTGTAGAATATTACATTGTAGGCCCCTTACAGGAGAAGACTAAAAGAGCCATTGTTTAGTCTCTATTGTTTGACGACACTGTAGATGGCAATATATATATATATATATAATATATACATACTTGGAAATAAACCTGTAAATAAATAAATTATTCTGATTCTGATTCTGAATGTTAGTCGAGCCTCACCTCATGTTCCACCACTCTTTGTTGTAGTCCTGCTCAGAGATCCGTCCATCAAACACCTTCCACCTCCACTGGTCCATCAGGTAGCCGAAGGGCAGGAAGGCAATCTTGTCCAGGGCAATGCTCATCAGGTAGTTAATGGTGCTCTCTGTAGACAGGGGCACATGAAGTCCATCACAAATCAAGTCCATCGTAATTACCTTGATGACTTAGTGGTCGAGCGAGTTGTCTGTTTGCCTATGCTTTGAAGACAGAGTGTCTTGGGTATTATCAGCTACTGCCAGGATTTTGTGATCTCCATCATAATTACTGTTGCACTATTATTCATGTCAAACACATAGATGTACACTGATCTCTAACATTTTCACATAAACCTGACACCTCATTAATAGCATATCGGATGGGATGTCACATTTTAGTCAAAGATTGTTTGTTACCTCAGGTCAATTCTATGTTGCATGCTCATAGTTCTAAGTTCCAAGTTCTAAGATCTACATTCATAAATTTCACTATGTGTTCTGTATGCTCACCTTCGTTCTCCTCCACTTTGTCCAGGAGGCCGATGGTCTGCAGGTGCTTGGGCGTGGCTACGGACAGGGCCATGACGTCGCCGATGGCCTCGTGGAAGCCGGGGTTGGCGCCATCGCGGAAGGACACAGACTGGTCCTTGTACTGCAGGAAGTACTGCACGTGACCCATCTCATGGTGGACGGTGATGAGGTCGTCCATGGTCACCACTGTGCACTGCTTGATCCTGGCCAATGAGAGACGAAGAATTAACGTCTATGTTATGGTTATGGTTATGGTTATGGTATTTACAGTAGTAGACGGCTTTGTCCAAAGCGACATATAAATAACAACAATACAATAGTTGTAACTGTAAACAATTTAAAAAGTTGGTAAGACTACACCAAGGAGAACAGCAGTAATAAACAACAATCCAATAAGAATATATACTCTTTTGATCCCTGGAGGGAAATTTGGTCTCTGCATTTATCCCAATCCGTGAATTAGTGAAACACACACAGCACACAGTGTACACACAGTGAGGTGAAGCACACACCTCAGTGTTTGAGGTCTGTGCCCCGTGGCCTGAGTTTCTGTCAAGACGACTGTCTAACCCAACTGTGTGTAATCACTGCTTTAGCTTTGGTTCCACTTCCTGTTTGCTTCTCGGCGGACCAAGAGCGGTAGAGAAAAGAAAACAGAGTGCCATGCTCCCTTAAGAGATCGTGAGAAAAGATGGCAGCACTTTTCCATGCCAGTTTCCGGATTACAGTATGTCAGTTTTGGAACTGGAAACGGCCAATCGCTTGGTCAGTAGTCAATGAGTTAATTGATTACGCCCTCCGGCATCCAGAAATACATCCCATCCTCCTGCGATACAGACATTTAGCACAGGTTGTTTGGAACTGTTTATCGCGTATAACTCTCTCTTCCCATGGCTCGGGGGCGTACCTGAAGTCTTTGCGGTTGTAGAAGTCCCAGGCAGAGGCGTGGCACACGACCTCGCGTCCGTCGGTGGGCTTCAGCAGCATGGACTTGTCCCAGAACTCCTGCGGCATCGGGATGAGGCCCAACGACTTGAAGAATTCGTCCGACTCTTTAAACATCCTCATGGCGTCCCAGCCCTGTCAGCCACAAACAAGCACAGGTAGCAGTTAGCACAGGTTGCAGTTAGCACAGGTAGCAGTTAGCACAGGTAGCAGGGGAGCTTACCTATGTTCCCCGGGTCCTATGTTCCCCGCTTTGTATGGGACCGGGGAACATAGGACCCTGACCCTAACCCCGAGTGGGGAACATAGGACCCGGGGAACATAGGACCCCCTGACCCTAACCCTAACCCCGTGTGGGGAACATAGGACCCTGACCCTAACCCCGAGTGGGGAACATAGGACCCTGACCCTAACCCCGAGTGGGGAACATAGGACCCTGACCCTAACCCTAACCCCGAGTGGGGAACATAGGACCCTGACCCTAACCCCGAGTGGGGAACATAGGACCCTGACCCTAACCCTAACCCCGAGTGGGGAACATAGGACCCGGGGAACATAGGGATGACCCCCACAGCACAGGGGAGCTAATCAGTAGGACACTGAGGAATTCTTTTACTGGTGAACTTGTGACATGCGGGAAATATACAGTATTTCTAGCTATGTGCCATGACTACTTTGGTTTTGAGCATGTTGAGCTCTTACAACTCTTAGACGAGTGTTTTGTTTTGTTTTGTTTTGTTTTGTCTTACCTGTGCTATCATGGCAGGGGTGGCATCCACTTGAGTAGCGTGAGGGTAGGGTATTGCCAGGTCCATAATGCCAGACCATGTCTGTGCCCACATGTTGCCTATGAGCAAACACACACACACACACACAAACACACACACACACACACACACACACACACACACACACACACACACAGTGTTAGACCACAGAATGGGAAACACTAACAACGTTAAGAGAAGGCTAGTTCTCTTTTAGATTGTGTGCCAGTCAATCTCAAGTTACACCAGGAAAGGAAAGTCGAAAGTAGAAAGGAAGTCGACTCCCATGGTCAGGTTTGAAACTGCCAGTGAGCATCACTGAATGTCAATACCAACTCATTACTCATTCTAAAACTACACTTAGGAGGCTTCCCACTGTGTCTACTGATCGCAGGAGATAGAGCAGTGGTTATCAACATGTGGGGCGGGCCCCACTATTGGGGAATGGGGACACAATTCCAACGCTGGACTATTTGAACTTTCTGTCACTAAATCATGATTAATGCATTATCATACCGGATACGTAATCATCCCACCTCTTGTAACTTTCACCTCAGGTGCTTTAAACACCATGTCCTATTCTCCACACCTGACTATTATGCATTTGTCATGTATACTGACCTTACTGTCCTGTATTGACCCTAGGCAGATGGGTCAAGCCCTTGAGTCGTGGATCTGCTCGAGGTTTCTTCCTATATGTATCTCCAATTCTAGGGAGTTTTTCCTCTCCCCTGTTACCCATGGGCCTCTCTCTTTCTTTTCTTTTTATCCCTTCTTTTCTTTTTTTTTCTCTGATTGCCTACATTCTTTAAAGCGCCATGATACATGTGTAATGTTTTGGCGCTATATAAGCACAATAAATTGAAATTGAGACATGACAGGTGGGGCATGACAAACAGGACATACACACATAAACATAACAGGCCTACATATAAATTAAAGCTCCATCAGATCCAGGGGACTGAGAACCAAACCAGAACCAAAATGCGAATATAATATGTCAACGTTGCCAATTTAATAGGGTGATTTGATTTGATGGAGAGTGGGGAATGAACTACTGAGATAGAGTAACATGAACACAGATCAGCTGGACAACAAATCAACAGCTTATCAGTGGACTGAAATATGCTCCTGACATTCATTTTTTAGTTTATTCATTGCTTCATTCATTCCCTTTACTCACTCACTCACTCACTGACTCATTCACTCTCTCACTCATTCACTCTCTCTCTCACTCATTCACTCATTAACTCATTCATTCACTCACTCACTCACTCATTCACTCACTCACTCACTCACTCATTCACTCATTCACTCTCTCACTCTCTAACTCTCTCTCACTCATTCACTCACTCACTCACTCATTCACTCTCTCACTCTCTAACTCTCTCACTCACTCATTCATGTGTTGCTGTGGTTCATGCATGTCCAGTATTCGCTTACCCAGCAGATGTGCAGGGATGGGTCCTTTCAGGTTGATGTACTTCTCTCCGTATTTCTGGTGGAGTTTGCGGCGCACGTAGGCGTGCACATGGTGGTAGAGGGGCTCCAGCTCCTTCCAGAGGCTCTCCAGGTCCTGCTCGAACGTTGGCGTCTCGTACAGGGACCGCCAGAAGGCCCCGTTATCTGTGTGACCTGCAGGCCGTTGGGGGAGACAAGAGGTCAAGAGGTCAAGAGGTCAGGGTTCACAGCAGTTCAACCAAACAGCAACATATTCGTCTATGCAGTCTATGATTCAACAACATCAGTCAAACAGCTGAGTTGAAAAGGTGTATACAGTATGGGACGTAATAGGGATATTCCAACTCATGGAACATCTCTCGACCAATCAGAAACAAATAAATAGTTCCATAGAACCCAATTGTTGTATAATCTACAGTACATGTACGTACAGCCATGTAAGTAGCCAGAACAAATAACCAGATCTGTTGGTTACAAGATTTCAACCGCAAAAAGTAGTACTTGAAAATTACTATATTGATAACATATATTTCATACAGATAGCTCAGAGGATAACGGAGTACTGAACCAATTGCCAGGACATGTTTATATTTACTGTACATTGTTTACCTTAATGACACTTGACTTTGAATTGACAAAATGAATTTTCTTATTTGCAGCCATGCAAGGAGTAATTCTACTGTAATCTTCTGAACATACCAATGCACCTGCACTGCCCCCTAGTGGACACTATGCACCTACACATCTCCCCCCCATGAGCGGGAATGCCCACATCCAACAAAGGGTTTTTGTTATGGTAGCAAATGCCTACCGTTTGCCCTGGCAGCCTCGTTGGCAATTTCCACGTATTTCTTGTAGTCTTCTCGGAGCACACGGCCAGATTCGTTACGCCAACCCTGCCACGCGAACAACAGCTCCTTGTAATCTCGCGACTCGGCCATGATTTTTTGAAGGTCTGAAACAGAAGAGGTAGAATGAGCATATCTGTGTGTGTGTGTGTGTGTGTGTGTGTGTGTGTGTGTGTGTGTGTGTGTGTGTGTGTGTGTGTGTGTGTGTCTGTGTCTGTGAGAGAGAGATAAAAAGAAAGGGAGTAAGAGAAATAAAAAAATGTGTGTGTGTGTGTGTGTGAGAGAGAGAGAGAGAGAGATAAGGAGACAATCTGCGTGCGTGCGTGACTGCGTGCGTGCGTGCGTGCTCTTTCACACCTGGGTCCAGAGGGTGGCAGGTGCCACCATTAGGTCTGCAGACTTTGGCCACACTGTACTTGGTCTCCATGCCAGACAGCAGCTGGTTGTACTGCAGGTGGAGAGAGAGAGGCACAACAATCCAAATGTCAGCACTAGTAGCCATGCCACACACCAGCACGGAGACTGAGGGGAGTAACGGTATGGATATGAACACACCAGCTCCCCCTCTCTGTCTCCCTCTATCTCACACACACACACACACACACACACACACACACACACACACACACACACACACACACACACACACACACACACATAATTATTCTCTGGCCTTTCTCTCTCTTTCCCCCTCCCTTTCTTTCCTTCCCTCCCTTTCTCTCCTGTCTCTCTCTTTCTCTCTCCCTCCCTCCCTCCCTCTATATATCACACACACACACACACACTTTCTCTGACCTTCTCTCTCTCTCTCTCTTTCTCTCTCTCCTCCTCCCCCTCTCTTCTCTCTCAGTCGTTCCCAGTACCTCTTCCAGTCGGGCTTGTGGTAAGGCTGCCCTCTCCAGGTCACTCAGCTTCTTGATGATCCTCTGCACGGACGGATCCTGGAACTCCTTGGTGTTGTACTTGCGGGCGACCTCACCGTAGGTCTTGGTGTGGCTGGCCATCTCCAGGTTCTTCTGCAGCTGCACACGGGAAGAGAAAACAACAAACGTGACTCAATTCAATCTATTCAATTCAATCTGTGTGTGTGTGTGTGTGTGTGTGAAAGTGATTCAATTCAATCTATTCAGTTTAATCTTTATTTCAGATGCACAAATGGGTCCATAGTATAGAAAAATAGAATATCATCTTATGTATTGCATGTATGTGTGTGTGTGTGTGTGTGTGTGTGTATGTGTGTGTGTGTGTGTGTGTGCGTGTGTATATGTCTGTGTGTGTGTGTCCCTCACCATGTTCTGCTGGTTGTGGTCTGTGATGTTGGTGTTGTAGGCCCAAGATGCCTCAGTGTAGGCGTTCCACACCCCCTCCGCCGTGCTGTTGTAGTCCGCCAGGAAGCGCCTGGCCTGGGCCTCGTCCGATATGATATCTGCGGGAGGGCAGAGTGCACGGTTACACCACAGCCAGGAGGGGGCGCTGTGGCACAACTGGCAACAGCGCCCATACCATTATTCGGGTCCACGTGCCCATGGGGACTCGGGTTCATTTCCTGTTCCCTCCCCATCTCTCTCTCCAACTTGCTTCTTGTCACTCTCTCTACTGTCCTATCCGATTAAAAAAAAATATATATAAAAAATAATAAAAATAACAGCCAGGAATGAAGCTCTATTACCTGTTACAGAAAGGTGGTCGTGACTTGTATCCCCGGTGGGGGTGTGGTAGCACAGTGGCTAAGGAACTGGGCTAGCATGCAATAGCTAGCAGTTATGGGTTCAATTCCTGGCTGCCACAGTTGTGCCCTAAATCAGGCAGTTAACCCTGAGCTGCTCTGAGGAGACTGACCCATGCAATGCTAGATATTGGATAAAAGCGCTTGAATGAATGAGTAAGTAATAGGTACCTCACATGGCAGATTAAGGAGTGCTTCTAGGTCAAGCCATTATCAATACCCAGGAAGCTCACATTGTAAACTAAAAGAATGAACAAAGCCCACACACATACAGTCACCCCTACATACATGTATTCTTTAATACAGTTCTATATGAATACACACATACTCTTTCAACTCACTCCTCAAATGAGTTGCTATTCACACGCATTTGTCCAATCACTGCGCTGTGATGACACTCTGACCCATGTAAGCTTGAATACTAACCACACCACCACAACTCTCTAATGTAGGCTTGAATACTAACCACACCACCACAACTCTCTCTAATGTAGGCTTGAATACTAACCACCACAACTCTCTCTAATGTAGGCTTGAATACTAACCACACCACCACAATTCTCTAATGTAAACTTGAATACTAACCACCACAACCCTCTCAATGTGAACTTGTATCCTATTAACCACACCACCACAACCCTCTCTGATGTAAACTTGTATCCTATTAACCACACAACCCTCTCCAATGTAAGCATAACTGACTAAGTGGTGCCATATAGCATGAGAACAACAGCACACATCATTAAGCATGATTCCTATAACAAATGACTCTCGGAGTTGTCATGTTGATACAAGTGAATTGATAACATTCCACTGGCCCCACTAAACACCCTTGATCTCGCAAGCCCATCCTGTTCTCAGAGGTGGTCATTTCCTACTATTGGAGTCTAGCCAACATAAACAACAATGATAACGCAGAAAGAATTGTTTTGTAAATCCATCAGAAGCATTGGCAGCAACCTTAAGTGCACTGAGCAAATATTTTGCTCTTTCTAAGTGTACAGATAATTAACTTTCCATTGTGTGTGATAGGATATGATATGTTTATCCATTCTATGATATGAATTGCTTTTTAATGAAAACTCTGTAATATCTCAGTCTGAAGACATTTTGTGTTTCATATTCTATGTCTCCTGACACATTCCTTCACTCTGACAAGTTATGTTTATATGTCGATCTGAGAAAATTACTAAATGTAGGGTGTGGAAGAGTATACTAAACATGAAGCCTAATGGCTTATGGTAAACTTTGTATATGCACATTAACCCCAGTTTTACCAATGTCCTCAGGGTAGTCCTCTGGTACCGGTGGGACCCAGTCTGCTTCGGGCCAGCCAAGGGTTTCTCCCGAAGCCTTGTTCTGCTGCTCCAGCCAGGTGATGATGGGTTGGAAGTACTTAATCAGGGAGTTGGCGTCCATTTTGTTTGTGGCTAGGGCCTCCTGCAGCACTTCAGGCCAAGGCTTGGAAGAACCGGAGCGCAGAACTTTCCTGTGGTGAGAGAGAGAGAGAGACACAGAAAGAGAGAGAGAGAGAGAGAGAGAGACACACACACAGAGAGACACAGAGAGAGAGAGAGAGAGACACAGAAGGAGAGAGAGACAGAGAGAGACGGAGAACGAAAGTGAGAGAGAAAGAGAGAGAGAGAGAGAGAGAGAGAGAGAGAGAGAGAGAGAGAGAGAGAGAGAGAGAGAGAGAGAACGATGGAAACATGAGTTTGTAGGTCTCATCCACATCCTATTGTCCTATGTTTCGCACACTTCCCAGTCTGAAATGGTATGTTAAAGACATACTGTATTAATATTCAAATATTTTTAACCATAGTTTGTATTATTAAGCTCTCTCATTATTCTTTGGGAATTATGCCATGGAATGTGATGTTATCAAATAAGGAGTGCTTATTATCAGTGTACAGGTCAAGTGGGGTCAGTAAAAGATATCTATGCAAATAGAATGTTTCTGGCTTGAATCAGAAATCACTAAATTGATATAATATAGATAGATAGATAGATAGATAGATAGATAGATACTTTATTGATCCCCAAGGGGAAATTCAAGAGACAATGAGAAAAAACTGAGGTTTGAGTTTCAAACTGCTACGTGAAAGAAGAAAGTAAAAGTCCTGCCATGTATTCCTTCTATCTGGTGATGCTACAGATGAACTGATCTCTACCTGGCTGAAGACTTGTGCTAATACGGTTCCACTGCTCTAGTGATTATGAATCATGAGAGATTATGAACGATAATAAATACGAAATGAATAAGTTATATACATATTTAGAGTATGTGGTAGGACTTTCTGAAGCCACAAGGTCTACTTTTCTGTGTGTGTGTGTGTGTGTGAGGCGTAGGTGCCACCTTTACCCCTAATGTGCATAATAGACTGGGATATTGGCTGCTGTTGTACACCTTTCTGTCAAATTTGGATTATGCCATGATCTTTCTAATCCAAATAATCCAAATCCAAATCCAATCCAAATTCTAATCTTATCTTCTAATCCAAATAAAGAATGTAAATGTGTGTGTGTGTGTGTGTGTGTGTGTGTGTGTTGTGTGTGTGTGTGTGTGTGTGTGTGTATGAGAGAGCAGTGCAGCACGTACTCTAGGATGGCTCCTGCCTCCTTGGACCTGTAGATGTCGCACTTGTGCAGGGGGCCAGTGTGCCCTGCGGCTTCACACAGCTTCTCATGGAACTGGAACTGCAGGATGAAGCTCACGAAATATCTGCCAGCAAATACACAGAGATCAAGGCATGATGCTGTGTGTGTGTGTGTGTGTGTGTGTGTGTGTGTGTGTGTGTGTGTGTGTGTGTGTGTGTGTTTGGTGTGTGTGTGTGCCACAGTGATCAGATGGCATGAGAGGAGATAAGAGTATTTGGAGAGAATAGGAGAAGTAAGAAGATGCTGGATGTTTTTGGAGTAGCAGTCACACAAGCAGATTAATGTGAGCATACATAGTGTTAATGTTAGTGTGTGTGTGTGTGTGTGTGTGTGTGTGTGTGTGTGTGTGTGTGTGTGTCCCTCAGCATGTTCTGCTGGTTGTGGTCTGTGATGTTGGTGATGTACTGTACAGTAGGCCCGTGTGTGTGTATATGTACTGTGTGTGTGTGTGTGTGTGTGTGTGTGTGTGTCTGCATGAGTGCGTGTGAGGCCACAAAGCTCACCTGATGTAGGGCGTGTTGCCAGGGATGTGATACTTCGCACCAGCATCAAAGTGAGCTTCCGTGCGCGGCACAGGTGGGCAAATCCCCTGGTATTGAGTCCTTCAAAAGCATATTGAAAGAGACCAGAAACACATCAGCCACGCATCCAACACAACACAACCTCCATGCTGGATTAGGTGTCTCTATTTGACAGATCAGCATGAAGAAGATGTGCAGCTGTGTTCCCTTTTGTAGTCTCCTTCTAAGGTTCACTCTTAAAACAGATGTGTTGAAAACAACACAACTTGCGTTCAGATAGGGACAACACAGTTTGTGTTGTTTCCTTTTATTTTATTTTAACGCCGGTCATTTTTTAAATTTATTTTACTAAAAATATTGGGGAAAATAAGTCCCTTCAGGGCGAAGCAAGACCCCTCCGCTGGCGTGTTGGGGTCCAGTTCGCCCTGTCGGGACTTATTTTCCCCATAATGACCGGCGTTCTATACATTATCCCTTACTTCTGCACTCTCATCCTCTGCTAGCAGTAGTATTTGTTGTAGTTGTATTTAACGTCTTCTTTGAAATGTAGTCTGAATATTATTCCTCATTTTGTAAGTCACTTTGGACAAAAGCATCTGCCAAATTTCAATGTAGAACCTAATGAAGAATTTGAATCTCTGTGGTGTGATTATATCACATAAATATAGTACAAGTTGTGTATGTGTGTGTGTGTGTACCTAAGCTTCCACCAGTCTTTGTTGTAGTTTTCCTCTGGTGTCTGGCCACTGAAGACATTCCATCTCCACTGATCGATGAGGTATCCAAAAGGCAGGAACGCTATCTTCTCTAGCGCCATCTTCAGGAGGTAGTTAATATCAGCGTCTGTAGGCACACAAGACTTTCATGACATGACCACTCCACACCACACATGCACATGCAATAGATCACCAACTATAACAGGATATTAATCAATCCAGATCTAATAAATACACATGCATACATGCAGTACATACAATGTGTGTATAATACCTACATACACACACACACACACACACACACACACACACACAGCCGCAAGCATGCTCCACGGTCCAGCCTTGAGCCCTTTTGTACGGAGCAAAAGCCTCCTGTCAGAGGAGTAAAACCTGTGGGCCAGTGCGTCCAGTGGTGCCCTTATTGTTCCTGACACACACACACACACACACACACACACACACACACACACACACACACACACACACACACACACACACACACACACACATACACACACACACACACACACACACACACACATACACACACACACACACACACACACACATACACACACACAGACACACACGTACACACAAATAAATAAATCATGTGATGGTCGCTCCCAACCTGGATCATCCACCAGTGTGTCCAGCAGGCCGATCACGTTGAGGTGCTTGGGCGTGCTAACGGACAGCGAGAGGACGTCCCCGATGGCCTCGTGGAAGCCAGGGTTCGCCCCGCGGCGGAAGCTGGTCGGCTGGTCCATGTACTGCAGGTAGTACTCGACGTGGCCCATCTCGTGGTGGACGGTAAACAGCTGCTCCATGGTCACTGTGGTGCACTGCTTGATCCTGATGGTCAACGACAACAAGTGGTTTTTACAGTAATTAATTGCAGTAGTTATGTGCTACATTTTATATTTATTACATTAACATTAATACCTATTTTGTAAACCCTGTGTAGTTAGCAAAATCCAGTACAGCATTTATTCCCATTCCCAGCATTTATTATTTTTGCAACTATTTATGGGTTTTTTTTGGGGCAGGGGGGGTTATTATTAGTCAACAACTAGATTTCATTTAATCCTATCTGTTTCATTGCAATGAACTAAAACAAATGATTTGAATTCAATTTCAATTTCAAATTGTTTTGATAAGCTACTTTGATTGAAGACATCTGAACAGGACTGAGTGGAGCTGGACAGTGCTAGTTGCAGGACTGCAGGTTCTGGGCGTAACGTTACCTGAAGTCCTTGCGGTTGTAGAAGTCCCAGGCGGACGCGTGGCAAACCACCTCCCTGCCCTCGGGTTTGGTCAGCATGGATTTGTCCCAGAACTCCTGTGGCATCGGCTTCAAACCTAGTGACGTGAAGAACTCCTCCGCTACTCGAAACATGTGAGTGGCGTTGTAGTTCTGTGGGGGTGGGGGGTGGGGGGGGTGGCACAAGTTGGTAACTTTGTTCATGCTAGTTCCCACAGTTTATGTTTTTACCTTTTCCATATAAAAAAACACACAGGCCCACATTAAGAGTCCCTTGGAGGGGAGTTATGGTTCTTCTCATAAAGTTTTTTAATAGTACTGTTTAAGTTGAACTCCCCCCTGTGCGCTTATTGTAGTGAATAGTGGTCTTGCTGTAAATAGCCTCAAAGCCTTAATGATACATCATTCCAGCGAACCATTTGTTTTATTGTCAGTAGTACACTAAGCGTCTCATCTATTTCTGTCTAACAACAGACAGACCTACAGGGACGACGCATATACTGTCCATATTTAACCTTCATTGTGAGTAATACACAGTCATTAACTTTACAAAAAAGGCTTGACCACAGCACGTACACACACACACACACACACACACATACACACACACACACATGGGCCACTCTCCATGGTATAGCTCCGCTCCCATCTCCCGCGGAATGTCTGGGAATGCCGAGGACGGCGTACCTGAGCAACCATGGCGTCGGTCACGTCCACGTTGGGCTTTCCCGGGAAGGGGATCATCATGTCGTAAACGTTGTTCCAGGTCTGGGACCACATGTTGCCTAGAGACACACAAGAACTTGGAAATTCAGCACTCAAACTATTCAGAGACTCAGACTATTCAGCACTCAGACTATTCAGTAGCCAGACTATTCAGACTCAGAATATTCAGAGTCTCTCAAACAGATGGCTGGTTAGCTGATGGATGAATAACTGATGGTTATGGTTTTTGGCAAAAGCAATGTACAGTATATGAACAATAAGCATAATATATTTATATTTTTCAACTTTACTTTTAATTTACTACTTGTATGTTTGTGTTTGTTTACATGCATAGGACAGTGCCGTGGTGACAATTTTACATTTTAAATGTAAATTTCTTTATTCAAAAAATCCTGAATGCATTTATTTATCCTTCTTCTCTGAGAGGTGTCCTCTTACCCAGCAGATGTGCAGGGATGGGCCCTTTGAGGTTGATGTACTTGGGGCCATAGAAGTTGTAGAGCTTCCTCCTGACAAAGGCATGCAGGTTATCGTAGAGGGGCTTCACGGTCTGGAACAGTGCCTCCAGATCAGCCTCGAAGGTCGGGGTGTCATACCAGGAACGCCAGTCCGCACCCGTGTCAGAGAAACCTGGAAAAGAAGAGATTCAGCATGGTCAGTTTCTATTCTAAAATATAAACTTTATTACTTTAAAAACATAGCAATGTTTCGATCACCCTGGATCTTCGTCAGGCATCTAACAGACACCAGAGTAGAACATGGAACCGATCTGGTCCTTATATGATGAAGAAGATGAGACATCATGAGATTTAGTGAGCTAAAAATGGCACTGAGTGCCCAGACAACAATACCTAGAAATAGTGCCTGGCAAAAAGGGTATCTTATGTAAAGCCATCTTACAGGTGCTATGTGTAGTATTTCGAATGTTTAGTTTAAAACATTCAGAATTGTCCCAAAAATAGCACCAGAATGTGGAAAAAAACAAAATAGAATTGTCCCAAAAATAGCACCAGAATGTGGAAAAAACTAAATTTTCCAAACTTGTCTATGCCCAGATATAAAGCTAACGTGCAAACCAGCTAGAGTCGGACAGGTCTCTTGTAAGACCACTTGTGATACCACTTTGCACCAGATGGGGGTCGACCAATCGAATCCTACACAAATACCGTTTAGGTGCATGGTGATCTCTCTTTCGCCCTTTGGTGCTGCGGTCAGTGGTTCTTACCATCGGCCTTTGATGCCTTGTTGCTGAGCTGCACGAACTCGGGGTACAGCGATCTGAGGGGTACCCCAGAGGCGTCGTGCCACCCCTCCCATGCCAGCAGCAGCTTCTTGTAGCTCCGCGAGTTGGCCATTATCTCTGTGATTTCTGGATGAAAGAGCAAGAGAGACACATTTTAACTTCTAATATTTAAAAGAAGAATCAAAACATCAAAACACCAAAACAATAAAAGAACGCTCCACACACCGAGCCTGTAATCATAATATGCTTTATGAACCCTCCTCCCACACACACACACACACACACAAAATGCTCAAAATGTCCTACACAATATCAAGACATAAATTGTTAGGCTACAGCAGTATCACTCACTGTTGTACAAAATAAACAAACTGGAAAATAGTCACTTTAAATATCTGACAGAGAAAGGGAGTGCAGAGGTGAGGACCTGATTACAGAGGATTAATCACAAAACTGTATGTGAAAGTTGTATGTGATCATATATAAAATATTCAAACCAAAACAATTGTACCCTAGACTAGGCTATGACACATTTTTTAACTAACTGTTTTTGCTCCTTTACTCACATCATGCCACTTTCTATCCCTGCCCAATTGGCATCATTATGCCCCCCCTCCTCTCTCTCTCTCTCTCTCTCTCTCTCTTTCTCTCTCTCTCTCTCTCTCTCTCTCTCTCGGCTGCTCTGAATACATTACATGATCATGGAACCATGATAATATAACCACACAAAGGCATACCCAGAAAACACATGCAGATGTTGCACAACCAAGGTTTGGACTATTTGCTACTTTGACCACAATATCAGTTATTTTCCATAACAAAGCATATATTTATGTTCATCTCACTTAAATGTGTAATGCCACTCCTGTAATGGCTTACAGTTCAACACAAAGCATTTGTTAACTTTGTACCAGCTATAACTACACTCTACCAAAGTCCAGTTGGCTGTTCTCTACCATAAAAAATCACACAAGTGCTTACAAAGGTTCTGCATTTTTAAGACTTAAATACATGACAGACTTATGAAGATAATCATATAACACAAGTGCTTTCAGTTATATCACATACTGTATACAGTGGTGTGCATACGTTTAGGCACCCATGCTAAAGTTGACTAAAAAGAGGAATAGAAAAAAAATCTTTTGGAAATTGGTCTTAATGCCTTAATATAAAAAAACGAGGAAGCATCCAACCTTTAAGGACACCAATTCTCTTTGTGAATGAATCATGTGTAAGGAACCCCCATATGTTAAATTCCCAAAGAGGCAGGCACATTTTTATTTTAAAAGGCCAGTAATTTCATGGATCCAGGATACTATGCATCCTGATGAAGTTCCCTTGGCCTTTGGAATTAAAATAGCCCCACATTATAACATACCCTTCACTACCTAGAGATATCATGGTTTTATTTCAATTACCCTAGCTCAATGCAAATCAAAACTGAAATAAAACCATACAGTACTCAGCATGGGTGCCTAAACTTATGCACACCACTGTAGGCTACATGTATTTATGTTGAATCTTGCTATGACTTGGATAGTTTGAAAATCATATTAAAACTAAAATTAATTAAAAAAAATGTTTTGTGATGCACTTTTTTGGTCACTTTTGCACTTAGGGCCTTTTACATCTAAAGTCTTGCTTTCTATATTACCGTCATGTTTCTCTTTCAGATATCATTGCTTCATGTGTTTTCCTTCCAAAAAAGAGCGATGACGTCGCTCGTCGTATTGGTGCTTGCTGAATGGAATCGGATTTCGCTGACCGTCATGATTTCTCTGTTCCGTATCCCCTTTGAAGGAAGGGAGGGGATGGACAAAACAAGACGTCCTTCTGTTCTCCTGCCATGTCCATGACTGAGGGCAACACAACTATGCCAAACAATATCTACTGGGTGCAGGAGGCACGAGGCGTGGAGAAAGGGAGAGGAGGAGGACGAGAGGCAAGAGTGTGTTTGCACAGGCGAACAGAGGCTGCAACCTCCTACCCTGGACTGTGTTTTTGTTATTGTAGCATGAGTATGCTGGGCTTGAAAGGGAAAGGTGTGTGTGTGTGTGTGTGTGTGTGTGTGTGTGTGTGTGTGTGTGTGTGTGTGTGTGTGTGTGACAGACAACAGACGCATGTTTGAGAGAGAGAGTGAATGTGTGAGTGAGTGTGCATGTGTGTGTGTGTGTGTGTGTGTGTGTGGTGTGTGTGCATCTAAGAGCATGCATACAATGCGCACGTGTGTATGTGCGTACATGTCATAAAAGGAAAACATGAAATGTGTGTGTGCATGTAGCCGACTACAGTACAACAGATAAGAGCCGTGTGCTCATCGGAGCATTGCTTCATACTGTCAACGTGCCTTTAACATGACGTGTGAAGTGTGGAGGAGCTGTGCCACACACAGTGTTATCTTTAAGTGACCACATGTGGACCCAGGTTCCATTCCGACCCACTGCTGCCTTCCACCTCTCTCTTTCTCTCTCACTCTCTCAACTGTCCTATCCACACCAAGATAAGGGGCAGCCGTGGCCTAGTGGTTAGCACTCTGGACCTGTAGCCGGAGGGTTGCCAGTTCGAGCCCCGACCAGTAGGCACGGCTGAAGTGCCCTTGAACAGGGCACCTAAAACCTCACTGCTCCCCGAGCGCCGCTGTTGTAGCAGGCAGCTCACTGCGCCGGGATTAGTGTGTGCTTCACCTCACTGTGTGTTTCACTAATTCACGGATTGGGATAAATGCAGAGACCAAATTTCCCTCACGGGATCAAAAGAGTATACTTATACTTATACAAAACGTCTCCCTTAAATGAAAAGTCGGACATGTGAGAGTCTTTAGCATTTGTTCTTACAGAGGAGATGACATAGGGACTGAGGGACGTCTCCACAAGTCCAGAATAAACAATAACAATACGGTAATCACTGGCTGGCCATTCATCTTACTACACACAGCACAACTTCAATCAGCCCAGTGAGTGAGTCATATAAATGTTCCCATCTGTAAAGGACGCCACGTAAGGCCGCTCATGTGGGATACAATTGAGACAAAAGTTGCTGTTTAGGCCTCATCATATTAGTTGAGTTAGCATGGTGCTAACAATGTGACATACAACACAACTGCTAATGTGTGTGCATTCTGAATGAGGCGTAAACAAATCGCCACAATGTAATCAGAGCATCTAGAAAGCAGCTAGAATCTGGCCTGACACAAGAGATAAATGTTTTTTGGTTGAAAGTCCGCCAAGTCAGGAAGTAAACTGGCCCCACTCCATAGTTATGACAGCACACTTGAAAATGACTGATAGAGTTTAAGCGCATAATGATATTGTGTAAGTACATACTAACCTTAACCTGATTGCATAGTTAAGAGTGTGTTTATCCATCCACGTGTTTTCTCTAGCCTTAAAGCCTACTTCTAAATCATCTTCATCATAGGTTAATACAAACAACATCAAAATAACTTCATATAAACTTCATATACGCTTTAAAGTATCAAGCACATGGCCCCTAAGGACACTTGACTGAATGAGTAAATAGGAGTGTCTGAAGTGGAGGGCTACGTGGTGTGCTGTTGGCACAGGGCCTAATAGTGCATTTTCTGTGGTAGGGAACATATCCTGTCCTCATTATTGCTCACAACATTCTGAGTAAACACACCAGAGAGAGAGAGAGGTGGGGCACATGTTTAGGGGTGGGTGGGGGTTGTTTTTTTAGCCCTAACCACCCATGATGGTGTTTTGACTTGTTTTGACTCTGGAGCGACTTTGACTTTGAAGATTAACTTTACTTTTGAGGGTGGATGTCATTGACAAATACCAATATACTTCTTGTGTATTTTCTGTCTTTCTCTATGTGTGTCTGTATGTGTGTGTGTCTGTATGTGTGTGTGTGTGTGTGTGTGTGTGTGTGTGTGTGTGTGTGTGTGTGTATATACTGTATCCACACAGCAGGATGCTGAGCCTCAGGAGGCGCTTTGTGTCATACTGGAATTTTGCCGACAAGTAAACACACATTCCAGCCACACACCCGCAGACGGACCCGCAGCCTTCATCTCCCCCTCCTCAGTCATGCTTTTATCGCTATTACAGTCATTTCAAGTAAATAAAGAATAAATGTCTGTCTTTCGGTCGCAAGTGCTATAGGACTCACCAGGTTCCAGGTTCCAGGACACGCCAGGCTTCGGAGTGACCTTGGCTTTCGAGTAGATACCGTCCATCTCACTGAGTATGGCGTTGTACTGGAATGCAGAGGGGGTGGGGGGGCACAAAATGATTAAAAAAGTCATTGATAACATGTGATTTCAGATGGCAAAATTGTGTAACAACTCAAGTAAGCAAGCATATCATCTTATTTATCTACTGTATGCTTTACTTAGTACACATGCTGTAAGTGGCTTAGATGTTTTTTTTTTTTTTTTTTTTTTTTTTTTTAAAAGCTAAGCCTATTCTATTCAAATTTTCATTCAATTATATTTACGTGGTCACTTAAGTGGTTTCTTTAACAATGGATAAGGTCTCAGGGCACCTCATAAACCCAGCCAAAAATACATAATAATAAGCATGCCTAAAAATGTATTTGGAGAAGGGCGGGGTAAAGGGTAAAGGGAAAAGGGTAAAACCTTGTGCAAAACACAGCCACCTCAAACTAACTTTTATAGAAAGGAGAAGTAAAGAGAGAAGAGGGATATGAATTAAGAGAGGACTATGAAACAACAAGTGATATCGCCAGGGATTAGCAACATACATTAAAAGCGCACAATAGCAGGCAGTCCTTGACCTACAGTACTGTAAGGCATTCCACAAAGGGCTTTTTTTTATACTGTTGTCACAATGGACTAAATACGCCCTTGAGAGTCAGTGATGTATGTCAATAAATGTCTTTCTTAGTTCCTCAAAATACAGTCTTTCAGTACAGATCCAAAGCTTCCAGATTTACATGTTAGCATGTGAGCCGCTAGCAGTTAGCCGCTAGCTGTTAGCCACTAGCCTTGCCCCCTTAGCACTATGCTGGGCTGATGTCTTACCCGCTCTCTCTCTGCAGTGGGGAGGTTGGCAGCTCCGAGGACCTTGATCTTCTTGATGAGCGTGACCGTCACTGGGTCAGTGAAGGTTCCCAGCACAGTATCAGTGTACAACTGTTTGGCCTTTATACCCCAGGCCTCAGTGAAACCCTGCTCCTCCAGAGAGGCCTGAACCTGCAGAAGAGATGACAAGGTCATTAGAGGTCAAAGTCATGAGTGGGCAGAGGCCATGCATTTGTGGTGGGATTACAGATATGGAGGAAAAAATGACATGTAATGATAGCAATCACAATATCACAATGATACGTTTTAGGCAACTTCTCAATACAGTTATCCATTATTTTCTATGTTAGTGTGTCAATCATCACTCCTTGCCTCACATTTTGCAAATAAAACCTATAGGCTACGTATATGCCATTTTTAAAGCACCATGACTTTAGCCTGTGGGGAAGAAGTCATTTCAAACTGACAAGAAGTCTAAAGTTTTTCTTAGCATATGTAACTTTCTGATAGGTAGTCTTGATCAAGCACACTATTAGTCAAAACCTTGCACATTATACAGCTTACTCACTAGTATGAGTCCAACTTCCTTGATTACAAGCACAGAGCATTATATTCATTCATTCATATCAATTTATTCTGTTAGCCTGGTTACTTATGCTAAGATGCTATTTTAGGATGTTAATAACTGTTACCACACTACACATAGCTGCACATACATGTATTGTACCTATCTGTCTATATGGTTCATACTGAATATCCATATTTATTCTGTTTTTCTTATAATATATTCTGTTAAGATACTGCATATACCTATAGTATCCTTACAGCATTGTTTAAAATGTGCCTAAATATTTTGCACAGCACTGTATGTCATCGATATTTTAATATGTCTAACAATACACTTAGCTGAAATAAATAAATACTCTAACTGGTTTTACCGACCATGTTTAAAACGGGAACATGGGAGTGAAACAATGAGAGTTCACTTCAGTTTACTGAATTTTCATCACTTATTATTGTTCATTATTGCTGCAGTGTGACTGACACTGACACACGTTCTGAGGCCTGAGTAGGGGGAGACTAGTTACATCATCAGATTTACTCAGCCTGAAACCACCGCTTACATTTCTGCTCTCTGACGTAGAAGGGCGAGGAGCAGTTCAATCATTGTACAAGGACAAACTTGTGGATAGTAGGATAGCGTTCTGTGTCTTTCTTTTCTTTTTTTATGTTGCTTTTAATGGGGCCACAATTCTGTCAGAATGTTAAATCCTGTCAAATGGTAATTGAAAAAAACAACAAGTTGCTCATGTTGGCTCAAGCCATTTAGCTCATGGTGACATTAAGTCATTTAGCTATAAACATCTTAATGTGACTCGCAAAGTGTTTAGCCTCTGTGAGTGTTCCTTGTTTTGCCGCGACCAGCTGTTGTGTGTAAAAGAGTCTGTAGAGCTTCAAATGGCATCAGAGTTGATATTTCTCTGAGAGGCAAAGTAACTTTATCCTCAAGGACAACAGTGAACTGCGCCCTGCTATCACAGTTATGTAGCCTAGCTGCTCTGCCTACTGATACTGATGAAGACATTCCTTGGGAAAATGTACATGTGAGTGTGTGTGTGTGTGTGTGTGTGTGTGCGCACACACATATGTGTGTGTGGGCATATGAGTGGAGTTGTGTGTGTATGCTTACATGTGTGTGTGCATGCCTACATGTGTGTGTGTGTGTGTGTGTGTGTGTGTGTGTGTGTGTGTGTGTGTGTGTGTGTGTGTGTGTGTGTGTGAGTGTGTGTCTACTTTGGGGTGTAAATGCAGACTTTAGTCTCTGCTCTGCATGTAGAAAGTGAGGGTGTGTGTAGATCAGCAGCAATTGCTCAGAGATTCAAGTACAAGGTCACTGGTCAAACTCCATCTTTCACTTTGCACATTCTGCCTTTGACCTCAGTGACCTTCCTGCGAACCCTGAGTGAACTAGTCTTTATGACCTCATCATATCTTCTTGAGGGTGTCAGGATACAGATACACACAGAGACACACACACACACACTTATCATCCACCCTACAGTTCTGACATGGTCAGTGACCCCACAATACCATAGTACTCTTATCATAATGTTTACGTAAAATACATACGTTACGTATGTACCACTGTTCATATATCTCCACACACAGACACACACACACACACACACTATTATCATTGGTGTCTCATGGTCAATGTTTAACAATGGGTGAGAGGAAAGCCAGTGGAAGACTTTAACTTTGACCCTTTCTGTTCCTCTCTCCCTCGTCTCAGCCTCTTTCTCTTCCTCCCTTTCTTCTCCTCTGTCTGTCCCGCTCCGTTCCCTCTCTCCTCGTTACCAAACAGCACTATCCCTCAGGACAGAGGGAGGAATGCCCCTGCACTAGTCTCTGCACTTCACTACTTCCTGAGGCACAGGGAAATGGTCAAGATAAGAGGCTCTGGGGAGAAGGTGTGTGTGTGTGTGTGTGTTGGGGGGCGGGGGTGTTGTTTTGTCTCGGACGACGTACCCAAGGACGGCACTATTCTCTTGATGCACTCAGTGTGGATGTTTTAGGGTGGACATGTTAGCCACACACACACACACACACACACACACTCACATGCACATGTATGCAGAAAAACACAGATAAACACACATACTGTAAAACTTCCAGAAGTTTTTTATAATCTCTTAATAAATGCAGGTAAAGAAACACAGACACACTCACGTCCCTCATTGACACAGACAAGCATCACACACACACACATAAATCACATAAACACAATCAGAAGCGTCCACACACACACATACACACACTCGTTCTTACGCTTCATGTAGTCTCTGCCAGCCCAGGAAGTCATTTTAACTTGGAGGCTCCCAGCGATGGTTCAAGTTGACATTTATATTATTTCTGTGCTTCCTCGGCGCTACTGTTTTTCTGTTTCCACAAGGAATCCATTAATCTCCCCGACACCAGAGCACACACACTATATCACGCTGTACTGAGGCCCTGCTTCACCCTGCTCACACACACACACACGCACGCACACACACACACACACACACGCACGCACTGCTCATCTACATGCACAACTGAGTCAACTCAAGGCCTCATTTGGCGCAGAGGAAAGAGATGGAGTGTTGTGTTCACTTCCAAGCCCAAACCCAAACGATGGATACAGCCCGTGGGGAAGGAGTCATTTCAAACTGACAAGAAGTCTAAAGTTTTTCTTATTATGTAACTTTCTGATAGGTAGTCTTGACCAAGCACACTATTAGTCAAAACCTTGCACATTATACAGCTTACACACTAGTATGAGTCCAACTTCCTTGATTACAAGCACAGAGCATTATATTCATTCATTCATTCATTCATTGATTCATTCATTCATATCAATTTATTCTGTTAGCCTGGTTTATTATGCTAAGATGCTATTTTAGGATGTTAATAAGCAACTTAAAACGGGTAAGGAATTCTCTCTAGAATATAATTTCCCTAATGATCCCTGCAATGGTTTTGATTACCTAGCCACCCACAACCTGAAGGTAATACAGACAACATGCAAAAAAACAAACAGTCATTCAAATATATACTTAATTCTCTCATTCTGTGCTGTCATATTATCACAGCTGCTGTGCTCTCAGATCACATATAGGGAGGGTGTTTATGAGTGTTTTTGGAAAAAGCCTCTTGCAAGAGAGCTGAGAGTGTGTTTTTCAGGAGTGTGCGTTTCTCAGAGGGTCTGTGTGGGTCTGTGTGTGTGTGTGCGTATGTGTGTGTATGTGAGCTGAGAGTGTGCG
>NW_027468674.1:11314557-11332057 GCF_046254945.1 Alosa pseudoharengus | reverse complement strand
ACAGACACACACACAGACTCTCTCTCACACACACACTCACACACACACACACACACACACATACACACACACAGACTCTCTCTCACTCACACACTCACACACACACACATACAGACTCTCTCTCACTCTCACACTCACAGACACACAGACACACACACACACCTTACCTGTAGGTCAGAGTTGTGGTTGGTCAGGTTGGTGTTGTAGTTCCAGCTGGCACTGACGCTGAAGAAGAGCACCTCCTCCGCCGTGGAGTTGTAGTCGGACAGGAAACGCTGCGCGTCCTCCTGGGACGCCGTGTAATCATTCCCCGGCACCCACCCGGGCCTCAGGGCTCTGGAGAGCCCCAGCAGGGGCAGCAGGAGCAGAGCGGCTGCCCAGCGCATGGTGCCTCAGACGGGCAGGGACGCTGCCGGCGGTGGGTAGAAGTGGTGGTGGTTGTGGAGATGTTTTTTTTTTTTTTTTTTTTTAAATAGAGAGAGGGCTGCTCTCTTGCGGCTTGCAAAGAAAAAAGAAAGAAAAAGGGGGAAAAAACAAACAGAGAGAGAGAGAGAGGGATAGAAGAGGAGAGTGGGGAGAGAGAGAGAGGGAGAGAGGAAAGGAGAGAGACGGAGAGGCAAACTAAAAATAGTCCTGTTGCTGCAAGCACACCTCCTCTCGATGGTCTCTCATCAAACACTTGTGCACGTGGGCACTCTTGCAAAAAAAAAAACACACACACACACACACAAACACACAAGCTGCGTGTGTACACGCACACAAACGCACACAGGCACAGACACACACAAACACACACCCCACACACACACACACACACACAGGTGGATAGCTCTGTGCGCTGACTCTAACTCTGTCTCTGTGTACGCTGCGTGTCTCACGCCCTGCGCTCTGCAAGTCTGGGAGAGGCGTGCTGCAGACGGCAGCTTTTAAGAAGCGGTTTAACCCAGCCCATCCTCCTGCAGCCTGCCCCCCTCACAACCGCCCGCACAGCGCATACACACACACACGCACACACACACAGACACGCACACACACACACACGCACACACAGTGCACTCTCCACCGTCTCACACACTCCCTTACCCCCTCCTCCTTCTCTCTCTCTCCCTCTCTCTATCTCTCTCTCTCTATCTCTCTCTCCTTCCCTCCTCCCCTTCTCTTGCTCTTCACCCTGTACCTCTCTACCTCCCTCCTGTTTTCTCTTTTTTTCAATCTTCTTTCCTTTTCTCTCTCTCTCTTTCCCTCTTCCCTTTCTCCTCTTATTCACCCTGTACCTCTCTACTTCCTCCTTTTCTCTCTTCCTCTCACCTTCTTCTGCCTTTCTTTTACTGTGCTCTTCCTGCTCTCTCGCTTCCTACACCCCTCCCTCTTTCTCTCTCTGTCTTTCACTCTTTTTAGTCCCAGTCCCTCATTCCACCTCTAATTGCCCCCCCTACACACACACACAAATGCTCACACACTCGCATACACACAAACAATGAATAGGGGCTGACACACACACACACACACACACAAGCATCTGCTTCTCTCACTTTATTGCTCATAGTATATTTCCCAATGCTCACCTTTTCTCCTCACTGTGTCTCCAATTCTACCCATTTCCTCTTGCTCCTGTCCTCTCCTCACTTGCTCCCTCGCTTGCTTATTTTCTCTGTTTTTCACTGTCTCTCTCTCTCTCATTCTCTCCATATCCTCCCCCATTCTACCTGTCCTCTTTCTCTCTCCATCTCTCTCTCTCTCTCTCTCCCTCTCTCACGCTCCGTTTCCCTCTCTCCCTCTCTCTCTCCCTCCCTCTCTTCCTCTCTCCCCTGGTGTTTCCCATTGAGCCAGATATAATAGGCTAATGATCGGTGCAGCTCTCTTTGCCCCCCACAGCCACAGGCTCCAGCCCGACAGCAGAAGCAACATGCACATTTTTATTCTAATCAGAATGAATTTATTCCCATCATTTGATCCATCCATCCATCTATCCATGCAACAATCCATCTGTCCGTCTATCTATCTATCCATCTATCTGTGTATCTATCTATCCGTCTATCCATCCATCCATCTATCTATCCATCTATCTATTTGTCTATCTATCCATCTATCTGTCTATCTATCTGTCCGTCTATCCATCCATCTATCTATCTATCCATCTGTCTATCTATCCATCCATCCATCTATCTATCTATCTATCTATAATTATATATATCTATCTGCAGGTGGTGTTGGTGCTGCTGCTGTAGGGGAGACCTCCATCACTGTCATGGTCTCTTTGCTCCCTGTCTCCCATAACGCTCATAACAAGCTGTTGCTGGGCTACTGATGATAGCGATACTGTACTGGTGAGGGGTGGCGTGGTGGTGGTTGTCATGGGGTGGGGGGGGGCGCAACTCTCATATCACCGTCTGGGAGACCCGTTCGCTGCTCTTTTTCTCTGTGAGATATCTGTCAGCTTTCATCCTGTCAACACACAGCACAGCCACACAGACACCCATACAAGGGGAGAAGACATGTAGGGTGGGGAAGAGACAGACCTCATATGGAGAGCAGTAGATGGAGGTGAACGATCAAAAAGTAGAACTTGGACAGAGAGAAAGCAACATCCCTAATAAGCTACTCCATCGGGTCCAACTGATTCAGAATTCTGCAGCAAGGATTATTATAGGCTCCAAATCCACTAGTCATGTAACACCATTGCTGATGCAACTGCACTGGCTTCCAGTTGCCTACAGAATACATTTCAAAGTCCTACTCCTGGCATACAAGGCCCTACACAATTATACCCCCACCTACCTCACTGACCTCCTAGAAGTCTACACCCTTGCCCGCTCACTAAGAATTTTTTTTGAGATGACTATGATTTTAACAACCTTTTTGTTTTTGTTTATGTGACATGAAAGGCGCTCTAAATAAAATGTGTTATTATTATTATTTAACGAAGAGAGAAGAGGCCTGAGAAACAAGGGAGAGGAAGAAAGAATTCAGGTGGAAAGAGGGGTGGTGAGATGGAGAGCAATTAGGGCAGAGTAAACTAAACAGGGTACAAATGGACAAATATGGAAAGAGAGAAAAAGATTTGGAAGAGAGGTGGAGAAATGAGGGAGAGGTGGAGAAATGGGGAGAGAGGTGGAGGGATGGGGAGAGAGGTGGAGAAATGAGGGAGAGAGGTGGAGGAATGGGGAGAGGTGGAGAAATGAGGGAGAGAGGTGGAGGAATGAGGGAGAGGTGGAGAAATGAGGGAGAGGGAAGATCTCTCAGCAGCAGATAAATAGTGTGTGTGTGTGTGTGTGAGAGAGAGAGAGTGAGTGAGATGAGGGGATCATGAGTGATGTGATTAAGTCTCCCCTCCCCTCTGCACTTAATCACCCGCTCTCACTTTCACCTCCCTGAATGAAGACATCAGCGACCCCCCTCCTCACACAACGGAAGTCTTCCTCTTCCCTGCATGAAGACATCAGCGACCCCCCTCCTCACACAACGGAAGTCTTCCTCTTCCCTGCATGAAGACATCAGCGACCCCCCTCTTCACAAAAACAAACAAACAAATTTGTAAAGCAAGTAAAACTTGCGGTGAGGGTTTTATTTTGCAAGAACTGTCAGAGAAAGTTTGAGAAAAGGGTGGAAGGTTTAAAAAAATGTGTTTTAAAAATTGCGGAAAACTGTAAGTGTTCCCTTAATTTTTTTAAAGCAGTGTATATGCGCTGGCTAAAGAGCCTTCAGTGAATAAAGCGAGTTGTAAACCAGTAACTCACCTTTTTCCCACCATGAGTTTTTTTTCTCTAGTTTTTTTTTCTATAGCTCCTAAATCTTTAAATCATGCAAACTACTCTTAAACACAGTGTAATGTTTAGAGTTGTTGCACATATGTTGGCCTGAATAGTGGTGTTTCACTGAAGCTCCCGACAAACACGGGACGTCCCCTGGACTTTAACTGGACATTCGTGATGTCCCCGATTGGTCCCCAACGTCGTGTTCTCTAGCGAACATTAACAGAATGTTATTGACGTCTGGATTAAGTTCTCCTTTTGGTCCTTGTGTGATGTCCGGTGTCGGACCTTTTGGCACCATGATGCAACTCCTGATTATCCTTCAGTATCTGGCTGTTTTTCATTCATTTGTTTCTATTATCTGAAGAAATCTTCTTTCTTCTTTTAGCTGTCAGGCCTTATAGTTGCTATTGTCTTACTGCTTTCGACGGAGAGTGCATCAGCGACTCTGTCAGCTCTATCAAGCCAACAGCATACAACTTTCTCACCTAAATTGTTGGCATCTGGTGACCATACGTACAGTAAATGAAACCCCCAAAATAACAGGAACTGCCCTGCACAGTCATCCTCTGTTGAGTCACCGCTTACAGTAAACCATTCAGTGAGTTGCACAGTTTTGAAAACGAACGTTAAGGGTTGTTTTAGGACATGTTTGAGTAGCCTACAGTATGCCTGTTGGCAGCGGGAGCGTACCTATGTTCCCCGGGTCCTATGTTCCCCGCTTTGTATGGGACCGGGAAACATAGGACCCTTTTTTAAAACCCTAACCATAACCATAATCCTAACCCTAACCCTAACCCCGAGCGGGGAACATAGGACCCGGGGAACATAGGTATGATCCCTTGGCGGCCACTCTGAGTAGTCAAAGGCGTTTCAAAACGAGTTAGAAAAGTCGAGACAGGACCAATCGTCAAAATTTCGGTGTCTACCACTCTAGTTCATCCAAAACAAACCAGAAAAGGGACTCAAAGTGCTAAATACTGGAAATTTCCTTTAATCATTTGCAAAGATACACTGAGACATTGAGACATGTACTAAGACATTTGTACATGTCTCAACATAACCATGCTACAGGAAAGGGAAGGGTAGAGAGTAATTTATCAGAAATAATGACCAATCGACTTTTTGCAAAATTTGGTATTTTGTTGTAATTCCATGGTATTCTACAGTAAACGATGATTCAAGTGTGGATATTAAGTCAAGCCAGTATGTTCCTAGCAATTCTCTGTAATCAAGTTTCTTCACCTACCTGAGCTAATTTCCCCTGAGCAGTCCCTTCCTCAGTCATATATTTAAATGTGCAGTAATGGATTTTGCAGGAAGTCGCATTTGTTTGTGTTTATGTTTAGGTTTAAATTTATTAACAGATGCTTTCTCACAAAAAAAACATACATTATATTATAACGAAGGACTAAACGAAACGTGCCAGAGAGGTAGCTCAACCCTACCTTCGGTATTCCATGGGAAATTCCACGCAAGGTTTCGTTTTTGTTTGTTTCCAGTTTTCTGAGCCTGAGCTGCCTACAGAGACGTTTCTTTTACTGTGTATCAGAGGTGTGGACTCGAGTCACATGACTTGGACTCGAGTCAGATTCGAGTCATGATTTTCATGACTTCAGACTCGACTTGACAAAATTAGAAATGACTTGTAACTCGACTTGGACTTCCATCCCAGATAGCAAACATACACTGGGACGGAACTGGGCCACACCTACCTCAACGTCTGGCACGGATCTGCATAATGGACCTGATCCGGCGTCCAAACGCACATCGGTCCAAAATTGGTCTGGATCCGTTTGACGGATCTGGTACCAATAAGGGCTAAGACTGGCCCAGTTCCGTATGGTAGTCTGTGTTACTGACGTGTTCCAGATCTGCTTATCATATGCAATACGGGTCCGCTTATTGTGTGTGGTACGGACCCGTTTATCAGACATCAGCTGGCTTTATTTGACATGTGAAATGTGATTGGTAATAAGGCCTAATTATCCTGAAAAATCGGTTTGCTACACATTTGCTAACAGGTTCGTTATAGGTTCACCCAGGCTAAAGTTCGTAACGTTTTCCCAACAGCTCAACTGATAAACATAAGCTAGGCTACAAACAAGAGGGGGGTAAAAAAAACTTTACACATAAGTGTCTAATTATTTTTTTATTCAACAACCTGGCTGTAGAAGTGCAATCCCAGACAAAGTTTAAGTCGTGTTAATTCCACTGTTCCCATCGATATTCAGGCTGTCTTCCTCAGTCATCTCCATGGTCAATCTGAAACAACACAAAATAAACATTAGCCATTTATTCCTTTTTGAAAATAGGTAGTCACAATTACACTCGTTTTTTATCATCAGTGATCCTGTTAGCGTTATCAATGTTTTTTCCAAAATAGTTATTGTGATGTCTAAGGTAGGCTAGCCCATATTGCTGGAAAGTATAACCTTAAAGTTATCAATCGCTCGGTTGCTTGTTGTTGTCTCTGAATAAAACAGAGATAAAAAGCAGATAACCTACCTTGAAAAGTTGGGCTGTCCTAGTCCAACCCCAGGCTGGCAAATCATGTCAAAAGATTGATAGTGAGCAAACCAAAGATCCTTGATTAACGTTACTGCTTGGACTTCTGCATGCGTGGCAAGAATATGGGGTTGTCTCATAGCACTGTTAGATCTGACACAAACAACAATTGACTACTTTTACCACTGCTAGGTAATAATAAAAATAATGAAACGAACATATGATCAATATTGAGCCAACTATATCTTCTTTTCCAGCCTTACTGTAGAAATGAAGTGGCCATGGGAACATAGTGCACCCCCATGGTTTCTAAATTTGTGCCATTCCAAAATACCTTTTTTTTTCTTTAGCAGCCAGTTGACAATGAAGTAGGGAAAGGACAGTCAATTTAGCAGAATCAGCACCTTAATTAATATCATTACCACCTGGGTCTGCTGTGAAAAAAAAATGGTCCTTCGTTCATATCCGTATCACAGGTTTGGGCCAAATCAGTGTTTTGTATTTTAAAAGCATCTCCTGACTTCCAGTTGAGTTGCGGAAATTGGACCTGGGACAAATCTGTAAACCGGTGATAAAACAGCATTGCTAGCAGAGCTGAAACCTGTATCAGGAGCAGACCTGGCCCACAGTCAGATACCGTATGTCCGCTACAGGCGGATCTAAAGGCTTTTATGCGGATCCGGCCCAAATTGACTCGAGACTCGACTCTGACTTTGCCCCTTTGACTTGTAATGACTTGACTTGCGGCATGGGTAAAATTGTATAAAAACAACTATTTTCTGCCCATACCAACTTCAGCAGCCTCAAGTTCATTGTTAACGTTACACCTGCATTGCAACGTTATTTTGCATGGAATGCAGGTCTCTTATCTATTGTGAGAAGGGATGAACATCACTGAACATGCTACCATTTGTCGTCTGACTTGGATCATGTGATATTGTGATGGATCCTCTGATCCCTTTGATGTGGTTCGATGGGTTCGATACAGCCTAAACAATTTAATTTGCTCCACGGAGCTAACCGAAACGATCAATAAATCATCATCATTGACTGATGGGATTTCAAGCTTACACCCATATCAGCGTTGTGTTTTGCAACATTAAATATCAAGCTTTCATTTGCGGTTTTCTATCGCTCATTTGCACGTCAGTGGGGGCTGTATATTCTGTACTGGAGCATGTGCTTGCTGCTGAGAAGGTCGTACGCACAGAGGTTAGAAGGAGGATGGCTTTGCATTTTCTACCAAAAAAGGTGTGTATTTTTGTAGTTTAAAAATACTGCCAAATATTCTTGGTAAAACCAATAGCAGAGGTGAACAAAGTAGCCTACACAATTCCTTTACTTAAGTGAAAGTACAGATACACCTTGTCAAATATTACTCCAATACAAGTGAAAGTTGCAAAGTCAAAATGTTAATTGAGTTGAAGTAGAGAACTATACTGTTTTTAAAAATATTAAAAAATCAAAAGCACAACCATTTTTCCTTTTTAATGTAATATTTTTTATACACAATAATAAGATGTAAATCCTTTGGATGGTCACTAGGTCGTCACTAGCACTGTGTATTCATTCACATGAGTGCATTCACACTGATAATTTTGACAACAAAGTGCGCTGCAAGTAGGCTACACGGATGGTGCACTCATAATGGTAAACAAGTTCAGCGTGGAGCGCTGGATACTCTTCACCCTCAATGATCGCATGACCATGATGATAGAACACTTTGTTTTATTACTAATGGTCTAAAAAATTAGCCTGCATTGGTCCTCTTTCTTCAAATCCCCATGCGGCACTGTTATTATAGTAGGCCTATTGGTATAACAAATGACTAGACATTTTTATATTGTAAAAAAGGGGCGGGGGCATTTACGTTCAGTTGTGAAGACCAATACTCTACATAGCCTACATAACATGTGTTACTGGCGGCACTGCATCCTAAGCCATTCTAACATTTTGAATGACAAAACAGCTATGGGGTGTGTAATATATAGAATGGCTTAGAATGCAGTGCAGCCAGCAACATATTTGGGGACATTGAGCACAAGGCTCCAGGCATCTTGGAGGAGAATGCACTGTAGGCCTAGTTCTTGACTTGTTAGGGACCAGTTGCTGAGATAGTTTCGATCGTCAAAAGGTCAGAATCGCCAAGCATCTTGTAGGGGCTGTTTTTAAAGAGTAGCCTAGAGATTGTCTGTGCTGTGGCGAGTGAGACAAGGTAGGCTGTGTGTTGCGTGATATCTCTGGACCCAAGTAGCAGTGCTTCGCCCCAATATACTGTAGTCTCAAGTCAATATATCTGCCTAAATCGCCTCGTCTTCTTAATCTGCATTGTCAGTTGTAGCCTACTCGTTGTGAATACCAGGCCACAAGAAATTAGGGATTTTTTTTTATTGGCTCACTTTGCTGACACTCACTAACAATGCAACGAGAGATTCCATTCACTAAGCTATAAGACAATGCATGTAAGGAGACAAAAATGCTTTTGCTCACTTATCTAACTCTAGGGGAGACGGTGAATAGGCTAACCCAATTCCGCACCACATACATATCGCATACATATCACATACATATCACATACATATTCCATACCACATACATATCGCACGTTCGACTTATCGAACTCTGGGAAACACGGTGAATGAGCTAAAGTCCCAAAAAGTCGGTGTGTTCCTTTAAAGTTGCTTCATTAGCATGAAAGTCGGGACATAGTAGGCTATTACATAGTGAACTCATTAGAATCAAAAATCCTGTATTCACTCTTACTTTTCCTCAGTAAGAGAACAAAGGATAGCCTACTTTGTTTGTCTTTGGGCTTGTGCTTTTATACGGAGCCCCTAAGGACGTGTGCAAAAAAAATCTAAAGTTTAGTTTCATGTGCTCACGCGAAACTTTCATTTGCTCACGGAAACTTTCATGTGAGCACATGAAAGTTTCGTGTGCGCACGCAAAACCTTTTCACATGAAAGTTTCACGTGAGCACATGAAACTAAACTTTAGATTTTATGGTAACACTTTACTTGACGGGTGAGTTCTTAACACATTCATAGCAGCTGTCATAAACTTCACATAAAGCATTCATGACTGTTTCATGAGACATGACTCAACATTCATACCAAACATTTCATGAATGTGGAAGACAGAACGACAACAACTCGTCAAAATAAAAGTCCATCAATCGCAAAGCAGCATTGCCGTTTTTGTTCCAAACCTCTTACCTGACCATGTCACATCTGAGTCAATGGGCTAGTCCAGTGCCAAAAAGACAGAACATGGTCAAGCAAATAATTTTTGTTTCATAAAAATGTATTTGTTTTATGATGTAACCTTTGCAGATAATTTCTCATCTTTTGCTACTGGGAATGTCCAACCATTCCAGGTTACATAAATAAAAGTCGAATGTAGGCTAGTTTGCCTCCCAGTGTTAAACTCAGTGATTACAAATACTTCACAACTTGTATAGTAAAGTGACATTCAATGTAGACTTCATAAGATATTCATGAAATATTTACAAAAACGGCAATGCTGCTTTGCGATTGATGGACTTTTATTTTGACAATTTTTCGTCGTTCTGTTTCCCACATTAATGAAAGGTTTGGTATGAATGTTGAGTCATGTCTCATGAAACAGTCATGAATGCTTTATGTGCAGTTTATGACAGCTGCTATGAATGTGTTATGAACTCACCCGTCAAGTAAAGTGTTACCGATTTTATTTTGCTCATGTCCCCTTAGGGGCTCCGTACTTATAAGTGTTTTAAAACACTTCAATATGTCAAGTATGATATATTGATAAGAATGATATATAGAAAGCATGATTGATGACATATTAATATGCAGTAATAAGATAGTGACTTGTTTAGGACTCGAAAAAATAAGGACTTGGACTCGACTTGGCCTTGGTAATACTTGACTTGGACTTGCTTGGGACATCTCTGTCTTGACTTGGGACTTGACTTGGACTTCAGCGTTAAGACTTGAGACTTACTTGTGACTTGCCTAACAGTGACTTTGTCCCACCTCTGCTGTGTATAACCTAATCATGCAATGGGCAGCTAGCAGTCGAGAGGAGATGATTGCTGAATGTGACCAAAATATTATGTACATGAAATCGTGTAAAATCCCTGACTGTACCTTTAACCATTTAGTGATTACAAGTGAATATTTTGCACAACAGTGAGTGATACTACTGTAGCCTAACTTATGGGGGGTGGGGGGTTGAGCATTTTTATGTCATGTCCCCCTCAGAGTACAATGATTACGATCTTGCTTTAAGCCACGGGTTGGGGATAAACATGTGACTAAAACAAAGGCATTGGGAAAATAGCTTTCTCTGTCTTCTCCCCCACTGCTCCATTTCCATGAAGAATGTGATTGAATGGCTTGTACGGCATCTCCTCCTAGGAATAACTAAATGAAATTCCATGTCTTTTCCAAAACTTACAATACATTTGCTCACATCCATGATTTCTCCAGGACTGGAAAATGGGATTTTAAAATTCAATGACTTTTCCAGGTTTTTCATGACCGTGGGAGCCCTGCAAGTTTAAAACATTATGATGGTCGACAGTGGGTCAGAAGTGGTGGTCCCATATCTGGAAGCTAGATTTCACTATCTGGGTTTTTGCTCACAATTTGGTCCCCCTCCCTTTGAAAATATCTCCTGCGCCCCTGGATCACATACTACTTGTGTAGGATATATCAGATGTACCTGCTATTCAGGTCAAATATACCACCAATCTTGGGTAAACGAAACACAAGCTAGACAGTCAATGGACGTGTTGTTAGGATGCAAATGCAAGACCATTGGCATCAGCCAAATGAATAAGTAGTAAAAATGTTTACTACTTATTCATTTGGCAGAATCCTTTATAGATGCGCACATAGGTCAATCATTACACGGGCCAGGCGCCTGAGAGAAACTCGGGGTAAAGTGCCTTGCTCAAGGGCACAGAACGGTGGCAGCCAGGAATCAAACCCACAACTTTTCTGCCTACTGCATGCTAGCTCAGCTCCAACACTTTTTGTTATTATTATTATTTACTGTGGGGGAGGTAGAAAGAGGTTGCAATAGGAAACAGAACTGAATGCACTAGTGAAGTAGCCCACAACCTGCCCATGGCCTCTGGAGTGTTGCTGTGTGTACCTTGATTGACCTGAAGAAACATGAGGAGGCCATTCCCAGAACAGCGCCCCCTAGCGCCATTTCGCCATTGTTGCCAGTGGTTCTCAAACTGTGGTACTCTCTTGAGATGTTTTTTTTTTCTTCATGAAGACGAAATAATAACTTCAAATTATATCAAAATATATATCATAAAATCCTTAACCACGCAATCACTGAAGTTAAATTTAAATAATTTTTTGTTTTTCTTAAAAAAAAATACGCAAACAAGTATGTAGGCTACAATGTAAAATATGTAGTTAAATTGGCCTAAGCTAGTGTATTTTAATGCCGGTCATAATGGTGGTACTTGGAGAGCCAATTGTTTTCTGAGGTGGTACTCATTGTGAAAAGTTTGAGAACCACTGCCTTAGAGTATTTTAATCAGCAACTAGTGTGTGGGTGCTGGGTTGTTGGGTGACCCTGATAACTCTGATTAGATGTCCCTCGACGTGTACTATGTGTACTATGAGCGCAGACTAAACACACTACACATGCAAACATAAGCAAAGACACACAACTATGTGCATCAGCCCACGAGTACAAACAGCTCTAAGCCCAGTGGCGGGCATCCCGGGTTCAGAATAGTATATAATATAAGTATAAGTATATAGTATAAGTATAAGTATAAGTATAAGTATTAGTATAAGTATATAGTATAAGTATAAGTATAAGTATAAGTATATAGTATAAGTATATAGTATAAGTATAAGTATAAGTATAAGTATATAGTATAAGTATAAGTATATAGTATAAGTATAAGTATAAGTATAAGTATATAGTATAAGTATATAGTATAAGTATAAGTATAAGTATAAGTATATAGTATAAGTATAAGTATAAGTATATAGTATAAGTATAAGTATATAGTATAAGTATAAGTATAAGTATAAGTATAAGTATATAGTATAAGTATATAGTATAAGTATATAGTATAAGTATAAGTATAAGTATATAGTATAAGTATAAGTATAAGTATATAGTATAAGTATAATTATAAGTATATAGTATAAGTATATAGTATAAGTATAAGTATAAGTATAAGTATATAGTATAAGTATATATACTTTTTTGATCCCGTGAGGGAAATTTGGTTTCTGCATTTAACCCAATCGGTGAATTAGAAACACAAACAGCACACAGTGAACACACAGTGAGGTGAAGCACACACTAATCCCGGCCAGTGTTGGGAGTAATGCGTTACAAAAGTAATGTAATTACTGTAATATATTGCTGTTTGCGGTAACGCGGTAATGTAAGGCATTACAAAAAAAAAAATTAGGTAATATTTACTCGGTACAAACTTCAGTAACGCGCGTTACAATGCAGTTTAACCCAAAATTAAGCGCTTGTTTTGTTTTGATACATATTCGCAAACACCACGCGAGAACAACAGAGGAGAAAAAATCTGCGCAAAATAGTAGAACGTTATCTCCTGATACTGATTATATGACTGTGGCTGCAGCAGACTCGCAGGCGGACTCTATTTGCGGGATGGACATAGCCTAAGCCTACGCTCATTCTTTTCAGCTTGTCAGAGACAAGGCTATGAAGAACATAATAGTTAGTGCACTTTGTGAGCGAAACCGAAAGATCTCTCTGCTAGCGAAATAGCACAAGTAAATTAATGAAACATCTAAAGTAGTGCCACGCTAATCTTTTTGATTCTTGATAAAACACAAACTATGCTGTTGTGCATGTCAGCTTTGTGCTGTGAACTTAAATTGAAGAGAATAAAGGGATAGAAATGCAGAAAAAGATTGTGTAGCCTGGCAGTGCCACCGCTCACACCACGCGCATCACGCACTTTGCGTTGGGCACCAAAGGACAGAGGGGGCACCCAAATGTAACCAATGAATAGTAGCTGAACTGCGTTTCACTCTTCATCAATAACGTTTACAATGTCAAAATGCACTAACACGATGTTACATGCAAGTTTGATACCTTTTGGGTTCTCTCAGTCACCACGTAGTACTAGAATTGGTGGGTCTTCAATCATTCGTTTTCCAAGCATTTAGGCTACATGAAGCACATGATATGCTGAGTCGACTGAAACGCATTCCATTCAGATAGCTAGGTGGATACCAGGCTCATAATTCACTTGTATTCGCAAAACGAAATGTGAAGCAACATGTCATTGCATACTTCCATTTCCAAAGCAATGAAGGTTGCTTAAAACAACTTAACATTGTGCATATTATTGTTAATATTGTGTTATCAATGTAACTCAAACAAATAAGGCTTGTAAACAAGAGCTGGCAAAAGGGCATTATGACAACGTAAAGATCGATCAATGCTCTTAAAGTGACAGTGCACCATTTATAAGTAAAACAGAATTTCTTCAGAAATGAATGTTTAAAAATACACAGTAATGGTCTGTAAATAATAGGCCTTTTATTTTACTTTAGGTGTTTGAGTTATCATTTAAATGTCACTCACTCAAAGCCACTCACTTAGGGCACCGAAATGGCCAGCAGGCCACCATCTTGACATGTCTTTATTAAAGGAACCGTTTGTAAAAATTGTATTTCAATTAATCATAAAATTGCCCTGATGTGTCACTAGACATTAAGAAATCATGTTCATTTCAAATACTTATATCACTGACAACAGTAGTCTGGACAGGATATTGTCATTTAAAGGTGAAGTTGCAGCCCTCAACTGATGAGGGTTGATGTTGTCATGTTGTGTTTTGGCCTAATGTGCCACCCTCCACCTATCTACTAATCACAAAGTCAGTAGTGTTTCGTCATCCGGTTGCTAACTCTGCCAGTCAGAGGGGAGGGGAAGGGGATACACCGCTCTACAGTAATTTGAAAATGATTGTAGTACCCGTTTTGGCCACAATCTTACATACGGTTCCTTTAAGCTTTAATTTACAATATAGTAGGCTCTCTATTGATTTTAATGAGTAGGCCTAGGCCTTAAAGTTACAGTATTTCTATCACAATTTACCAGACTTTGACCTTTTGTCGGTTTTTAACAAAATTCTGACTATGATTGTTCCTTGTATTGCATTATGAGCACTGCGCCTATTGCATTCTACTGTCGCCTTAAGCCTAGCTCAGTCATTATGCTATTCCACATCTCCCTCCATTGGAAGAGCAAGCTGCTTGAGCGTAATAAACTGCATTTAGAATGGCAAATCCATATTTCTAGATATTTTGGTGAAAGTAACTTAAAAGTAATGCAATAGTAGTGTAATGCCTTACAATTCAGAGACAGTAATATTATAATGTAACAAATTACTTTGAAATGACAGTAATAAGTAATGCATAGTACATTATGATTTTGAAGTAACTTGCCCAACACTGATCCCGGCGCAGTGAGATGCCTGCTTCAAAGGCGGCACTCGGAGAGCAGTGAGGGGTTAGGTGCCTTGCTCAAGGGCACTTCAGCCGCGGCCCACTGGTCGGGGCTCGAACCGGCAACCCTCCGGTTACAAGTCCAGAGTGCTAACCAGTGGGCCATGGCTGCCGCTTAAGTAAAAGTCATGCCAAGTGTTTGATCCAACCATTTAGTAAACCAGCTCGTCCTAATTAGCAGCAAGGTACTGTAGATCAGATAATTAGTGATATCACCTTCCGTTACTGTTTCATTGGGGGCAGCCGTGGCCTACTGGTTAGCGATTCGGACTTGTAACCGGTGGGTCGCCGGTTCGAACCCTGGGCTGAAGCGCCCTTGAGCAAGGCACCTAACCCCTCACTGCTCCCCAAGCGCGGCTGTTGTTGCAGGCGGCTCACTGCGCCGGGATTAGTGTGTGCTTTACCTCACTGTGTGCTGAGTGTGTTTCACGGATTGGGATAAATGCAGAGACCAAATTTCCCTCACAGGATCAAAAAGAGTATATACTTATACTTATACAGTATATATATATATATATATATATATACACTATATACTTATACTATACTTATACTATACTTATACTATATATTATATACAGTACTTATACAGTGTATATATATATATATATATATATATATATATGTATATACTATATACTATATACTATACTTATACTCATTGCTCTTGTTAGATCAGTTTGCCCACAATTCAAGCCACTAAAAAAACACACCATTATTTCCTCAGTTTTACACACTCATGCGTGTGCACACACACACGGTTTTCTTCTATACTGCTATAAGCCAATTCCCTGTCTAAAATCATTGTATTCAGTATCAGTTCCTTACAGTCATAGGAAAACTATTTTTTATACACAACAGCAGAAGTTTTCAATAAATACTGTAGATCAAATGCCAATCCATTTGCCAATGAAAAACACATGACAGTCTGGTGAATGCTCTTAATGATTGCTTTTAATGAGTCTAAGACATTAATTTCAAAGTGCAAATATTTTCCAAATACAGGTTGCTTTGGTGATCAGACCAGGGAAGAATGGGCAAAGTCCTTTTAGGCAAGTCCCTCCACTCGGTGGCCATATTGCAATGCTTTTTGGGCACTTATCGGGCAAATATTTCGGGCAGAACTGCGCCTGTGCAAGGCTTCACGACACCAACTTCGCTCCAGCTACGAGATCACAACACATGATTGGCACGATGTATTCACAACATACCACTTGATTGGCACAATGTATTCACAACACACCACATGATTGGCACGACGTATTCACAACACACCACATGATTGGCACGACGTATTCACAACACACCACATGATTGGCACGACGTATTCACAACACACCACATGATTGGCACGACGTATTCACAACATACCACATGATTGGCACGATGTATTCACAACACACCACATGATTGGCACGACGTATTCACAACACACCACATGATTGACACGACGTATTCACAACACACCACATGATTGGCACGACGTATTCACAACACACCACATGATTGGCACGATTCACAACATACCACATGTATTCACAACATACCAGATGATTGGCACGATGTATTCACAACACACCACATGATTGGCACGACGTATTCACAACACACCACATGATTGGCACGATTCACAACATACCACATGTATTCACAACATACCACATGATTGGCACAATGTATTCACAACATACCACATGATTGGCACGATGTATTCACAACATACCACATGATTGGCACGATGTATTCACAACACACCACATGATTGGCACGACGTATTCACAACACACCACATGATTGACACGACGTATTCACAACACACCACATGATTGGCACGACGTAATCACAACACACCACATGATTGGCACAATTCACAACATACCACATGTATTCACAACATACCAGATGATTGGCACGATGTATTCACAACATACCACATGATTGGCACGATGTATTCACAACACACCACATGATTGGCACGATGTATTCACAACATACCACATGTATTCACAACACACCACATGATTGGCACGATTCACAACATACCACATGTATTCACAACATACCAGATGATTGGCACGATGTATTCATAACATACCACATGATTGGCACGATGTATTCACAACACACCACATGATTGGCACGATGTATTCACAACATACCACATGTATTCACAACATACCAGATGATTGGCACAATGTATTCACAACATACCACATGATTGGCACGATGTATTCACAACATACCACATGATTGGCACGATGTATTTACAACATACCACACGATTGGCACGATGTAATCACAACATATCACATGATTGGCCCGATGTATTCACAACATACCACATGATTGGCACGATGTATTCACAACATACCACATGATTGGCACGATGTAATCACAACATATCACATGATTGGCCCGATGTATTCACAACATACCACACGATTGGCACGATGTAATCACATCATATCACACGATTGGCACGATGTATTCACAACATACCACAGGATTGGCACGATGTAATCACAACATATCACATGATTGGCACGATGTATTCACAACATACCACACGATTGGCACGATGTAATCACAACATACCACACGATTGGCACGATGTAATCACAACATACCACACGATTGGCACGATGTATTCACAACACACCACACGATTGGCACGATGTATTCACAACACAGCACACGATTGGCACGACGTATTCACAT
>NW_027468674.1:11274557-11309557 GCF_046254945.1 Alosa pseudoharengus | reverse complement strand
TGTTATTAAAAGGTACATATCACATACAAAGTAATCTTCTGCCTCTTATGGACAATAAAATGTAAAGTCTTAGGGCCGCATTCTCATGCAAAGATTAAACCCATAGACTGAGAGAGCATTTCAGAGGAGATCTCCAAGAAGTTGAGTGTACTGTTGACTGCAGATCAGTATCCTGTGAGCATTGAGAATAGCTGGACGGCTGAAATGTCTGCTCTTGCTCCCAAAATTAAATGGAAAAACTCCTTTCTGTAGACTTTCTTTAAGTCATTTCTTTCAGTGTGCGAACTACTCCTCTCCCTCTCTCTTCATCTCTTGGTTTAAACGCACCTGGCTAAACTCTAGATCATCTGAGCGCAACAATACTCCCCTGCATGCAGATCAGTAGCACCATGCCTTTCTATATGCTATAGCAACGCTGAGATCTGAACACATCATATACCTGTACCAATAACAATGCACAATAAAAGTGATAAAATTTGGATAAAATGTCTGCTCAATGACTAAGCCAGAATGTGATCTTATTTTTACCCTCTCACGCGCCACACAGTGTCACAACAGACGATATGCTGTTTATGGTGGGCGGTTAAAAATAAAATTTGACCTGCAGTTGGCTATAACAAAAGAGAGAAATATGATAGTTAAAAGTAACAGGCATAACCGTGGAGAGTGACCACACCTAGCTGAAGGTTTATCTGGGTGGGAGTTCATGGGTTAAAGGTTGTATCAGCGATAGCGGGGATACGTCACTTCTGTTGATGTTCAAACAAAACAGAGAGCTAGCTCGCTAGTCCCTCCCCCTCCCTCCCGTGCAATTAAAACTCTCCTAAACGCGCATCTCATCGGTTATTGGCTGAAACACTTTATTTTGCCTTTGAGTGGGTTTGCCGACCCTTGCTGCCTACAGAGACACGTTTTTTTGACGGCCTGCTTATGGGGCAGACAGCTAGCGGATCGTTAGGAAAGATTAGATGAATGTGATCATTTATGTTTAGGCCTTTTTGAGGCCTGCAATCGCTGATATAACCTTTAACAGGCTCTTCAAAAATGCAAATACTGTATGTCAGGGACATTGACCCCAGTTTAACACAAGTCAGGCTCATGTTTTATTTTTATTTTTTTAATCAGGGTGTTCACGTTGAGACATACTGTCAGACTCTGAGACAGTCTCTTTTTCAAGTGAGCCTGTCTGGCCAAAAAAGGTAGCTCCTAAATAAGGAATACACTCTTAAAACGAATGTGTTGAAAATAGGGTTGCAAAATTCCGGGAATTTTCAAAGTTGGAAACTTTCCATGAGAATTAACGGGAATACATGGGAATTAACAGGAATAAACGGGAATTAATGGGAATAAACTGGGAATTTTTAATATGGCAAGTTAGTCTATAACAGGGAACTTAAATGTAATGGACAAAACCCCATCTTGCAGCATAATATTAGTTAAAACAACCCGATTTAATGCAATTTTAGTCAAATTTCTACACTGCACATATGTCAATCACATGCACACAGCAATTGGCATAGGCTGCTAGACAGTGTTAGGCAAGTTACTTCAAAAGCGTAATGCATTATTTATTACTTGTTACTGTCATCTCAAGTAATTTGTTACATTACAATATTACTGTCTTTGAATTGTAAGGCATTACACTACGTTTACATTACTTTCACCAAAATAACAGGAAATATGGATTTGGTGTTCTCAATAGATCTTCATGTGTTCAATGCAGCTCATTACACGGCAGGAGGTGATGTGGTATGGCAAAATGACTGAGCTAGGCTTAAGGCTAACAAAAGAACAATATAATAATTGCAGTTATGGCTCATGGGACAATGTAGGCCCCAAAAGCCAAAGGTCACTCACAACTTAATATAGTAAAATATAGCCATAGTGAAATTGTATGTTGACTTTAAATGGTTCTCATCATTGCTGGTTGCCTTTCCTTACACTTACAGTGGTGTAGACTTAATGCAAATAGTTTGAGAATAATGGCTATGATCTTTGTCTGTAAAAGCAACATTTTAGTTATTCTCACTGCTTGAAATGAGAAGTATAGCCTAACCATGTTAGATCTGTTGCATGAATGGCAGAGATAACTCAAATTCCCTTTCTACAGTCATCTAAACAAGGCAATTTCAAATTCCAGGACCAGCATAGATTCTTGGATAATCTTCTCTGGTGCCAATTGAGCATTTCTCAATTTTGGATTAAAAAGCAAAGTAACTTCAGTTACTGAGAATTGTACTGAGTAAAATATTACTGAAATTGTATTGGTAATGCCTTACATTACTGCATTACAGCAAAAAGCAATGCATTACTGTAATTACATTACTTTTTTAATGCATTAGTTCCAACACTGCTGTTAGACATAAAAGAAATCTATGGTGCGTTCATATGCATGGGGAAAAAATGTTACAACCAATCGGATTTTGTTGTTGAGTGGTGTAGTGTATGTTCAGTGTTGCTAGTTTAGCACACTAGTAAACCATAGGCAGAGAATGGGATTCCCACTAGCATGCTAGCTAGCTTTGTATGCTAAGCTAAGCAAAAATCCGAACATACAAATCATATCGCTTATTACGAAACAAAATGTTAATGTTTGTATATGAAACAGTTTGTATGAGTTACCCAAAATTCCATGTTAATTCCCGTAAATTCCCATTAACTCCCATAATTTCCTTTAATTCCATGAAAGTTTCCAATTTGGAATATTTCCAAAATTCCCTTAACTTCCCATGGTAAGTTTCCGGAAATTTACCGGAAATTTTCCGCCCCTTTGCAACCCTAGTTGAAAACAACACAACTTGCGCTGCTTTTTAACACATCTCTGTGTCCAGGTAGGATCCACATTTGTTTTAAGAGTGTACACAACTGTAAGAGTAAGGGACTGGGACATAGATAGCCACTATAGGGAAATCCGCACAAGCACCTCTTATAGGCTGTGATTCCTGAGGCAGGGAGTGTGTCTTTATCCTTTCAGCCTTGCCGCATGATAACGCATGATGCCGAATGACGCCACATGAGCTTCGTTATCCATATCCACACCAAGAGTGTGTGCACGTTTACGTTATCAGTCTATAGGTCAGAGGAATTGCTTTAGTATGGGGTGTGTGTGTCTAGTTCATATTAGGCCGTATACTATGCACACTTTCATCCAAAGCCGCACGCGATCTCTTCGACCATCCCCTCAAGTCGTGTTGAAACTTGTTTTTATAAACTTAGCTTTGCTGATATCAGATAGGAAAGGGATAACGGCTGCTGAGGTGTCCATATACGGAACTAATGGACAAGGCGGAGGAAAAGAACTCCATGACGTGCAGCGGAGTTATAGTTACCTTTCAAAAGAGCATTGATATGAAACAGTGATTAGGCCTAAACTTTTTTACTTTATACTGTTTAATACGTGGTTTAAAGAGTATTTCATGTCTAAGGGGATAGGATGATTTGTTGGTTTAATACATGGGTTTAGTTAGTTTTGATTTACATGTTTTACGTTTTTGCTCTTGAACTTCTCAAAAGTTGAAATTAGTTTAATTTTTTGCCACAGGACTTCTTGCGTCAAAAACAGTGATTTTGCTTGTAATCTCTACAAGTCATTGGATTTCCTAAACGATCCAACGGTCTCTCCTTGCTACTTTGCTGCTTTGCTTTGCTCCTCTCCCTGTCTAAATGCAGCTTAACACATGGGCTACACTGAAGTACTGTTTTCTTTCTGTCTTACTTCATCGATCAAAGCATGCTCAGGGTGACAGTGGGTGGCTTTCCTGTGTGTGGCTTTGCACTGTGGGAGACCTTCCAACAAGGGGAACAAGGTGTGTGTGTGTGTGTGTGTGTGTTTCCTCTGCACAGCAGCTCGCAGTATCTCAGAGGTTGGTGTTAACACAGTGCGAAAAGCTAATGATATCAGCCTCTGCACACCAGAAACCCATCACAAAAGCCTCCTGCTCTGAAATCCTGTATTTGAATATTTAAACAACAACTATACTTTAACCTAAGACTTAGCAGTTGGTGAAGCAGCTGCACTTTAGCATCACATGTGATCAGACAACTGTGTGTGTTTGCAAACGGCTGTTGATAAGACTATCTCTGCAAAAATCAAAATTGGTTGATTACCCACAGCACTCATGTAAAACCTCACATGCACTTACTCTGTGAAATAGGGGACAGTTCAGTGTAAGCTACGTGGCAGGACCTCTCCTTGCCTTCGACCAATCAGAAAAACATGTTTGTTTGTGTTTGTAACACGGTTGCTATGGCTTCAGAGTACTGTTATTAAAGTTAAAGGACCAGTAAGTAGGAAGTAATGGAAAATAAACTGTAACCATTCCAAAAATGATCACCATATGTTGTCAGAGAGTAAGGAAACACGATGAATTGAAGTAATGGCTTATTTGACAATATTACTCTAACCCGTAAAACCCCATAAAACCCATGAAAAAAAATGAGTTACGGGGAGGAATCTTTTGGAATTTTCGTTTATGTTTTGAACGATTAATTCTAGAATAGCGTATTAATAATGGGCTAGCGCGTCCTCCTATTCGGGTTGCCAAATTAGCAAAGGCCAACTGTCAACAGCTGTCAGTTGTAGGCTAGTCATGAACGCCTACGCAGGCAAATTTCCAAAATTAAAACAAGAAACAAATTAAGTGGACATCGGAGGAGCTTCCTGAGATGGTGACGTCTTCGTCAAACAAAGAATATCAAGTCTGACGCAGAGCTGGCCATATTTCTCCACAACAGGTAGCCTAGGCTAAACTTCATCTGCATCGCTAACTTCAGCTAAATATGTTGCGTTGGAGAGGTATTTATTGTTTTCACATATTGAAAGTCTGTGACCGAGGTAGATGTTCAATTGGTGAGACAAGGCTGTGTAGCTCTAACCATTATGTCGTGTGAAAAGCCTGCTGTAAACAATCTGTGTGGGAGGGGGTCCAAAAGTCGATGTAGCCTGAGACTAAACACACACACACACACACACACACAGACACACACACACAGCACAAAAGTGGAGACAAACACACCAACATTCTCGCCTGGACTCTGAGATGAGAAGACTTTAACTCTGCAATTTAATTCGCTGGCTGTAATGGAAGTCTGTGGAGTGTGAACACATTCTGATTGCTCCAGCACATTCAATCTCAGCAGATAAAGCAACAAGCAGTGCAGGGCAGCTTCAGTGCACTGGAGCCAAAGGGGGTGATGACTGTGTGTGTGTGTGTGTGTGTGTGTGTGTGTGTGTGTGTGGATAATGTGTGGATAGTGTGGAGACAATGAAATCCTTGAAATGTCAAGCAGAAACAGGTTCACCCAATAAAACACACATACTGCTCTAGTGTATGAGCACATATCTCCAGCCCTGACCACAGTGTAAAGTCATGTTTAAAAACAATACTTCCACCAATATTATCGATTCATCACATTTCCTTCATACTTCAGGCTTATTACCTTGAATTTCCCCTGGGGATCAATAAAGTATCTATCTATCTATCTATCTATTACCTCTAAATTGCCATTTTGCTGTACTTCAGAAATATTAGCATTATATGTGAACATGTGAATCTTTCATAATGTAGCCTATGTATTTCCTTTTGTAATTATATAAACATTGTGTATGTTATTCCATTACAGAACTAGATTGGTTGGTGTGCACTGAGTGGATGGAGGCTAAAGAGTGAGCTGCTATCTCACTATTGACAGAATATGTAGACACTTGACAGGTGGTTCCTGTTTTTGATAGCCATGGACGTATATTGTGTAGGAAAACAATGGTGGCCCTGACACAAGCTAATCCTGTTAACATTCCCATAATCAACCAAAAAACGAGATGCTATCACATCCACAGAGAGCTATGGGCCAGTCAATATGAAGGGCCTGTGAGGAAAATAGAGGGAGGAGAGAGAGGGAGAGAGAGAAAGAGAGAGAGAGAATTGCCTACATCAAAAGCAACACACACAACTCTTCACCTATTTATTGTCACCAGAAGGTACACATGCATGCAACACACACACACACACACACACACACAATCACATAACACTCACACACCCAAACATCTCCCAAACTCCCGATCTGGGGTGCGTTTCCCAAATGCATAGTTGCGAACCCATTGCCAACCAACTAAGTTGCTAACAGGTTAGCAACTATGCTTTTGGGAAACGCACCCCAGTTCCATGGAGGGAAAGTACAGATAGTAGTAAACAAAGGCGGTTGCCATATTAGCTTGCTTCCCATTTGACATCTGTTTCAGCCAGCTCCACTCTGCTCTACTTGGCAGTCGCTAGTCAGCTAGCATCTCACCGCCACAGCGCTCATCTCAGGGACTGCCAGCTCTGTCACTCCGATGCCAGACCCAAACTCAAACCGTTGACTGGCTTATATCACGTGGAAAAGTTAAGACTCCGAGATGGAGACAGAATTACTGTGAAATGTAATTAAAGGCTAAGTTTGGTATTCTTAAACCTAGGTTCTATTTTTAGATATACAGTACTGTGCAAAGTGTTCAAGAGCAACGTTATGAGCATACAGTATATGTTTATTTCTCATTGTCTTTATTAGAATTCAACCAGAATATAGAAAAACAAAAAAAATTTGGTGGTTCTGGTTCTTGCTCTGGTTTCTAGTGTTTTGCAACCATTCGACTGGTTGTTTTTGCAGTGAATCTCGCATGGGGGAAGCTGAAGCCGGTTGGTACTGGTTCTGGTTCTGACACATTGCCATAGGAAGTGGGAAGGAGATGATGACACTTTGACGGATCGAAGATCTCATTGAAAAGCTACAACTGGAAGAGTTCATTGCTCAGATAAAGTGGAAAATGCGTGGTCAAAAGTTTCTATTCAAAGAACCTTGATGAGGCAAGCTACCATCTAGGAATACAATGAAGAGGGTCACCGGAGATGTACTTTTCAGGAGGCTCCACTTTGCGCCCTGCCAAAATGCTCTTGACACCTGAGCGTCAGTTTTAGAGTGAGCCACGGTCAAGTCAGCAGCTGATCTGGCATCAGAGCAAAACCTACATTTTCTGTGTATTTAAATGGCCTACTGTGTACATATTTCTTGTGTTCTTGGGTCATAGTGTAAGACTCATCTTAGAGTCCTTTGCAATTGGCATCAGAAGTGGGAAGGAGATGATGACACTTTGGCGGATCGAAGATCTCATTGAAAAGCTAAAATTGGAGGAGTTCATTGCTCAGACAAAGTAGAAAATGTGTGGCCAAAGGTTTCTATTCCAAGAACCTTGATTAGGCAAGCTGACACTGTATTACCACCTGCTATCTGGCCCTGTGTCCCAACTCACTTCCTCTTTCTCAATAACAGCGGGAGGCTTAGGGCGTACTCAGACTATGCCATCCGTACCGTACCTGAGTACGTTTGACCCCCAAAGACCGGTTTGCTTGACCAGTGTGATCACTCCGTACCGCACCCGGGCACGGCACCCTTATCCGCTTGAGGAGGTAGACTCGGGCGCTGTACGGTTGGGCATTATGATCGCACCTATATGCAAATATTCTAGAGTGCAGCAGCTCAACCGTGCCTGGGTACAGTTAGATCGCATGCAGTGTGAGTGCGGACCAAGAATGGGTACCGCACTCCGGCACAGTACAAGTGAACCATGCCCAGTGTGAGTACACTCATAGACATCACATGCACATGCACATGCTAAAGCCAGGGACCATTTGAAAAAGAGACTATAGTCTAATATGACCCCCCCCCCCCAGTTAAATAAAGGAAAAATAAACATGTAAAAAGATACTTGTATTGTGGTGCTTTTCTCCTCAGATCTCCTATAACCCCATGGATTCATTGTATCTAGGCAGCTCTATCCCACTTTGGATAAAACCATCTGCAAGATGAACTATAAATTAGGGCTGTCAAAATAACTGATTAATTTTTATTAATTAATTTCAGAAAAAATAACTGATTAAAAAAAATAACGCAAATTAATCGATTCCGTATGACCTTTGACCCCGAGCCATTGTAGTCAGTAACCATTAGACTGTAAAATGAAGGAGAGAGAAGAAAATGTGCTGACTAGATCATTGATTGGAACATTTACTTTTGAACAACGGCCTGATGGGGTTGATAAAAATAAAGTGTTGATTAAAATAAAGTCCTCTGCAATGTCTGCAGCAAGGAATTTGCATATCACCGGAGTTCATCAACTCTAAAGTCGCACATCAATGCAAATAAATAGTGTTGACATTGAGGTGTTAATTTATTTTCATTGTGTCCCCTAGGTTATATCTGTGGCCTGAAATACCTTGTATGTGAAAAACAACTTCTTCCCGAAGCACTTTTGAATTTATTTCCTCAGCATATTAGGTCATATCATAGATTATTATGGCCATTATTAAATAATAATAAAAGAGTTTTTGAACTTTAATGTCACTAATGCTGATTATTCAATGATTTATTTGAATTAAAATACTTTCACAGCAAAAATTATATATGCGATTAATTTAGATTAATTATTAACAGAGTATGTAATTAATTAGATATTTTTTTTTAATCAATTGACAGCCCTACTATAAATCTAATGTACTGTACATCGTTTTTCACAACCAGCAAGATGTACACGTGATTATGATATCAATCAGAAGTCTTGAGTAAAGTCCGCAGTTAATATTAATAACTGGTACCAAGGATGCTGATCATTATGAATTATAAAACGCAGTCTTCCAAGCTGAACAAAGTGCATCTATCTGTTTTTGCTTGTCTATCAGTAGATAACGCCTTACCTCTCTTTGATCCTCAGGACAACCAGAAACCAACACATCTTGAACCCAATGATCACGTTCACTTTCGTACCCCTGTATCAGTGATGACAACAAACATGTCTCACTGGAACCAACAATTAGAGCAGCCAGGCAACTACAGTGCTACACTCTGGGGGAATGATTTTAAAGATGGTAGCACTGTAGCTGCCTGGCTGTTGTAGTTGTTGGCTGCAGTGACTCGAGCTATAGCACCGATTTTTTTTTTTTTTTTTACAGTACTTGGTGACCTGGAGAAACAGAGATCTGTGTGAAAAATGGCTGGAGAATTGGCCAGTAAGATTCTGATAGCCTATATAGCATGTATACAAATGTCTTCCCATGGGCACATATATTTTCATTCAGTAAATGTATGCATGTGTGATTTGTGCTTTTCTGGCTCTGGCTCTGGTTGGCTCATAACACTAGACTTCATGTCTCTGGTTAGTGAGCTATCAGCTAGGGGTGTGTGTGTGTGTGTGTGTGTGTGTGTGTGTGTGTGTGTGACGTCTCTGTATGAGTGAGTCGGCCTTATGCTGTTATGAGGAAACAAGACCAAAGGTTTACTGTTAAGCAAGTGTGGCATCGTGATACGGTTCCGTGCACGTTTTTAAAGTTAAGTCCCTGACCGGCATGACTAATCACTCAGCAGAGTTTTATTTATTTTATTTACGTTTATTTGACAGGGACAATGCTCAATATGTACAGTAATTGGGCCAGATTATAGGCACAAGGCTAATTTACATCTGTTGTCCCTGCACATGCACGCATTCAAATTGACAAAAAAGCAGACTTTGACTTTGACTTTCTGTTTGAGGAATAAAACAGAATGCAGCTGCATATTGCATACTGTGAGTATTTGTGTGTGATTTTGCATGCATGTGTGTGTGTGTGTGTGTGTGTGTGAGTGAATGCAGGCAAAGACACACACACACACACACACGCACACATCTGCAGTCTTCGATTTACTGGGTCTACATTGTTAACATTTCCATTTTTATAACCACATGGCATTTTGCATAACAAGTCACTCTTATCTTATTAGAGACTTCCTCATTTTAGGCCTACTTTAGAGGCAACCAGAATTAAAGCAACACCAAATAACTTTTCCTCTGTCGCACGCACTATTTGTTTATCTAGCAATGGCTTTGCAAATAACAATGTCCACAGACAAGGTAGAATATGTTGCATGATTTTATGAAAGTACGATGTATTGCGACATCAGATGCGAGTCAAATTTGTAGTTTCTCAGGTCTCGTTCTATCGAACTACAGATCCGCTACCCGATCCGGCAAACTTACATAGTGCGGTTATAGCCGATAGAGGGCCGCGAAGCGAATGCAGAAAGTGCCGTTCACCCTGTTACGAGTTGATGAACCGCTGAAACGATTTTGGAAACATTATTTTAAGGTACAAAAACTCTTTGGTGTTGCTTTAAAAGAGTAAAAAGCTCCTGCCAATCAAATTGCCAATACGCCTAGCAATAGACTGACAGATAAAAAGCAAAACAAAGTCAATAATGGATCCCTTAAAAAAAATGTGTTTCTGTTTTGTTCTGTTTCCATTTAGCAAGTATTAAGACAGCACATTAATAATAACATAGCATGGACTGATGATGGTAGGCCCGTCCTGTTTTTGAATATTCCACAATGGATAAAGCGTGTGCATACACACACACACACACACACAGACACACACACGTGCGCACTCACACACACACACACACACACACGCAAACACATGAATGCACACACAGAAAGAGAGAGAGAGAATAGAATGAAAATGAGAATCCGATCCCGCCCCATCTTTCTCCCACTCACTTCCTGTCTCTTCACTGTCCTTTCATAATAAAGGCAACAAGCCTAAAAAACATATACACAGCTATGGAAAAAATGGAAAGACCACTGCACATTTTTCTGATGTCTTCCTATACGGTTGTTGATATTCTCATGAGTTGACGGTAATATTCAAAATTAAGAGACCACTGCATATTGGAATATGATATGTGGAATATTTGGGGCAGCCGTGGCCTACTGGTTAGCGCTTCGGACTTGTAACCGGAGGGTTGCCGGTTCGAACCCCGACCAGTAGGCCTTGAGCAAGGCACCTATCCCCACACTGCTCCCCGAGCACCGCCGTTGTTGCAGGCAGTTCACTGCGCCGGGATTAGTGTGTGCTTCACCTCACTGTGTGTTCACTGTGTGCCGAGTGTGTTTCACTAATTCACAGATTGGGATAAATGCAGAGAGCAAATTTCCCTCACGGGATCAAAAGAGTATATATACTTATGACCTTCAACTCATTCAAATGTCACTCAGCAGACGTAGGATGACATCAGACAAATGTGCAGTGGTCTCTAATTTTTTTCCAGAGCTGTACTTTCACATTAAAAGATTAAGAGTCATTAAAAGCTGTTTGAATAGGTAGTGTATATCTGCGCCAGACAGCGATAAGAAATAACCAGTCACAGACTTTAACCACAGCAGTTGAAGACATCCACACATTTTACTCAAGGTCTATAGCGCAATAAGTTATTATCTGATAAACGATTGCTGACGGATGCCTCAAGTGCTGATAAACATGTGATGTGATTATACACAAAGCTGTCCCATGCTGATTAAACTACTAGGGGCTATTTATTGTACCTCAATAAACAGATTACCAAATTACCAAAAGTGAACAACAGATTAATAAACCCTTGTAGAGAAGTGTGCAGGGCAAAGATTAATCTAATTGTTTTCAAACACTCTCAAATGTGTGAAGAGTTGTTAATAAATGCTAACTTTTCACTTTCTGCATTTCTCGAGTTCAAATCGGTTATTCAAAGTACTCATGTGTGACTCTAGATGTGGGTTGCAACTGCTCATCTGTACACCCTTGTTAATAGACCAAATGCAGAGACCAAATTTCCCTCACGGGATCAAAACGGGAGTATTACTTAGGCCTATACGGAATACTGTGGTAGGCCATATGAGTAGGCCTATAGCCAAACCCAGCCCATATCTTGAATATATTTAATATCAGCCAATTGAGGTACCAATTCACATTTTGCCATTGTGTAATTTAGACATGTTCTTATAATTGATTAGTTTCAAAAAATAATTCATTAAGGACGGTCTAGTGTTAAAAGAGATCTTCAGTTCAGTTTGACCGCCAAAGGAATTCACTCACTGTACTATCATATGCAAGAAATTACTTGTATCAGTTTGCCCTCGTATGGTTAACAAGTGGTACTGCAGGCATCTGCAACCTCTAACACGAGTCACGACCCGATAATATCCACAGCCAAACGTTATAACACATAACGTTAAATCACAACATTTTTCATATCATCTAAACCCATATGCTGTATCTGATTTTAATGTGTAGGCCTACATTTTGGAATGCGGGGGAGGGAAAGGACAACTTTACCAGTTAATTGGCGCAGGAGGGCTTAACTTCATGTCGACACTTGTCTCGAGCATTTCTCAAGCGCTTTCCTCCTGGCTGGCTTGAATGGACGACAGTTTGCAAGTCTCCGCAGTTAGCCAGATGCTGTTTACCCTCGGTGGAGAAACTAATAGCTGAAAAGAGACTGTAATCGAGTTTAGAACAAATAAACTGCCAAAATGAAGGACGAGAATTATTTGGAGAACATGAACAAGATTCTTCAGGAGGCTCCAGCTGCTAGGAAGGCTCTTCTCGACAATTACGAGAATCTCTTTAAAGTGGCCGAATACTGCGAGAATAATTACAATATGGTAGGTTGTGTCATTTGAACACTTTCCTGAAACTATTTTTGTTTCAAAAAGCTGTAAGTGGGTACGTAAACAACCTCATCCCGCATTCAGTAACCTGCATTAATCTTCCTGCACTTGCCGCTAGCTTTTTCTTGCTCTTATTGGTCCGCACACGTGTGTATGAGTATGAGTGATAACACTTTCGAGCATGAAAGTTGGATAAATTAAGATAATTTGTATGATTAAAAATAATTATTAAAATATGTATTACAATTTATATTGTAATATTCGGAAGCACATAGTGTCTGATCTTAGAGACACACCTCTTCATGAGTGGGCCTACAGGGTACTGTTTTTTTTGTCTTGCTTTCTGTGTTTGAGTGAGTGAGAGAACAAGCCTGAACAGGGTTTGTGTGTGTGTGTGTGTGTGTGGTATGCTGAACTCTGACAGGGGAACTGATCTAGACTTGTTTATCTCCCTTCTCTCATCTTTTCTCTCATTCTCATCTCATCTTTGTCTCCCAAAAAAGACATTAGTGGGATGGTTTCATTTTTCTTCAATGCTTTTCTTCAAAACTTGATGTTTTCAAATCATACTGAGAGTATAGCCATCGGGTGACAAAACTCCTTTATGGTGGAGGATTACGACAAAGTCACACCCATAGGCATCTAATTGTACAATTGTTCTCTTGTGTCATGTTCACCTAGAGCGCGAGTACTACTGTAAACAGATTTTTGTACAGTTAGGCCAGATATGTTTCTATAAAATATAGCCTACAACGGGCTCTGTGCGTCTAAATCAGAGAAGTGACAGCTCATGGATAGCAGAAAAACACTATAAAAGAGGATAAAAGTGGTTTCCTTTCTCAGGTGCCTACTGCCCAGACACAAAACTGCACATTGTCACTAATAAGAGCATGTAGAGTGACATGTATTCCTGATTCCTCAATGGCTTCGCTGTCTAATTGAATGGCTGTGTAGGCTACTACTTGTGAGGCCTGAAACTGTTAGGTCTGAGCAGGAGGTTTTGAACCCTGTCCAGGGGGGTATTCCAAGTACGTGGCTTTGTGACAAAACCAGGGTAAGTTAACTATAAGAGTAAGTGGTAAACCTCCTACAAGTATGAAGCCACACAGCTCTTCTATTAGGTTTACCACTTACTAACTTACCCAGGGTTGCCACTAAACCTTGGAATACCCCCCAGAGTGGAATACTCTGCGCCTCCCTGCATAGTAGCGACAGTATTCTCCTCTTTCGGCTTCCTCTTTGTCCATGTACCTGTGTGTTTTCTGTTCATGTAACTCTGTCCACATACCTTGTGTGTTTGTAACATGTGTCTATGTGAAAATTGTGAAGCGTATTTTGAAAAGTCCCATTATTATAATTATAATTTGGAGATAATAATAATTATTATTATTATCGTTATTAATATTATCATTATTTATACCCAATAGCTGTGGCAATTTTAAGTCAGACACAGCATTTGTTTCTGGATGGTGCACCTTCAGGTGAAGTTCACTGATAATCTGACAGTTTAATGAGAGTATCCTTTCTCTGCTCCCGACTCCTGTTGAAACTCTCGTTTCCCGTTTGCCGCGTCCAGGGGGTGGACACAAACAGAGCGGTGGAGGAGTCCAAGGCCTACACCAACCAGGCTCTGGCCAGCGTCTCCTACCAGATCAACCGCCTGGCCAGCAGCGTACTCCGCTTACTGGACACACAGACCTCACAGCTCAGCAAAATGGAGTCCTGTGTCTTTGTCATCAATCAGGTGATCAACACCACCAACACAAACACAAAAAGATATTTCCCCTCGACCTGCAGATGGATTTTGGCTGACTGTGAATTAATATTTTCGTTTTTAAAGTCCATTTCATCCCAATTTCTATTTTTTTTTTCTTGAATGTATGGGACGGTAAAGTTAAGCCAAGACAGACTTATTGTTGAGTATTACATAACTTAACTCTTGTAAGGTGTTTATATTTTTGTTACTCAGCCAATGTTCCCGAGTCTGGTGGACCCACCACATTATTAGGCTTTTACAGTTTTTCTCAGTCGCTTTGGTGCTTTTCTCACATCACTATTAACATTCGCACAGCAGTTAGTGCATTTCTTAAAACAATTAGTGCTGTAAAACCTAGTGGATAACCTGCAAAAGCACATCACTTGCTCAAAATGGATAGTCCATTCCTCAAAAGCAAGTATTCATGTCGATGAAACTGCCAGTGTCATCAAAATGAGAAGTCTTGACATCGTCGTTTATGAACAAGATAGTCAAATGGTTGTCATGTTTTCATTATGGCAGTTTATTCTCTCAGTGTTTTCCAATGCAAAAAAAAGGTCAGAACTCGGTGACACTACCTGAACATCCTCAAGACAGCACTATACAGCATTTGCAATTTGTTCAGAGGAAGGAGAAATTGCTACTATGATGTGCACAAATGACTAAATGTTGTGGAGGTTAAGTATAAGTATATATACTCTTTTGATCCCGTGAGGGAAATTTGGTCTCTGCATTTATCCCAATCCGTGAATTAGTGAAACACACTGCACACAGTGAACACACAGTGAGGTGAAGCACACACTAATCCCAGCGCAGTGAGCTGCCTGCATCAACAGTGGCGCTCGGGGAGCAGTGAGGGGTTGGGTGCCTTCAGCCATACCTACTGGTCCGGTTACAGGTCCGAAGTGCTAACCAGTAGGCCACGGCTAGAACTAATAGTTATGAGAATTTTCATTCTGATCTGAGAAAAGCACCAAAGCGACTGACAAAAACTGTAAATCAATACAGCCATAACAATTTATGTAATATCCTCATATGTAATAGTTACGTGTAAGGGGAGGTGTGTGTGTGTGTGTGGGGGTACCGTGCGCAGTCATTGAAAATAAGTTCTATTTTATGTTCATCACAGAAAATGAGCCAAGGCCAATGGTTTCAGATACTATAGAAGAAATAATAAATAGCATATTTTTTCTTTTAGCAAACATTGAAAACGGCTCCCAAAGACCCGAACACCTTACAAGGTGTTACAATTACACATTACAAGTACACAAAAGTTGGCATATTCCTTTAAAAAGAGATTTGTTTGTTATTGTTGTTGTTGTTATTGAGTGTGTTTACTAAAGGATCACGCCTCCTCTTCCCATACAGTCGGTTAACATGCACAAGGAGAAGGTGGCCCGGCGGGAGATCGGCCTTCTCACCGTGGAGGCCAGAGTACCCCGCGGCAAAGAAATAGTCCCTCCCGAGTCCCCTGTTGTGGTGCCCGAGTACACACGCACCCCGATATCCTACGCCATCCTGGATTATCTGGGTCACGGATTATGGGTAAGGGTCAGGGAGCTGGTCAGTGTTGGAGCACTGGACGTTTCGTCTCTACTCTCAGCCTTCTCCTCTGACTAGTTTCACTCTCTCAAACATTAGAAATCAATCAATCATTTACACACAGGTAGCCTACATCTGCTCAAAGATCCATTTGAACGCCTTATGGTGTCGTCCAATGATCCAACCATTCCTGAAATTCTCTCAAATAATCATTAACTCTCCTGTTTTAGCTGAATGTCAGCCATGAATGTATCCATGCATAAGCCGGTGCATAGTGCATGCTTAGTGCATTCATAGTGTGTAGTTATTTGTTTTCAAATAATAAATAGTCCCTCAGAAGATTGAAGGGAAGACTCATCTTAGAGTCCTTTACTCTCTGGCCCTGTGTCCAAACTGGCCTCCTCTTTCTCAATAACAACAGGAGGCTTAGACATTACATGCGCCGAAACACTGGTAACTCCCTTTTGAGTCGTTCTCCTGAATTTCATCATGCTCCCAGCAGCTGTCTGCTCCACCTTGGTAGTGTGGAGTAATTTAGGGGCAGCCGTGGCCTACTGGTTAGCGCTCTGGACTTGTAAAGGGTTGTAAAGGGAGGGTTGCCGGTTCGAACCCCGACCAGTAGGCACGGCTGAAGAGACATGGCTGAAGAGCAAGGCATCTAACCCCTCACTGCTCCCTGAGCGCCGCTGTTGTGGCAGGCAGCTCACTGCGTCGGGATTAGTGTGTGCTTCACCTCATTGTGTGCTGAGTGTGTTTCACTAATTCACGGATTGGGATAAATGCAGAGACCAAATTTCCCTCACGGGATCAAAAGAGTATATATACTTATACTTATTTGTTTTCAAATAATACTGTACATTGTGTTTTTGTCCCATAGGATGGTGGGAAACCACCGGAGAAACCACCGACCACTGCACCAGAGCAGTCCAGCACCACCCCTGTGATTGACCCTGGTCACAGGTACGGTTCGGTTTGGTCCATCACACTTAGTGTAAGACATGTATGTATGACACACCAATGGGCACTAGCGTGTCATCTAACGCAGAATAGCATTTTTGCGTGTTTATCAAAGCCATAACCTAACCATAACCCTAACCCTAGAGGGCGCCATATACTTGGTGTTGACGCGGAAGTGAGAAGATTAGTGGCGCGTATGTTTATGCGACGTTGACATACATGCAGATAGCTTAAAATGCGTGCAGATAACATGCTAGTTGGCTATTTTTGAGGTGGCGTGTTTATTTACGTAAAACCATGATACCAAGTTGCACGTCTCTGGTTTTGGGATTGTGACCCTAAAGTGGATTTATGCGTGTTGTAGTAGTAGGCCTTTATTGTCACAGTCACAAGTAACCAGCGAAATTAACCATCAACCTGTCCATACATTACACAAACATACATTTAATATGACAAGGGGGGGTAGACAGGACAGGACGGCAGGGCATTGAGGAAGAATACAGCATAACATGAGGAGAGGGGAGGAGAAAAAAAAGCAACCCCCAGACTATGCTCCTGTGGGGAGTAGTGTATGGGAACAGGAAAAAAACACCTCAGCAACATTAGCACATACACTTTACATTTTACAAATCTCTATCTATCTATTATTTTCAATGTATTGCTATTTATAGTGCAGTTTCAACATTGATCATGGTCTCAAACAGTTAGTACAATTAAAATAAGCAGACAGGCAGCAAGTCCAATGAAAATGAAGATATATCTATCTATCTATTTGTGTGTGTGTGTGTGTGAACTAATAATACTCTTGGTACCTCTGCTCAGGGCTGCCTATGGCATTGCTGTAGCACCTCCATCTGTGCCCACCTGGAGTCCCAAGGATACCTCGCCTGCCCCTGGGTCCTCGTGCCCACCACCTCCTCCTACTCCCAGCTCCTCTGGTGTTCCACCTCCTCCTCCTCCTCCTCTGAATGGTAGCATGGGTAGCAATGTTCCTCCTCCACCCAGCTCCTCTGGTGTTCCACCACCTCCTCCTCCTCCTCCTCTGAATGGTAGCATGGGTAGCAATGTTCTTCCTCCACCACCTCCTTCACCCAGCTCCTTTGGTGTTCCACCTCCTCCTCCTCCTCCTCTTCTGAATGGTAGCATGGGTAGCAATGTTCCTCCTCCACCACCTCCTCCACCTGCTTTTGGGGGTTCAAGTGCCTCTGTACCCCCACCTCCTCCTCCACCACCACCACTTGGTTCAACAGGTGTTCCTCCACCACCACCTCCTCCACCTGCTTTTGGGGGTTCAAGTGCCTCTGTACCCCCACCTCCTCCTCCACCACCACCACTTGGTTCAACAGGTGTTCCTCCACCACCTCCTCCACCACCTGGTGCAACAGCTAATTCTGTCCCCCCACCCCCACCCCCACCCCCACCCCCACCACCACTTGGTTCCACGGGTAATAACCTCCCCCCACCTCCTCCACCTCCCCCTGGGACGACTAGGACCGGCATTCCTCCTCCTCCACCTCCTCCTCCTCCTCCACCAATGTAAACTAGAAAGACTAAGATCCACAAGAGCTGGAAGACACAGCTGATCAAATGAAAACAAAGTATAACTAACTGCTGGTACGCCTGATACAAGTTGCCACTGATGAAACACTGGCCAATGTTCCAACTACTATTAAAGGTGCAGTCAGCGATCGTACGATCGTTTCGAGTCCATTACATTATTGTCATATTCAGCAATCATCTCCTCGTGATCAGCTAGCTACCACAAATACACTGTAAACCAAAACCACGGCCTCTGTAGGCAGCCAAGGCTCCGGAAATTGGAAACAAAGTCGGGGCAGCCTGCACCCCCCCAAAAAAAAAAACCTTGTGTGGAGTTTCTCTGAAGGGAGGGGTGAACCTTTGGTGTGTTTCGTTTGGTCCTTGGTTAAAATATAACATACATTGTTTTGGACAAAGGTGTCTGTTAGTTTTAAATATCAACATAATCATAAACAAATGTGACTTCCTGCTCAATCGCTGACTACACCATTAAGGGCATTGCCATTTTAACGTGCATAGCATTTGGTAAAACATAAGCAGGTCACGCATGGAGTGGCCTAACCTTGGGGCTACATCAACTTCACATGAACCAGGGACTTTCATAATCATTTAATTTCATCAAAGAAATATGTCTTCTCTGACATAGTGGACAGAAACACTTTTGAAAGGTTATTGGGGCATTTTAGAATTAGAACTTAGAACACCTTATTTGAAACCTTCACCCTAACAGGATGTGAGGTCACATTACTGATAAGTTTGTCGGTCAGCTACATTTTATCTGTTATTAATTTATAACTAGTTTTGGGATATATTATTTTTCAGAGTACTTTTTGTCATATGGAGTTAGCTGTGTACTATATAGGTAATGATATGCTGGTCTATTACAATAGTTTGTACCGTAAGTATGTTTTATTTGTTTTTGGCTGTTTGTTTTCATGGTTCTATAACAAGTCCAATTTTTTTGCCTGGATTTTTAACAACTATTGCCAAACATTGGTCATAGTAGCTGCTTAAGTATCAAAGTGTCAGCTCATAGAAATCATAATATTATAATTTAATAATTGATATACGTCATGTATAACTGAGAGATGTGTAATATGTGGCAGAATAAAGCATAATTATGTTTTAACTGAAAGTGCCTTCTAAAAAGCGAATAAACTTGCATGATACTACTTACATGAGTTATGCAAACCCTACTTTCATTCATACAGGCTCCAAGAATGGTCTTGAATTAACCTCATCATTAATGTCAACTGTCATGTAAGAAAGTTAGTATTATCAAAGTAATATTCAAATACCTGAAGGGGACAAAATACATTATAGCTGCAGAGCATACTAGCTCTTTTTTACTTTCATTACATGCTGTTGTAGTACTTTAAAATGGTAAAGTACATCAAATGGGCATTGGCAGACGGATTTGTTCCAAGTGCCAGGGACCCCCACCCATATCTCAGGTGGCTACGCTATCGCACTATCGCTGCTGTACCACAACCTCAACCAAAGGTAGCCACAGTTTGTTAAGATATCAGCTGTCAGCTTTACTCTTGTCAGGAACAAATACACAATACTTTCATAGGTAAAAAGCCTTTTTATCCATTCTTGAGGTAGTATGAAAAATATATAGACTAAAGAATTACCTTGAACTAGCAATCATTCAAAACTACAATGGTCAGAGGTACAAGTAACAATTAAAGTAACAGCTTCAGTTTAGTTAAATGCACAAGCCAAACCCTCTTTCTAGACCCCAAAGATATCTTTAACATATCTATGTTTTAAGAAACACACCAACATTGTGGGAAATGAGCTTATTTGGCATCTTTGGAGGACAGCAATTTATCTAAGCAGACTTGTACACCATTTACATCTATTCATTTAGCAGATGCTGTTATCCAAAGCAACTTACATGTTTATATTACAAGGGCCATTGTCCCTGGAGCAACTAGGGGGTTAATGCTGCATTCCAGACAACTCGGAAGTCAGATATTTCCTAGCTGGAATCTCCCAATTTCATTTTGACCTCCTACTGGTAAAAAGTACAATGGAACGCCACTTGAAGTCGGAGTTCCCACTTCTGAACTCAGGGGTAAGTCGATCTACCCCAACTTCAAGGTTGGAATTGAACATCCAAGTTGTCTGGAATGCAGCATAAGTGCCTTGCTGTGGCCAACGCCCAGTCACATAGGCCTACTTGGAACTACATTGTCACTTCACTGACTACTCGAAGGCGGGGTTCACATCAGCCAGCGGCAAGCGGCAGCCACAAACGGTAGCAGCGCTTTGCCAACATGAGAACGTAGTTCCAGATATGTATATCTGCTTAGAAAATTGCTGTTATCATTTTACATTGTTATTTCTACACGCGGTAAATACACAAGTCACAACATGTAAACAACACAATTTTGGAGTGGTTGAAGTCTATTTTGTCACTTTTAGGCTAATGGTGGGGCTGTCAGACTGGGTTTTATACACAGAGTATTAGCCGTCTAACTCTAGGATAACGTCTGGAACATTCTCTGTTTTAGGCACACAGACAGACCAGACGAGGGAATCTAAAGCAATGTTTTATGCATGTCAGTTTATATGTCCAGATACTGTCACTGATAAAATAACAATGCAACTGAGAAAGCTGCCTATTGCTGTTGTAACATTCAGAGGTGGAAAGTCTGGATTTAGAAAGTCCTACTACCCGATCCATTGGTTCATATGATTTACTAATGATAGAGAAGTGCCACACACTCTGACTGCATACTGTATATATGATATATATATGGGGCAGCCGTGGCCTACTGGTTAGCACTTCAGACTTGTAACCGGAGGGTTGCCGGTTCGAACCCCGACCAGTAGGAAGCGGCTAAATTGCCCTTGAACAAGGCACCTAACCCCTCACTGCTCCCCGAGCGCCGCTGTTGATGCAGGCAGCTCACTGCGCCCGGTTTAGTGTGTGCTTCACTTCACTGTGTGTACACTGTGCGCCGAGTGTGTTTCACTAATTCACGGATTGGGATAAATGCAGAGACCAAATTTCCCTCACGGGATCAAAAGAGTATATATACTTATACTTATCAGGCAATGACGTTTCGGCCTAGATCAGATCATATCCTATTCATATCCTATTCATCAGGTCCCTTTCCACAGGTGTATTAATCAAGCATCTAATAAACCTTCTCATATGGAGCCAGAGGGCGCAGTTTTTCCAGTGGCCAGCACCCCACAAAAGAATCTTTGGTGTGCGTTACATGTACTTTGTGTAATTTACTAAACCAGCTCATTGTCCTGCAACGGGTCATGTACCCGCGGGTACCCGCATAAAAGTAGCTCAAACGGGTGGATTATGACATTCCTAAAATTCACGGGTGGGGGTGAGGGCTGATAAGGAACTCCTTGCGGGCGAGTAACGGATGAAAACCAAAACAGTATTTTAGTTTGCTGAAATAAAACATAAATGAAAAAAATATGTGTAATGTCTAAATTACCATTACATCACACTGTGGTGTGTTTTAGTCAACGATAGCCTACGACCTTGACCATCACGTCACTACTGCGACTTTGATTTCTTCGATGCATGTCGTAGTTGGAGCGTTGTCAGGATAGGCATAGGCCTACATATAGTTGCTGGTGATGCTCAGGTTGTATTTTTTTCTTGTAATATGATTAGGTCTATTTGTGTAATGTTCTGATGCAGCAAGTTTTGGGCTATGGTTCGTTATTATAAAATTTAGCACTAATGCGAAATGTGAAAGAAAAATGCTCGAATTATATTCCATCGCCTATTTAAAGGTACCGATGGTAGGCTACTTGAATGGCGTAAAAGAAAGCGCACTTTAAGCTATATTGTTCATTAGCTTAAGATTTAGATTAAATGTGAAATACTGAATGTGAAAGTTGACAGGGGCGCGTTACATATTTGTATTAGGTTATGTTTGTAGCCCTACATGCTCCAATAGCGTGAAAGAAAGCACTCGTTAGGCTGTTCCATAGAGTTGAGAGGTGCGAGACTTTAATTGGAATGATTTTAGCTCGTGTGTGATTTATCGCGGGCACGGGTCGGGTAACAGGCCAAATATTAACGGGTCTGGGCGGGTCCAGATATAATTTTCATATCACGGGTGACGGGTCGGATCTGGTGCTGAACTTTACGGGTATTACGGGTACGGGTCTCCAAAAACGGACCCGTGCAGGACTCTGTACCAGCTGATTCTACTTAGCACAACCCTTCAGAAAGAAAGACTAGCTGATTAGTCAAATTAGCCGTGTTAAGTGAACGAACAGAAAAATAAATGCATGGTTAAGACTTTTCCTTTCTGAAGACTTGGTTTTACTGTTCCGCATTCATGCATCATGCAGAACTGACATCCACTGACTTTGGTAACATACTCGCAATTTACACATACACACACACACACACACCCATGCACACGCATGCACGCACGAATGCACGCGCACACACACACAATCATCTCCAATGAAGGGTCAGGAAAGCCTTCCTGTGAAGATCCGCTACAAGAGCAGGCCTGCAGTCATTGTCATCAATGGCAGAGTCTGTGTTTTCGATGCCATTCATCGCCTCAAAGTGGGAGTAAGCGTTGAGAAGATCTTCCGCTGAGGGGAATCGGGCATTCCGCAAGCTCTCCAGCGTCTGAACGGCTCTGGACACCGGAATTTGGTTCTGCAGGATAAAGAGAGGAACAGCCAACTAAATATATGATGAGCAGAAAGAATATACATATTATACATACAATGCATAATACAGCAAAAGGAATGGCAATACTTTATTTGAATTTCGAAGCTTTACGCAGCTAACATAACCAATATATTAATACGTTGTGGCTTGTGAATAACATGTCTGTTTCAATGTCACAAATATTGTGTGTTAATCTTTCAAATAAGGTCAGAGCTTAAAAGAAGACAGATCTGTAAAACAGACCTGTAAACTGTGTCTGAGATAGAGGCAGAGCTCTATACTCAGAATGAGATGATTGTCGAAGTTGTGGAGGCCATCTTGCCATTCCTGATACCGGTAGAGGACTTGGCAGTCTGGGCAACGCCTGATGTACGTGGATATGTCTGTGGAACACAGCACAGTTTAGAAGTGATGAAAACTTGACCTTGTGCTTTACATTTTTACTTCATCAACTTGTATGTAATGTGTCAATATGTATGTATTAAATTTAATGTAATTAAAAAAGTTAATGTAATTAAAAGAAAATCAAATCATCCAAAAGACAGGCATAACCATGTCATTACACACTGGCTGATGGCAAAGCCAGTCATGTTGAATCCGCACACTGTTGTTTGCTGTCCAATATGCTTTATGCTTTATACTGTGTAATAATAATGCATCGGCCAATTGTTACAACAGTTTCACATCCGAGTCTGTTTTTGGATCCAGCATCTGTGTGTTGGATATACATGTTATTTTTCTCTCCGGTCTCTTCCTGTGTTATTCTGAGAGTCAGTAGTCAGTGATATGCTATGCTGTCATGCTTAAAGTGTCATGCTTTTACAAACACAAAGTATTTAAAAAAAAGTATATTTTTTGCTGTAAAAGTCTTAAGAACAGTCATTCCACTGGCTGATAATGGCATGGATTGTCTGTCTGACTAAGAAGCCCATCCAGATATTATGTCTTATGGTGGCGTGTTCAGGCACAGCGTACCAGAAAAAAAGATGCACTTACGGTTAGCTACTCCCATCATGGTGACAATCTTGGCTTGGTCGGTCACGATCTCTGATTCCTCAAGGCTCGGCTCGTGTAAACAAAGGTCGCAGGTCGTCTCCACTGGAAACAAATGTGCGGGGAACTCAAACACAGTGTTGGTCAAGTCCTCTGGTAGCTCGGCGGGGATTCTTTTATGCTCGTAAATGTACTCCACACTGCGCTTGACGTCGCCGTTGGCAGAGTTGGTGTCGTTGGTGGAGTCCACGTTCCCTCGCCCAGTAGCGTTCCTGGAGGGCAAACTTGCGCCCTTGATTAAGTCCCGGTTGGTCTGGAAGACGTGCCATTTCGCAATGTTCTTGTGGACGCACGAGATGTGAGGTTTCGTGCACGGACAGAGCCACTCGTTGCGGTCCACGTTGTAGCTCACCATGACCCTGCCCAGACAGCTGAACTCGTTCGTTTTGGACTCGTGGACGGAGACGAAGACGCGTCGCGGCGCCCCGCCCAGGTCCACCCGCACCGAGAAGGGAATCTTGGCGGCCTTGGCCATCTTCTGTCTCCTCAGGCACACGGCTCGCTTGGCGTCGCTGAGTTGCTTGACGACGACCATCTCGTCCAGCACCTCCTGGTCCAGGACCACGTACGGTGCCGTCTCGTTGCAGAGGTCCAGATCCTTCGTGTGCTGACAGTGGCTGACGCTCAGCCCGTGGCGCTTGGCCATCTGCTGGAACTGGTGACACTCCTTGAGGTCGCACCGGACCACCTGGCCGTCGTAAACCTTCCGCTGGGCGTGCACCGGCGCCAGGAACCCCCGCGCGTGTCTCCGGACGGCCACGATCCCGTTCTTCCGGTCCACCCAAACACTCTTGAGCTGCGGCGTCCTTTTGGGGCTTTCCCGTGCCGGCACCGGCAGGTCCTTGTGGTGTCGGGTTATGTGGACCTTCAGATTGCGCTTAAAGAGAACCATGGGACAGTGGGGACATTTCATCCTTCGCCTCTGCTCTTTGGACTCGGACTGAGATGACATTTCGGCCATTTCGGACGCTGAGGGAGGTGGCGAGTGAGAGGGGGACACCGGGTTTGCGGACGAGGATTCCTGCTCTTCGGAGGGTGTGCCTGTTGGAGCTTGATCTGCAGAGGATGAGGTGACCGACGTTTGCTGCCACGATGGTGCTGTTGTGGGCTGCCGCGGTGAAGGAGACGAAGCGGTTGTTTGCGGCAGCGATGGTGACGTGGCTGTGGCGGTGGTGTTCGGTAAGGTTTCCATAGGGTCGGGGGCCAGCTCCATAGCTGCAGTGGTTGGGGTCTGCAACTCAGGGGCTTGTGATGGAAACGATGTAGTTGTTGGCTCGTCATCCTGCGAGGATTTAGTTGTTAGAGCTTTATTAGAAGTGGACGTGGTTGTTACTGTAGTTGTCGTTTCTTGAGGCGAGGACTTCACTGTTGAGGCTTGCTTTGGCGAGGATGCGGTCGCTGTGGTTTGAAGCAGCAACAAATGTCCCGCTGTGCCTTGCAACTGAACGGGTGTAGTTCGCAGCAACGCGGGTCCAGCCGAGGTCTGTACCACAATGCCCACGGAAGGGGCATTCGCCGACGGCCGAGATGATGCTGTAGTCCTGTCACTATTCTGATCACCGGAACAAGCCTGTTTGAGATTTGCCTTATGTGTGAGACATTCGTCGCATCTTTTCAGATGCCTTATGAACACATTTTTCAAGACGACACTTTGATTACAAAAGCAACAGTGGTAGTGTGGCACGTCGCAGCAGTCCAACCCGCATCTGTATATTTGTATTCCTGAAAACCATAGAGCATAAAGCAAACGCCAACATTAGTGCAAAATGTGCTTTTACATTTAACAATCAATGCATAGTTAGCCTATTGGCTCTAACGGGAGAACCCTAAATCTGCCGCGTATCGTTGATAGTCCGGATAGCCTATGTGTGATCCACCTGCCTAATAAACAGCCAAATCCTTAAAAAAAACATTAACCCTCTTCAACAAGAGTGTGTTTCTTTACACATTAGTTCATATCAATAGACAAAAACCTTACCTTTATACGTGAGGACGTTTCTTGAATGGGTCTGAATGTGGGGCACTAGAGATGCGTAATCGCCTGCCTTCTTGCACAGTGAACACTTGTAAGAGTTACCCACTTCAACCATAGCAGGTTTGGTCATTCCAATAAAGGATTTTAAAGCCTGGTGGAAATAAAGACATATATTATTACATGCAAAGTTACCAAAGTAGCCCAAACCGTTCGTTTTAAATGCCGCTAGTTTATCATACCGTCGACTGATCCATCTTCGCCATGGCCAAGTTGTAATCGGTGTTATGCATCCTTTGTGTCTCTATGGTTTTGGGAAGTTGCAGACCAGCTACTTTGGAATTACCGCCACCTGCTGGATTGAAGTGTGTCGATCGTTGTACTTCCAAAGTGTTTTCAAATGGTCTGTAGGCCTACCACATAGCATTGTAGACCTGCAATGCAAGACAATGCACGCACCGTGTGGCTGCGTTCCTGAAAACTCGAAGCCAGTGCTTCCAATGTGCAGATTGGCATCTTGTTCAGGTTGGCATTTTGCATAGCACTATCCACAGTATGATTGTGTGTGTGTGTGTGTGTGTGTGTGTGTGTGTGAATGGGTGAATTTGAGGCATGAGAGAGCTCGAGCGGAAAAGCGCTATAAATAACCATAACTTTAGCGCCACGAATCAGTTCATACTATATCATTTTTTGTCTTATCTTGAGTGTACTGTAAACATACGTGTTTACGCCATTAAGTTGCAGTTGGATAGTACTGCAGTGAAATAAAACCTAAATAATATTCAAATAAATTATCATTGATATTGTTGTTTTTATTGCAATCATTTTAATGCTTGGCATTTCAACTTTACATGAAACTTCATGCTAGGCATTTCAACTTTACTTAAAACTTAATGCTAGGCATTTCAACTTTACTTGAAATTTAGTGTTATAGTAGTGTATAGTATACTATATTGCTTTAGACAAAAGTGTCAAATACCATTAACAAAAAATAATTGGAACACTTTGTTATTACTTTTGAAATCCAAAATGATAATGCTGTAATAATGTCATGACAATACTACTCAAAATCTCTGCCGTAACATCATTTGAAAATCATAGCCTAGGCCTACTGCCAAGAAGAGGTGTCAGCGCTAAATCAGAAGACTACATTCGAAGGCTAATAATTGATCAATTATTGGTTTACAATTTATTGAGATTGGGCCAAGCCTAAGACAAGGCCCACCCAGGCACCTCTGTAGACCCTAAAAACAGCAGTCGTGACCTATAGCAGTGTTTTTCAACCTTTTTTGTGCCACGGCACACTTTTGACACTTAAAATGTCCCACAGCACACTAACATCCTGTGTGGAGAAAAAATAAACATACCATAGTCTAAAACTTCAAATAATACACAGATATGACCTTATTATGGCTTCTATGCAAGACCTGCTCAATAAAACAAGCGCCCTCTGTTTCATTTGTAGGTGACTATATCTAATTTAATTGTTGTTATGAAATGGATATGTGATGATTCTGTGAATACTGGATATGGGGGCCCCGTTGTACAATGCCTGCATACCACAAATAGTGCAATCATACAATCAATGAGAGCATGTGGTTATAAATTCTTTGATGCAACAGTTGCTTCTCTGCACCAGTGAGTGACATTTGGGCATTTGGAAATTTTCTGCGGCACACCTGATGATCTCTCACGGCACACTAGTGTACCCCGGCACAGTGGTTGAAAAAGTACCCAGAGTAGAGTCTTAACTGTGGCAAAGAGTTTAGACATATGATGGAAACAGCATTGACTGTGTCTCAAGTTTAGAATGTAACAGTTATGACTATGTTGTGAATATGCTTTTATCACATACTGTTAAAACCACTGTCTCACACACAAGCACCTGTTTGTACACACAATTGCACCACAAAATCCCCCCCCCCCCCAACACACACACACAGACACTTACACTCCCACTTACATTACAAATAAACACAGATAGGGAGTATCTCAAATAGGCGTGGGCACCAATGCGAACGTTCAGCAGCTGCAATCAGTCAGTCACACACACACACACACACACACTCATAACTACACACGACACATACGCACCCATAATAACACACGACATGAGTGCTCACGCTGCTGCTAGTGTTGCTAGCTGCTGACTCTGTCACTGTGTCTGCCCAGGCCTCTTCAGCAGAGTCAGCACAGCAGCACCTGCCCGGGCCTTTTCACCGTCTACAGCACTTCTGTGACCTGACCCACACACTGCCACAGAGCACACACACACACAGGAAACCCACACACAGCTAATGTTCAACCGCACGCTGCAATCGGGAGGAGTGTGTGAGGAGTCTGTTTATTGTGTCGCCTCTCATTTAAAGACTTCAAGAAAGCTGTGTTGATTCAAAGATACGGGCACATTTGCATTCTTAAAGTTTGAAAAAGTTATTTACAAAGTTTACAAAAGTTTAAACAAAGTTTTACAAAGTTTAAAGCAAACACATGGTTGGCTATGCCCTGACCTAATGAATGAATTCAAAACGCATTGACAAGGCTTTCTCAATGCAATTTATTGCTTAATGGGATATATACAGTAAATATGTCCTTTAAAAATCATATATTGTATAATCATAATGGCCTGGATACATGATACTAAAAAGAAATTAAAGTGTGTTAAACTTTCACAGCCAATATGTCATAGAAACATAATGCAGTGTACAGTGTAAGCACAGTGTTTATTTACCAAGGTGTTGATTATGTAAATTGAGGACTAAGGATCCCTTTTACTAAAGCTCTTATTTACAGTCCCAAGGGATTGTGATATACTCTTAAAACAAATGTGTTGGAAACAACACAAACTGTGTTGTCCCTATCTGGACAAAGGGATGTGTTAAAAAAAAACAATGGAAGTTGTGTTATTTTCAACACATATTGTGTAACAAATAACAAAAGCAATATGTTGGAAATAGCACAAACGGTGTTGTCCCTATATATTTGGGCACAGAGATGTGTTGTTTTCAACACATTCCTTTTAAGAGTATACTGAGAGTAGGCTACAGTAAAGAGTGCTGCCTGGGTGGCTGACTGAAAATGGTTCAGGCTGAATAGGTGAGTAAGTGCATAGTTAGGAGCCCAGATAAGACCACCATCTTCACACACAGTGATCTCAGGCCCAATATGGTGAGGTGGAGAAAGTTCATCTTCTCATCTGTAGAGAGACAGAGAGAGAGAGAGAAAGAGGGAGAGAGAGTATAAGACTACTATGTTTCTTAAGCTTTAAGGATAATAGCAACACTTCAATTATGTGTGAGTCTAAATGGACAGAGCTCAATGACTATAAAAAAACATATGGAGAGAGCCCAATGACTATAGAGCCCATTTACTATAAAAAAAGAAAAAGAAAACATAGGCATCATAAGTTCATTTCAAAAATAAAGCAACAAGGAAAGAACTGTATTTGACCTGGTTTGACCCATATGGGTTGGATCTAGCCGGACCTAACTGATACGCCATTAACTACGCACAGCTCCAAAACGCACGTTTTATAATCCACATCCGATTTGAATATTAAATATATGGCAGTTCTCATTTTCACGAATGTTGGCATCATTTGTACCTCTCAGAAGGACATGATGTCATGTCGCCCATGCTTTATACAGTCAGCCACGGAGAGAGACAAATGTACTCTCCAAGGGCTATTGCTAAGTGTCTTACCTGTGTTTGTAAGACACTGGTTGTCTACTGGAAAACAAAAACAAAAATGCATCATTTGCATTGCACTGTTTGATTCATATTATTTCAGATGAGCAAGTCAACATTCTTTAGCATAGCCAACTGTACTTGATTAGTAAAGCATTCATTTAGACACCCACTTTCACTGGCAAAGATGTCCATTTCGCCTTGCTTGACTCGGCAGTGGATGGCCTTACATGTGGCTACGGCAACCAAGCCGTAACTGGACTCCCCTGTTGCCATGGTTGGCTCGGCTGGGACAGTCTCCCCTGACAAGAAGACTGATGCTGTAAGTGGCCCGGAGTCCTTCACCATGCAAGCTGTGGGACCATCTGTGTCCGCCTTGTGCAGATAGGCAGTGGCAACGACATCACTCTCTGTAGATGGGTAAACGGTGTAGTGCATTGGGTCTTGTTCTAACACAAGTTAGACCGAGGCTCTATCTAAAAGCACAGTCTCTATGTTTGGCAAATACTGAGCTGAGAAGACCAAACTGGACAAAGCAGTCATTTATACCCCAAGTGATTAGATCCTTAAAGAAATACCTGCCAGATAAAATTAGGTCATGACTCCTTCTGTATCTATGTTCAGCAGGTCTGAATAGTGATCTTTTTTAAAATTTAATTATTATTATTTTTTATCTCTAACACACTGAGGGCCTCTGTGTTACATTGGGGTACTGTGGACTGACGCTACACTGTTCTACTCACTGAAAAACAGTTTCCCTACACGGACAAAATACCTAACTAACTAACTAACCTAACTGGGCTTTAAAGGACCTACCAGACTGTGGAAATCAAACACCACTCAACTACTTCTGGGCCTACTGGAGAGCTGCCCTTTCTTGTATTGTTTGCCAATCATGGCAATTGTGTTATGATAATTACTAATTCACTCAACTAAATTTGGAAGTTTGTTTTTTCTTGTGTTGAATCTTACCTGGAAGGAGCCTAAGTCTGTTGCCATCTCCAAATTTTAGGAACTTCTCGCTCTTGTGGTTGACTGCGCAAAAATACACGGCAGAGTCGCTCGGTATGGATCCTTTATTTGTGAGCTTGATCCCGTCGTCATAATTAATCTGAACTCTCTTCACGGTGAACCGGTGGACGTCCACGAAGCCTTCATTAGGATGTTCGTCCCCCAAGTATGAGATTTGCTTTATGCAGACGGGATGTCGACCAGGCTTTTGCTGATACCAGAAAAAGTAATATGGCTTTTCGACTTGTGCGTAAAGACAGGAGAAATCAACTGCAGCTCCCATTTTCGACTGTATCTCCCAGTTTCCCTGGTCCAGAGTTTGGGAGACGGTATTTTCTAACAGAACCATGCAAAGATTATTCCATTAAATGTAAACAATCACAATAATTTACAACATAATCATAATGCTGAATCAACATGGACATGTAGCCTACTTACGATGTTGCAATATAACACAGGAAAACATCAGCAGAGTCAGGGACATGCTCACGAATGTTGCCGCTTATGTGTAGCGTTAGGGACAGAACAAGACTCAATGTCAATGGTAAGCAGCAGTCTTCCGGTTGCCACCTGCACTGCTCATCCAAAGTGATGTGAGCGCAGCTAGCGCACTTGGTTACAGCGCTGCCCAGCACTCCTAAACGTTGCCCTGTAAAGTTTCAGTTAGTGACTCAGTCTGTTGTTGACCTCATAGTTGAACAGGTAGGCTTAGCTCTCTTTAACCCGACGTGTGAGAAAAGTTAGTTTCTCTAATCGTAATGTGTAAACCTAATTGGAATAATCCACTCGCTTTTAGTTTATGTTTTTATTTTATTAATAATATTATTATTTTGCACGTCGTTAATGGAATGCATCTTTTCGTACCAGATGCTCTGCTAGTGCGTATATCTATGGTTAGCACGATAACCTTAGTGGAAGTTCTTGTAGCATTCTGATTGCTACAAGAACTAATTCTAATTGGTAAAGCATCTGTGACGCAACAGTCAGCAAGATTTTACAGAAAATCAAGATTCCAGGCGTCTCGAAGATTATCTTCTCTGTAAAACATACCTTCTGAAATCGACGTGAGGTTGAGTCAGAGACAAATCACCAAGATGAATAAAGCCGATTATTTGGCCTTCCCAGCCATAGTGAGCACTCCAGGCCAGTATATTCACATGAGAACAATGTGGGATGGTCACCATTACAAATATCATATGGACAGAATGAGAAATGGTAAGATGTCACCAATTCAGTCATTGCTAACATCTTTTCACTGTAGTCAAAACTAAGTTTATGCTTTGCTGTGCAGTGAAACCAATGGTTGACAACAAAGCTCCAAGAACCTACATACACTGTCACCTGAAAATGAAGAAAATTCAGGTAAGGGGTGTTTTTTATGTCATGAACTTTGTCACGAAAATTTCTGTCATCAGTGATTAAATGATAAAGCTTTTCTGAATCCTTGAACTAATAGTAGATAGGCACAACATGCCGTATTCCTCTGTCAGTGATATATCATGTTAGCCTGTACCTTGTAATATGGTGAGTGCTGCTATTGAACTGACTGTTCAGATGGAGCAAGAGCGACTGATGGAGGTGGAGAGGGACAACAGGCAGCTGGTCTCCAGAATCGCCCGCACCATGGCCAAAGGAGGCCTGGATAACTGGAACCAGGAGTACGATATGTTGACCAAGAACAGGTCTGTCCTCCTTATCAGCACCACTCACGGACACAGTGTAAATGTAAATCTATTTATATAGCACGTTATCATACGCAGTGGTCATTCAATGTGCTTTACATGTTATGACACAAGATTAGCGAAATGAATCTTGATTACACTGTAAAAAAAAAACGCGATCTCTGTGGACAGCCCAGGTAGCATAGCAGCTCTTTTCTGTTTAGATTTTGGAGGGGGGGGGGGGTCCTACCCGAAACTAGAAAGTTGCTAGGTCGGTAATCGCCTATAGAGGGCCGCTCAGACAATGGCAGAAGTGCCGTTCGTCATGTTATGAGGTCTTGTGCCATCAAAATGATTTTTGTTTGTTAAAAACTAGTGTCCTTCATATATTAATAATAATAAAAAAAACCTTGAACAAAAAAAATAAAAGATTTTGGAAACGTTATGTTAAGGTAAAAAAAAAAACTGTTAAGGGTGCCTTTCAAGCTGAAATGCATGTGGTGACGTGTGTCCATCATTTACCTGTAGTGGAACCACCGACCTGCGGAACAGGGAGCTGGTGAAGATCTCCCTGGAGAACCAGGCCGTCCTCAAGAAGATTAAGACCACCAAGCCCGTGTACGACCACAAGCACTGGCTCAACGACTTCAAAGTAAGGGGCAGGTGTATAAGTATAAGTATATATATATATATATATATATATATACTCTTTTGATCCCGTGAGGGAAATTTGCTCTCTGCATTTATCCCAATCTGTGAATTAGTGAAACACACTCAGCACACAGTGAACACACAGTGAGGTGAAGCACACACTAATCCCAATGCAGTGAGCTGCCTGCTACGCGGGGTGAGGGGTTAGGTGCCTTGCTCAAGGGCACTTCAGCTCATTCACTCAGTGACATGCTCATTCACTTGGTGCAAAACAGGTACAGTACATTAAAACAATAGCCGCTACAACACAGCTGACATGCCACCGGAAATAAATGAGCTGGCTGAAAGGCCTTCCAGAAAGAGACTAGCATATAGGCAATAGTTCAACAACAATTTTACATACTGAATTTTAACTGATGAACTGTTAAGTCTGTGTCCTACCTCAACGAAACAACAATGAAGGAAGGTCCCAGCTAGCAATGAAATGAAATGAATGAAACCTCAATGAAACGCTATCAAAGGCTGTTCTGTTGGTGATGTTAATTTGCCCAAGGTTGCTTTGTTGGTGTTTTTGTTTTTGATGATACATAGGCTTGGTTGTTGATTGACTGCTGTGGGAAATCTATAGCACTAGGAATTTAATACCTCTCCCATCTGAATTGTGGGCAGGCTGTCCAAGTGAAGTATCACCAAAAGAGAGAATGAGAATGCGACATCAAATTAAATCGGATCAGATCGGAGCTGGAAAGTTGATTGGCAGGTCTTCTAATTGGGCGTTGTGACCCTGCTCAAACTACATGATTAATTTGACAGGAATTTGGCCTTCATAAAGTCTGTCAGATCTTACCATCTATTTTATGAGCTAGAAACGGGTCAAAATTGCACCGTGTCTGGTTGGCATATGATTTCGATTGATACTATCACTGCTAATCCATATCTATCTCTATCTTTCTAGAGATAATAATGGCAATTAGGCAGAAATAAAAACACATCTCATGTCTCACTAAGATAAGATGACTGAGACATTTTTTGTGTTTGTATGTTTTCATTCAGGTGACAAGAGATTACATGAATCGGCTGAGAAAATATCCACATAACAATAATACGAAGGTAAGGAGGCATAATTAAAGGTTGCATCAGCGATAGTGCGGATACGTCACTTTTGTTGATGTTCAAACAAAACAGAGAGCTAGCTCGCTACTTACTCCCTTCCCCGTGCAATTGAAACTCTCCTACACGCCATCTCGTCGGTTATTGGTTGAAACACTTTATTTTGCTTTTGAGTGGTTGCCAACCCCTGTTGGTAGCTATTGTTTTTGTGTACAGATCTCGAGCCTAGGCTGCCTACAGAGACGCGTTTTTTTTTTTTTGAGGGCCTGCTTATGGGGCAGGCAGCTAGCGGATCGTTAGGAAAGATTAGATGAATGTGATCATTTATGTTTGGGCCTTTTTTGGGCCTGAAATCGCTGATACAACCTTTAAGTAACATAAATTGTTTAATATAGCACATTAATACAGATAAGAATAAATCATACTGGAAAATACTATCAGTGTTTCTGTATTATTATTGTTATGAATGAATCAGCACACTCCATGGTCAAAGAGACATTTGTCTAAAGTGTTGTCCTGTGCTCTCTGCAGGTGCGTCCTCTGGAATTGATTAACTGAGCGACATCCAGCAGCAATGCAGCAATTTACCCATCAGCAATTTTATTCGTTTTGTACGATGAGATGGAAGCAAAAGCAAAATCAATAAAATTATACTGTGCTTACCATAACAAACTCCATTTTGATATGTGTGTGTGTGTGTGTGTGTGTGTGTGTGTGTGTGTGTGTGCGTGCGTGCGGACAAGTGTATGTCCCAATGAGCAAATGCATAATGCAGGAGATACAATCCATAAATTCACGAAGGCTCAGACATCCACACACATGTTCCATCACTTCAGCACTAAGCCCACCTGCACAGGCCGAGAGAGGAGAGGAGAGGAGAGGAGAGAAGA
>NW_027468674.1:11267057-11269557 GCF_046254945.1 Alosa pseudoharengus | reverse complement strand
AGGAAGAGAAGTGAGACACACACACCACCACACACACCACCACACACATCACCACACACATCACCACACACACCACCACACACACCACCACACACATCACCACACACACCACCACACACACCACCACACACACCACCACACACATCACCACAGCACACCACCACACACATCACCACACACACCACCACACACACCACCACACACTTCACCACACACACCACCACACACACCACCACAGCACACCACCACACACATCACCACAGCACACCACCACACACATCACACCACAGCACACCACCACACACACCACCACACACACCACCACACACATCACCACAGCACACCACCACACACACCACCACACACACCACCACACACACCACCACAGCACACCACCACACACACCACCACACACACAACCACAGCACACCACCACACACACCACCACACACACCACCACCACACACACCACCACACACATCACCACAGCACACCACCACACACACCACCACAGCACACCACCACAGCAAGATCACAACACACACCACCACACACACCACCACAGCAAGATCACAACACACACCGCCACACACACCACCACAGCAAGATCACAACACACACCACCACAGCACACCACCACAGCACACCACCACACACATCACAACACACACCGCCACACACACCACCACAGCAAGATCACAACACACACCACCACAGCAAGATCACAACACACACCACCACAGCAAGATCACAACACACACCACCACAGCACACCACCACAGCAAGATCACAACACACACCACCACACACACCACCACAGCAAGATCACAACACACACCGCCACACACACCACCACAGCAAGATCACAACACACACCACCACACACACCACCACAGCACACCACCACAGCACACCACCACACACATCACAACACACACCGCCACACACACCACCACAGCAAGATCACAACACACACCACCACAGCAAGATCACAACACACACCACCACAGCAAGATCACAACACACACCACCACACACACCACCACAGCAAGATCACAAGAGAGCAAGACAGACACACACACCACCACAGCAAGATCACAAGAGAGCAAGACAGAAAGAACACAAAGCAGGGAGACACTATCAAAAGAAAGCAAGAGGAAAAGGGAAATGAGACTGAAAAAAGAGAAATGTGTGTGTGAGAGAGAGAATAAAAAAGAGAGAAAAAAAGAGAGAGTGATTGTGTTTAAGTGTGTGAATGTGTGTATGTGAGTGTGTGTGTGTGTGTGTGTGTGTGTGTGTGTGTGTGTGTGTGTGTAATTGTGTGTAATTGTGTGTTTTGTTTGTGTGTGTGTGTGAGTGTGTGTGTGTGTGTGTGTGAGGGGAGCACCTGCTAGTAGCCGTAGGGGTGGGCAGCATGGCGCTGGCCGAGTAGGCCGCCTGGAAGATCCGCTGCTGCATGACCCGTCTGGACATCTCCCGACACAGCACCGGTGCCACCCGCTTGGACCGCAGCTTCTTATGAACACACAGGAAGTTCACCTCCACCGTCTTCAGCTCCCTGTGGGACAACCATTACAGTGTTTTCTTCAGAGTGGTTGTATGCACATCCCACCTGACTGAGGCCAGGTGCAGGACAAAAAAGGCTTATCAAGGAAAGAAGAGTAGTTGTCCGCACACTGCAATCTCCCAGAAGAACTACATTTATTGAGTTAAAAACATAACACAACGTTTCGACCCACCAGGGTCTTCATCGTGCCTGAGATTGCAGTGTGCGGATAACTACTCTTCTTTCCTTGACAACCATTATAGTGGACACCAGTCAAAAACATGCTGAGCTAGTCATCAAAAGACATGCAGTTGAAATGCAGTTTGCGTCTAACCAGAAGTGCAAAAAAGCAGAAAAGTGCAATGTGATATATACGATATAGACAGGTGGTGCATAGACAGGACAGGAAATATAGTGAGAATAGGAGTCATGATTAGAAACCTTGTAGTTAGAAACCTAAAGCAATATCATGATCATGGCGTCGGTAAAGATTATACCCACGGCTGTGATGACCTGCGACAGTCGGCCTCCAGCCTCGTACCGATGGCCGAGAGTGACACAGCCGTGGGTTTACCCTTTACCAACCCCTCTTTCACCCGTGGTGTACGGTTTCAACATATCCTATCGATTTCATACTGAGGACACAGCTGCTCACGTGTCATAGGCGTGGATGGTAGAGGGGATGGCGCTGATGAAGCCCACCAGCTTCTGGTTGGAGTTCACCCGCACCCCACAATGCCACTGGCACAGCCAGCCAGGCGGGCACAGGGCCCTGTGGCACAGAGAGGAGGCACAGATGGACAGAGAGAGAGAGAGAGAGGGAGAGAGAGAGAGAGGGAGAGATGTCAAAAGAGCAAAGGAAATGAGGAGTGATCACAACACAACATAACTGGGAGAAACGAAGACACTGAGGTGGTCATTGCCATTCTAGCATCTACATCGACATTAATTCGT
>NW_027468674.1:11252057-11257057 GCF_046254945.1 Alosa pseudoharengus | reverse complement strand
TATTTTTTCTCAACTTGGGTGTTTTCACCAAGATACAGTTCTCCGTGCACCATCTTGACCCTGTCTATAAAAATCTCTAACCAAATAAAAACTACCATAGATTTAAATTCTGAGAAATATATTAAATATTAAAACAGGCTGTAGGCTACTTGCTACATGGCTCTATAAGCGTTATAATAAATTGCATGCTTACACTATTGCTTTTCAGCCTCATCCAGCATTCAATCTGATATAAAAATGATAACATTTTATTGTCTTTTTCAGCTGCATCATGCTTTGACCTGAAACCTATTTTGATTTTGAAGAATGCATGGCCTTTTTAGTTTTTAATCCAACAACGCTGCCTGCTGTTATTGATTATCCAAGACCTACTCATTAAAGTTCACCTTAGTTGGTCTCACTCAAAGATCTAGAGAAGATAACATTTGATTGTTGACTGTGAATGGCAGAAATACAATTAATTAAACAAAAAAGTGTTAATCATCACTCACTTGATTAGTCTCTCTCAGTGGACAGGTTAATATGACAAAGTTTGATTGGTCACAATATGTTGTCTAAACCTTACGGCGCCCCCTATTGGTCTATGTGAGTTCTTCTACGAATATCACTGCCCACTGATAGTAACTGCTACTGATCCCTTTCTTCAATTTGTCTAAAGTGTTCCTGAGCATATAGAGTAGCTAAAACATTTACAGTATAAATGACTCAGTTATGACCGTAACAGCATTAAAAATACCACAGCCCCTTCCAAGGATCTGCAGCAGAGGCTTATGGGTAATGTAGTCTTCAGGCTTTCTGGGGGGACGCTTTCTTGGTGATTGAGCTGTGTGAAGGTGTGAGCTTGACGTGGATGAAGAGGGTGGACGGGGACAAGCTGCTGCCGTCCTCCTTCAGCAGTCGGACGTGTCTGTAGCCTGCAGAGACCGGAGAGGGACACACAGAGAGGAGGATTAGGGCACAGGCGCACACACACACATATGCATACACACACACACACATATGCATACACACATACACAAACACACACATATGCATACACACATACACACACACACACACACACACACACACACTCACATATGCATATACACACACACACACACTCACAGTCTCACACACAAACACATATGCATACACACACACACACATATGCATACACACACACTCACATATGCATATACACACACACACACACACACACACACACATACACACTCACACACACACACACACACACACACACACACACACACACACATATGCATACACCCACACACGCACACACACACACACACACACACACATATGCATACACACACACACACACACACACACACACACACACACACATGCATGCACATGCACAGACACACACACTCCATGCACAGGGACTCACCAGTGCGCATGCTGGTTAAGGGCAAGGTGAATTGTCCCAGGAAGTCGTTTCTGGAGGTGAAGTCGTGATCCTCCACCACAAAGCGCACCAGGACCAGGTCAGGGACATGCAGCTGGAACTTAAAGGTGCAGTCCCACCGAGGGTTAAAACCTGATGGAGGGAGGAAGAGAGAGAGTATAATAAGTATAAACCCTTTCAACAAGGTAAACACAAACAATGCTTGAACATTCTATTTGGGCCCCAATCTCCTTTTCTCTGCATTAAGATAACATATGGAATGTTAAAAAGGAAGTCTTGTGGGGCCAACTATGATGCTGATAAAGGAACTCTCTTGAAAGGGTCCATATATACTCTTTTGATCCCGTAAGGGAAATTTGGTCTCTGCATTTATCCCAATCCATGAATTAGTGTAACACACTCAGCACACAGTGAACACACAGTGAGGTGAAGCACACACTAATCCCGGCGCAGTGAGCTGCCTGCTACAGCCACACTCGGGGAGCAGTGAGGGGTTAGGTGCCTTGCTCAAGGGCACTTCAGCCGTTCTTACTGGCCGGGGTTCAAACTGGCAACCCGCCGGCTACAAGTCCGAAGCCCTAACCAGTAGGCCACGGCTGCCCAGTGAGAGAGAGAGAGATAGAGAGAGAGAGAGAGAGAAAGAGAGAGAGAGAGAGAACCCATGAGAAAGTTGGCACAAGCAAACATGAAACCAAATGTGTCTCTCATTTGTGTAGAGGGTGGAAGGAAAAACATGTTTATTCACTCACTTACTCCTTTTTGTTCGACTTATCTCACACCCGCTAGAAAAGAGCACCTGTCTGATGTAAGTCTCCTAGTAGCACTCTGCGCCAGTATGTTTCTGAGCTTTTTGCCTTTATTTGTGAAGAGGCTGACAGGAAGGAAGTAAGAGAGAGAGATGAGCTGGGATCGGGAAATGACCCGGGTCAGACTCGAACCCCGTGGGCACCTGTCCAGATAGCAAGAGGCTGGCGGACCACTGTCGGTCCATTGGGGGCATAGCTGGCAGTCCGCTGGCGAGTTGCAGACAAATTGCCCAATATGTTGCCACTATTGGTCTAAAATCTTTTTCATTTGTTCAGTTATACTCCATATATCATTTTATTAACTGGCTGGTTTGTAGCCAGGCTAGCAGTTGGCTGTTTTTTAGTCAGGCTAGCAGTTGACTGGTCTGTAGCCAGGCTAGCAGTTGGCTGGTTTGTAGTCAGGCTAGCAGTTAGCTGGTTTGTAGCCAGGCTAGCAGTTGGCTGGTTTGTAGCCAGGCTAGCAGTTGGCTGGTCTGTAGTAGCCAGGCTAGCAGTTGGCTGGTCTGTAGCCAGGCTAGCAGTTAGTTGGTCTGTAGCCAGGCTGGCAGTTGGCTGGTCTGTAGTAGCCAGGCTAGCAGTTTGGCTGGTCTGTAGTAGCCAGGCTAGCAGTTAGTTGGTCTGTAGGCAGGCAGTCGTGGGCAAGTGTGGCATGTAGTAGTACCATTGTTGTCGATACGGTGCGTCTTCTTGTTGTTGTTGTCTATGGGCGCTCCGTGGGTCTCCACCCACACGTACGGGTCCACTATGGAGTTGGGTTTATCTTGGGGCGACTTGGGCAGCTGCTGGGCGGAGATTATCTGCCAGTACAAAGGACAAGAGAAGAGCGTTACTACCAGAGTTTTTTTTTTTCATTTCATTTCGGCACTGAACACAGTGGTTCTATTCAGGGTCAAAATGAATTGTCATAAGAAAATTATGGTCATATATATATCAGTTAAGGAAACTTTGTGCACATCCCAGGTGCTGAACAAAAAAGTTGTTTTTTTTTTAGAAAAAAGTTCGCACACTCCTTGGTACTCTTTTTTGAGTTTATTTTCTCATCCCAGGTGCTGAACAAAAAAGTTGTTTTTTTTTAAGAAAAAAGTTCGCACACTCCTTGGTACTCTTTTTTGAGTTTATTTTCTCATTATTTGGCAGATGACGTCATCTGCCAAATAATCAGAAAATAAACTCAAAAAAGAGTACCAAGGAGTGTGCAAACTTTTTTCATATATATATTAGCACATTGCTATTTTAGCTGCTTGGCAGCAAAGAAATTTAGACCAGTATTACATGTGCACATGCATGGGAGACAAGTTTCAAACTTACATCCATAACACACCCCCACATACCACATACCAAAACATACACAAGGGGTACAGTATCTTCACGATGATCAAAACTGAATTGTGGTGAATTCAGAACATTGACAATACTTTAGGTCTGGTTCAGCATATGGTAAGCTGTGGAATGCTCAGAGACGTAGTCAGAAGAGAAGCTTTTAGTCTCTTTCCGACCAAGTAGTTACAGGAACGTAGTTATAAGAACAGTCCACTTCTAAACAGTTCTACTAACTACTCTCCCCCAAAACCGGTTCTGCCATTTGCATTCACACTGGCCAAGTGGCCACAGGAACTGGTTGCCCATTCAATTGCATATTGCCCATTCAACTTGGGTTGACAGTGGGCGTGACTTATAAGTTGGACCAATCAATGTAGACCTAGTCACTAAGGGTTCCTATGCGGGGAAAAGGGAAAAGACCCTGCTCTAGCCTAGAAATCTAGACGCCCCCTAGCGGCAGCAAATGTAATTTGCAGCCAAGGTAGTCTAGCAACTCTCTGTTGGCTTGCGAGCTGGAAAAATAAAACTTCTATCAGGCCAATCACATCATGTATAGAGTCGGCGACGGTTTCTGTGTGAATTTCCTGCTACTTGAAAACAAAGAAGATGGATGCTGCTGTTGGCGAACAGCTGTCTTTGAATCGCTATAGCTATAGCTTGATGTGGGTCTGGCTCATCAGGCCAACCCTGCACTGGAGTAGGAGCTGAAAGAGTTACAGCTACTCCCTTGGAGAGAACCTCTAATAGGCACATTCCACAGCTATAAGCAGTGGACCTAGATGCCAATCCAAGTGGTTTCCATGGACACCGGCGACGGACGGCACTCACGCGAATGGTCAGCAGGACGGGGCTGTGTCCAGGCCCCCCTCCGGTGTTCTCCGGGTTGAACTCGGAGTCGGCCTGGCGCAGAAAGCCGGGCTTCAGCACGTAGCCGCAGCCGCCGTTGGTCAGGAACCGGCCCTGGTTCAGATCCATGGGCTCACCTGGCGTCTGGAAGTTCAGAGCGACTGCAGAGGAGAGGGACAGGAAGGATGGAACAGAGAGAATGATGTCAATGAAAATAAAGAAACACACAACGTTGGGTAGGAGGGTGGGAAGTATAATGGCCAACAAGAGAGAGGAGTAAGGGAAACAGAAAGAAAAAGAGACTCAGAGGGAGCGAGAACTAGGGGCGCGTCTAGATTTCTAGGCTAAGTGAGAACAGGACTGAAGGGGGATTTAGGGATAATGTATTGAGCACCCGTCATTATCGGAAAATAAGTCCCGACCGGGTAAACAGGTCTTGCTTCGTCCTGAAGGGACTTATTTTCTGATAATGATCAGCATTTTTACACATTATCCCGCTTATTACACGGCTATTTGCCTAAACGGAAGAAATAAACTCCGCATGATATGACCTTTTTACATTTATTTGTTACCGTTTCATCGTGGCTTTTGCTGAGAAACAATTAGTTCGCAAC
>NW_027468674.1:11177057-11239557 GCF_046254945.1 Alosa pseudoharengus | reverse complement strand
AGATGGATATAAAGCAGGGTTGGTAAGAACAAAGGAAAGATTAAGAGGATAATGCAGGGAATGATAAACAGATGTAAGGTAGACGGATGAGTGGATGGACAAAGGAACAGATGGAGAGAAGACTAAAAAAACAAACGAAGATGGTGATGCACAGTAGAATCAGGGAGAAGACACACCAGCACAGAGAGACAGTGATGTAGAAGAGGAACGCAGAGGGATGAATTAAAAACAGGATGCATTCAAAGTAAGACAGAGACAGAATTCATGGAGAGGGACAGAGAGAGAGAGAGAGAGAGAGAGAGAGAGAGAGAGAGAGAGAGAGAGAGAGAGTCCAAATACGCGGTGGAGGACAAAGAGAGCGATGGAAATTCTGAGAGTAAAATGTAAATATGTGTTTTCAATATAGACACATGGGTGAGACTGTTTGACACCATTTTTACGATTAAATAGACAAACGCTTGCCGAGAGACCGAGAGAAGAAAGACTGTTTTAACCCAGGCTGAATTACTATTCTGTTAACAGGCAAAATAGAAAGAGGCAGATATTTGCATTATGGGTTTGGAGTCTAGGACTGGTATGGGTCTCAGTCCATTGGCTACATACACACACACACACTAGCTCCTACAAAACACCTAGCCAACAGACCATAATAAACATGGACTCTGCATAGCATTCTGCTATGGCACACACAAAGGTGTGGTCTCCCCTGACCATCTGGTCAGTTTTGTGTTGTGCAGTTGGGTGGACATTAATAACATTTATTAAACAGTTACTATGTCATGCACCATCACACACACACACACACACACAAAGAGCAAATAAGTCTTTTCACGTATAGGTGAAATTATGTTTGCTCTTGTTTCAGTAAACACTGGTGTCCATAATTTATTTCCATTTTGTTTTCCCTGACAGGTCTTGTTAAAAATGTTTCTGATTCATTAAGATATTTTTACATGGCTACGTTTGCAGATCTTTAATTAAACTGCTCTCAGCAAACAGTTACATTTCTCAAAACGTACACTAGTTTGGTTGACTAGATTGCCAGATTTTGGATTTACCTGAATGTATCATTCCATATTTCATCCCACAACGCAAAAATGCTTACCTACACAAATACAAATAAACAGACAAACACAAACCCACAAACATATACAAGCATAGGCATACACATGCACAAACACACTCTATTGAGTGAAACCCAACACAAGGTGAAAAAGAGTCAGCGGATCTCCCTCAGACATGTGTATGTGCCACACACACACACACAAACATTTGTGGATTCAGGGCACATATTTTCAGGGCTTAAGAGACAACCTGTCATTTATGATCAAGGCCAAGGCGGGGTTTTCACACACACACACCCTCCTGTTGGAGGTCTGTAAGCAGGGATCCCATACAAGCATTCACACAGATACACACAGACACAGACACACACACACACACACACACACACACACACACACACACACACACACTACAACTACACACACAGACACATAAACACACACAGTCTACAACTATACACACAGACACACACTACTGCTAGTGGTCTACAGGCAGGGATCCCATACAAGCACACACACACACACACACACACACACTACAATTTACACAAGCACACACACACACACACACACACACACACACACACACACACACTTGAGGCTTGAGGTCCTGCCCTCTAACCACATCACTGAAAACAAGCATCACTCGTTAGAGCGTCATCAGTTGAAGACTGCGCTGCTATGTAAAGACCTTTGTAGGGCTGCTCGCGAGCGGCCAGTGATTATCCACTGAACACAGGATGGACCCATTTCTGCGGCTTACAGAAATCATACGCCTCAATTAGAGCTGTGCGGGTTGTACCACTTACAGTAAGGCGATGCCCCCCCCCCCCATCTGAACTAAAAATAGTCCGGCCCTGTAATGAGAGCTAGCCTTGTGGCCACTAGGCTGATGTTTCTTGGGCGTCTACCACTGCCTAAATTAGGGGGGGGTGAGAGGGAGGCCGCCCACCTCCTGAGAGGCAGGGAGTCTCCGTGGAGCCTCTCTGTGGAGTCCTTTGTGCTCTCCGAGTCTCGACACTGCCAGCAGGGCTTAAGTCCCGGAGGCGACTAGGTACAGCGGTGGTATCGGTGGTAACGGCGGAGCTTAAGAATCCTTTTGTAACAGAATGAATTTCCCCTCCATTGTGTAGTGAGCGAGTTCCAATGAAAAAAAAAGTCTCTTCTCAGAAAGCTCTTTTCTGACGGGCTCTTCACGAGAGTGAGCACGGCAGCGTTTAAAGCGACGACTGCGAGCTGGCTGCAGTGCAGGCGTACGCGTACTTGTGCAAAATCTACGCAACAAGAACATGTGGTTTTTCGATTTAGCAACAACAATTCGATAGATTCTCCAAAGAATAGACTCTTTATAGTCCATGCAAAGAATATATTCGCGGACGGTAGCTATCTAAAGAACAAAGAAGAGAAAGCGGCAAAACGAGTATACAATTAACAACACAGTTATAACCAGTTAAAAACAACACAGTTATAACCAGTTAAAAACAACACAGTTATAACCAGTTAAAACAACACAGTTACAATCATCAGTTCAAAGGTGTCATTCGTTTTCAGTTTGAGTTTCATTTCAATGGCGGTTGCACTTCCACAGTCAGGCCAACTCATTCATAGGCAGGTGATCTCAAGTGTGCTCCTTGGGTCACTTAGAGTCCTAATGTCTGACCTTTTTAACACTACTTACTCACACACACATGCAAGCACACACACACACGCGCGCTGCTCACACACACAATTGCTCAACTGTGCACATCCTCCTAGTTATGTGCTAACTCAGATTTCTGTTCTCTGTTCAACCTACTGACACAGTCCCACACAATGTCTCCACCCAAAAATGCACACACACACACAATTGCACACACACACATTAGATTAGATTAGATTAGATTCAACTTTATTGGTTTTCGATTTAGTATACTGTAGACACACACACACACACACACACACACACACACACACACACACACACACTTATGCATACACAAGTACACACACTTACTTGACATATCATTAGATCTACACATATACACATATAGGGAAAGGATTCTAACCCTTTTACTAACATGAAATTCAAGGACTCTGAAGTACTTTTGTAGCGATAAGTACACTACATTACATTGTACACACACACACACACACACACACACACACTCACAGGACTGGCGTGACTTGGCCCTGCTGGAGGTCTTGTTGGACTCGCACCAGACGGTCACCCCGTCGTCGAGCAGCTTCATCATGCGCCGCCGTTGCCACCGGGGAGAGCGCACCTTCATCATGGCCGCCCCCTGCAGCATCCGCCTCACATCATCATCCTCATGCACACCTGAGAGAAGGAGAGAGAGAGGGAGAGAGGGGGGAAAAGAGAGAGAGGGAAAGAGAACAAGAGGGAAAGAGAAAGAGAGAGAAAGAGAGTGAGAGAGCGAGAGAGAGAGAGAGAGGGAGAGAGAGAGAAAGAAAGAGAAAAGAGGGAGAGAACGAGAGAGGGAGAGGGAGAGAAAGAGTGTAAGAAAAAGGGAGAATGAGAGGGAGGGATGAAGGTAAAAAAAGACATAAGCCGTCAGACACAGATATTTCACATCAGCAGGATATTACAACAGCAGGAGATGGGGTATTATTGAGTATCGGGAATTTACTGTTACCAGAGGGTTATACTTTTGAATTGACGTAGCGAGAGAGAGAGAGAGAGAGAGAGAGAGAGAGAGAGAGAGAGAGAGAGAGAGACACAAAAAAAGAGAAAAGAACAAGACAGAGAAGAGAAGAGTCTACATTCTGTCTGTAAATGAAATATATTTCTGCATAATTCATACAAGTCCTGTATTTTTCATCCTGTTTGTCTTGGTAGTGTTTGTTCTGTATGCATGGGAGACAGAGAGAGACAGAACACAAACACGGAATGAGAGAACCCTCTTATGAGAGGAGCCAGGGCAGAGACCAGGCCAGGGAGACGCCAGAGACGAGGGAGAGCGAACACCAACGTCAACGCTAATCTCAACATACTCCAACCCAGGCTCAGCACAAAGTACAGGGACAGCAGCAGCATGGACACCAACATGTGTGTGTGTGTCCGTCCATGTACGTACATGTGTTTTATGTGTTTGTGTTTCTATGTCCATGTGTGTGTGTGTTTGTGTGTGTGTGTGTGTGTGTGTGCGTGTGTGTGTGTGTGTTTCTGTGTAAATGATGTCTGGATAGAGAGAGGTCTGTGACTGAGCAGTGAGCGGACACCAGTTAGAAACCTCTAACACCATCACGAGGAGTTGCCTCAGGGGCCTGGTCATCAACACACAGCTCTGAGAGAGAGAGAGAGAGAGAGAAAGAGAGAGAGAGAGAGAGAGAGAGAGAGGGAAAGTGAGAGAGAGAAAAAGAGACAGACTGAGAGAGTGTGAGTGAGCTAGCAAAAGAGAGAGAGAGAGAGGGAGAGAGAGAGAGAGAGGGAGAGAGAGAGAGAGAGAGAGAGAGAGAGAGAACAAGAAGAAAGTCTGAACATCGCTTACACAGCAACCCTCCCAGGTTCTCCCTCTAATCATGTGGAGCACAGCTTATCACTTCCAACAGGCGTGGGCAAAACAAAAAACAGTGAATACAGCTCTCCTGCCACTGCCCATTCTCTTCAAACACACGTGTGCAAAACCGCACTTCACAGACTCACTCGAGAGCTGTACAGAGTGAAGTGAGGTAAACACAACAGCTCAAGCCTCTGTCCTGACCAGTGGTGGTTTAATCAATCACTGGTGGTGGGTGAGTCAGTGACTAACTACCTAACACAGAGCTCTGAACTGGCAAGCCTCCCAGAAGAGAGAGAGGAAGAGAGAGAGAGGAAGAGAGAGATAAAGAGAGAGAAGAGAGAGAGAGAGGAAGAGAGAGGCGTTAATGATTAAAATCCCTTTATTGAACTATTACATAGTTCAAGGTCTCCCACCCCATTCCGAGCCGTGGCCTACTGGTTAGTGCTTCGAACTTGTAACCGGAGGGTTGCCGGTTCGAACCCCGACCAGTAGGCATGGCTGAAGTGCCCTTGATACCTAACCCCTCACTGCTCCCCAAATGCCGCTGTTGTAGCAGGCAGCTCACTGCGCCAGGATTAGTGTGTGCTTCACCTCACTGTGTGCTGAGTGTGTTTCACTAATTCACGGATTGGGATAAATGCAGAGACCAGAATTTCTCTCATGGGATCAAAACAGTATATATACTTATACTTATAATTACTTACTTATAGTAAAGAAGCAGCAAGTACATAACTGCATCACCAAGTAAGTAACGGACTACCATTATTATCAAGTGTATAAGGTTAGAGAGAGTCAGAGTCTGTCAGAGAGAGAGAGAGAGAAAAGAAGAGAACAAGGCAAAGGCAGGGAGGGAGGGAGGGAGGGAGAGAGTGGGAATAGTGGAAGGCTGAATGAAAACATTGTCTCATCAGAATGAAATGGTCTAGCAGGCCTGTCAGTCCTCTGTCCACTGTGGTGTAAACATTTACACGTTCATGTAAACCCAGCCCATACCATATGCTATGCTAACTGCTCGATGAACTGTCTTGTGTTCTAGAACTCTCCTCGCGGTGACACAAAACTGACAGCACAGCATGCTTTAAAAAGTGACCACAACTGAGCCTTATCAAAACAACTTGAAGATGAAACAACACTTAGCATGATACCGCCCCTCAGTCTTTTTAACAAGGCATCTTCTACTGTCATTCCTATTGCATCCTATCCTACATCACCGGTTAGAGAGTGTGAATAATTCAACAATTTGCTTCATTCAGTCCTAAATAAACCTTGTAAGTGACAGACTTTCACTTTATTCCAGGGTGTTTTTATCTGCCAGGCCCACTTGAATCCTTGGCTTAGGGATAGTTAGTTAGCTTAGAGCCCCCAGAATAGCACAACGCTGAGTGAGAGGCCAAGCACGGAGAACCCAGGAGGACAGCAGACAATCCTCAGAGAGATGGAAACTATTCATCGGCTCCTCACTGCCCGGCGTGTGTGTGTGTGTGTTGTGTGTGTGTGTGTGTGTTGTGTTTGTCTGATTTTGCATGGTGAATGTTAACTATGTGTGTGTGTGTGTGTGTGTGTGTGTGTCTTTCTGTCTGTGTGTGGTGGCCTGTTCTTGCATGCCCTTCAAGTCCCAAACAAACACAAACACAAACCTCTTCAAATCTCCTGTGTGCCACCACAACACCCAATATGTTCTACTGTGTTTGTCAGACTTGGTAAGGCCATGAAAAGACTGCCATGGTGGATGCCATGTTTATACTATAGCCTGTCAGTGGTGCAGACTTGACTTTGACTGGCTGGCGTCAATTCCAGAAATCAAGGCATTTGTATTGTGCATAAGATAATAGGGGTAGCCTTTTTTGGCCAGAGCTCACTTTGTAAAGAAACTTTTGTCTGAATGTGACTACCCTGGTTAAAAATAAATAAATAATAATCTTTGTAAGTGGCCTTAGCACAAAATACATTTTCCCTACAACCCGGGTGTCTTTGCCAAAAGGTTTCTGATAAGCCTTGTGATAACGTTTTTCCCTTGAGCTGTGTGGACAAAAACAAGGATGCACTCTTGATGTGAGTTATCTTTGGAAAAACAGACGGAACTCTTGCTGGGCTTTCAAGCCTAGAATCGTAAATGTAACCCAGTGGAAAGGGCTGATTGTGTGCAACCGATACCCTACAAACAAAACATCAAATATACAACAGCAAAACGTTTGCAAGTTTTCCTTCTAATTCTTCCACATTTGCTTTAATGTTGCATTTTAATTCAGTAAACAAAGTGAGAAAAGTACAACAACAAAAGTTTATACTGAAGTAAATATTGCACAAAGCTCATGTAAACACACCAACACATCACTCCGTATCTCTTTCCAATGCTACAACGCTGATACAAAAAGCTGATTACTGTTACATTAAAAAACAGAGATAGTGAAGAGTCGTCGTTTCAAACAAGTGCCCTTGGGTCTCTTCAAATCACTGTATTACATAGTAACAAAGGTTGTGCACTTTCACATGATGGCCCTGCAATACTAGCATGCACCAGATTGTGACAGTGGCCTACTACTATGCCCTTAAATAAATAAAAATACAAGTGTTAGATTTAGATTTTAGAACTGACATTCTAAATGACTACAAATGATTAAATATTGCAGGATATAAGATACACATATTTGAGTGTTTTGTTACAGGAAATGAATTATGAATTTCAAAATTAAATTGTAATAAATATAAAAATAAAATGCTTAAATAGCGAGATGGTTGTCGCTTTAGCGGCGAACCCTGAGGAAGCTCTTCATGCTTCGTCTGATGACCATCTGATCTCAGTGGATTCTGCCCTGGGTTTGTAGGTAAGTGAGTTGCTGCAGTGGGATCCATATGGCAGTGAGCAGTGTGTGGGGGAATAGCTATGCGACCCACACCCTGAGGTTTGCCTTCTGCTCCTCAACTGTTATTACTGCAGCCTGATGCGCTCATTAGAAAGTGGGTTCAAAAGTCTAGCAGTTACAGATCCGGGCCTCTTTAATGGCTGGGTCCAAATATGCATGTACACACACACACACACACACACACAAAAACACACACAGGCACACATGGACACACAGATGCAGACCACACACACACACACGCACGCATGCACGCACGCACACACACACAAATAATGATACAGACCAATTCACTCACTCATTCAAAAACCCTCTTTATAGTGGTGACAAATGTAACCCAATATTTGTTGGACATCTTCACGAACAAAATAAAACAGCATGATTTCATTTTCACTTTCTTGGAGTATCATAATAAGTCAATCCCTTTTAATAGCATCCAGCATGATCCAGCATGTTTTCCTCCCAATTTCAAGCACATACTGCATTGTGTGGTTTATGTGTGTGTGTGTGTGTGTGTTTGTCTGTCTATAGTAGCAGGCCTACAACTATCGAGATTAATTTTACAGACTGACCAGTATAGTCTCTGTGTCAGTCAACCACCTCAGTGTATAAATATCAGGCCAAGTGCATCCTAAAAATGTACCTCAGAATATGTCTTTTTGACAAAATCTGTTCAGTTCTTTATGAAGTGAAGATCCACATTTCTTTTCAGCAACAATCTTAGAGTATGGTAAAGTCATAACACTGCCATGATCATGAAAACAAACAGCATCAATGATGTTTTCAGTCAACATAAGAAATGTTTTGAAACTTTCGATTTGATAATGTCAATGGCCTTCAGGAGCAATCTTCTGTTCGCTTAAGTTGTAAATGTTTGTTTTAGTTAATAATAATAATAATAATAATAATAAGCAATAAGTTAAGGGGTGGTATTAAGATCGTCTTGGTAGTGTATAGGTCTAATTGAGTGCCTGTCACTTTAAGACGTTTGAGGGAAGGCTGCTGATGTGTGGATGCAATTCATAACATTTTCTACATAGTTAAAATAAAGGTTCACGTACTTCTCCTTGGGACAGGCACTTTTGAATTTTGGAAAACAATTTTCCATTTACATCGGGATTTTGCAAACATTCAGTGTCAGTCAATAAAATGAGCCCTTCAACGAAATTGACAAGCAGCTGTAAGTAGGCTAAGCATGCTAAATTCGTTAGCTTTGAGATACTGCTTGATTTCATAACTTAGTTTAGTCTCTTCAATGTAGCCTACTATGTTGTGATAAGACCTTAGCAGAGTTCACTTCAATGCAGCAGTTTTGAACAAATTTGCGCAGCATGGTCAGGATGCTAAGCGGATTTAATAGCAATTTAGCCAGACGTCTTCTATGCAATGCTTCTATGTGGCAACAACAATCCTTCAACAATTGTGAATATTTTGTTAAATGCACATGCAGAGGAGTGGCAGCAGGCTACGAGAGAGAGCTGGGCGGGGCAAAGAAAGGCGCAGCTCAATGGCAATGCAAGGATTTGACCTTATATTTAATTTAAATTAAATTAAATTAAACATAGAATATTACTCTGTGACGGCCGATTTTTATTTTGTGGCGCCCCGCCACAGATTAGTCAATGTATGGGAAACACTGTAATTTGTATGAATAGATGATTAACACAAACAAGTTAAAATATATTTCCTACAAGGAGCTGAAACCACTTGCACTAAGCTACTACACCCAATAACTTAGGTTTACTTCCCAGATATGATAGCACACATTTTGGCTGAAGTCTGGCATATGTTTGGTATTTTTGGGTTTGTTTTGGCATAGAAGCGGCAAAGTAAATGCTTTAGGCTGAACTGTGGCAAGATTGTGGTTTACCATAATAGATAAAAAGGCGCCAGCGGTAGATAACTAGTTATGGCATATGTCTGGTTAACCAGATGAATGGACAGTTTACTGACGAGCAGGACGGTTTACTGACGTATGCAGGTGCGTTTGGCGACCTTGTGGTTTGCCAGAAGACTGATCAAAGACCGGGAATTTTCTCTAGAAGAGACGTCTAGTAGGCTACTTCACTTTCTCCAGCACTATCACAGACGGTAAGAACATTTTCCTGTCTTCAAATACACAGACGCGGCTCGTTCACTTGGGCAGGAGGGGCAGAGCCCTAACGATTCATCCACTAGAAAAGTAGATCCACAAAATATTTTTTTTAAATAAAATGTTGTTTGTTTATTATTGTAATCAGTGACAAAGTACTCACTCAATCATGTTACATTTTTGCATGATTTGCAAAGAAATTTCGAAAAGATCGCAAAGATCTCGTTGATCATATCCATAGTTGTTGTAGGCCTACACGTTACATTTCATTTCTGGTAGGTCCCTGAAGAAATTGAACAGCGCCTGCTGTTTGTCTATGTAAATCTGTCGACCGATAATGCGACTGCAGCTAGAGCGCGGTTAGTAGAAGGTCGGGTGGGCAGATTATGCCACTGCCCACCCGCCTACTGTACTGTAGTATGCCTACTGCACGAAGTTTGTGAGGTCAGACAGACAGTTGAAAAACAGCGTGTGTGCAATAGTGTGGAGTTTCTCTTAAAGAACTCATTTGAAAGACTTGAGTTTGTAGTTAAATTAGCTATCAAAGACCTAGGACCTGATCAGCCCGACATCGTATACCAAAAAGCAAAGGACAAGTGTCGGTCATTTAATCGGACATTTTCACGTTCGTGGTAGGCCATATCTGATAAGAAGCTGGTTGTCCTAAACGCAATAAAATGTTCTGTTTTCCATGCCTGCTTTTCCGATCTTCTGGGGGACAAGGGGATGTTTGGAGTAGGCAAGTGTAGGTGTGTGTGACATGAAACATTTTCAGAGAAGGTAAAAAACATGAGGCTAGCATCTGAGTTGTGCAAATTAGCCATGCTGGGGAAGGCTAATATTGCAGCACTCGATGAGGGCTACAGTGTAAGTGCGAAATCGTGTAGGCCAACGAGTTTGTTCACCTGAGAGTGACATAGATAAAGTAAGGCTGATTGCACAGACATTTGATGGGGCTAGTGTCATGAGAGGAGCATCTGGTGGAGTGCGTAAGAAAGTGCAAGACGTAGGCTACCCTAATTGCTATGCACATCAATTGAACCTGGTGATGGAAAAGGCTGCGTCAGCAGCATCCAGTGCGTGTCTTCTTCTCGGATCCTTTTTCACAAGATCTCCGAAAAGATTTAAAAGCTTATTTTGGAGTGTTTCGAAATAATTGAAACATCTGGAGATTTTGATACAATCTCAGTTAGAGAGGCTAAAGGGTTTTCTGAATGCTCTTAGATCCCGAGTTTTTATTCCTTTTAGACCTGTTCTACAAGATCATGCCCCGTGTAGATGTGCTCTATGCACAGCTGCTGAAAAGAGCAATTGATGCAGTGGAGGTACACAGGGTTACAGACAAGTTTGTGGCCAACATGAGAACGATAGGCCTACGTGATGTCCCGTGCCTTTGTGCAAAACATACCGGTGTCCAGGATAAGCGCAGGTCCGCTTCTAACTTTGCGCAAATTGCCTATGAAGTGTGTGACAATCATAGTTACCGCTACCGACAGATTTTCATTCACTGGCCATTTGTCTGCCGCCATCCTATTTGATAGTTCAAGCTTCCTCAAATTTTCCAAATCATTCCCCAAGGAGTTCGTAAAAAAAACTGCCCTTTTATGTGTATGTGTCACTTAATATTAATTTCTATACAAACCACTGTGGACACGCAAGCACTCATTCCATGGTATACCCCCCCCCCCCCATACACACAGAATATTTACCTTTTTAATGAATAGCCTACTTTTAATTTACTCTTTAAAGTTGAGCTGGCTCTTGAACACAATCATTTCGTTACTTATAATTTCTTTTATGAGTAGGCCTACATGACAATAAACAACTTGAACTTGACTATGAGAGCTGTAATGCGGCGTGAAGCCTACGCTTAGCTCCAATGGAATTTTGATTTCGATTTCGAATTCTCGGTTAATTTGTTTCCCTCTTGAGTTTTTCCCCCAAAGTAGTTCTCCATACCACTGATCTGAGCTAATGAGCTGATTACCGGTACCTACCTTGTAGCTTTTATTTGTCTGGAATCTCAAAAATTTAAACTTAACTTCTTATGAATAAAATAATTATTAAGTAGGTTAACCATAGGTTAATAATGCATGAACAAAACGGTGTTTTGACCGCAAGTGGTAGCCTAGCCATAGAAAGAAAGAGCCGTAAAAATGAACAAAATCTCCGTGGACCGTCCTTAGTGTGCCTTTTTTTTCTAAACTTGATCAGACTCTGCCCCGCCTATTTGTCAACCCAGGAGCCGGTAATGGATTTTTCTAAGAAAATGTAGGGGTGTTCCATTCTATTGTGAAAAGGAATATCTATGTGAAAAGGAATATCAGGTGTTGGTTCTTCCCTGAAACTGAACATTCTTTACAGGCTTGTTTATCTGGCTTATCACTCCCACTCCCACTTATATCCGAGTGCATACCAGGTGAGTGAAAACAATTCCCAAATTCTGCACCAGCGCACCCCAGAGCTAACGCCCCCACGTTACAATGATCAGGCCAAGATAATGGATACATACATCCATTGTATCAGTTGGGCAATATCAAATCTCCATCTTCCTGTAAAGCCAATGAACTGCAATCCCACTACATTCATATGTATTACTGTATTACAGTATATTTGTTACATCATACCCCAGTGCATTTAGCAAAAAGTGTATGACCTCTGCTCACATAACAACAAAAAAACATGTTGCTTGTTTTTTTTAAATTATTATTACATTGTGTGATCAATATGCTAGAATAAATGCACAGGGGTGTAAATAGCATGCACTGATATTTGTACCAGACGGGGTATTAATAGAACACATTGCTGTGTGCACCAGGGTACGAATAGCATACATTGATATTTGTACCAGACGGGGTACTAATAGAACACATTGCTGTGTGCACCGGGGTGCAAATAGCATACACTGATATTTGTACCAGACGGGGTACTAATAGGACACATTGCTGTGTGCACCGGGGTACGAATAGAATTCACTTCTTATTGCACCAGGGTATAAATAGCATACACTGCTAATTGTACCAGGGGTGCAAATAGCCTTACCCAATAAAATAACATTAAGTAGGTTAACCATAGGTTAATAATGCATGAAAAAAATGGTGTTTTGACCGCAAGTGCTAACATTATGGGATTCCATTCCCCAGATTTCGCTCATAGCCTAGCCCAGGGGTCGGCAATTACGTTTGGACCCGGGCCAATTTTTTTTCAGACAATGGCATCGCGGGCCATAGCTTTTGTAATGGGGGGGGGGGGGGCGGGGGGGGGTTAAATTATTATATTATATTAAAATAAACATCATCTAACTTTTAAAATGCATTTAATTTAATTCCATTAAAAACGTTTATTTGCTTATGTGCGCTGTTTTTATGCCGCCTGCTGCATCTCCTGTCGTCTCTCATGAAACAGGCGACTTGCCTAGCAACTTGCCGTAACTAATGTGTACAAATATTATTCTTTTGGATGACGTGTAAATGATTAGCTGAACATTGCTATATGCTAGGTATCGATGCAAAATGTCGTTGTCAAAAGCCTTGAAAAGAAAAATTGATTCAGAATGCAGGACCTACAAAGAAGAATGGAAGCAGAGGTATGTGTTGAGCCTGCCTGCATTTATTAATGCCAAGCCTATTAATTTAACGAAACATAGGCTATTTTTGACCTTGCCCACTGGAAGAGGGAGACAGGACACTTTTGTTTTTTTTTTGCACAAGATTACGCGCACTCGCGTGCCAATACCGTTCCGACCTGTGCGTCATGGATAACTGCAAGGATGTTCCACCTGTTGTTTTGTCACTTTAGTAGGACTATCATCTATACCTCAATAAATGTTTTGAAATTGATGGGATTGCTGTAGGCCTTTTTTTCTTTTTAAAAACATGGGGTTAAAAAAAAATCATTTATTTTTTATTTAAACAGCAAATTAACGTCATCTCGCGGGCCAGATAGAATAGATGGCGGGCCAAAATTGGCCCGCGGGCCACTATTTGCCGACCCCTGGCCTAGCCATAGAAAGAAAGAGCCATAAAAATGAACAAAATCTCCGTGGACCGACCTTGGTGTGCTTTTTTTTTTCTAAACTTGATCATCAGACTCTGCCCCGCCTATTTGTCAACGCAGGAGCCGCTACTGCAAATACACGTCTGACTTGTATACAAATATAGTCGTGTTTCTACATAGCTCTATAACAGATATGACTATAGCTTCGTTTTGGTGAACAGCTTTGTAACAGCCCACTATGCAAACGTTATTTATCGACAACACGTGTTTTTATTACAGTAGGTGTAACATAGCCTACTGGCTAAGTAGCTAGTTAACGTTAGCTTGTTAATCTAAAGGCTCTGCAGGTGGCAAACTTGTGGAACACAGGCAAACTTAAATCACTGAACACATCCAATATTGCACATCCAATTATTTCCCTTTTTTCTGTTCTGTTTTCAGTGCATAAGACATTCAGTGGAGCTGCAGCAAGCAGTATTGGGTAAGTTTTTCATCATGGCAAAAAGCCTAATTTTGCCCTAATATAGTAGCTAGTTAACATGTGAAATGCTCTGCATGTGGCAAACTTATTTTTAAAATACAGACAGACTTAAATCAATGAACACATCCACTTATTACAGTGCATGAAAATGCACTGTTCTGTTATCCAAAGTCTTCTTCTTCTTCTTCCAACCAAATTTCTGCGTCTAATTCAGCTTCAACCGTTTAACGTAGAAACTTCGTTCAAACTTTGTAACGTAGGTCTTGAAAAGGAGACTTGAGGAATGCATTTTTCACTTTTGTAAACTTTATACTTTTTGAGATATTAATAAAAAACAAGCTTATTTTTCCCCATAGACTTTGTATGGGGACTATGACATCATAATGGGCTAATTAACTTGATTTGCACCTGTATCAACTTCCAGCTGCTCAACTAGGTCCCATCAAAAAGCTAGTTAAACTGATTGCACCTGTGTAACTCTGTGTATCTCCATTCTACAAGGATATAAGGCACATTCCATCCAACTTTCTATCCATTCATCCTCTTCAAACCATTCACTCATCTACTACCCAGGGGGCAAAGGGGGTTTAGATGACATGGGCTGCTGTAAAAGGTTGTCATATAAAAATGAAATCTATGATGTCTGAGGATCACAACCTGGGTGGACAACCCGGTCAACAAGCTGCTGGAAACTTGCAATTAGGGTCAAAACAATGCTACCTCAAATTTTGCTTTAACTCCCCGGAATCACCCAATCATGCTAAAAAGTAGGGGTGTGAATCTCTCATGTAAAAGACGATACGATTCACATCTAGATACATGGGCACGATTCGATACAAGAAAAGATACATGTTCATAAAAAACGATTCAGTATGATTCGATGCGATGCGATTCGATGCAGTTCGATGCAGTTGAAGAATGGAAAGCATTCTGAAAGATTTTTTATCATTTGCTTAAGGTGCACATTCATTTTATATTATAAATTATCATGGTCATGTCAATTAGGCAAAAACAAATGTGTGAATATGATTATCTAAACTGAGGTTTGTATCATATACTGTATTGAAATGAAAAAAAGAATAGTCTACATTTCAGCCAAACAAAGCAGCCAAATACAACATGAAAATACATTTTTATAGACTTTATAGATTTTATAGAGTTATATCTGATTGTTTTCAAGGAGCTGTAGCCTATTGTTGAGGTAAGACAATACCAAAATAAAATAAAACGGTGCTTAAGACAATCTTGGCCTTTTCTCATTGCCTACAACAAAATAGGCCTATATCAATGAACTATTTTGTTCCAAGTCTGAGTGAATGTGAACAAAATAATAATAATTTGTACATTGTTTAAGCAGCAAGGGCCAAATTATTCTTTAGTATTAAGGAAATCCCTTCATCAAACGTAAGGCTACTCTACAGACTATCGTTGCTGTTTAAGAATGCTATAGTAAGTGTTTAATTTCGCGCTGGATTTTGACAAACAAAAGAGTAAAAACTGTCAAACACCGACAGAGTGTGAGTTGTCACGTGCTTAAGTTGCGGTAGATGTATGGGTAATGAAGTCCTTTGACGACATTGGGCAATGAGTGTAGCCCAAAACGAACTTCATTACCCACAAATCCGTGCCATGTGTAGTTTCAAAACAAGAAGCGGGATGAACGCGCTGCTTGCAACGTAAATCAGAGTCTGAGCGAGCAGAAAAGGTTATGAACCGATTTGTAATAAGTAAATCGATATAACGACCGGTTCATTTCAGTTTTATTCCGATACGGGGCTTCACATATCGATGTAGCCGTATCTTACGCGTTAATAGATAGATACATAGATAGATAGATAGATAGATAGATTGATACTTCATTGATCCCCAGGGGAAATTCAAGGTCTCAGTAGCATACAGACATCACACACACATTCACTAACAGCAGAAAAAAGTAATTAATGGTATATAATATAAAAAAACAACTAAGCAATAAGGACAGTAGAAGATAAAGAATATACTAAATATACTAAAATACAAATTATACTAAATAACAGTTAATCTAAATCAATTCTAAAAACAGTATCCACATAGTGGGTGATTTATCAACAGGCGCTTGCAATGACTGAGGCAGGGACTGAGCCTGTGATTCTCTGTGCATAGTAAGGTAAGGTGCTCTGTGTGAGTGAGTGTTATGGTGATGGTGCAAATGAGTAAGTCCAACAGTGCAACAGTGCAAGAATAAAGTCTAGAGACCAGCATAAAATAAGTATGGACATATCAGCGAGTAGGCAAGGTAATATAAAAAACTATAGAAAAAACTATATCTATCTATCTATCTATCTCTCTCTCTCTCTCTCTCTCTCTCTCTATATATATATATATATATATATATATATATATAGATAGATAGATAAATTTAGATATTAAGATAGATTTAGATATTCTATATTAAGAAAAGGTATAAGTGTGGCCACAATTTGGCTGTGGCATGGAGGGAGGGGTTATGCATATGTGCTAATATAGCACGCAAACAGTGAGGCAGTAAGACAGTGGTAAAAAGTGGCTAGTGGACAGACAGTATCCAAACATGGAGGGGGTGGAGAGGCAGACAGACTATGCGGAGAAGTCTATCTCTCCTCTTCCCTTAGGTGAAGCATTGAACAGTTCAATGGCCCTGGGGACAAATGACTTCCTTGTCTGTCTGTTGTGCAAGGCAGTGAGCGAAGTCTCCAGCTGATCAGGCTCTTCTGCTTTACAATAGTGCTGTGGAGTGGATGACACTCATTGTCCAAGATGTTGATCAGTGTTCAGGGTCCTTTTTTCAGATATTGAAGTGATGCACTCCAGTTCAGCTCCCACTACAGAGCCAGCTTTCCTTACCAGCCTGTCAAGTCGCCCCGCATTCTTCTTTGTGCTTCCTCCCTAGCATACCACTACATAGAAGAGGACGCTGGCAACAACAGACTGGTAGAACATCCTGAGGAGCTTGCTGCACACATTGAAGGACCGCAGCCTCCTCAGGAAGTACAGCCTGCTCTTCCCTTTCTTGTAGAGTGTGTCCATGTTGGCTGACCAGTCCAGTTTATTGTCCAGGTGGAGACCCAGATACTTGTAGGTGCTTACAACCTCCACATTGACCCCATCAATGGAGACTGGTAGCAGAGTGGGCTTAGACCTGCGTCAGAAAACTTCTGTATGTGGCATGACTCTGTGTTGTAGCAGAAGTCAGATGTGTACAGGGTGAACAGGACTGGTCAGGTAATCTGTACCAGGTTACCAGGTGAGCATCCACACCCATCTGCAATAGCTTGTCTCCTAGTCTGAGGGGTTGGATGGTGTTAAAAGCACTTGAGAAATCAAGTGATGTCTTGATGTCTTTCACAGTGTTGGAACTTGTCCGATGCGTAGACTCAAGTTAAAGATGTGCTTCAGTGGCTTCCCCAGTTCAGCAACACAGGCCTTGAGTAGCCTTGGACACAGTCTGTCAGGCCTTCTTGGGGCGAAGTTTCTTTAGTTGAACTCTTACTTGATCTGCTGTGATGATGGGGGGTGTGGGGAGGGGGGGGTGCATCTGGGATCTGTGTGTGATTGCTGTTGACTAAAGTCATTGTCACCTCATTGTTTGTGATCGCTATGTGGGGGAGGGGTGCAATATCCAGTGATGGTGGGGGTACGATAGCCTGTGATGTGGAGGTGAGTGTTGCACTGGTATTGAGGGGGTGTGGGGGTGCATGGGGGCTGGGGAATGACCACCTCCTTGATGTCCCTGTCAAGGCTGCCAGAGTCGTGGACACCTCAACAGGCACAGGTAAGGAGGCGTCAGGTGGGGGCAGGGCGTGAGGGGATGGTGGCTTAGGTTGTTGGGTGTCACCGGGATGCAGAGCTGGAGGGACTGGGAGGCTGGGAGTAGGGCAGGCACGCAAACAAGAGCCGTGTCTGAGTCAGCAGGGGGTGGTGGACAGACCACTGCTATTGGAGCTGGAGCAGGGCAGTCAAACCTGTTGTAGAAGTTGTTCAGCTGGTTCGCCCTGTCCAGGTCCCCCTCAACAGAGCTGCTGCTCTTCTTCAGGCCCCTGGCAAAGGCATCCTATGTAGCCTGGAATTGCCCTCTTTGCACAGGAGCAGCTCTTCTGACAACCCTTAACACAACCACATGATATTGCCATGGCCATTGACACAGGCCAGGCAGGCTGTGTAGATGGAATTGAAAATGCTTGGCCCTCCTCCAGAGACCATCCAAAATTTCAGATTTTTTACTGCCCAAGCGATTCATCATTATTATACTGTTCATATTAATAGCGACTTGAAATACAACCCCAAAACAGAAAAAGTTGGGACGTTGTGCAAAATGCAAATAAAAACTAAATGTGATAATATACAAGTCTCGTAAACCCATATTTAGCAGCAAAAAGGACACAGACAACATATCTAATGTTGAAAATGAAAATGTGGACTATTTCATGGAAAATATATGTTCAGTTTGAATTTGATGCCAGCAACATGTTTCAAAAAAAGTTGGGACGGGAGCATGTTTATCACTGTACTGCTTCACCCCTTCATTTAACAAAATTCTGTAAATGTTTAGGAACTGAGGAGACTATTTGCTAGAGTTTTGAGAATGAACTCTAGCAAATAGTCATTACTACACGATTTCAGTTGCTCAACAGTATGGGGTATTCTTAGTCATGCTTTCCATTCCATTATGCACCTAATTTGACAAATCTGAACTGCAGACAGGCCATTTTAGCACCTGGACTCTTCCTCTATGGAGAAATACTATTTAAATATGTGCAGAATTCATTTGGCCATTGTTTTCCTGAAATATTAAAGGTCTTCTCTAGAATAGATATTACAAGGATACAAGGATACAAGGAAGTTTATTGTCACATGCATATAGTTACTGGAAGTAAGAAATGCAGTGAAATTAAGTATGGTGTCAGCCTATTTGTGCATTTATGGGGGGGGGGGGGGTAAAAAAGTGCAGTAGAAGAGGGGTTTAGTAGATTAAGTGGCAAGGGCTGCATAAGCACCCAAGAGCAACAGGGGCAAGGAAAAACTCCCTTACCAAGGAAGAAACCTTGGGCATATCCACGGCTCAAGGGGCTAACCCAACTGCCAAGGGTCTTGGTGTGTGTGTTGGGGGGATGACAAGGGAGATGGGATAGTGTGCTGTGTATGTGGGGAGAGGGCAGTGTGCAATATGTGTGTTGGAGAAGCTTCCTCATGAGACAATGTGCTGTGTATTGGGGGGCGGGGGCAGTGTGCTGTAAGTATGTTGGGGATGTGTGTTGGAGAAGCTTCCTGATGAAATAATGTGCTGTGTATGTAGGGGAGAGGGGGGGGGGGCAGTGTACTGCAAGTATGATGTATGTGAGTGATGACAGTGAAGATGTGTGTGTGGGCGGGAGGGGAGTGGAGCAGTGACTGTGTGTGTGTGTGTGTAGTGTGTGTGTGGCAGTGGCGGCTGGTGGTTAAAAAAATAACGGAGGAAGGAATGTCTGCTTGATTGGCGTTAGTGGCAAATGTGAGGTTGTGATGGTGTTGGTGGCATATGTGAACAATAGAGTATGTAGGCCGCCTACCCAGACACATTTATAGCAGCAGTATGTACTATGTAGCACTGGCAATGTTGTGCAATAAATGCTGTTCTGACATTCTCGGGGGGGTCTGGGGGGGGGGCACAATGGACTTTGTAATATAATTTAAATATATAAGTCACTTTGGATAATAGTGCTAAATTAATAAATGTAAATGTAAATAAATGTAAATTTAGGTCTGGGAAGTCAGGGAAGATATGTAGGTCTAGTTATGAAATACTGTTTTCCAGATGTGCAAAATTACGGAAAGTCTGGAGGTTTTGCTCAGTGTAATAGCCTACATTGGCAGAAATAAACACTTGTTTTATAAAACCATGTAACTATTTACCATTAAAAATAGACCTTAAATGTGGTTATTTGTAACATGCTATGGTTTTTAAAGCCAAATCCCTATAATTTAAAGACAGGTTGTAATAGCTAAGTGGGAATTTATGAAAGCATACTCGAAAGGCAAATGTTATTGAAGACGTCATTAAAGGAATGCATCATGGTCTGAAACATTCATTAACAATGTTACCATCCAAAGATACATTTAGAACGGTGAAAACAAGAACATAACAACAAGAACCTTATTTAACAATTGTTTAGTTAAGGCATAACTTGGATGATTTTAACAACTCATAACTATCCAAAAATGTTTTATCACCAAGTGAACTGTCCACGTATGTGACAGGCCAGCAGTAGGCTATGGCTGATTGTTTTCTGTGCTAACGTTACCAGTTAGCCATGAGTAGCCTATTTGTCTGACTATGTAGCATTCAGTAGCCTACACTAGCCTTACCATCTTGTTTTGGAATATGAATTTTTGGAGCTGGTCTTCCTGCTTTGATAAACATTCATCATACATCAGTGTATTCGCAGTGTATTTGAATGTATAAAAGATTTGAGATTGTCCTCTGATTCCATTGTACAGTTTATTTCACGAGCAAACAACAAACAAGCTTTCCGTTCAACCTAAGATTCGTAGACTGCAGATAATGTTCTTGAACCGTTGCCGCTAAAAACAGCACCCCCTATCGCAATTGAAAATTACTGTACGGAGGAGCTTCCTCCCTTGACCATTGAAAACGACGTGATTCACGAGCCGCTGAGGTCCGAGGCGTTTATAATGGACTTCAATGAGGGGCTTGAGGAGGAAGCTCCTCCATGCAGTAATTTTCAATAGCGATAGGGGGTGCTGTTGACATTTTGACCTAGGGGAACGATTTTGTTCATTCAAAGTGTTAAAAATAGTAATATTAACAGTAATTTATCAGATTAGTAATTCACTTTATATATTTTTTATTTTTCTTTGAAATTTTAGGGAGGGTGTTCCTCCCTTTCCTCAATGAAGGAGCCTCCTCTGGTGTGTGGGTAGGTGGGGGCAGTATGCTGTAAGTATGTAGAGGATGTGTGTTGGAGAAGATCCTGAAGACAATGTGCTGTGTATGTAGGGGGGGGGGGGGCAGTGTGCTGTAAGTATGTTGGGGATGTGTGTTGGAGAAGCTTCCTGATGAAATAATGTGCTGTGTATGTAGGGGAGGGGGGGGGGGGCAGTGTACTGCAAGTATGATGTATGTGAGTGATGACAGTGAAGATGTGTGTGTGGGCGGGAGGGGAGTGAAGCAGTGACTGTGTGTGTGTGTGTGTGTATAGTGTGTGTGTGGGTAGGTGGGGGCAGTATGCTGTAAGTAAGTAGAGGATGTGTGTTGGAGAAGATCCTGAAGACAATGTGCTGTGTATGTAGGGAGGGGGGGGGGGGCAGTGTGCAGCAAGTATGTAGAGGAGGCTTACTGTAGCAAGCAGTGTGCTGTATGTATGTGAGGTGATGACAGTGATGATGTAAGAGTGTGTGTTTTTTTTTGTGTGTGTGTTGGGGATGGGGGGGGGGGGGGGCAGAAAGGCTAGGCAATCAAGGACATGGGTAGATAGATGGAGGAGAAATCAAAAATAATAAATAAAAAGTTCTATAGAGATGTGCAAAAGTTGGAGAAAGTCAGATATGTGTGTGTGTGTGTGTGTGTGTGTGTGTTTTGACGTGTGATGAATAAGAAAATAAATAAAAGGTCTGCAGCATAGGGAGAGGGATGTAAAAGTGCTAAAAGTCATGTAGGTGTGTGTGTGTGTGTGTGTGTGTGTGGGGGGGGGGGGTCATGAGTGCTGAGGAGTGGATGAGTGCAAAGTCAGTATAGTGTGAGTTCAGAGTTGGGAAATGTTTGAGAGTGCTGAGGAGTGAATGTGTGCAAAGTCAGTATAGTGTGAGTTCAGAGTTCGGATGGCCTGGGGATAAAAACTTCTCCTGAGTCTCTCAGTTCTGGCTTTGTGACGACATAGGCGTCTTCTTGATTTCAGCGGTAGGAATAATCCATTGTTAGGATGAGAAGAGTCCTTCAGAATCTTTTGGGCTCTTAGGAGTACTCTTCTGGAATAGATTTCTTGTAGAGCAGGGAGTTGAGTTCTTATAGTACGTTCAGCTGAGCGCCCTACTCTCTGCAGAGTACTACAATCTCTAACTGTGGAGTTCCCATACCAGGTGATGATGCTACCAGTTAGAACACTCTCAACCGCTGAAGTGTAGAAGGCCTTCATGATGGATGTAGAAACTTTGAATTTCCTTAGCTGACGAAGGAAGTAGAGTCGTTGTCTGGACTTCTTCAGAACATGCTGAGTGTTAACAGTCCATGTTAAGTCTTCCGTAATGTGGACACCAAGGTATTTAAAACTTGTGACTCTCTCTACAGGTTGCCCGCTGATCATTAGTGGGGTGTAACTGTAGTTCTGCTGCTTCCTTCTGTAATCCACTATCATTTCCTTGGTTTTATTGATATTCAGTGTCAAGCTGTTAGATTGACACCACTGTGCCACCTCATCAAACTGATCCAAGTAGAGCTGTTCATTGTTGTTACTAATCAGGCCCAAGATCACTGTGTCATCTGCAAACTTGATGATGGAGGTATGACTACTGTTGGCTTTGCAGTCATGTGTGTAGATGTTGTACAGCAGTGGACTCAAAACACAGCCTTGGGGAGCACCAGTGCTGATGGTTAATGAGTCAGATGTCAGACCCCCCACTCTAACCACTTGTGAACGGTTGGTGAGGAAGTCAAATATCCAGTGACACAGGGTGGTGTTCAGTCCTAAGGCCTTCATCTTTGTGACCAAGGTGAGAGGTACTATCGTGTTGAATGCTGAACTAAAGTCAATGAACAGCATCCTCACATAATTCCCATTCCCCTCCTCCAGGTGAGTTAAGGTGGTGTGCATGAGGTTTGAGATGGCATCCTCTGTAGACCTGTTGGCTCTGTAAGCAAATTGGAGGGGGTCGAAGGAGGCAGGGAGGGATGAGCAGATAATGTTTTTCACAAGCTTCTCAAAACACTTCATCACTGTAGACGTCAGGGCTACTGGGCGGTAGTCATTCAGACATGATGGACTTTTGTTTTTCGGTACTGGAACAATAACAGACTGCTTGAGGCAAGTAGGAACTGTCTCTTGAGTCAATGATGTGTTAAAGATATCAGTGAACACAGGAGCTAACTGAGCAGCGCAGGATTTCAAAATCCTGTTAGAAATTCCATCCGGTCCAGCAGCTTTTCTACAATTAACCCTCCTAAAGGCATTGCTCACATCGACCTCAGAGACACAGAAAGGTGCATCCTCATTTGCTTCACATGCTGCAGCTAGTGCAAGATAGTCTGTGTTTTTCATGTCAAAGCGAGCATAAAAAGCATTAAGTTCATCAGGGAGGTCTTTACTCACATTCATCATAGGAGGGGACTTTCTTTCAAAGCCAGTGATGGTTCGGAGTCCTTTCCACACTCGTGCTGGATCACCCTCCAAGAAATCAGCTTCAACTTTGTCTCTATAGTGCCGCTTAGCATCTTTAATAGCTCTACGTAAACTATAAGATGCTGCTTTGTAATCCGTCATATCCCCTGAAATAAGCCCAGCATTATAAGTCATGGTGCGTGTCTTTAATGCCGTTCTCACTTCTCTATCCACCCATGGCTTCTGGTTAGGGAAGCTTCGGATCTTTACAGTTGGGATGATGGAATCAGTTAGCATATTGATGTAACTCAATGATACTTCCGTAAACTCATTGATGTCAGCAGAGTTCGTCTTGAACATCTCCCAGTCAACGTTGCTAAGGGCGTCCTGTAGCCTGGCTTCCGATTGGTCAGTCCAGCGATTGACCTCCTTCGTCACTGGGGGGTCCGTCTGACTTCTCTGCTTGTACATAGGCAGAAGGAAAACAGCGGCATGGTCTGATTTTCCGAAAGCTGGTAGAGACTTAGCTTTGTAACTGTTCTTGAACTGTGTGTAGCAGTGATCCAGTGTGTTGTCACCACATGTAGGGAAGTGAATGTGTTGAATAAATTCAGGCATGGACCGGTTCAGATGTACTTGATTGAAATCACCGGCCACAATAAGCGCAGCTTCAGGGTGCGTGTGTTGTTGTCTATTTAACACTTCTTGCAATTCTGAAACCGCAGCATCTGTGTTGGCTTGTGGAGGAATGTAGACAGCGTTGAATATTACCGAAGTAAACTCACGGGGCAGGTAGAAGGGTCGACAGACGACCGCTAGATGTTCTAGATGAGGCGAGCAGGACTTTGAGAGAACGGTGACATTTCTAGGATCACACCACTTGCTGTTCGTCATGATGCAAACACCGCCACCTTTCGATTTCCCAGATTCCTCAGTCCTGTCAGAGCGAGCAGCAGAGAAAAACTCCACCGGAGTGATGGCACAGTCCGGTACAAGTTCAGTTAGCCATGTCTCAGTAAAGCATAGAATGTTACAGTCCCTGATGTCTCTTTGAAACTGTATCCTCGCTCTTAGTTCATCCATCTTGTTAACAAGAGACTGGACATTGGCTAGGAGAATGCTAGGCAGTGGAGGCCTATGAGCTCTATTCCTCAATCTGTTACGGAATATCAGATATTGATATTGCCTGGATGGCAATATATGTTGCTCAAAACCTGTATACATCTTTCAGAATTGATTGTGCTTTGCCAAATGTGCAAGATGCCCATGCTGTAGGCACTAATGCTCCTCCACACAGTCATAGATGTTGGGTTTCGAACTGAGCACTAAAACAAGATAGGTTGGATACATGGATAGGCCCTCTCCTCTTTAGCCCAGATGAGTCCATGATTTCCCAAAACAATGGCAAATGTTGATTGGTCTAACCACAGGACCTTTTTCCACGTTACCTCAGTTCATTTTAAACAAGCTCAGGCCCAGATAAGACGGTGGTATTTTCTGTATTGTGTCTCAATACAATTTTGGTTGTTAGAATTTTGGCTGCAGTTTTTGAATTGAGTATCAAACTGTGCACAAAGACAATGGTTATCAGAGGTTGTCCTGAGCCCATACAATGACAGGTGTGGAAACGGGTCTGGTGTTGATGCAGTGCCATCTGAGGTCCAGAAGACCACGACCATCCAATGTGTTTTTCAGCTTCTTCCCTTGTCCTGTATATGATGGACCCCCCAAATACTTCACAATTTTATCTTAAAAAGCATTAAAATGGCATTGTTTCATCATTTGTGTACACAGGTTTACACAGAATGATGAATACCCGTACATCTTTACTTCTAAGAGACCCTGCTGGGATGCTCTTTTTCATACCCAATCATGTTGCCAGTTACCCTAATTAGTTTTGAAACATTCCTCCTTTTGTTTTCTTTATCATTACCTTTTCCAGCATTTTGTTATCCCTGTCCCAACTTTTTTTGAAACATGTTGCTGGTATCAAATTCAAAATTAAAATATATATTTCATGAAATAGTCAAATTTGTAATTTTCAACATTTGATATGCTGTCTGTGTCCTTTTTTCAAGTAAATATGAGTTTAAGAGATTTGCAGATTATTACATTCTGTTTTTATTCACATTTTACACAACGTCCCAAGTTTTTCTGTTTTGGGTTGTAATTGTTTTATAATGAAAACTGAAAAGCACTTAGGCTACCATGAAATTTCTCAACCTTGATTTCGCCAGCTTCTCGATATTTTATCGCTGCCAATGTCTTTGCAGTCCACAGCAGCAATAAGTGGTTATTTATTGCCTTCTAGTGGTGAAATGAAAATCCAAGTAGCCTAGCCTATTTTACATGGGATTTCCAACAATACAGGAAGTAGCGTTAACATAATCGTGCACCACTGCAGAAGAAGACGTTGTGTTTTTGATGTGTTTTTGATGTGTTTGTGGACTAAGTTTGTGCACAGTAAAAGTGCAAGGATACAAAGACAGAACCGACTGATATCTTATTCATGGACTGTTTTACAAGATCACCTTTTCGGTAAGTAGTATACGTAAAACTATTTGATCAATCAAAACTATTTTCTTTGCAGCAGGCTAAGCTAGAACTAGTGCTAGTGGAGAAACATGGATAATTAGCAACAGAAGTTCAGTCTTTCAATGTAACGTTACATGATCACAACTTTATTTCATACTGCTTGTACAATCAAGATATCGTTTGAAAGCTGTATTCCCGTTGTGTTGGTAGGGCTGTAGATTTCACAACTAAAATGATATATAGCAGAGATATGAAAGCAGTTATGGATGATGGCATTTGATCGCGGCTGCTAGCTGCCTGATAGGGAACTGCAAAGAGCTTCAAAAGCGCATTTTTTTGCGGGGGGACTTGCATACTTTGAGCACATCCTACAAGTTTCCAGCAGCTTGTTGACCGGGTTGTCCACCCAGGTTGTGATCCTCAGACATCATAGATTTAATTTTTATATGACAACCTTTTACAGCAGCCCATGTCTGATTTCGTAAAAAATGGGTGTTTTGCCCCCTGGGTATACCCATTAAACTATCTCATCAACATCCATTAAACAATCTGCCTATCAACATCCATTCAACTTTCTGTCTATCAACATCCATTACACTATCTATAACTTTTAAACTATATACTCTGTCTCATACAATCTGGCTTTACAGATCCTGTTCAACTATTTCCTCTGCCGACAACTGTTTCAAAATAAATGTCCTCACTACAATAATTCACTATTAAATAATTTAACTATTTAAACTACTCAACTATTTAACTGTTCAAGCATTTTAACTGTCAGTTGTTATCAACTATGACTTCTGCCACCTGTTATCAAATAAAAGTTTGTTTTGCATTTTATGTTAATATACAGTATGTTTATATTTTCATGCACTGGTAATTTTCTCGAAATTACATTTTCTAGTTATTATTCTTCCCACCAAATTTCTTCGTCTAATTCAGCTTCAACCGTTTAACGTAGAAACTTCGTTCAAACTTTGTAACGTAGGTCTTGAAAAGGACACTTGAGGAATGTATTTTTTACTTTTGTAAACGTTATACTTTTTGAGATATTAACAAAAAACAAGCTTATTTTTCCCCAATAGACTTTACATTAGCACTATGACATCACAATGGACTAATTAACTCGATTTGCACCTGTATCAACTTCCAGCTGCTCAACTAGGACCCATCAAAGGGCCAGTTAAACTGATTGCACCTGTATCAACTGCTTTCTGCTTAACTAGGCCAACTCTCTGTGTCTCTCCATTCTACAAGGATATAAGGCACATTCCATCCAACTTTCTATCCATTCATCCTCTTCAAACCATTCACTCATCCACCCATTAAACTATCCATCAACATCCATTAAACAATCTGCCTATCAACATCCATTCAACTTTCTGTCTATCAACATCCATTACACTATCTACATTCAACTTTTAAACTATATACTCTGTCTCAGGCTTTAAGCATAAAAATCTCACTACAATAATTCACTATTAAATAATTTAACTATTTAAACTACTCAACTATTTAACTGTTCAGCCATTTCAACTGTCAGTTGTTATCAACTATGGCTCCTGCCAACTGTTTCCAAATAAAAGTTTGTTTGGCATTTTATGTTAATATACAGTATGTTTATATTTTCATGCACTGGTAATTTCCTCAAAATTACATTTTCTAGTTTCCCTTTGTTCTCTTCTGTTTTCAGTGCATAAGGCATTCAGTGGAGCTGCACTAAAAGCAATAGTAATGGGGTAAGTTTCAATCACTGTAGGCCTAATACAGCCTCATTTTTACCCTACACTCAATGTCCCTGAATCTGAATTAAACTTCACTAAACAATTTCCTAGGCTATTTAAAGAGTAGATTTAGTAATTGTGTTTATTCTATCTTTGTGTGAACCGGTATGTTGTCAATTTCAGATGCTAGAAATCTGCAGCAAGCGGTATAAATGGGTAAGTTTTAATCATGGCCTCATTTTGCCCTAATATAGCTAGCTAAGTAGCTAGTTAACACGTTAACCTAAATGCTCTGCAAGTGGCAAACTTTTTTTAAAACACAGACAGACTTATATCAATGAACACATCCACTTATTTCCCTTTCTTCTCTTCTGTTTTCAGTGCATAAGGCATTCAGTGGAGCTGCACCTTAAGGCAATAGTAATGGGTAAGTTTCAATCACTGTAGGCCTAGAGCCTCATTTTTACCCTACACTCAATGACCACATCTGAATTAAACTTCACTAAACAATTTCCAAGGCTATTTAAAGAGTAGATTTAGTAATTGTGTTTATTTTGTCTTTGTGTGTATGCTGTCAATTTCAGATGCTGTGAGAAGAAATTCTGTTTGCTCTTCCAACAGTCGACCCGTTTACAATAATACGTATGCTGATATGACTTAATAAATACAAATCACAATGAAATGCATTTAATCTTCGTGTTTTTTTGTTGTTGTAAAAATATATATTGACATATAGGCTAATTTAACAATATGAGCCTAGTGCACTAGGACATAGCAATTAATGTATAAAACTAATGTAGACATATTGCAAAATGCAAAATTAAATACATTTGTGGAGTTTCAATGTAGATGCAATCATTTGGCATACTTATGGCCTCACTTTGGGTCAGTTTTGGCTACTTTTTGGCTGGATTTTGGGCTCTATTTGGGATGGTTATGGCCATATTTTGGAATGCCACAATTGGTTTTGGGTGAGTTTTGGCCTCCTTTTTTTTTATTCTGGCTTGCCTAATTTGGGCCATATTACATATAGTAGTACATATAATAGTACATCCCTCCAAAACTCTGCCAAAATGCCAAGCCAGTTTTGAGCCAAATTTGGGCCATAATGAATAGGCTTGGGTATCGAATATCGAGTATTGGTTGGAACCGGGACTATCTTTGCGATTTTCCCGGAATCGTTCAAAAGTTTAAATTTCGATTCCTACTTTCGATTCCCAGTCTGCCAACAGGAAGAAGAAACGTCTGAACACCAACGAAGAAGCGCATAGTTAATAGAATTAAAATTCATGGAGGTCAGACTATTTCATTCAGAAAGCAGGGTTCCCGAGGATCCTTAAAAAGTCTTAAATAGGCTACAACTGAATTTTCGAAAGAGAGGTATTAAATGTGCGTATGGGACCGCCAGCGAGTGCAAGAGAGCGAGTGATGTCTCCATCCAGTTTCGTGTATTTAAAACGCAATTGTATACGTGATAGGCTATTAGGCTACGGGAGGAAGTGTAGTGGTTGCAGAGTGAAGATGTTTTTCACGGGTTTGGTTAAAGGTGTGAAAACGGTAATAATACAGTAGGCCTATGTACAAAATAATATGCCTGGCGTTTTCGTGGTGTAGCTGAGGCCTGAGAGATAGACAGGGTAGCCTACGTGGAATGAGGGAGCCTACGGTAGAATGAGCGGGAGAAAGAGTTGGTAAGCCAGTTAGCGATAGGTTGGCCATATGTTCGAATTTAGGCCGGACATATGGATTTTAAAAGCCTTGTCCGGCGTCCGGCGCAGCCTCAAGCCGGACGTTTATTTGTTCTCCTTTTTGGAGTTGCGCTTGGCATCTAAAGTCTTTGCTCGGACGCAGCATCGTTTCACAAACTATGGACGCGAAGACTGCTGGTGAAATTATGTGCAGTGCTTCGCAATCAGGAGGAAATACTGTATACCGGTATGTTAAGTTGATCTGTTTGCATCTTTCCAGCGTGTGTTGCTGGCCTAGCCTAGGGAAGAAAATATCTGTCTAAGTTATAATAGCCTACCTGTAATATCTGCCAGCAGCTTGCTTGCCAGCGTGTCCCAGTAGGCTAGGCCTACTTAGCAAAAGTTGTGAAATATAACCGCATATGTTTTGAATGTCGGCGACTGCTACATAAAAATACGTGCCTTCATAATACGTGCGTGCTTGAGATGAAACCAGCAGTTTTCAGCAGGATCATGCGAAGAGGACCTGTCTCTTAATTAATTTAAAACAAGTCAATGGTTTTACAATGTTTCAGTCAAGCTTTGGTTGGTTTAGATAGAACTGGTATGCAAAATGTAAAGTAGTGGATTAACTTTAATTTGCTGTGCTGCATATGGACAATAGATGCACATAGTAAATTATATAAAGTAGGCTTATTAAAATATGTAAATAGCTTAGTTAACTTTGAAAAAAATATTTAAGGGAATCCAGTCCAGTGCACATGTCTTTGGCAAGTAGCCCTAGGCTACTACAGACACAGGTGAAGAACAGCCTCAGCAGTAAGCAAAACCAAATATGTACAGTACAGCCAGCTTCAAAAGCAAGCAGTCCAGACCCTAAAATTGGGCATTTATAGCTGTGAAGGTAATTCACACACAATTATTTTCTTTCGCCAAAATATTTTTGGTAACTTCTGTAGACATCCAAAATGGGGTGGGGGTTAAAATTAGTAGGAAAAAAACACTATTGCATTAAACAGTCTTATATATCTTTTTGCCGTGGTATAGTCTTAATTTTCATTTAGATGTCTTGAAAAGGTCTTAAAAGTCTTTAAATTTGCACTTGGAAAATGTGCAGATACCCTGAGAAAGACCGTTGGTTAGCTAGCTCATTTAAAATATCCTAAACTTTTTTTGACCCTGCCTTTAAAAAAAATCGGAATCGAGAATAGTTAGGAACCGGAATCGAAATAAGAAATCGGAATTGGAATCGGAATCGTTCAAATTGAAACGATACCCAACCCTAATAATGAATGTGCTATCTGGGTTAAGGTTAACTTAAGTTTTTAGAATTAGTGTTGATAGTGATGTCACCTTATTACAGGCGGGAAAACAAACACAGGCTACAATAGCAACCGAAAAGTGAATAAGATTGAATATGTGCTTATTAGCCAGTTAGTTTCCTTAAAAGATCATCTAAAATCAATGTTTCATAATTGCTCCTACCTAAATTCTTTAAAGGGTCGGTGCTCTTCGATCCTGACGTTCCCGCCCCGTTCTTCTGGTTCGTGGGGCTTGCCTTCTTCGCGTTGCCCAGCATGATAGCCTGGTGCCGGGATACTTCTTCTCAATGTCCCGGGACGCGTCTTGTGGAAACGTGTCGACGTTTCCTGAATGAATAACGTTCTCTGTCCTGTCACTCTAGGTCGGTGCTGTAACGTTGGTCTATGTTGTGTTTCGGACTGCACATCTCCCCATTATTTATAGTTGATGATAAGGTTAGAGACTGCCCATTGGTGATGTCAGCAGTGTTTTGGGAAGCTAAAGGTATTTACTTTAACAACACCCTGACCGAAGGAGCCTAGTCTGACGTTGCCTAATCGGCTTAAAGACAAAATGAAGCAAATCACCACCAGTTTTACCGAAGGAAACACAATAATTGTGTTTAATAATATAATAGCCTACAATACTCAAAGGGTCCTCCCTTCGATAATGCAAGCAAGCGCATTCACTGATCACAGTCATTACACTGGCAACATCAGTATCCTAACGAAAACAACTCTTCGAATCAGGCAGCATTCATTTGTAAAAATAAATTAGTTCTCAATCATTTCAAATATTGGCAAACATATTGACACGCGTATAGCCTACCACGCGTTCCTTCCTCAATGCACAGATGAAGGGTCAACAAACTCCCTGAGCCGTCTGATAAATCACAGAAAACTAGGTCATCGTGAAACTGTGCGTAGCCTATGAACAAAGATCGGAGACCCGGTCACAAGAGAAAGCAGAGACCCACGCTGACGACCCACTGGGATAAAAGAAGCTGACCTCGTCCAAGCCGTTCTATGATAATGAGTTGAACAAAATAATTCTTCCCCGACTGGACAACGGGGCGCCAAGATTCGACTTCATCCTTGGGAAATATTGCCCTCTAGCAACGAAAGAGGAAATTTCATATTCAATCCCTTCACTCGTCCAATTTTTCACCCACATGACATATGCGACAATGTGATCATAGCCCACTCACGAGGATTTAAAGATTATGATTCCACAATCATATTAATTCCATATACAAATAGGCCTACCTCCATGAACTGCGAAGAAATACCCGATGGTGAAATCTATAGCCAACCTGAAGAGATGACAGGCAGTATTTAGACTACTGCCAGATTAGGCTATCTTTAAATTGCAATGAACAAAAACTTCAATACTGGAGGTCTTGTAAGCCTTTTTTTCCGGGGGTGCAATTTTGTTAAGCCCACTGAACGGATTTTGGATGTCACTATAAAATGTCATACACAGATTTTGTCATCAACAGCAAGGGATGGCAAGGCAGGGGAAATGTGACTAAAGTTGGATCATTATTGCAAATGAATAGCTGATTTTCAATATCAATGTATATTTTGTCAGGACAGTGCTCTCCATCATAACTGTATTAACTCTATTCAACAGCCTATCCGAAAACGTTTGGCAGGGTTCTATGCTGTGTGTTCTGACAAATCACAGTCCACCATATCTACTGTCACGTGATACAACACGGAAGTAGATCTACTGTGAAGTAGTTGTGCCTGAAATAGGCGAAAGGAAAAGTTGCCTTATATGTTTATGCACTTTATGTATCCACGAAGTGTCTCGGTGTCAACGCACCTTGTGTGTGTGTTAAATAATTGGTCGTAAAATCGTGTTGATACGTTGACTGTAGCCTAGTTTGACAGTATGTTGTTTACAGAACACATTTTATGACGGAGGCAGGTACAGGACTGTGTGTGTGCAAGGTGAGTGTTGAAGGTAAATAAAATCAACATTGCCCGGGCGGATGATGGCCTCAGGTCTATTGGTGCCGACTGAGTTAGCCTATTTAAGCCATAAACATTGTTGAACTACTTCATTGCCATAAGCTACATGACTGCTGCTCCTTCAAGGAAATCTATCTAACAGTTTGTTCGACAAACAGTTAGGCTAGGAACTCGACTGTCAGTGAGTTATATTTGGGACCTGCGGTTTTATTCGCAGTTTAATCCGTCCAGACAGCCTCAACAACCGTGCGTTGACATTGCAGCACTGCGGACGGTTATGCCAGCTCTAAAGATGGCAGAATCAGGAGACCATCAGAAGCAATTTCAGGCAGCTGTCGACGTCATACAGAATCTCCCCAAAAATGGTGAGGCTTAGCAAAAAAAAACTATTGTGCTGGCTTTTACATAAATTAATACATTGTGAGCTTCTTTTGGGCTTTCTGTCCTGGTGATATTCACTTGGCAAAAAGAATACCTCAATTTGTTTAGACATTTTATGTAAAAAAAAACCTCTATGAACCTCTGGAGTAGTTGAAATGAGACATTGACTGACTATATTTGTTTTCACAGGTTCTTACAGACCCTCGTATGAGGTGATGCTGCGGTTCTATGGGTTCTACAAACAAGCTGTGGTTGGACCCTGCACAGTGTCAAGACCAGGGTTCTGGGACCCAGTGGGACGCTACAAATGGTGAGAGAGAGACAGACAGACAGAGAGTAATGGGCATACACCAGAGGCATGACATTGGAAGTGGGTGAATGGCATTCTTGAACCCTATCAGAACAAATGGAGTGAGAGATAGGAGTGGGCTAGCCTTACTCTAGTTTCCAACATGGGGACTCAGTACTCAGATGTCTAAATTAAAGTTTAAATAATTAAAGCTGCAGTTGGCAAGATTTTTTTTTGTATCATATTCACTGAAACCGACACTATGCTCCAACAGAACAACATAAATCAGCCGGTTTTAGAAAGAAAAAAAAACACACTTCTACCTCCACCTAGAGCCTGTTATTTGTTTTGCAAACATCCACAGCTCCCGGTTCTTCTGGTCCAATCAGAGCAGGGCTGTGTGAGATCTGACTGTCAATCACAGTCTGGTGTGCACTGACGAACACAAACTCGGTGAGAGGGTGCTCGGTGGTAGTGGGGGAGGGGCATGAGAGTTGAACATTTTGGCTAAATCCCCTCAATCTATCAGATTTGCCAAATGCAGCTTTAAGGTTAAATAATTGGGATATCCAGTAGCCCTAGATGTAGGACTGGCTTGTCACAATGTTTCCATAATGTTCCTCAGAAAAAAATAAATTGACTGGATGCTCTATTCATGCAAACTAAAATCTGTACCTCTAAAGTTCGAGCCTGTTCAGACAAGCTGAAAATATTTTTTTTTCAAACCCATTTCAGTAAGATCAACTATCTTTAGAAATTGAGAATGGGTGACTTTACTGCTTATACGGCTTCTTGTTGCAAACAATGCATTTTTACATATTGCCATCTGCTTTCCATTTTATGCAGCGGTTGACACTTAGGAGGTATAAGTATATATACTCTTTTGATCCCGTGAGGGAAATTTGGTCTCTGCATTTATCCCAATCCGGTTAGTTAACAGTTTATGCTGTCAAATCAGATGACTGGGGGAGAAAGGGGGCGCAAGACTTGGCCAATGGGGGCAGCCGTGGCCTACTGGTTAGGGCCTCGGCAAAGATCCTTGATAACCACCCTCTCTGATTTCGGGCTTGATACTGAAGGGATGCTGGTTCGATCGCCGACCAGTAGGAAAAATGTGGGCGGGGGAAGTGGTTGAGCAATGCTCTCCGCTGCCCACATCCACGGCAAGCACCTAACCCCTTACTATTCCCCGAGCGCCGCTGTAGCAGTCGGCTCACTGTTCCTGGTTAGTGTGTGCTTCACCTCACTGTGTGTTCTCTGTGTGCTCCGTGTGTTTCAGTAATTCACGGATGGGATAAATGCAGAGACCAAATTTCCCTCACAGGATCAAAAGAGTATCTATCTATCTATTTATCTAACTAACTGTCTATCTATCTATGAATGTTTTTTGGGGGCGTCGCCAGTCAAAAAGTTTAAGATCCACTGGTATATTGGACCTACCTGATGCCACCGGGGCTTCTCGATTGCAATGTCGCAACAATTGAAATGTGCTATAAAGCTACTACTTTTGAATCATTAAAATGGAATGACAGCTATAGCATCATACCTGAAGATACTAATGTCACTGTTCACACTCAATTTACTGTTAACCCAGTAAACTGTTCAGTCAGTTACGTTAATATCCTTACTAAATGCATTATTCACCTTGAGATTAAAAATATCTGCTGATTTTAAACGTCAACATTTTTTGCAACAGCAATTCTTAGATTTATGGTATTCGCACAAATGCATTCAAATGGAGTAGGTTCCAGCGGTGGGTAAACGCACAAAGGTATAAGACTCCTGAAAACTACTCCCAAGTTCCTGCAGTGGAAACAGGCCTTCTGATGCTGCTGGACTAGTGGTGTAACGGTACACAAAAATCACGGTCCGGTGTGTTCCTTGGTTTTGAAGTCACGGTTTGGTTCTTTTTCGTACTTTTTCGGTACGGTAAGCCTGTAGATACTGATAGCCTAAAATTCACTGACGATATCGCTGATGAGCAACGGGAATAGTATTTTGAAAAGGTGGCAAATGTTTTTTTAACGTAAATTGACTAAACTGACTTATGGTCCACCACTTAATATGTTTGTGTGGGAACTCAAGTTTGATCTGGTTTACCCTGCACCTGTACTAAGTTGGATGTGCTATGTGCACTTTCTGCAACATTGGAACTCAAATTTGACACATGGTCCGCACACAAAAAAAGCCTACTGTTGATTACTGTTAAATATTGCATTTGGTACATTCGGTACACATCTGTATTGTATTGAACCTAGCGGCCTGTAAACAGGGGTATGTTTCCCAAAACCATAGTTGCTAACCTGTTAGCAACTTGGTTGGTTGGCAACCAACAAAGTTGCTAACTTAGTTAGCTAGTAACTCATAACTTAGTTAGCAACTAGCTCATAACTTAGTTAGCTAGTAACTCATAACTTAGTTAGCAACTATGGTTTTGGGAAACGCGCCCCAGTTCGGTACGAATACATGGACCTTTACATACCTATGCTGGACTGTTTGCTGGGGACTAGCTTCACAGATATTTAGCAGATTTTAGATTTAGATGGGGGCAGCCGTGGCCTACTGGTTAGCGCTTCGGACTTGTAACCGGAGGGTTGCCAGTTCGAACCTCGACCAGTAGGCACGGCTGAAGTGCCCTTGAGCAAGGCACCTAACCCCTCACTGCTCCCCGAGCGCCGCTGTTGTTGCAGGCAGCTCACTGCACGCCGGGATTAGTGTGTGCTTCACCTCACTGTGTGCTGAGTGTGTTTCACTAATTCACGGATTGGGTTAAATGCAGAGACCAAATTTCCCTCACGGGATCAAAAGAGTATATAGACTTATACTTAGATGCCCATCGCACCTGTAGTCGTAATGAATTACTATGGAAGATGCAGCCTATAAACCTTATCAGTGTTTCCCACAGAATTGAATTCTATTTGTGGTGGTAGGTGACGAGGGGTGTTCAGTTTTGAACAAATTTGTGCAATGTGGTTATGATGCTAACAGATTTAATCACCTTGCAGGATTTTTAGTGTTTTGTTTAAATGTGCATGCAGGTTTGTTGAGGGACAGAGAAACAAGGAGAGGCTGTGCAAAATTGCACATAGCTCTACAAAGAAAGGATTTCATCCCATTTCAACAGAACAACATAAAAATTCATTGTGTGGTGGTCAGTGTTTATATTGTGGTGGGCCGCCACAAATAAGTCAATGTATGGGAAACACTGCTTATGCTGGTGGGTGGTGAGTGGTTGATAATATGCACAAAATCCAATCACAGTGATGCAGACAATCAGCTGGCATTTAACAAACATGATCTTATCTGATCAAATCTGCACTTTATTCCTGACATGCAAGACTGTAGTTACATTTACTCTCTCACTATCTTTGCTGTCTTGCGTTGCCAAACACAACTGGTTTTGTTTCATGAATACACGTTGCCAAGTGTGCAGGATGTCCAATTATTTAACCACCATCACACATGGTAGGCTGCCACATATGCAGCCTGGCTACAAAGCTCTCTTACTGACACAACTCAGTAAATATTTAAAAAGTGCGGTCCAGCAAGTCATAAAGCACTGTGGAAGTGTGCTAATCGATGTCCTAGCAAAAGTCATGAGGTCAATGTACAAGAATCACAAAACTACCAAAAGTATGCCTACTGGTGGCTCTATGTATGACATCATTTTGAAGCCACTGTTTTAACTCTCTTTGTCACCACTTGCCATTTAAAGGAAGTGGTGGGGTGTGCAACACTGATCTCTTTTGTAATGAGCTTTTGTGAATTTGGAGTTATCAGTTTTTGTGAGACACATTTATCCCCTCACCACACACACACACACACACACTTCAGACTTGCCTTACAGTTAATACTAAGAGTCCTGAGTCAGGATTTCTGCCACAGTGGAGATTTGGCTCTTGGTCCTGCTTGTGTTTATTCTGTCAAACGCCCCAGTGAAATACCATTATCCATGGTATCCAAGGAGCACTTGGCTCTATTAGTCATGGACCCACTCCAAAGGAAGTAGAAATCACATTGACCTTACACTGAATGAGACGAGTTTTCCATGACGACTACAACAGATAAATGGCACATACTGTATGAAAGGACAGTCTGGGCTTGCTTACTTTCTTATTTGCAAGCACATAAACACATGTTTACTGTTATATCCTACCAAAACAAACAATCAGATTCAGTTTATTATTCAACTCCGAGTGCAACGTTGTTTTGATAAAGACCTGGAGGGACGAAGCATTTCACAAACAAATGATAGAAGCTCAAATGAAGCGTACTTTCTCCTCGGATGCTTCTGATCTCCTCCTCCTTTCCACATTCTGTTTAGATTTCTAGACCTCCCCCCCATGTCCTTCTAAATAATACAACCGCATGGTGCTGTATCTCTTCCCAGGGATGCTTGGAACCGTCTGGGAGACATGAGCAGTGAGACGGCCATGGCTGCCTATGTGGACGAGATGAAGAAAGTAGCACAAGAGGTACTACCACAAAAAAAAAAGAAAGAAATCTGCACTCACTCTTTGACCTATGAAATAGGAAGGCCCAGCGTAGTATTGGCTTTTGCTATCGGGAGTTCCCAAAGGAAATGCTCGAATGAATGATTACCATAGAGCGTTGCCAACAAAACCCTGTGTCGTTGGGTAATAAGCACACACCCAAGGGGTGTCTGTGGCCAAGTCTGAGACTGCAAGTTGTCTCTCAAAAGGGAAATGGCTGTTTGCATTTCTGGGTGGTGGTGTATTTGCAGGTTATCGACACCATGCCGATGGATGGGAAGACGGCATCTTTTTTCCACTACTTCGAGCCGCTCTATAAGGTTATCCACGACATGCCGCGTCCACCGGAGTCACTGCTTAGCGTTCGAGCTGGTCAGTTTGCCTGTGTTTTTAAATATGCAGTACATCAACACAAATCACTACTAGCCATCCTGAAACACAATACAACAAAAGGTGGGATGTTGAGTTTAATTACTACTTTCATCTAAAAGTCTAAAATAATATGGTGAAAAGCTATATGTTTCTTGGATAGTCAACACCATCTGAATTGTGGTGTCTGTTTGTTTGTTTGTTTCTGTGTGTGTGTGTGTGTGTGTGTGTGTGTATATGTGTATCCAGACATCAACGACAATAACCATACCTTAAACTCAGTCGAGTCTGAGGAGGACATTAGTCCCCCAGATGCTCCAGCCACCGCCCAGGACCCAGTAGAAGAGCTCTCCCCTGCGGTTGCACCAGAGCAGGGCCTGGCCGAGGAGAGGGCCCCCAGTACCCATCTGCCAGAGCCTGGTGAGAACGTCCATGATGCACCAGTAACGTTATTACCAAAGATTCTAGAGCGCTCTGCTCTAGAATCTTTGGTTATTACATAATTTGTTTATGTTACATTTATGGTATATGGCAGACCCTTTTGTCCAAAGCGACTTACAGTATATGAACATAATATTATGTTACATACATTATGTTAATGTGATATACATTAGATAAAGATAACAGCAGGACATTTGTCATTTAGCTGATGCTCTTATCGTCTTATGCGTTTAGTAGAGTCTGTGTTTTTTGGGGTTTTTTTTACATTCTGCATTGTAGTCTCTGCTACACAGTCATTTTAAATTGCTTTTAGACACAGAGGATGCTCAGATGGGTGTGCAGGTGTTGCTGTCTGTTCGCTGTGGCATGTTGGAGCTCTCAGCTCAGAGGATCAAAAACGAGCCATAGTGTTAAAAGTGTTAACTTCCGTCTCCCAGTTGGAATCTCCAGGCAGAATGGGTCATATCAGCAGCTGTGGAGAGAGTCACCATTTATCGTCTCAATTCCAAATGAGCTCAGAGCTAGAGAAGGAGCGAGAGAGAGGGAGAGAGAGAGACAAGAGTGATCGAGCGAGAGAGAGATAAAGAGAGAGTGAGGGGGAGAGAGAGAGAGAGAAAGGAGGAGAGAAGGAGAGAGAAAAGGGACAAAGCAAGAGGTGGAGAGAAACAGAGATGGAGAGAGAGAGAGGGCAAAAGAAAGGAAGTTGGAGATAAAGAGAGAAAGAAAGAGGGGCAGCGAGAGAAAGAGAGACAGAGAGAGAGACAGAGAGAGAGAGGGAGAATGTGGGTGGGCGGAGGCTGAGCTGCCTGCGCTTCACTAAGCTGGCCAGGGGGCGGGTGGGAGTCTTCCCAAACGCTTCCCTTTTTATCAGAGCTCCTTTGGAGACACACGCACAGCCTGGTTCTGGGCTGTTAGACGTCTGGCGGATTGTCACCCTGTCAATCTAAAGTAGGAAAGAATAAATCCTCTTACATATGGTCGTACTCATTCACAATGTGTCTTTACAAACGGTGAACGATGTTTTCAACCTGAAAAACATAAAACCCAAAAGACATGTTCTCATATTATTTGCATGAGATATTTACCATAGAGACTGATCTCCTTGCATGCATGGTGATATGAATTCCTAGGAAACACACACACAGTTATAACATACATAACCCTCTTGATTAGTAAGTACCTTTGGACAGGCCTATCAATGAATAATTGAACTATAGTATTGGATAAATATTATTTATTTATAAATGTATTGTTAAATGATGTATTCCTTGTATTGTATCATATGGAATAGTCCCCTTGTGTAGTATCAGAGGTGTTTGATTTTGAAAGGGCTTACCACATGCTCTGGCTCTTCTCAGCTAGACTAGTCCATGCACTGGCCTTTTTAGCAATACCACACCTCCCATGCTAACACACTGGTGGCTTTTGAGATAAAGTCTTTGACAATAGATAATGGAATTGTGCCACATAGTTATCATTTGTTTGTGTTTATGTTTATGCATTTAGCTGATGCTTATATCCAAAGCGACTTACAGATACCAATTGCAGGGGCAAATCGCCCTGGAGCAACTCAGGGTTAATTGCCTTGCTCAAGGGCATAACAATGCTTTTGTGACTACTGCATGCTAGCCAAGCTCCTTTACCACTACACTACACCACACTACACTACACTACACTACACTACACTACACTGCACGACACGACACGACACGACACGACACGACACGACACGACACGACACGACACGACACGGCACGACACTGCACGACACTGCACGACACGACACTGCACGACACGACACGACACTGCACGACACGACACGACACGACACTACACTACACTACACTACACTGCACTGCACTACACTACACTACACTACACTACACTACACTACACTACCACCACATTTCTGCACCTTTACCACTACACTACACTACACTACACTACACTACACTACACTACACTACACTACACTACCACCACATTTCTGCACCTTTACCACTACACTACACTACACTACACTACACTACACTACACTGCCTACACTACACTACACTGCACTGCCTACACTACACTACACTACACTACCACCACATTTCTGCACCTTTACCACTATGCTACACTACACTACACTACACTACACTACACTACACTACACTACACTACACTACACTACACTACACTACACTACACTACACTGCCTACACTACACTACACTACACTACACTACACTACACTACACTACACTGCCTACACTACACTACACTGCACTGCACTACACTACACTACACTACACTACACTACACTACACTACACTACCACCACATTTCTGCTCCTTTACCACTACACTACACTACACTACACTACACTACACTACACTACACTACACTACACTACACTACCACCACATTTCTGCTCCTTTACCACTACACTACACTACACTGCCTACACTACACTACACTGCACTGCCTACACTACACTACACTACACTGCACTGCACTGCACTACACTATCACCACATTTCTGCTCCTTTACCACTACACGACACGACACGACACGCGACACGACACGACACGACACGACACGACACGACACGACACTACCACTAGCACCACATTTCTGCCACCTCATGGAACTTGGTTTTCTGCTGTTTGTAGAGCCGGTGTCCTCGGATGGTCTTGTGTTGACCAGTGACTCGGAGAGTGAGATCTACTGTGACACGGTGGAGCAGCTGGACTCTGGCAAGGTAGGGTAGGGGGAGTGTGAAGGCTGCCCACTTTCCCCTCACACGGGCAAATGGATCAGATAAATCACCTGTCCTATCCACAGGGAATGTGTCCCATTATACCATTTTCACTTGCTTTCTTGTGTGTGTGTGTGTTTTTCTGTGTGTGTGTGTGTTTTTCTGTGTGTTTGTGTGTTTGTGTGTGTGTGTGTGTGTGTGTGTGTGTGTGTGTGTGTGTGTGTGTGTGTGTGTGTGTATTTGTGTGTGTGTGTATGTGTATACAGAGTGTGTCCATGCCAGACGGTCTTGACAATAGGCTGGCTCACTGCGAACCTGAAGGTAACCAAGGGCACCACGTGGCATCTGTCTCCCAGGTGACGGAGGTGGGCTCCGGGCAAGGCGGCGAGGGTGGAGGGGGGGGCCGCGGCCCCCCTTCAAGGAAGAGAGACTCAGGGAGAGACGCTGCCAGGCATCCCGCCAGGGAACCCATTGGTCAGTCCAAGACAACAATAACTGTTCTCTAAAACAGCCTTGACGATCAACATTTTTTAAAGATGTGCTTGGCATTAGTCAATAAATCAATATATGACTAAGGCATCTCAAAAATAGATTTCTAAAAGCATGAAAAAAGCTGTTGGCTTGATATGAATGGTCGAGCTTACTGGCTGTAGGTTGACTGGATGCGAGTAAATGCAGATGTATTTATGTGATGGCTGCCTTTAAGCTTTTTTATGTAGGGCATCATCTGTGTAGGGCATCATCTGTAGTCAGAGTATGTATATCCATATGCATGTATATGTCTGTGCATGTGTGGGGGCAATCGTGTGTGTGTATTTGTTATGTGTGAGTACTTGTGAGTGTGTGTGTGTGTTTGTATGTGCGTGTGTGTACTCATATATGTGTGTGTGTGTGTGTGTGTGTGTGTGTGTGTTATGTGTGGGTACTCGTGTGTGTGTGTGTGTGTGTGTGTGTGTGTGTGTGTGTGTGTTATGTGTGGGTACTCGTGTGTGTGTGTGTGTGTGTGTGTGTGTGTGTGTGTGTGTGTGTGTTATGTGTGGGTACTCGTGTGTGTGTGTGTGTGTGTTATGTGTGGGCAATCGTGTGTGTGTGTGTGGGTATATGTGTGTGTGTGTGTGTGTGTGTGTGTGTGTGTGTGTATGTTTGTGTTTGTGTTTGTGTGTGTGTGTGGGTACTTACAGTATATGTGTGTGTGTGTGTGTGTGTGTGTTATGTGTGGGGAATCGTGTGTGTGTGTGTGTGTGTGTGTGTGTGTGTGTGTGTGTGTGTGTGTGTGTGTGTGTTTCTCCTCTGTGCAGGTGGGGGTCCTGAGCGCGATGCGCAGCACGGGGGCCGTCTGCCGTTGGGTGTGGGAGGAGGGGGAGAGGATGGCTCAGGCGGCTCCGACAGACTACAGGAAGTCCAGGTGCAGCAGCAGATTATGCTGGCGCTACGGCGGCTCAGAGAGGACATGCAGAGCGTGATGGAGCGCCTGGAAGTGGTGGAGGGCCTCGCTGCTGCCAATGTAAGAGTTGAGACAACATGGTTCAAAGTGTGCTGTTGGATAGATATTTGTTGATCCTTTCGGAAAATTCATCTTGCACCATACAGCTCGTCAGATACAGACAACAGACCACAACAGGGCAACCACACATAACCCCATAACACCCACACAAAATCAACACACAACACCAAGTATCTCTACATTATAGAGTAGTAAAGTGCAGTATCATCAGTGGCATTTTAATATAATGCTAAAGTGCAGTATTATCACACAAAGAGAATCAAATTGTTTCAAAGATTAGTCTGTGGAACAGACACTGGTGGTCTTTAAAGCATTCAACCAGGTTAGAGATTGAAAATTAAGTCATAGAGATTGAAAACTGTAGGCGTGTATTGGATTCACTTCCCGCACATGTTCACAAATGACTGCCTTGACTTCTTTCTGAACTGATGAGTTTATTTATCTACGGGTCTGTCTGGAAGGATCCCATTGATGTCAATTTCCAAATCACCAAGAATCCAGGAATCAATAAAGTATATCTATCTATCTATCTATCTATCTATCACAATCAACTCATTAAACACAGAAAAACAGAGCTCCTTGATTTTCTGAATTAATGAGATAATAACATAATTAATTCAGAATTCATTACTATTATTTTTCTTAAAATAATACAGTATATGTCTGTAGAAAACCAACACCCATGGTAAAGAATATGTGTGTGTAGGTTGCAATCCACCGTTCAGTACTTGACAATGTGAAGCAGGTCGTGATGACCCAACCCAACCCTTGCGAGCTGACCAGATTGCAGGTTCCACATTTTAACCTCAGTCACTATTCCTACTTAGTCCTGAAGGCTTGATGACAACAAGAGTAACAATAACAACATAAAAAAAACAGTCTCACCATGCTTTCAATTCATTCAGTGCACTTTCATCGGGTACGGTTAAATTCTCGGCTTCCACCGTTGTGCCCTTGAGCAAGGCAACTTAACCCCAAGCTGCTTTGGGCAGAATGGCCCTTGTAATATAATGGACATATGTAAGTCACTTTGGATAAAAGCATCTGCTAAATAAATGAATGTAAATTAAATTACATTTTAAGAGCGGAAAGGAGACCAATCAATCACACATCCATCAGAAGTATTGTTCCATGCCTCGACGGTACAGGTGTGCTTCTGCTTGAGTGCTCGACAGGTGAAAATGAAATCCCCCTCTGTGCCTGATTCTTGAATTTCCCCTTGGGGATCAATAAAGTATCTATCTATCTATCTATCTATCTATCTATCTATCTATCTATCTATCTATTTATCTATCTATCTATCAATCTATCAATCTATCAATCAATCAATCAATCAATTGGGGCCTTGCCTTCTCCATTTTGATTTAAATTAACCTCTACATGCTCCAACGGGTATGCCTAACACTCGGCAGGTAGAAGAGGAAAGTGTTGTGTGGAGGGGTTTACTGTTTTTGTCAGTGGCATATCGCATAAGAGTTTTTATTTTGCTACTAGTAGGGTTCAGTGATGCTACCATTTTCAACACACAAATTTCAGTGGTTAGAAATAGTCACAATTAGTTTGACATGTTTGCACATGCATTCAGTAATTTTTTGGCACTGTAATCAAGACAAGGCAGAGTCAGCTCTAAGGATAGTGAATCATCCCTTGTGTGCCAGTTACTTTTCACTGTTCATTTTGAGGAAACGTACAAAGTGTCCCGCACACTGACCATTCCGCAAACAATTATTTTTTATTTGAAAATCATTTTGAAAAACAGTGAGAGAAATTAATGTCCATTCGTCTGGTGTGCCCACATGGTGCTGCTATTATGATCTGAAGCAACTTACATATGTCAATTATATTACAAGAGCCATTGTCCCAGGAGCAACTCTGGGTTAAGTACCTTGCACAAAGGCACAACGGTGGAAGCTAAGTATTGAATCTACAACTTTTCAGGCTACTGCAGGCTAGCCCAACTCCTTAGCCACTACCCTACCACCGATTAAATGCAAAGATGTTTGTCAAGACAATATATCTAGTGGACTACTATCACTAGTGGCCATTTTCATAAAGGCTAATGCTTTTGTACCTAAGATATAATGATAACAATGACCATTAAAGAAAATATGAAAGGTTGATATAGACATTGCTTTGTTGTCTATGATCCATAAGTTTAAGTTAAACAAAAGCAAAACATCTGAATCCTAGCCTAAATTTGTAAAGTGACCCCATGGTGTGTTTCCTACATAACCTATTGGTGGTTAACCGAGCTACTTAGGGATTCCTGAAAGACAGAATCCAAAAAAATACATCAGTAACAAAAAAAAGCTTGTCCATTACGTGCTTCAAGAGATGACGTTTTTGTCCATTGTACCTCACCATGGGGGTCGTTAAAATAATGTTTGGCCCGCTGCTTAGATACTCATGTCTGCGAATCTGTTAATGGCTGGTCGGGTTCTCCCATCTCCTGTGCGTCTGGTTTGAGGATTTTCGGGTAGAAGTGCAGAACTCTCGAAGGAATCAAGCCTCTTATTCCTGGTTTTATTCTGTCTGGTTCCTCATTGCTTTTCTCATACTCCTTATCTTTGTGTGTGCCTGTATGTGTGTGTGTGTGTTTGTGTATGTACTGTGTGTGTGTGTGTGTGTGCTTGTGTCTGTACTTTATGTGTGTGTGTGCGCACATATATCTCTTTTAGGCTCTGAGCTCAGACTGGAGGACTCGGACACCGCTACCAGCTAATGAAATTGAGGTAAATAAGGTAATAAGACATCTAATAGAGGAGTATACATAATTTACATTACATTTACATTTATTAATTTAAGCAGATACTTTTATCCAAAGCAACTTACAACAAGAGAACAACATTCAAGCTACAGTGCACACACGGGGGCTAGGAATTACTACTGCATCTGTCATACTAGAGGATAATTGCATGCATAAAGAAAGGATAAAAGGATGTTCTTATTAGGGTACACACACATATTTTGAACATGCAGGCATGTGTGTGTGTGTGTGTTTGTGTGTGTGTGAGAGAGAGAGAATGTGTGTAAGTACACAATTATGTGTGTATGTGTCTATGTTTCTGTTTAGGACTGCGATTCCTTCAGTCTCGAATCATAGTACAATTAGCCTGTCCCCAGCACTGGCTGAGTTTTAAAAAATGCCCCTTTGTCTCAATACATAACAATACACCCCTTCTCCTCCCAGAGCGACTGGTGGTGGCCATTTGATGTGTCCGGACACACACTGCTGCTCCTGCTGCTATGGCCTTTCGTCGCTCAGGGACTTGTGTTCCTGCTGCAACGGAGGAAGAGAAAGCCGCACTTGCCTACATGAGTCTGTCGACAGAAAGATAGAAGAGAGCAAATGTTTCAGTTTGCTTGTCAGTTGTTCATTGAAAGAAAATGTGTTGCATATCTTTGAAGAGTAATATTGTCTTGCCTCAGGTAAAATCAAATAAGTGTTTCACTGTGACTGTGGTTCCTTTTTAACTTCAAACATGCGTGCATAAGAAATCAATCTGGACCATGGAATGAACAAAGCAGACTTTTTTTAAATTTAATTTTATTTCCTGGGCCTACTCATTATTTTATGGAATTGTGGTCAATATTTAACAAATGCAATACCTTGTTCCAGAGGTCAAACATTGGACCAAGAATGATGAAGGTGTGTCTTTTAACTTTGGTCATTATAAGTTAATTCATGTCTTAGCTAATTTACCACTTTGTATTTTGTGTTTCTTCAGTAAAGCTAATTGAAACAGATGGTGAAAGTGTTGACATTTGAAGTAAAAACCATCTCCAGTTCTGTAGTGTTAGATTAAGCTTTGAAAAGAGGCCAGACAGAAAAAAATAAATGTTTTCCACAATTGCATCAGGCTTAAATCTCAGACAAAGTTTTAAGATTGTTCATCTTCTAGCAACCCATCCCTAAAACTCTGTAGAAAGGTGTGCATGCCAGTATATTATCTAGGAGGGTGGGAGTGAAAGTACCCTGATAGCACAGGGGTGTTGAATCCACGTTGAATCAACCTCCGCAGCTTCAAACAAACGTGGATTCAACGCCCCTCAACGCCCCTTTGCTATCTGGGTAGTTACTCCCAACTAGGTTGGTTTCACATCCTCAATGAATGTTCTGCACCAGTGTCAACCCAAGGAGGAATTTAACTAACCTTTACAATGGCCTGCATTGTGTGCACTTTGACCTCACCGAAACACTGACAACTCAAAAGGTCTAGAAGGAACCCAGATAGGGGCCAAGAATAATGTATCTATAATACATTGAGACTTCAGAGAATCGACCAGGTTTGTTCACAGATCTTTAAACATCTGTTTGGATCAGTGAAAGAGGGTCTGCCCCAGTGCTGACATGTAGTGACACGGGATTACAGTCAGTATTATATGAGGCCAAGATCTGAGGGGAAGGAAACGATGTGTACGTGTTGTTGGTGCGCAATCAACCTCTGTATTCTGTTGCAATCATAAAATATTTTGGTGCATGTTGCCTTTTGGTGATATGAACAGGCAAAATCAGCAGCCTGGACAGGACTGGGAAAAGTGTGTTCATGACAATGAATTTGGTGTGTTCGCTTTACAGAATATTGCAGGCAGTCGTCTCACTGGAGGTCAACAAGACGCAGATGGTTTAACTGTACTTCATGACAAAATACTCAGTTGGTAACAATAATTGTGCACGCCCCTCGCCTCGCTGCACAAAGAAACAGTACAGTCATTATTATCAGCAATAAACACAGAAATACGTCAACAATGTTAAGAAAACGTGTGAAATTGATGTGTACGGGTATTCCTCTGATTTTTATCTCGCTAAATAAGCTAACGTTAGCTAACAAACTAACGTTAGGGTATAGTTCATGTGACTAGTTAGCTAGTCTTTGGTGTGCTAATCAAAAACAAGCCTATGTGTGGCATAACGTTACTCCAGAAAACCATGGGGCAGGTCTAAGTTAAATGTCACATTTCCTTTGATACAATATCATAGCATCGGCTACTAGTAAGAGATAACTTATGTGTTGTCAAATTGTATGCTACCTTAGGTTGTTTATTTGAGTGTGCTAACCTAATTGGATAGTTGAGAGCAACCGACAGACTTCAGTGGGCAGTTTACTTGACTAGAATAGGTAACGTTACACGTTTGGTATTGAAAGGGCCGCGTTTTTTCATGGCCTAACAGTATTATGCAGTGTTTTGTCGTAGAATTCACGGGATTTTTAGGGAATTCCATTTTCTAACGTTACCAGTGGCCGTTTTCACTCATAGCTGTCTTATGTTTGCTAGTTTTGTGTTAGCTATCAGCTAACCACCAAGCTAGCTAACTTTATACGGCAACATCTCTTTATCTAACCAAATTTAGCTCTGTACGGCCAAACATAGACTCAGGTGTCAAGTTCGTGTGAAAAGATTGTAAATGAATTACTGGATAAGTGGGCACATGTCTGATTAACAGACAAAATGAAAACGTAAATTTCGTAGCCAAGTATGGTAGCTAACATTTGCTATGCTCGCGGGATGCTTCATCAGGAGCACTGCCAGGCCCATTCTCCATTGGCATGGCATTAGCTAGCCAGCTACGTTTGTCCTCTAATTCGCTCAAATTGCAAGCAGGGCTGAAGAAAATCAACATCGATCCGCAGCAGTGAGCAGATTGACTTGATTATATTGCACCGTATCCAATCATGTAGAGTAGAAGCACAACATTTTATTTTGGTCCATAGATGGAAACAACATCTCTGCAACAATGCTTCTGAAGAACTAGTTCGTGACTGACGGGCGCAGTATATCATCAGTGCAGTCAGGTACGCAAGTATTATACTTCTAACATTAACAGTGAAAATGTTGTTTGTTCTCTTAAAAGCTGTTTGGATTATTTATTTTTAGATGCCAGGCGGCTCTGTGTTGTCTTATAAAATGCCGTTAATCAACATTTAGTACTCTTTATACATTTCGGAATACAACTTTCTACCCATTTTAATTAATGTGGTAGCGCCCGAAAGACTAACTGGGACAGCTTTCTTTGTGATTGACACTGAGTTCTACCAATTGGGAGAGCAAATTATTGTAGCAAGCATGAAAACAACTTTCTGACCAATAGGAATATTAAGGGGGCGTGCCGTGTCCATACATGAAAACAAATGCAGATTTGTGGTTAGTGTAGTCTTTGGCCACGCGTAATGCATGCAACTCTATTGATTGTTAAACTACTACTCCCATAAAACGTAAAGCGTCGCAGGCTAGCCGCATGCGCCCTTGCATTGGAGGAGGTAATAAATGAACAAGCCCCCTTTTCCTCTTCAGCAGAAGCGTACAGGAGAGTCCGCTGATGAGAGATGCGCTCGTCTCAACAGAGAGAAACAGACAGTTGAAGACGGAGTGGAAAGAGTTAACGATAGTACTCATAAATAGCTGAAGAATTCAGTAGCTGAAATTGAAGTGGACGCGGAGAGGTTTGTTTTATAATTTTATCGCTGAGTTGAAATGTTGGTTAAAGTCGAAGAGCATTAACGTTAACACATTTTTAAATCACATCGTTACATTTAATTTAACGAAAGTTTGAATGATATAATGTTATAGACTTATTGAGGTAGCCAGTAACAGTTGCAACTTAAATACAGGTTACTGACGTTCCACTGTTCATATCGGTTTTCAAAAGACAGAAACGTTAAGCCTCATCTAAAACTTATTTCTCTCTCAGGTGGGAGTGTACAGTTATGGAGCTTATTACTACCAAAGGCGATGCAAATTCGGAGGATGACAGTAGGGGGCAACATCGAGACGGGCAACAGAGAGACATCGTCGCTAGGAAACAAGTGCAAAGAAATCAGCTGGAGGTGTGTCCTGGACTGGTTTCTGGAGACACACACCCGATGTGCCGTGGGCACAATCGGGGCGATCTGGAACCGAAAGCTGGCGATGCCGCAGGAGAAGATGGGACTGTTGCTGAAAAAACACCCGGTTTGCCCAGGAGCGAGAAGGACGATCAGAACAAAGGGAATTCCGGTGGCTCCGGAACAGCGACTGACCCGGGGTTATCGGACGGCAGGCAGGCAGGCAGAAAGAAGCACCGGCGACGTCCATCCAAGAAGAAGCGCCGCTGGAAGCCTTATTACAAACTGTCATGGGAAGAGAAAAAGGAACTCGACGAACGAGAGACCATACGAGCATCGCGAGTGCGAGAGGAGATGTTCGCTAAAGGTCTTCCCGTAGCCCCATACAACACTACCCAGTTCCTGATGGAGGAGCACGACCGTGAAGAGCCGGATCTGAACACGGAACTCGGCGGGCGACGGTCCTTCGGTGCGATTCGCTCCGAGGACACAGCCAGTGAGGAAGACTATTTCGATCAAGACGAAGAAGAGGATGAGGAAGGTGACGGCAGTAGTGATGGAATGGGAAGACCAGGGCACGCAGGTGGTGAGTTTCTCCAGAAGGACTTCTCCGAAACTTACGAGAGATACCACGTCGAGACACTCCAGAACATGTCCAAGCAAGAACTGGTGCAGGAGTACCTAGAGCTGGAGAAGTGCCTGTCGCGACTGGAAGAGGAAAACAACCGGCTGCGTAACGTCGAAAAAGACACTGATGCGACAGCCGAGACCCCGGTCGATGCAGCCCAGCGTCTTCGGGAGTTGGAGAGTGAACTCGAAAGACTGAAGGCGCAGAACAGCGAGTTGCTAGAACAGAGCCAACGGTACAGGCAGCAGAGCATCAACGGGTCCACACCAGGAACGGACACTGGGCAAGACCCAGCGCATGAAACCAAGTGATGGACACTTTTGGTTATGTACGACTTATGTTTTATTTGTTTATTCATCTAAATTCATTTTTTGACTGTAAGTTTCAGTACTGCTATAGGCTCTTAGTTCCTATTAACGGAGGACGATCTGCAAATTTAGATTCCATCCAGAATGTCTATTTTAAGTGTTTAATTGAAATATAGCTAACGATTTTACAAATGCGTCACGTAGTCATTATTGCAATTAAAGGGTCGAACTAACAATGCTGCGTTTTAATGATTGTCAGTCGGGGGGAAGTTGTTTTCAATACTGGAGTGCATTTGTCGGACACAAGATTTCATAAAGGTTTGTCTATGGCCTTCTTTATTAAACAGATGTGTCTTTTTTTGGTTAATCCAGCCAAGTAGTTACATAGCTGATGCTCTTGTCGTTTATATCCGGTTATGGACATAAATTTCGCAGATGAAGTCTGTTAATGCATGACCAAAGTTGTCTGTATTAGATTTTTTTCCATGTTTACTTGAGGTTTATCGTGTTTACATGCCAATTAAACGACTGGATGCAAAAGTTCAACTTTTACTAGCCTAAATTATGTATACAAGGGAAAAAAAACAGCACTAGATCTGTCGAGGAGGAAGTCGCCCGCCTACTCGCTACAGCAGTGTATAGAGCTGCCCTATCATGTAGGCCTAGCCACTCGCCGTGTGGCACTAGTCGAAGTATTTCCTTGCATGTTGGCTTTTAATTCCACTTACCACAGAATAACTTCAGTCGGTCCTCGAAGCGCAGGCCACAGGTAAGTTTGAATTAAAATATAAACAAATAAAATACGCGTATCATCTTGAAGAAGCCCATCACGTTTACAAGCTTAAGCGGTAGTGTTTTTAGAGTAGCTTACATAGCAGGCCTACCTGTTGGCTCCGCGTAACGTCGGAGTATTGCGACATTTCTTGGCGTTAGGTTATTGTACAATGTGCCTCAGTGTATGATGCATTTTGATGGAAATTGGAAAATATTATACAGTAGGCCTAGGCTCAACCCATATGTTAGCCCGCATGCAGATTAAGTTTAAGCATAAAGTCTTGGAGGAAGATAAACGTCTTTCTTCCATTGTATTATTTAGAGTATTCTGAGACTGCTAAAATAGTCTGAATGTTCACTATTGTATATTGAATATTTTGTATCAGAGGCACATGCTATTACATTATCCAAATGTACAATATGAAACGATTTCTTATAGAGGAAAAGAGGTCTCAAAACGAGCCAGGATGTACTTGTGTCCTCATAGGCCTTACCCTACTGTGTGTGTCTTCAACTTTTTCGTAGTCAATTCTGGAATGCGTTGAGTGTTTGGTTGTGGTGTAGGCTACATTACATAACAAACATTCTTTAGGCCTGCCTTACACCTGAGATGTTTTTGTATTGATGTGTCACGATTGACATGATACTTGCCACCTGATATGGCATGTTCTTTTTCCTTGTAATATAGACATATTTGATTCATAAACAGTGTGAGTGTATGTGTTGCTGGTGAGGGAGACAAAAAATCCACACAATGAAACACGGTTTCAGAGGGCAAGTCATAGCCCATTAATCTCCAAACCATTAAAAATACTCAAAAACAAATAATATAATATATTATATGTATCATATGTACACAGGGTGGGTTAACTTAGCAAGGCTTTTGTACAATTGTTACAAAAAATTGGTCCACACATAATCACTCACATATGTACATGCACAGAGGACAAAGACAGATGCTACACAGACAAACAGGGCAAACATTGTAAGTCATTAAAGGGAGATTAGGGTTGACATGGCAACGAGGCCTGTTTCACTTCCAGGTCAATATTTGAAACCCAGCTGATTCTGGGCTCTGAAGAGAAAATGCAAATGTCCATCTCTGTGTGTGTGTGTGTGTGTGTGTGTGTGTGTGTACATAGTGTATAGGTAGGTAGGGGGGTTGGGTGGCATTCTGGAACCTCTTTGGGGTATGGGGTTATGGGCTGCTTCTCTCAATACAGCCCCCTTTCAACTGTTCAAACTACAACACTGTTGGCAGAAACACTGGTCAGCCACTGTTACCCATTATTAAACCACTGTCACTGTCGTTGTCCTGTCGTAGTTATATATAGCACGTAGTGTTTCCCTATAGACAACCTCAATCCCCTTTATCCTTACTCTGATCAGAGTACTCAGGTAAGAAAACAAGTTACTGCTGATATGCTTTGTTTTTGGGGGAAACAAAATGGATCCTGGTGGCTCTCTTTGACTTTGGCGTGAGATCATGTAGCTGCCACTGAAGCCACCCGCTTCCGGAGACAGAGGGGCAGCAGAGCAAGGGAGGGAGAGAGGCGAGGCCCACTGGTCACTCAGGGGCTGGGGGTGCATAAGGGTCGGCCTGCGCCTCCGAGTCTCCGCTTGGCACTAGGATGAAACGCTGTGGTTGGTAGCGTGGCGATTCGGTGGTTGGGGGAGGGGGGGGGGGAGTGGAGTGTCCTGGCGCTCATCGTCACCCTCCTTGACGTCATCAGCCTTCCCCCGACAGGCTGACCACCACCGTGTGGCGCCGCCAGTCCCGTCGCCTCCGGCGGGTCTCCGGGGAGATGGCGCCGCGGCCCGGCCTCCACACCTGCCCCGCGGGCACAGACGGGGCGACGTGGGTCTGCTCCGTCCAGTCAGAGGGGGGGCACTGCGGGGAAGCGGCCGTGGACGACGCGCGGGGGCTCTCTGGGGGGCGAGCGAAGCCCGGCGCGGTGGGAGATGCGGGAGAGGCGCCGTACCCCTGCGCTCCCGGGCCGGAGCCCCCGGCGCCACCGCGTTCGTCAGCCGATCCCGCTCCGCGACTCGACTCCGAGTACATGGAGCGGGGCCGCACCCGCACGCCTCGCCTCAACTTCTTCCGGGTCAGGGGGTCGTTGCCCTCGGCGACGGGGCCGACGGGGGAGGTGGGCGACAGGGAGGCCGAGGGGGACGAGAGCAGGGAGGAGGAGGAGAAGGAGGAGGAGGAAGGGCGCAGCGGGGACGTCGGAGGCGAGACGACCGCGGGGGACAGTGGGGGCGGCGGGGGGGATTTGGGCGAGTGGCGCGCGGCGTGTGTGTAGAGGAAGCTGCGTGGCGCGGGATGGCGCACTTGGGGCACGGCCTGCCCGCCCTGGCGTCTCTCCCCTTCCTCCTTAGCACTGACCTGCCCGCTCGGCGTCATGGTGCAATAGTTGCCTTCCCCTTGCCAGGCAGCGGAAGCCCTGACCTGACCACCCTTCCTCTCCTCTTGACCGACACTCTGATTCCTCTTGCTCTCTCCCTCCTCCTCCTCCTCCTCCTCCTCCTCTCCTCCTCCTCTTTGAGAACCTTGCTGTCCCTCTGTCTTCTCTCTCGCTCTCTCTATCCCTTCATCCTCTCGTCTCTCTGATCCCACAATGGCACATCCTCCCTTCCTGTCCTCCTCCTCCGCATCTTCCTCCTCACCCTCCTCCTCTTCCTCCTCCTCATTCTCAGCTCCGCTCTTCTTCCCCCCATAGTTGCTGGCTTTGACCGGCTCGTGCTCGGAGTCCTCATCGGTGCTGTTGCCGGGGGGACAGGCGCTTTGGTGCTTCTTGCGTTTCCGGGTGACGGCGGAGATGATTGACAGGGGAAGGAAGTCCTTAGCACTCAGGTCCTTCTTGGAAGCTGGGGAATCCTGACAAACATCAACCAGATAGCAACATTAGTCCACTTCAGTCACTTTAATATTTAATAATTTAATAATATTTTTTACAACATTAGATTTCATTCCATTTCACTACTTTCTCTCTCTCTCTCTCTCTCTCTCTCTCTCTGTCTTTCTTTTTAACTGTCTTTCAAGCTGGAATGAGTCCCATTTTTAAGTTGTAGTTGGGTCTTGGGTCAGCATATTTCAAATCAAGGTTTGCAGTGTACTTTTGATTGTTACTGTTGAATTCCTTTAACGGGAAGTCATGTTAAGTTGGGCTGGATTTTCTTTTTCAAACAGTTCACACGTCAATAAGATAAGAGTCACGTCCATGTCGTCAAATGCTGCAACAGCTTACCTTGGATTTAACTGAGTCACTGTTGGTGGAATCTAGAGAGAGAGAGAGAGAGAGAGAGAGAGAGAGAAAGAAAGAGAGAGAGAGATGAGAACAGGGCCACTGACCAGTCCAAGAAAACAAAACAAAACAAAATGGCTGACAATCACACGGACAAGACAACAAGTTGTGTCACAGGCTGACACCTAAGTGAGGAAGGGTCACTAAAGCTTTAGTGTTAGTGAAGGAGTCTACAGACGTGAAGACAGATCAGAAGTGTTACTAAAGCTGGGAATGGCACGGAGTGTGGAGCTCACAACACACCACAAAACACACACCTCCTCTCTCTCTCACACACACACACACACACACACAAAATTGCATGCGCAAATGCACACACACACACACAGTCACTCATTTAAAGACATGTGTACACACACACACACACACACATACACACATACTGTACATACTCACTCACTCACACATGTGCACACACACACACACACACACACACACACAGGTCGACAACGTCAGGTGAGAATCCTGCTCCTACCGCTGCGTTTGATCCACTGGGTCGGCTAGCAGAAGGGTGCGGAAACACCCACAGAAAGAGTGAGAGATAGAAAGAATAACAGAGAGAGAGAGAGAGAGAGGACAGGATAGAAAGAACAAGGGGAAAGGAAGGCAAACAAGTGTGAAAAGAGAAAAGTAAAAAAAGAAATGACTGTGTGGGTGGAAAAAGGTAGGCCTCAAACGGTCCATTTAAGGACAGTTCATTTCAGAGAAAGAGAGGACTGAGAATATTTGAGGATTTATTTTAGAAAATTCAGAGTGTGAACTAGGGAAACCTGCCCTGGTGAAGGTGAGAAAGCAGCCTTAATCTTACACTTTAAACACACCCCTCTTGTATGCAGGCGTGCATGATTGCCCATCTACACACGGCAAACTCACAATGCAAATGAGCTCTTTCTGCACTTAGACAAGAACCCAATGAACTCCCCCAGTATCAAATCAGGAGAACTTATTGCAGGCACCCATTATCATAAAATCAGCACCCAGTATCATAATACCATAACACAATACCTTAGCCTAGTATTACTTCATCATGAAAAGACCAGTAGAAATGAGATCAGTTTGTTTTTGGGATGCACCGATTTATCAGCCAACATCGGTATAGGCCAATATTGACCCTGTTGACTGATATTTATGTGACATTATCCGATGGCAGTGGCTGATGTTTATCTGTTACGTTACATCAATTCTGCACTACGTAAATGTTGTGCTATAAAGGCCAGATAGACTTGGAAAAGGTTTAGTTATTGTACAATTGTACAGGATACAATTACTAAACTACTAAAAAATGAAATATCAGTATCAGCCAAATTGTTATTTTATACATCGATATCGATATCGATATCGGTATCGGTCCCCGGCTCACGATCGGCGCATCCCTAGTTTGTGTCAGGTGAACTGGTGAACAGAGGCTGGTCCTTTCAACAGAACCTCCTCAGCTTTGGGGCTCCACAGAGGGTTGGATGTGTGTGTTTGTATATGTGTGTGTGTGTGTGCGTGTGTGTGTGTGTCTGTCTGTCTGTGTGTGTGTCATGCAGACTCCCCAGAGGGTTGGGCTACCCCCCCAAGAGGCCAGCCCTGGGTCCTATCGCCATGGCAGCAGGCAGGTAGGCAGGTGGGGTGTGGGGGGGGTTAGATGCTCACCTGAGGCATCACAGAGAGGTATGGTTCTGCCTATGTTGGGGAGGAGGTGGTCAATGTTGGGGACCGGCTGCAGGTCCCTTTGGTCCTCGGGAGTCTGTGGAAACAAGAACCGGTTAGTGTATGTGTGTGTGTGTGTGTTCAGGGATTGGTGTAGTGGAGGAACTAAAGCCTGTTTGATGTATGCCTCAGCAGTAATGTCAACAGCTCCATCACAATGCAATTCATTTCCTTGTATCTATGAAGATGGAACTGTTATCAGTAGCTCTAATGCAAAATTAACAACCTTCACGAAGGCATGATGACATCCAGTTAAGAATTCATCGTTAATCTAGATGTGACAATATTTTATTCTTCATGGAAAACAGGACTATGTTTCCGTATTCCTTGTGTTTAACAAGTGCATTGCTATCTCTTCTATAAGATTGGAATCCTTGGTATTTGTTAAACATGAAACTCTCATGATCACTTTTAAGACGAGGGCATGAATAAGGACTATTGGTGTTTAATGCTGATAAATGCATGGATCTACTGAAATCATCTTTATGTCATGGGAGCTGAGTCTGAACCAGAAACTCCTAAGGCCTTCACCACTAGCAGCAAGTGCACATTTGACATTTTGGGTTCTCTGCACACGGCACCAAGCTCACCTTTTCATCCTTGTCTAGATCATCACTGAAGAACCAGGCATGCTGCAGAGAAAGAAATAAAGGGAGGGAGAGAGAGAGAGAGAGAGAGAAGGGAGGGAGGGAGAGAGGGAGGGAAAGATGAGCACGTATTTCCAACTCATTTCTATTGAAAGCAACGTGGCACTCTTGTTACTCGGTGTCAGCAGGCATGGTCATCAACAACACTATGGCACCACCAACAAGACAGGAAGTTCAAGAGAGGAAGTTGGAAGGGTGACTATTTGAACAGAGGGCATAGACAAGGGACACAACCCACAACCGAGAAATCAATCATAACAAGGATGGTACGCTTTCGGACACACTGGGCAGAAAGCTGGAGAAGGAAAAAGAGGTGAAACAAAGTGAACCGTGAGAGCCTGTGTGTGTGTTTGTGTGTGTGCTTTTGTTTGTGTGTGTGTGTGTGTGTGTGTGTGTGTGTGTGTGTTTGTGTGTGTGTGTGTGTGTGTGTGTGTGTGTGTGTGTTTTATTGTGTGTGTGTGTGCGTGCGCGCTTACATGCACAATGAGAGTCTCGATGATCTTGTAGCGGTCAGGCATGTGCGTGACCATGTCGGTCATGTTGTCCTCAGACGTCCGGACGAGAGTAGGCCCGAACACCAGGGCCAAGTTCCTCGGCTCCATCTACACAAGGAAGAAGGGATCGGGGAAAAAAAAAAGACAGAGGATGGACAGAAGAGAGATAAAATGATGAAGAATAAGAACTCTTATAAGTATAGTTCTACAAGAAGAACTATGGCTGATAAATAATACTATAATATCAATAAACTATGTGTTATTCATGTGTTTAAATATGTCTTGTATTTTCCAGGAAGATGAAGTGAAATGAGACAAAAGTCAGGCAGTGGTGTAGTTGCAGTACTCTGTTGCGCCTTAGGAAAGTATTTTAATGTGTCATTAAAGGAAGGAAACGGGGTGTGCTCTGTTAACAGTACATTTATACAAAGATAGTCGTGCAGTTAGGCCTTTGGTAGAAGAGACAACAGGGTGTCTCCAGGGATGTCCATCTCGCTGCTCATTGCTTTTATATTGACCAGCTCCTTAAGGGTGGATGGACGGCTATTCAATCTAAATGGGATTTGATTTATTTATTTATTCATTGACATGGCAGGCCAAAGAAAGCACTATCTCTCAGCGCAGACCTCAGTGGCCCCGAAGAGCAAGAACATGCCAAGTCTACAATGATCCAGTTGACCTTTAACCTTCTCCGGGGTAATTACCACGGACATTATGGGCTGGCAGCATGTGAGTCATGTGAGTCATGCAAGCTACCATGAAAAAAGGGGCTGTATGCATTGCATGCAATAATAAATATCTTAAGATCTTAACAAACCTTATTCTTCTCTGAATTATCCGCCACTGTCTTCAAGTGGCCCACCAGAAACTTCAGGGTGTGGAAGTAATGATCAGGTAGGTCTTGAGTCTGAACGACAGAGTAAAGATAATATATAAAAAAGTCAAGACACTGGGCGAGAAAGCGAGGAAACATTTATAAAGAGAAATATGGAAAGATCATCTAGATTATTAGAGATTGTGAGAGATGCACACCAGCTTGCGCAAGGTCTTCAGTCGGTCTCCTGCCTCCTCCAACCGGTTGGCGTCGATGAAGTCATTATACTTATCTGCAGACAGAGGGCGGTAGAGAGTCATTTGCATGGAGCACTGCACTCCAAACGGCCAACCCACAGAACCCACACACACAAACAGGGGTGTGTCAGATATGTAGACTTAAACCAACAGAGCGTCAGGCTTACCGTCGGTGAAGAGAGGTTCCGGAAGCTTCCTGAAGAAGGACTTGAGAAGGCTGCTGATGACGTTCAGGTCCTGCCATTTCTGAGAGACAGCGAGAGATGAGAATCACTGACTCGTCATATCTCACCTCTTTCGCTTCCTTTTGTGCCATTTCCTCATACCACTTTGGCCCTCATAGTTTGTCTCATAAACACACACGATCACGCTCACTGTCCAATTAATTTTCAAGGAATACTCTACCACACACACACACACACAACTGGTCAACTTTGTTCATCATTGCATATGTTTACATTCGGACTGGAACACATTTACAATTTCCCACAAGTGAATGTGATCGTATCAGGTCCTATTTTTATTATCTTATGTTTTAATGTTGACTGAGTGTATTTGTGCAGGCTACTTGCTGTGAACCAAACTGCCCCTAGAGGACAGTAAAGACTATCCACTCCAATCAGTCCAATCCAACCACCACCGCCACCACCACCACCAGAACCACAGAAACACGAGTGTGTGAGTGCCCAGGGGGCAGTGCCCACCTCCTCAGTGGTGTTGATCTCCATGCCCTTGTTGAGTTGCTCCTGCAGGGCGGACACCATGGCGTTGTTGCCGGGCACTCTGTAGATGCCCGTGTACTCCAGCCCCATCGACTCCACCAGGCCGCAGCACACCTCCACGATCAGGGGCACAAACTGCACACACACACAACAAAACAAACAAACGGAGCTTATTTATTATTATTTATTATTTACCAGCACAATAAAAACACCTGGAAGCCTGTATTCCCCCCCCCCCCAACCCCCCAGCTGAAGGTGCAGACGTACCTTATTGTCAACGCCAGGCTGGCAGTCCTCCAGCCGCACCCCAAAGGCCTTGGGGCCTGTCTTCTTGCCCTTCTTCATGAGGTTGATGCCCCAGGGGGTCTTAGGGGGGCTGCTCTCATCTGAGCAGAGAGGAGAGAGAGAGAGAGACGTTCTATTACCCCAAAACAGACAGACAGACAGACGCGGTGCGACCGCAACCCAAATCTGTTCCCTTGCCACTCCCCGCGGCTGGTCTAGTCTGTCAGGTTTTTTGGCCCTTTGTGTGGCATTTTAGAGGCATAATTAGAGGCCCTCTGTGGTCTGCCTCAATCAGATGGTGAGACTCATAACACAGGGCTCATGTTGGAATGACAAGGGGAATAGGTCACATAAAGATTTTGTATCTTCAACTTCTAAATGTATTAACATTGTTATAAATTGACAACTCACACCTGCAACCAGAATATCTAGAAAAAACGAATATAATATATTAATTTGTTCATCTATGCATGTCAACAATGTGTTTTCCTTTACTGTGTAAATCAGTCTCTGGGAAGTGTACAAGCAAATTGTCTGGCTCCGTGAGGTGTGAAATTCTGGGGTAACTACACGGGAGTGGGCTTCGTGCCGTCCCTAGTTGTCTGGTCACTTCACTCACCTTTGCCGTCTGTTTTGGGGGAGCGATTGGTCCCAGAAGTGTTGTCCGTCTTGGGCAGCAGGAAGGGGGGCATCATGCGATGGACCCGAGGCGAGGTGTCCGGCTTGTTGCCCGTCGGACTACGGAGTGATTACGTTTTTTAGTGCCTCCGATTCATAAGCAGACTTAGAGCAAGTGTCTTTATCCAAAGCAATATGCAAACTAACATGTTTTCGACAACAACAAAAACAGCAAAACTGCTAAAAATGCATTATAATACTATTTAATTACTAATGCTGACATTACACTGATACTCAACATGCGTCAGTGACTGACACACACACACACACACACACACCTCGAACACACACCTCTCACACACACACACACACACACTTCACAGGAAGCACTCGCCTCTGTTTCCTGTAGTCGTTGAGTTTCTTATTGATGAGGGCCTGACGAGAGAAACCCAAGTCCTGACAGGGAGAGAGAGAGAGAGAGAGAGAGAGTGAGAGAGAGAGAGAGAGAGAAAAGATGTTCAGATAAAGCAATACTCCAGTCATTCAAACACACAAATCAACACATCCCAGTTATAGGATTGCCACATATCACTGCTGCTGCTAACATTTCATTTCTTGATCTGAAAACTCCAACACATTAGATTTCAGTATTGCGTGACACACCCATAGACCTGGATTCATAGTGTTGAAGTCCCATCAATCCCCTCCTACATGTGCTTCTCTGTTTTCTTTTTATGGATTACTGCTTTTCCCAGGTACCCAGAGTTGAATCCATTTCTGTATACAAGCCCACATGCCCTTGTGCCTTCATAAATGCATGATTAGATGCATAAGGCATGAGATGTGTACTATAAATCTCACATAAGGTTGCTCATGTCACATCAGACAACTCCCAAAGCATCTATTATTCAACACCCTTCATTACATAAGCGCAGTGTACAACCTCTTATAGATTTATGAGCTTAAATATGGTGACCAGCTACGGATTGACTGAGCCTGGTGAAAAGGCCTGGAGGATTGGGCTGTTTGGCTGTAATTGGCAAACACAACTCAGCATTGGATTGTGTTGTGATGAAGGGTTGTGGTGTACACATTTAATGCACATTTAATTCATTTCTGTTTCCTAACCATACGGCTACTTCAGGGCTGTCATGTTGTGTGGTGTTGTGTCTGAGTTCCTCAAGAACTGCGTCTGAACACACAGGCTGAGTATGAATCTAATTTAGAGTCTGGGTGTGTTTGGTAATGCACAACGTAACAGAGAAGGTCAGCACACTTGCTCTCGGTTTTTTTAATTTATTTGAGTTCGATCCCCAACACCGAGTGTTTTTGGTAACGCTGTCATTCCACAGTGCTCCACACTAGTTGTAAATCTGTAGTGTGGTGTGTAGTGTGCGGCAGGTTGTGTCCAGACCTCTTCCCTGACCTGCCCTGATCCTGAATAGCCTCTTCTGTGTGTGCTCTTTTTGTCCAAACGGTGTTGCGTCCAGTCTTTGTCCCATTCCTGTCCATGTTTTACATGTCAGCCTGAACTTTGACCTTTGACCCCCCCCCCCCCCCCCCCGACCCTTTGACTGACCTCGCTGTCGGTCTTGCTGTTCTCGCGGATGACCCGGATCCAGCCCAGCATGTCCTCGCGGTCCTCGGCCTGCAGCAGGTACTCGCAGAAGTCCTGCGTGGTCAGCCGCAGCGTGTGCTTGCGCTTCGTCTCGCTGTAGGCGATGTCAATCAGGCAGCCGCGGATGCTGATTGGCTGCTCGTCCTCGCCGTGGGCGGGGCCGTGGCCTCCAGCCCCGGCGCCATGTAGGACCGCCTCCCGCTTGTCCTTGTAGAGGAAGAGCGAATGGGTGCGCAGCACGGAGAAGACGCGTTTCCACGGACGCATGCCGCCGCCCACTTTCTGCAGAGCACACACAAACACACACACACACACCATAACACAACGTTATTTTGGTGCACAGAATGAACAACACTGGCCCTACTAAGTGAACATTGCACATTCATAATTCATAATGTCTTAGCAGTCTTTAAATACAGCGTGAAATGTGTGTGTGTGTGTATGTGTGTGTGTGTGTGTGTGCGTGTGTGTGTGTGTGTGTGTGTGTCAGTCAGTGTGTGCCAGTGTGTTTGAATGCTTATATCTATGCAAATAAAGGGACCATTGAGTGAGTTTGGAAGAGCTATAAGCCGGGCATCCAGTCAAGGAGACAAAGAACGGTAAACAATGGATGGCAAACTGCCAGCTAGGTGGGGGAAAGGTGAGGAAGGGTGGGGGACAGGTGAGGAAGGTTTGTTCTTGCCAGACAGTAAGCAGTCAGGCAGGTGATTGTATCTGTGTGTGTGTATGCAGTTGAGTTAATGTTT
>NW_027468674.1:11167057-11174557 GCF_046254945.1 Alosa pseudoharengus | reverse complement strand
ATCAATGGCAACAACAAAGAGACACTGACTAAGGAGCATGCAGATGGAGTGATAGAGGAAGGAGGAGAAGAAGAGGGAGATGGCTGATTGCTGTTGATTGTTGAGCGGCATTGCTGATTGTCGAGTGTTTATCTCTTTTTGTTCTTGTTTTTATTCTAACACTATATTTGGATTGCGCTTTGGCAACTGTGCATGAACAGCCATGCCAATAAAGTGACTTGAATTTGAGAGAGAGACTGTGTATGAAATAAAGTGGGGGGAGAACTTGCACACAGATACAGACACAGAAACAGACAAAGGACACATCTGTCTTCCAGAACTGATCCCCAGTCTGTGTCTGTCTGAGAAACAGTCGGGCCAGACCTGTCCCAGAATCATCCCTCTGTCCTGGAGTCACTGGAGCCTGACTAAAATACATACACGTCTCAACTACAGAGGTGTAGGATAACGCAGAATACAGGGCTCTTCTGACCAGCTAAATACACGCCTCAACTACAGAGCTGTAGTTCCTCTGGGCAGCTGAATATACCCCAGTGTTTCCCATACATTGACTTATTTGTGGCGGCCCACCACAATATCAACATTGACCACCACACAATGATTTTCTATGTTGTACTATTTAAATGGGATGAAATCTTCATTTCATCTTTCTATCTATCTCTAATTAAGTTATAGGAAACAGTATCCCTACACTAACATTAGAATACTGTTGGGTTGTCGAGGTTTGCACACTATAATGTTAAAGCTACTTGTCAATATCTACTTCTTGTGCAAGGCAAGTATAACTATAGGCTATTCATTGTATTGACTTCGACACAGAATGTTTGCTCAACACCCCCCCCCCACACACACACACCTACCACCACAAATACAATTAAATGCTGTAGGAAACACTGTACCCTGCAGAGAAGATGTATCAACTACAGAGATGTAGTTCCTCTGAGCAGCTGAATATAACCTGCAGACCAGATGGATCAATAGAGGTGTAGTTCCTCTGGGCAGCTGAATATAACCTGCAGACCAGATGGAACTATAGAGATGTAGTTCCTCTGAGCAGCTGAATATACCCTGCAGACCAGATGGAACTATAGAGATGTAGTTCCTCTGAGCAGCAGAATATACCCTGCAGACCAGATGGAGCAGCACCACGACTCTTCTTACAGTCATCTTACAGGTTTCAGCCACGATTGGATTCCTCACATCTCGCCCCAGTTAGCTGTCTGTTTTTACTGAATCCCAAAGCCCAAAGTAAACTTTTACTTTTATACCCCTGTCCATACTCTTTCCAGAAATATGTCTGACAAAAGAATAGTAGAATGATATAAGCATAAAGTTCCCAAAGACAAGACAACTATCAATAAAATATGAAGGAGACCAAAACAGAATGACAGAATCTGTTATCTCCGGATGGGCTGGGGAAAGATGTTCGTGAGACGGTGGTCAGCCTGGAGTGTTTGAGATGCGAGAAAAAAAGAGATGAGAGATACGAGAAACAAACGAGAAGACATCTGAGGATTTGGATTAGGAATTAAGATTACAGGTAAATGAATGAACGAGCAGAAAACCGGATTAAGAATTAGATTAAGGGAGGGGGGATAAAGACTCACAGAGATGGAGCAAATTGGCATCCCATTTGAAATGGGTAAGCAGAGTGGGCTTGGCTGAAATGAGACGTCTTAGGGACAGATTGAAGGATGAGGGATGAGAGGAATACTGAAGGGATCAGACAGGAAATAGCTTTGCTTGTGGTTGAATCGGAGTTAACTGGAGCTAGTTCAAGTGTCTTCACCAAGACACCGATGGCTGGAGATGAATTCCTTGTGTATATATGTGTGTGTGTGTGTGTGTGTGTGTGTGTGTGTGTGTGTGTGTGTGTGTGTGTGTGTGTTTATGTGTGTGTGTGTGTGTGTGTGTGTGTGTGTGTGTGTGTGTGTGTGTGTGTGTGTGTGTGTGTGTCAACACGCTTGACACTAAATCAGGTTGTAGCTGTGTGCAGCATACTGTATGTCTTAATATGAGGGAGTGTGAGCGAAGATATGATCTTGGGTGCAGTTGAGTGTGTGAACTAATGCAGCGCGGTGTGTGTGGGGTCATTAAGTGGGATTAGAGAAGGGATTTACGACCCTGTGGTTAGCCAGAGAGTTCACCGGAGAGCTGTGTGAGGGGAACTGAGAGATGAGTGTTTAATAATCAGCTCTTAAGGTGTTGATGATGCATTGGGAGATTCTTCTGCCCACGTGCATGACCGTGACTGTGACAGTGCGCTTACTGATGATTTAAGTTCAGTAGATTGGAAAAAAAAGGGATGTTGGCCAATGTCAGAGGGAAAGTGACTGGTCTAAACTACACACAAGCACTGTCGTGCAACACTGCTCCAAAAAAAGTTCCCCTGTGTGTGTGTGTGTCATCAGCTAGAGACAGCGTTGGCATTCTGAGAGCCGTGTGGGATGGCGCTAGCGTAGGAGGCTTGTGTAAATCAGTGGGGATTTACCAGTGGCGGAGGCAGAAGTACCTAACATGCTTTGGAGAACGGAAACCCAAAATGACTTGATGGAAACGCGTAGGCATGCATGACCATAGGGAGACGATGGAAACTAGCCACAGACAGCAGTCGAAACGACACAGCGACAACACTACACTGTGCAGGGAGTATCACGGTCTCGCTCTGGACGCGTTTCCCAAAACCATAGCTGCTAACTAAGTTATGAGCTAGTTGCTAACTAAGTTATGAGTTACTAGCTAACTAAGTTAGCAACTTTGTTGGTTGCAATGCAATTTCCCATTGCCAGCCAACTAAGTTGCTAACAGGTTAGCAACTATGGTTTTGGGAAATACACCCCAGATCAGTTGTATGACAGAAGTCACTCCACTGCCTGAGTTGCCTATGGATGGCTATTGTACTCAGAGGATGAGGCTTTGGTGGGGTGATATCACAGTTGAGCATGCTGTGTGTGATGACCGTGTCCAAAACAACAGAGACAGGAAGTGAGGGATGTAGAGCAGACTGCGTCAGGTGAAGGATCATGGGAAAGGAGGAGTTGAAAGATTAGAAGGAGAAGGAGGAAGAGGAGGAGGAGGAGGACGAAGAGGAGTCCACTCACTGCATTCGGAGGAGAAGAGCTTGGCGAGAGGGGAGGGGAGGGGAGGAGCGGGGGGGCTGGTGGTGGTGGTGGTGGTGTTGGTGGGGACAGGCGCGGGTACGGGCACAGACGCGGGCGCGGAGGTGGGCACCGGTGCAGGGCGCAGGCCGCTGGACACCACGGAGGATGCGGGCACGTGCCGGGCGCACAGGTCAACACTGGGACTGGTGGGCTCGTCTGTGAGGTCAGGGGTTAAAGGTGAAGGGTCACGGGAGAGGAGGGGAAGGGAGGAGGGGAAGGGAGGAGGAGGAAATCACGAGGGTTAGGAAGGAGGGATGGAGAGAGGGAGGAGGAGGGGAGGGAGGGAAGAGGGAGGGAAGAGGGAGGGAAGAGGGAGGGAGAACTGTAAGGTTCTAGCAGGCAGTTAGGACGGTAAGTTTGCATTATTCATTATTCAAGGTCAAGTCAGGACCAAACACAGGCAAGAAATCCTCATGCTCTTCTACAATCACAGCAGCAGTGTTCATGTCCACTAGCGGTTCTGAATGGAGTGACTGACCACTGATTCCTAAGTGATGTCACTAGCAGTTCTGAATGGAGTGACTGACCACTGATTCCTAACTGATGTCAGTGACTTAGGGAGCAGGCTGAGGATTTCCCTATAGTCTATGCATGATAGATGCAAAAGAGGCTAGGGGCCCTTATTTAGATGTCAGGCAAATTGCAGTCAGTCAATGTGCAAAGTGTCTAACACTTTACACACTAAAGCCATCATGTGGTGAATAACTAAACTCTGACCTACCGATGTTTGTGCTTAGGATTTTGCTTATGGTATTAAATCCAAATCCACTTTGTGTAGTTATTATATTAGCTTTAGTTCAACTTCAGACTTTAAACTTTGCTAATTAAATTAGGACCCCGGGTCTTTAACAACTTTAACAATCTGTGCATTATTGATCATCACAGAACAAACACAGTCTATGTTTATGTGGGCGTACAAACGGGGCTGATGTGCATTTGAGGGTCATGATTGTATGCAGCTGTGTGGTTAATGGCTCTGACCTATAAAGCCAACTGGATGCCAGAGCGGCTCTTTATCTAGGCGTATCTCATGGGTCAGCGAGTCATTCATTCTCACTGGAGCTTATTTGTTTACAGGGGCATAAAAAAGGGCCTGATTTGGATACGTGAACATCGTGTGATTGGCAGAGTGGAGTGGAGGGAGGTGGAGGATACTGAGCAGATCTCAGTCCTCACTGGGCCAGCTTAGATTAGTTTAGCTCACTAAGGGTATTCATTTCAGGGGCCATGGACAAAATGCTTTCTTCACAGAAAGAGGAGAGATGCTTTGCAGCTAGCTGCTTTGTACCTGTACCTGCTAATTTCCATATGCAGTCCATGGAATACTTGTTTATAGATAGCTAGATAGATAGAATATAGATTTTATAGATATATATCTATAAAATACATGTTCATAGATAGCTAGAAATATAGCTAGATATATAGCTAGCTAGCTAGATAGACAGATAAATAGAGAGATAGCTAGCTAGATAGATAGATAGATAGATAGATAAATAGATAGATAGATAGATAGTTAGATAAATATTTTAATAGATACTTTTAACAATAGATAGATTTAGGATTTTGAGTTTAGGATAAGATTATGGCATGTTAACCCCATCTGTGCAGTACGTAAGGTTTGTGCTTGCATGTGTGGTCGTGTAGGCCAGAGTTTGGGAGAGGGCACTAACCTATGAAGGGGATGGATGCCAGGGAGTCTGGCTCCGTGGGCTGGGGCCCCACGCTCCCGTTGGGTCGCCGCTGAGGTTCGGCCCGACCCGGCGCCAGGGAGGTGGCGGTCAGGGCGTCGTGCGAGGTGTCCACGGGCAGGGCGTAGTGAGTGTGCCGCATGGCCTGGGCGTTCCGTCGTCCGGCTGGCGGCTTCTGCCGCAGCACCACCTCCTGGGTCTGGACCAGCGTCTGCGGCCCGGGCGACGGCGAGAGAGCCGGTGCGGCGAACGCCTCGTCCGTCTGACCCGAGCTGCCGGAGCTCCGGCGGGCAGTCGACTCGTGGGAGTCGCCGGTCGTCGGGGGCGACGGGGGCGTGGAGGTGGACGAGGGCTCGGCGGCGGTCTCCAGGGGGCTGGTTTTGGGCGTGGGCGTCCAGTTGAGGTGCGGGCCGGTGTAGGAGGGGTCGCGGAAGGAGTGCGACTGCTGCATGAGGTGGCCCGCCTTGCGGCAGAACGACGGGCTGTAGCTACGGTAACCGACCGTCTGGTCGTCCACCGTCTGCCCCGTCGGGAGCCGTCTGGCCTGCGCTTGTGACGCCATCTGCTGCTGCTGTTGTTGTTGTTGATGTTGTTGTTGGTGGTGGTGGTGGTACGGTTGACCGGTTCTGCCCGGAGGAGGGACCGTTGCGGCGATTGCCGTCCTGTGATTGGCCGGTCCGGTCCTGTCGCCGGCCCTCATTGGCTGGCCGTGGTGTTGGTGGTGGGGCGGCCAGGCCGGCCTCTCGTAGCGCGGCGAGACGAGGGCGGACGCCTGCTCGAGCGTCTCCCGCGAGCGCTCGTACGTGTGCTCGTACGCCTCGTACGCCGCCAGCAGGTTCTCCGAGCACGAGCGGCTCGCGGGGCCCGCCGCGCCCCACCCGCCGAGCCAGAACGAGTCCTGACCGGCCTGCTGACCGCCCATCCCCCCCCGGCCACCTCCCCCCAACGCCGCCCCATAATGCAACAGCAGAGTGTCCTGGGAGGCGCTGTGCGGCCACTGGCCGCCGAACCCTGCCCCTCCCGGCGCCCGGTGGTGCTGCTGGTGGCCGTGGTGGTTGCCGTGGTGGTTGCCGAGCACCAGGCCGAGCTCGGCCAGCCGGTCCTGCGAGATGCTGCGGTGCCGTGGCGACATGGGCATCCCCTGGCGCTCGACGGGCACGGCGGCGGCCGCCTGGTTGTAGTACCAGTCGGTGAGGGCGCGGTGGCACACCTCGCTCCGCGCGCCTGGCAGGCTGCCCTTGCGCTTGGGCGGCAGCGAGGCCGAGGCCGAGGCGATGGCCGCGTTGTGGTTGGCGAAGTGGAAGTCCAGCGGCGAGACGGTCAGGCCCGCCGTCGAGGACGAGCGCGCGCGCGACGCGTGGCCTTGGAGCTGATGCCGCGTGGCGCCCACCGAAATGTCCTCGCCGTCTCCCCCCGGGGGAGTGGGTGCCGCCCCCGTGCGGTTGTCCAGGGGCGAGCCCAGCGCGTTAGCAGCAGCAGCAGCAGCGGAGCGGCAGTTGAGGTTGTCCACCTGGCTGTGGTTCTGACCCGCCTGCGGGACGTGGTTCGGGGGCTGGCCCTGCTGCAGGCCCGCCGAGGAGGACTTGCGTCCCGGGTAGCAGACCGGAGGAGGCTCCGGAAGGTTCTCGGCGCCGCCTGTGTAGGGCTCGTTCCCCTTCAGGTACGCGTCGTCAGAGTACGCCTGCGGCAGAGGAACGCGAGGGACCGGTCAGACAGGAGCAGGACTCAGACGGGGAGGGTTAGGGCAGGTGAGAGGAAAAGTAGGAAACGGAAATCAGTGATCCACCTACATGTGTGTGTGTGTAGACGTGAGGCGCGATACATACACACATCTTATGTCAACGTGATAAACTAGCCATTCGCATCAGAATTTATACACACACACACACACACACAGGCTGTAGGTATTACTTATAAATCCCCTGACTTCATATTGGTTGTCTAATATTTTAGTTCAGATGATCAAGTCAACTTTTAAATGATACTACAAACACTTGATATTACTGGTAAAGCATCCTTGTATCATCTTTTCTCTTAGCAGCCAAGATCCTAGGGTTTATAAATGCATTTATAACGCCTTATCTGTATCTATGGAGGGTACTGGTTCCAAATAATGGCACATTATTGGCACACTATTGTTATTAATGACTTTAATAATATATATTTAATAATATGACTTTAATAATAAATGTCATTAATGTGGTTAAGCTTAATGAAGTCAGTCTAGTGGCTGAAGTGTGGTGATGTGTGTGGTGTGCTACTGCGAGGGAGAGGAGAGGAGAGGAGAGGAGGAAGAACAGCAGAAAGACAATACTCACACTTACCAACTGCAACACATCCTCATTTTTGGGCATGATCGAGAGCTCCAGCACACTGTCACTGTGGAGAGGAGAGATGAGCAGGAGAGGAGAGGAGGAGAGGAGAGGAGGAGAAGAGGAGAGGAGAGGAGGAGACCAGAAGAGAAGAGAAGAAAAGAAGAGAGGAGAAGAGGAGAATGACAGAAAATAAACGACAGGACAATGACCCCAATGCCCACACGCAATAGTGACACGCATAATAATAATCCACTTCTGCACCGAGCGGGTGAGGATGCCTCTCTACTCTGTGGAGGAGTGGGCTTCATGGACTACGTCCCCCACAATTCACTTCAC
>NW_027468674.1:11162057-11164557 GCF_046254945.1 Alosa pseudoharengus | reverse complement strand
TAGCATGCATGTGGCTTGGTAAATGCCCTGACCTTAAACCCTAATCCCCATAAGACCACAGGTCCCTGTCTGGACTTGAAAGGCAGGAGGAGGAGAGAGGAGAATGCATTTGCTTGCAGAAGACCCTGTCGGGTCGAAACTCCTCCGGTGTGCAAACATTCTCTTTTGTCATACCTTAGTGTATACTCTGTCCTGCCCCTGGCCTAAAGATAGCACACAAGCACTCTAGCAGAGCCTCTCCCTGCCGGTTAGTCGCTAGGCTATCGCTAGGCTATCGCTAGGCTAGCACTCCTCTAATGGCTACAGCTTGCAGCAAAGCGCTCATCTAACTCTGATAAATACAGAGCACTTACTCAGCTGTCTTGCTGAGCCTTGACGTGAGCCTTGACTTCTTTAAAACTGCAGGCTGACAAGATTTAAAATCAACCAATCATCTCTGCCCATACTACCCCTGCAGCCAATCAGGTGCTCTGAGTCTGCCCCCCTGCCCCCCCCCCCCCATCCCCCAGCCAAACATGCAGGTGAGCAGATCTCTGGGGACAGATTCAGACTAGAGCTAAAGCTCCAAAACAACAGTTCCTCCTCTGTTGTCCTGAGCAACTTACATAAGCATTTCACATGAGCAAAATACCTGTATAATATAAAAATACAAAATGCCTATACTGTCCACCTTATTTGTCAAACCCTACTACTGTCCGCTTTTCATCTTCCCTTCATTCTGTTTACATAATAACTTGTGCAGTATCAGCAGGCTCACTGACTACCATCACATTAAAGTCAATACAACGCAGCTTCGGCCGGAAATAGAAAACCGGATTTCTGAATACTGAAGTGTCATGGCGATTCCCATTGTTGGCTCGCGCATATCGAGGATACTGTTTACTGTATATAAAAAAGATTTACACACTCAAAATAACCCTGTCAACTCATCTTGCTTTCACTGAGTTATGTCAAATGTATGTGAAAAAACTATGTCCAACTACTCAGCCAAAGCAAGAAGATGACTTACTTGACTAGGTTATGTTAAGTTATGATATGTATTTAGTTGACTAATCGTTTTTATAAAGAGCATAGCAATGTTTTTTCTGTTCCTATATGTCCCTTTCCCTCCATACCCGCCATGTTATGAGTGAGTTAGAATCTTCTCTTGAGGCTGGGCTGGTGGTTTAGCTTCACCTGTGGACAGGTGAGAGAAGGGCGGAGTCTTACCTTGAGGGTGGTGTGGAGCGCCGACTCGGGTGGGTAGACGATGAAGTGGCGGAGCGTGAAGCCGAAGCCTTGTGAGTTCTTCTGCAGGACCACCGTCCTCGGGCCCGGGCAGACCACACCCTCCCCCGACAGCGGCCGCGCCCTCTCATTGGCCGATGAAATACCATCTCTCCGCCCTTTAGCCTAAAGAGCGACAGAAGTGAAAGAGAGAGAGAGAGAGCGAGAGAGAGAGATGTAAATACACACGAAAAAACGACCGGCGAAGACAACAACAAGAGTAAATGGAAAAACACAGAAATTCGATACAAAATCGAAACAGCGTGAAGGGCTGTCCAAACGATTTCCCACGGCAACGGCGACCAGGAAATACTCAACTGCATAGAGCTGCATTCTGCTAAACGAAATGACTCTCATGCTCGAAAAGGGTTGCGGAGCTCAACTCTTCAACGCTCGCCGGGCCGAAGCTCCACTGAACTAAACTCCCTCTCTTTTCCTCCCTGCACTTTTAATAGACGGGGCATCGGAATCGAGGGAGGGGTGATTTCAGGAACACAATACTGCCCCCCGCCACCCCCACAATCCCCCCTCCCTCTTTCCAATCCAGTCTTGATCCCTTGCAACCCCCCCGCCCCCCCGTCTCCAGAAAAGGTGTATGGAATGTGTGAGTGTCTTCCTCTTTTTTCTCTCTGGAATGTCTATTTTAAACGGCACTGCCATAATGAGAGCCTCGTCTCCAAGCACCCCTAACAATGGCACTGAGCAAAAATAAACACAGCAGTTCCTGGTGGTGAGCAACAGGAGTGTAAAGAGTATAATCAGAGAAATACACACACACACACACACACACAGACACACACACACACACACACACACACACACAGAGTCCCTCTACACGCACTGTTTATGTGGAAAGAGGTCATTTTGGTCAAGCAGTTGGCGTGAGATGGTGAGAAAGCAAGACCGGCGCAGACGTTTGGCTCAAAATGGAGACCAGGAAGGACCGCGTGTCCAGCAGGACGGAGCGGCGTGGCGTAACGCTGGGGGGGGGGGTTGTGGGTAATGGGTAACCATGGCAACGCTTGGGCCAAAACGCCTGTCTGCAGCTGGGACGTGCTGATGGGTCAGGGTGGCACCATCGTTTATGCCAGGCGCTTGGCGCTTGGAGGCTGGCATGGCTGAGCGCTGTAGCAGACGGCGTTTCTTCACCCAACCCCACCCCTCGCAAGACTCCACATTCAGCCCTCTTCCTCTTCCTGCTCTGCTCCACTTTCTCCACCCCCCCCCCCCCCCA
>NW_027468674.1:11132057-11149557 GCF_046254945.1 Alosa pseudoharengus | reverse complement strand
ACACACACACATGCATATTCACTGCATGTACAGTAAATACACACTTAAGAGTACAGTACACACTTATGTGGAGTCTCACACACAAACACACACTCTCTCGCTCTCATACACACACACACACAGACCATGTGCACACCACAGACCACATCTATATATTCCTAACCTGTTATTACAGCTCTAAAATAGAGATTTGTGAAGTGTGGAGGAGGCCTGGAACCTCCCTTTCAGACACTCCCTCTCCTCCACTCTCCTCTCCTCCGCTCTCTGTCCTTCCCTCTCTTTTCTGCATTTTTTCTCTGTTTCTCTTTTTCATGTTAATCTTCTCTCTCATTTCTCTAGTACTGTATCTCCCCATTTCCACTCTCTTTCTCCTCTCCTCCTCTCTTTCTCCCCTCCTCCTCTTCCTTTTCTGCTCTCCTCTCTTTCTCCTCTCCTCCTCTCTTGTTCCTCTCTTTCTCCTCTCCTCCTCTCTTTCTCCTCTCCTCCTCTCCTCCTCTCTTGCTCCTCTCTTTCTCCCCTCCTCCTCTTCCTTTTCTGCTCTCCTCTCTTTCTCCTCTCCTCCTCTCTTTCTCCTCTCCTCCTCTCCTCCTCTCTTGCTCCTCTCCTCCTCTCTTTCTCCTCTCCTCCTCTCCTCCTCTCTTTCTCCCCTCCTCCTCTCTTTCTCCTCTGCTCTTCTCTTTCTCCTCTCCTCCTCTCCTCTACTCTCCTGCTGTTTCCACTTTTCTGCCTTTTTCCTGATTTTCTTTTAATTTTTTTCTAATTTCTTTATCACTTCTCCACTTGTCTTTGTGTACCTTTATTCCGCCATGTTGCTGCATCTATGAGCCTTTTCTGCCTTTCTGCCTCATATTTCCACTCTCTTCCTATCTCTACAGCAATCTTTCTCATTTCTCATCTCATTTCTCATCTCATTTCTTTCTCATTTCTTTCTCATTCCATCACTTTCTTCCCATTGCAGCCCCCCCCTTTCTATCATTTGTACCAATCTTCCTCTCCTCTCCCTCCCCATCTCCAAAATCTGCGGCTTTCTCTCCAACCCTCTCATTTCACTCTCTTTCTCTCTCTCTCTCTTTCCGTCTCCCCCTCACTCTCTTTCTTTATCTCTCTGTCCCTCATCCCTCTCTCCCTCCCCCTCTTTCTTCTTTTCTTCCCTCCCTCTCCCTCTCTCTTTCTCTCTCTCTCTCTCTCTCTCTCTGTGGCCCACGCTCTGCTGTGCTAAGCATTATTCTTCAGTAGTGGCAGCAGCAGCAGCAGCAGTGGCGGTCGGTCAGTGGCGGTCAGCTGCAGAGTTCCATCTGCAGGCCCAGGCCCACTCCGCTCCGCTCCGAAGCACGCGCACACCGGTGGCCCAGGCTCGGTGACGCCACAGCCCAACTATTCTCTCCTTCCCTCAGAGAAGAATAAATCCACTTCTCTTCACTCCACCCCCCCTCTCCATCCCTCCATCCCGCTGTCCTCCATCTAACGCCTCCACTTCCATTCATTCCTCTCTCATTCCACAAGAATGGAGAGATGAGAGCAGGGGAGAGAAAGAACGAGTGAGAGAGAGAGAGAAAGAGAGATAGAGAAAGGGATGAGGGAATGTGGTGGTTGCGGTGGGGGTGGTGGGGTGCCTCTCCAACTTTCCGACATGCCTCTAGCGGTTCCGTCAGGCTGCTTTTGGGAAAACAGCGGAAAGAACAGCATTCCGGGCATAGGGCAACTCAGGGCTGTCAATCAGGAGATCCACAGACATGCTCACATACACACTCTGTGTCTCTCTCACATAACCACACACACACACACACACACACACCTACACACACACATACACACACACACAAAGCACATTCAATGCATGCGTATGTGTCTTTGACACAGCCATACACTCACCTTACACACCCTCTCTCCAACACACACACACACACACGCACACACACACACACACACACACACACACACACACACACACACACACACACAAGCACATTCACTGTATGCATATATCCTTATGGGTCTCCATTCACACTCCTTTATCCAAAGCGAAAACGGGGAACAACTTTCTCTCTCTCTCATACACACACACAAACACACATGGACGTCCCCCCCCCACACACACACACACACACACTTAATAGTCTCACATCCAAACACACACTCTGTCGCTCTCATACAGAGCAATAACGAGTGGAAAGAATGGCATTCCGGGCATAGAGCAACTCAGGGGCCTGTCAATCTGGAGCTGCTGCACGGACCCGTTGGGGTCGTGGGGTCGAGGGTCGGAGGGTGGTCCAGGATTGTGTTTGCAGGCTCTGGTATGCAGAGGGCCTGTCTGTCTGCCTGTCTGTCTGTCTGTCTGTCTGTCTACACTGGCAAACACAAGGGCCCTCGAGTCAACTCTATGAGGTCAGAAGATGCTAGAACAATGTGTGTGTGTGTGTGTGTGTGTCTCAGCATTTCTGTGTGTGTGTGTGCCTCAGCGTTTATGTGTGTGTCTGTGTGTGTGTGTGTGTGTGTGTGTGTGTGTGTGTGTTTGTGTGTGTGGCTCAGCATTTCTGTCTGTGTGTGTGTGTGTGTGTGTGTGTGTGTGTGTGTGTGTGTGTGTGTTTGTGTGTGTGTGTGTGTGGCTCAGCATTTCTGTCTGTGTGTGTGTGTGTGTGTGTGTGTGTGTAGAGCACTTGCTCTAAGGTGCTGATACATGGGGTAAGCATGTAGGTGAATCATTTCATGTGAACAACTGATATGCCTACTGCACTGTTAAAGACCCAATAACAGGATGGACGGACAAAGAGAAACATGAAAAAAGAGCAAATGAAAGCACAGAAAAGATGACACAACTCAAAGCCCGAGAGGATATATTAACCGCTGAGCGAACAGCATCTGTGGCTTCCATTTGGACTTCTCCCTCCCTGTCTTACCACACACACACACACACACACACACACACCACCTATGCACACACACGCATGCACACACACACCAACACACACACACACCACCTATGTGCGCGCACACACACACACACACACACACACACACACACACACACACACAACCACTCTCTGTCGAATCTCATGGGAATTTTCTGAGCTCATCTGCCCCTCGGGGTCCACTAACAGCCTTTAAGGACACACGGACACACACACACACACACTGCGCAAACACCTTACATAAGACAGCAGACCTCACACTCAAGGGCACAGTGTGGTCCCATGTTTAGAACCTCATTTTTGACCCCAGGGGCCTATGGTAGAGTTTTAGCACAGAAGGGCAGGGTATAGGGTCTGTGTGTGTGTGTGTGTGTGTGTGTGTGTGTGTGTGTGTGTGTAGCTTTCTCAAGACTACTCTCTAAGCCACTAGCATGGCATGCACCGATCACTCAGACCAAACGGATTCCTCCACTGATCTTTGCACGTGAAGAAACCTATCATATGGGCAGGTGTGCAACAGTGTGTGTGTATGTGTGTGTGTGTGTTTTTTCAGTTTGAGTGTGTGTGTGTGTGTGTGTGTGTGTGTGTGTGTGTGTTACGTTCCATTAAAGGGAGTAGCTCCTCTTCACTGCAGTCACACCGGATTTGCCTCTGTATTCGCATAAGTTCCCAGTGTGTGTGTGTGTGTGTGTGTGTGTGTGTGTGTGTGTGTGTGTGTGTGTGTGTGTGTGTGTGTGTGTGTGTGTTAAGTAAGTGACGACTGCAGCAGTGTCGTTTTGTGTCAAACTAAGTCCTGTGCAAACACAAATCAAACTGCACACAGTTGTAGTATAACTCTCAGTCAAAGAAGAGAGAAAAAGGCTCTGGCTTTAAAGTCCCAACTCCCAACTTCATAAACGGGCCGGTGGCGTACATAATGGTCACATACACACACACACACACACACACACACACACACACACACACACAGGGCACTGTAGGCAACACAGGCATTGCAGGCTGACTCACAACACACATGTACACACACACACACACACACCCAACTCCCAACTCCATAAACGGGCCGGTGGCGTACATAATGGTCACATACACACATACACACACACACACATTCACACACACACACACAACTCCCAACTTCATAAACGGGCCGGTGGCGTGTGAAAACGCTCTCTTGTGCTAGAGTAGAGGCAAATGAAATGGCAAGGCTGCACTAAGGGCCTTCACCGCATCGGACTAAATGGAGGCCTTACAAGCACACCACTCCCATTCATCAAAACCACATCTAGCCTCCAGCCCGCAAACGAGCCGCTCGGGGTATTTTTACCACTACACAGATGCTGAACGCTGAATAAACATCAACTATTTACTAGACCAACACACTGCTCATAGTTGATTTCAGAAAAATCCCATATGGGAGGCTTGTTATTAATGATTTAATGGTTTGGTTATGAGTTTTTTCGTTATCAGCGGTTCATTCTCGGTTCATTCTCTTATGGGCCTATTGAAGATAATAAACAGGCATTGCTAATGAGTGCATTGCTAATGAGTGACAAATGTGCATTCCTTTGATAGAGCAACTGAGCTGGCGTTTATGGTGTGAAATCAATATTTCTGATATTATGGGGAAGAGTGTTCGTTCTGCCACGTTCTGCTGTGGAACTCAGGACTGGTCGTTATTTATTAGAGGATATATACCGGTGACCTAATGAACATTGCATGACAGGATTCGACGATGCTCTTTTGGAAAATAAATTGCATTAGCCAGTATCTCACACACACACACACACACATACACACAGACAGACAGACACACACACACACACAAACACACACACACACACACACACTAACACACACATACACACACATTAGCCAGCATGCAAAGGAGCCTAAACTCTGAAATCCTTTCACAGGAGCGAGTCCCAAGCTCCCTTTTTACAGGAAATGCACTTCAAAGTGCCCTTTCTTCCTTCTCTTCAAAGTGCCCTCTTCTCTGACACTACTAGTTGGGCCAAATCCTGTTCCCTTTAAACCAAACAAGAAACAGTACCACACACACACACACACACACACACACACTGCACTCTGACCCCAAACAAAAGCCCTGTGCCCTGACCATAATGGCGCGTCCTTCCTGGCATGGTCAGATTGCGACCGCCACACCCGTCTGGTGGTACCCACTGGGGTTGAGACTAGTGTAGTGCGTGTGTGTGTGTGTGTGTTTGTGCGTGTGTGTGTGTGTGTGTTTGTGCGTGTGTGTGTGTGTGTGTCGGTGAGTAGAGGGGCGAGAGGAGCAGGTGAGAGCGGAGGAAGAGGTGTTGGAGAGGCCAGGGGATGGGGGGGGGGTAGTAGGGGATGGGGGGGGGGGGTAGTAGGGGATGGGGGGGGGGGCAGAGGGGGTAGTAGGGGATGGGGGGGGCATGTCATAACACACCACTGCCATTCACAGAGCAGCAGCTGGCCACACAGATGGGCACCATGCCCTCTGAGACCTGTGGGGGGAAAGGGTGTGTGTGTGTGTGTGTTAATATGTGTTTATGTGTGTGTGCGTGTGTAAGTGTGAATATGTGTTTATGTGTGTGTGTGTGTGTGCGTGTGTAAGTGTGAATATGTGTTTATGTGTGTGTGTGTGTGTGTGTGCGTGTGTGTGTCTGTATGTGTGTGTGTGTGTGTGCGTGTGCGTGTGTGTCTGTGTGCGTGTGTGTGCATGTGTGGAGGTAAATGCCATCCCATCCTGCCCCCCCCCCTCCTCTTTCTGCTTCCTCTCTCTACTGGCAGGAAGTTCACTGTTGACTGCACCTGATGCCTCCCAATGCTCAACATACCATCCCCCCATTCTTTCCCCTCTCTCTCTCTCTCTCTCTTTATTCCCTCGTTTCTTGACTTGGCCCTCCCCGAAACATTCCTTCCAATCAGCTTCCATCTTTCTAGCCGTCTGCTTGTCATCCTCACCAGCTGTTTTCTCTCGCTATCTCTCTCTTTCATCTTTCCGCCTCTCCACCTCAGAGTCTCTATCCCTCCATCCTGTCCGCATTCCTACCCCAAACCTGCCAGCTGGGAGGAGAGTGTGTGTGCGCGGGTTCCGCTATTACAGAGACCACATCACATGCAGTCACTCAGCTCTCAGACACGCACACACACACACACACACACACACACACAGGCATGCACAAATAAGCATACACATGGCACAGCCATACACACACACACACACAGACAGCGATGAAAACTCAGCAAAAACAAATACAAAGGTTAGTTTCAAACACACACACACACACACACACACACACACACACACAAACACACACACACACAGACAGCGATGAAAACATCAAAAGCAAATACACAGGTTAGTTTCAAACACACACACACACACACACACACACACACACACACACACACACACACACACACACACACACACACACACACACAGGGTACTGTAGGCAACACAGACATTGCAGGCTGACTCACAACACACATGTACACACACACACACACACACACACAAACCCTGAAAAGTACTAGAGACACACTACTACAGACAGACAAATTTAGATACTCCAAAACACTAACTGACTCACACACTCACACAGACGGACAGACACTCATAACATCAACATTCCCAACACCAACTCCCAAACAAACGCTCACACACTCCCCCTCCCTCTCGCTCAAACAAACACTTGGCTTTCTCAAGCACCTACATGCTCCCCCCTCTCAAACACACACGTCTCACTCTCTCTCAAACACACACACACACAAACTGAGGCACGGCATACCCGTCACCCAAACACACACTCAAACAGACCCCCCCCCCCCTGCATCATTCCTATCCACACACACACACACACACACACACACACACACACACACACACACAAAATACCCATCACTCAAACAGTCCCCCCCCGCAACTCACAACTTCGCCCACTCCGAGTCATTCCTATTGATTCTTCACACTCTGCTCTCCTGAGAGGCGACTAACTGCCACGATTTACCTCCAAAAGAGGGGTGTCACCGCTAAACCCGACCTCTGACCTTTGACCCGTTACACAGGGGTTGGGGGGGACCCCATTCCTGCGTTCAGCTGGCCCGGCCGTCACAAGAGGCCCTTTGTCACCGCTGCATTTCAAAGACAGGACCAAGCCTGCCCTGCACTGCCTACTTCACTAAGATATGAGCCCAGGCCATTCAAAGCCCACTCTCTCTCTCTCTCTCGCTCTCTCTCTCTCTCTCTCTCTCTCTCTCTCTCGACTCTTTCAGTCTATCCTTCTCTCTCTGGCCGCCTCTTTCGCTCTGTCTCTATCTTCTCTACAAGTCGCTCTCTTTGTCTGTCTCTTTGTCTCTCTCTCTTTACTTTTTTCTCTCGAGTTCTTTCTCTTCTCCTCTCCTCCACCTTTCTCGTTGGAAGTCCCGCCTCGTCTGTCCAGAACAGAGACCGATGTAACCCCAGGGGTCAGCTCAATTTGCTCCCTCTTCACACATGCCACTCTCCTCCTCCTCCTCCTCCTCCTCTTTCTCTCCTCCTCCTCTTTCTCTTTCTCTTCCTCCTCCTCTCCAACGCCAACAACCCCTATCCCATTGCTCCCTTTGAAGCGGAGGTGAAGAAGCCAGAGGTTTTCCTTTCTCTTCGATGCCTCCCACCAGCAGAGAGGATGAAAAGAGAGGAACAAAGGTATTTTAGAGAACGACAGAGAAAAATATCAATGTGAAAGAGAAAGAGAGAGACAGATGGAGAGACAGAGAGAGAGAAAGAGAGACAGAGAAAGAGAGAGAGAGAGACAGAATGGGGGGAATTGAAATGAACATCCTTTACAGATGAAATAGGAAGCATACAATGGGCAAAAAGTCCCACTAGTCTGTGAACTATCCTTTGTGGAATGTTGCTCCACTGCATACCTTTCTTACAGCCTCATCAATGAGTCTCATGGCTGTAATGTATAGTTATGAAATACCACATATCAGAAGACTTATTCACTTCCTTTACAAAACAACGCTGTAGTCACATGTATCTCTTTGAATGGCCATCTGACTCTTTAGTACCTGACTGCTGAATTGCATTCCACCGCAATATTCAAGAGAGTTTCACTGCTGAAATACACTGACTACAGTCGACAATAGGCAGGCCAAATAAAGTGTGAAAAAGATGAGTAAAGAATGAGAAATGGCTGAGACTGAGGGAGATACTGGACTAGAGATAGAAAGACAGATAATTAATCCAGCATTTAATGTTACTCGAACACAGGCAACTCGAGATAGAAAGACAGATTATTAATCCAGCATATAAAGTTACTCTAACACAGTCAATTTGAGATAGAGTAACGTTAAATGCTGTGATAATAATCTGTCTTTCTAACACAGGCAACTCGAGATAGAAAGACAGATTATTAATCCAGCATCTATTATCACAGAGTCGCCTCGAGATTATTAATCCAGCATCTATTCTCACAGAGGCGCCTCGAGATTATTAATCCAGCATCTATTCTTACAGAGGCACCTTGCAGGCTAAAATAAGGTCACTTGTATTGATCTCTCTCTTCCCTTTCTCTGTATCCCTCTTTCTCTGTATCCCTCTTTCTCTGTATCCCTCCACATCTACTCCCATGTGTCCTCTCGGTCTACAGACGACCAAGAAGATTCATGAGGCAGCTATAGGGAGAAAATGCCCTCTGGCGCATGCACACTCACACACACACATACACACACACACACACACACACATATTTATCCATGGATGCACAGACAATACACACACACACACACAGCACACAATTGTCTCGTATTGGCAAATGCACAGACACAGACACACAGGCCAAGACACACACACACACACACACACACACACACACACACACACACACACACACACATAAACACACAGACACACACACACAGAGACACATAGGCTTTACAGGGCAAGGGCATTCCCCTAGTGCCTGGAGAGCTCTCTGGATTAGCTTAATTGCAGTGCAAGCCTCTCTCTTGGCAAGCCTGAAGGACTGTCAGCTCCCTCTGATGATTCTCCACACACACACACATACAGACACGCACACACACACAAGCACACACATACACACACTCACACTCAGACACACACACACACACACACACACACACACACACACACACACACAGAGGCACAAGGTTTCCCACACACCCCCATTCATCTGAATTATTTATTTGAATCTGCACTTAATACAAAATACAAAATACATGGTTCCAAAATTTAGCACACACACGCTTGAGCTGACACACATACACACACAAGCTGCATTTTTCCCACACACTCACACACTATATGCAGGCCCATGGCCTTACATGCTCGCACACACACACACACACACAATCACACAGACACAAAGAGAGGAGTGGTGTTTCACACACAGGCATAAATGCACACCAGGGAAAAGGCCTGGGTAATTATTGACCATGTCTGAAGTGTACACAACACATGCTGTCAGCCCAAGGCCTGCTACAGCAGTACTGACTCATGGGAGTAGTGCCACTGTTTAGGCCTACTAAGCACACACACACACACACACACACACACACACACATAGGAATACGAACACACGCACGCACACACACACGCACGCACACACACACACACACACGCACATAGGAACAGGAACACACATACGAACACAGACACGCACACACACACACACACGCAAGAAAACTCATGGGGGTAGTGCCACTGTTTGGGCCTGCGGCAGAGGGGAGCAGAGAGACCCCCTGTGCAGACAGCAGTGCAGTGGAACAAGAGATGCATGTAGCATACTGTGAAGATACACACACACACACACACACACACACACACACACACACACACACACACACACACACACACACACTGTAGACACTCAGAGAGGAGAGATGCATGTAGCATACTGTGAAGATACACACACACACACACACACTGTAGACACTCAGAGAGGAGAGATGCATGTAGCATACTGTGAAGATACACATACACACACACACACTGTAGACACTCAGAGAGGAGAGATGCATGTAGCATACTGTGAAGATACACACACACACACACACACACACACACACACACACACACACACACACACACACACACACACACTGTAGACACTCAGAGAGGAGAGATGCATGTAGCATACTGTGAAGATACACACACACACACACACTGTAGACACTCAGAGAGGAGAGATGCATGTAGCATACTGTGAAGATACACACACACACACACACACACACACTGTAGACACTCAGAGAGGAGAGATGCATGTAGCATACTGTGAAGATACACACACACACACACACACACACACTGTAGACACTCAGAGAGGAGAGATGCATGTAGCATACTGTGAAGACACACACACACACACTGTAGACACTCAGAGAGGAGAGATGCATGTAGCATACTGTGAAGATACACACACACACACACACACACACACACACTGTAGACACTCAGAGAGGAGAGATGCATGTAGCATACTGTGAAGATACACACACACACACTGTAGACACTCAGAGAGGAGAGATGCATGTAGCATACTGTGAAGATACACACACACACACTGTAGACACTCAGAAAGGAGAGATGCATGTAGCATACTGTGAAGATACACACACACACACACACACACACTGTAGACACTCAGAGAGGAGAGATGAATGTAGCATACTGTGAAGTTCCCAAAGGAAAAGGTATAGAATTGTTCTCTTATCTATGTAGTACTGTGTGTGATCTGAATGAGGTGTAGGCGTTAGCATTCTGCTAAGCACACACACACACACACAGTCACACACACACACACACACACACACAGTCACACACACACACACACACAAACATTCAGAGAAATGTTTGGGCCTTCTCTCAGTGTCAGACACAGACATAAACAAACACACACACACACACACACACACACACACACACACACATACCACCTTCACACCTGCCGAGCTGCTGTCTCTCATTCTGCCCTCTGGTCAACTCTGTGGCCCTTATCACCTCTGGTATGTCTGTGACCTCTGACCTCTGCCACACAGCCCTACCTGCCTTCATAATCTCCGCAGCCAAAGCGACTGCAGCTCTATCAACAGGGATCCCAGACACTTAAAGACACGGAGCAGGCGGGTCTCTGTGTTCTTCAACTAAACTCGCCATGTAGTCCCAGACACTTTGGCTTTTCCTAATACACACACACACAGCCTGTGGTTGTCAGACTATGTGTGTGTGTGTGTGTGTGTGTGTGTGTGTGTATGTGGGGGGTCTACATCTCCATTTCCGGAACCTTCCCTCATAACAGCATGTTGGTGCCAATCAGCAGAACGCCATGTGAATACAAGCGCGTCACACCATGTCGTAGTCACACACACACACACACACACCATGCGCGTCACACCATGTCGTAGTCTCTCATTTGACTCAACTACAGGGGCTGACCCCTGTTGAGAGTGCTGCTGACACCTGGTTTTGCAGGTCTTAATTACCTGAGAAGGTCAGCGAAACCTATTCACATGCTGGGGCTATGGGGCAGTTTACGGTTAGATACTAGCCTACTAAAGTGGTGGCTTTCTAACAGTTTAGCACCAAAGGCACTGACTAAGGTGAAATCAACCATGCAACTTTTTTAATGTTTTATTCAAAGGGAGGCCAGTTTATCCAAGACATTTAGTCATTTAGTATTGTACTGACGATGCAAAAAGACTACACAGGCTCTAATTATGTGTAGGCTACACTTGTGCACGTGTAGATGCCAATGACTTGCAACTTGCATCCAATACAATTATGAAGTGAAAGGGTGTAGGCACACACAGACAGTTTTGTCCCTCGAGTTCTGAGGACCAGAGAACGCCAACAGGGCTGGCCTGACACAGAGAGATCTCATAAGGCCAGATCCAGAGAGCCCTATTGTGCATTCAGTTAGCTCTTGCGTATATAAAGCAGTAATACACTGATCATGTGCCTAAAAGCGTACACTTAACAACAATCCCGTAGAGTTTATTGCATAGACTACATTAATATTCCTGCATTTCTAAGTAAGTGTCTTTTTTGGGAATAAATAAGCAAATGTAGTGAAATGAAGTAAAAAGATTATATGTGTACGTAAACTATCTTCAAACAGTATTATACACACACACAAACACTCCCAAACAGTATACATATACACACACACACACAAACACACACACACACACACACACACACACACACACACACACGTGATGTCCAGTGGTAGTCACTTCCTGGGCATAATTCTCTCCTCATATCACAGCAAAGGAAAATACCCACAGCACAATCCACACATTATGCTTTCCCTTCAAATCAAAACACAGCTCTTTTATAAGGCTGGTGATGAGCAATGGAGAAAACAAATCTCCATCACTGAGCATTAACAGTATGGGGGGGGAGACAGAGACAGTGGTCGGGTGCTAACGACCGGTCCTCGTGTGGTTAGTGCCCTCAATCGGTGGGCACAATTCAACCCTGACCACCATGACGGATCATGTTCACATGATGTGGGACAGCCTACTGCATCATGTAGGCTTTCTTCGTTCTGACCAACCAAAACAAACAACTTCTGTAGCAGTGCATGCCAACAAACCCTGCAATCTTGTCCGATGAGTCAACTTTCTGTGTAAATAAATTGTAGAGTAAAACTGGATACGTTTTTTTCTTCTTTTTTGAAAAAAAAAAAAAAAACAGCTGTTTAGAAGGGCACAAAACACTGCGGAATATAAATGTTCAGCCTTCTGTAGAAGTTTACAATAAATAAAAGTTATATAAATAACAATATATGACTTATAACCCCAAATGAGATCTGCTAACTGTTTTACTGTCATATAGGCAGCTGTCCAGCAGTGACATATCACCGTAGCATTGATGCTACAGGACACTGCAAAGGACTGTGAGCAGCGTAACGGCAGTACAGTGGCGAACAATAGGCATTTTACACACACGCACACACACACACCCCTTGTTTTGTGAAGGCTTGAGTAACGGTTACAATGTCCCTTCTGTCTGGCAGTCTTTGTGGGCTGATATATGGAAATTAAAAGCATTTTTCTCACTCCCATTTTCTCCTGAGATTCGCTGCGCATGAAAGGAAAGTGGATAAATCTGTCATATTTGGAAATTATCTATGCGCCACCCATCTAAACAAGCAGATGAATAGCTTTAACGTTAGTGACAGCCTCAGAAATCATCAACTCGTTTGTCATGTGTATTCATGTAGGAACTGGGACCATATAAGGCTTGAAGACTCTTGGAGAAAATGGACATGTAGGTCCACATTCAACACTACCTACCATACACTGTTATACACTGTTATATTTACTTATAATCACGCAGTAGCAACATTTTGTTTCCAACTGTGTATTTCAGCGAATTTGCGTTAGCGCAAACCTCAGTTACATCCCAAACATTGACCCGCTTTTATTCAAGATCCGCGCGCTCTAGAGCGTGATTTCAGTGCTCACGGCCTCTTCGCTTCGGACGTCCGGTGACAGTTTGACAGCTCTCTTCGGAATTCGATACACTCCATTGCAGATCTATGATGACCTGATATGCTGGTCAGACAAATTGTAATTGCCCAAAGCCTTGTTTTATCAAAGAGCAGAAATGAAATAGCAAGACGTGTAGCCTACAGGCCGGGTCTTGCACGTAGTAGGCTGGTCCAGAATCCCAGCGTGTATATGCTATTTAAGCCGCTTATGACCACCACAGCGACTATGCGGCTAAACACGTTTCTCTAGTGGTAAGTAAACACGCGAATAGCAACATAAAGTTTCCACACTAATAAAGGTGTAAAACATGAGTTATTCACACTGAAAAGTAACGTAAACTGGAGATAACTCTCCGGCGAGCACTTACTCCAGTTTGCGAGTGCGGTGGTATTCCAACAAGGCAAAAGGCGACTCCATTCATTGGTCAACTGGGAATGTTCTGAAGACAATTCCGGGGAGATAACTAATGCTTCTATTGCTAGCTACAGAAAACAGTCCTGTTGATGTGTGTGAACTGCAAAGAGTTTAACATTACAACCACATTTCGCTGAGACAAGGCTACGCTGTCGTCTATCTCCCTCGAAACTCCCCCTTTCCCGTTGTTTGGACGAGTGGGTTAGCCCCCGCCCTCCGCCCTTCGCTGATTGTAAATCCCTTTTCTCGGCTGACCCGTTATACTAACTGAGCTCACAGCCCTGCTAACCAGCAACCAACATCCCGCCCATCCGCCCGTCAATAAAAGTACGTCATTATCCGTTGGCGAATAAATACGCAGCATGGGGAGTGCGGAATGTATGGAGGAGGGGCGAATGTGGTTTCCACGTTGAACAAAAACAAGTGGTCTCCCTCAAGTAGTGAGAGGAAAGTACGGAAAAAGCCCCAGGCTTGTGCCTCCAAAACAAAAGGTAGCCTACAGTCTGGTAATTTAGCTACACAGACTGTCTGTCAGACTAGGCAGAGGCCATAATACATGTCTGCATCTGGCACTATTATTCCAAATGCGGTTCATCTTCTGATGGCCCATGCTGAAAATGATTTAGGCCTAGATTACATTTCCATATATTCATTTTCAGTCATATTTTCACAGGGTATTGACGAGAAACATAACCTAACCCTCCTATTCCCCTCCCCTCCTATTCCTCAAACACAAGTGGACACACACATTACATCATATGCAAATAAAAACAATACAAATGTAACCAGAACACTGATTGAAGTGTAATCTGTCTGAGTAATGAGTCATACTATGCTCGAGCGAACACACCTTTACCCACCCAAATTCCCAGCAACGTCACAGGCACTACTGTGCCAACCGAAGCTGTTGTAAGCAGCTGTGCCAAACCAAGTTGGCAGCGCAGAGGAAAGTTTCAGTTTAGTGTACCTGGCAGTGCCATCTACTCATCCACCTGTGCCAGCCTTGATGTGTTATGCTCCCTCTCTCTCTCTCTCTCTCTCACTCTCTTGCTCTACCCCTCTCCCTCTCTCTCTCCCACTTTCTCCCTCTCACATCTCTTGCTCTCTCCCTCCCTTTCTCTCTCACTTTCTCTCACTCTCTCTCTCTCTCTCTCTCTCCCACATACACACACACACAGAGTGAGTTAGTGTCATAGTGTATATGAGTGTGCCAGTGTGTATGAGTGTGTGTGTGTGTTTGAGCGTCAGTTGCTCTGTCTGAGTAGAGCGTCTCCAAGCCTGGGTAAGGCTGGCTCATGGTCAATGAAGCAAGACATGGTTTTGATGCTGATAATAGATGGCAGCCCTTAGGGCCATTTGATGCAGCACACACACACACTCACTCACTCACTCACATACACGCGCGCGCACACACACACACACATAACACACACACACACACACACACACACACACACACACACACACACACACACACACACACACACACACACACACACACACACACACACACACAGTGATTACATAATGCTCATGGCATAAAAACACAGAAGAGGAGGAAGGGAGCAAGAGAGATGGAGAGAGAGAGGGGTAGACAGAGAAAGAAAGAGAGAGAGAGAGAGTGAGAAAGAGATGGAGAGTAATAGATGGAGAGAGATGTAGAGAAAGATAGAGAAAGAGATATGGAGAGTGAGAGAGATGGAGAGAGAGGGGGGTAGACAGAGAAAGAGAGAGAAAGAGATGGAGAGTGAGAGAGATGTAGAGAAAGATGGAGAGTGAGTGACAGATGGAGAGAGATGGAGTAAGAGAGATAGAGAGAGAGATGAGAGAGATGTAGAGAGATGGAGAGCGAGAAAGATAGAGTGTGAGAGAGAGACATGGAGTTTGAGAGAGAGATGGAGTGAGAGAGAGAGAGCACTCTACATGCTCCAGTCAGACAACCGCACTGAGATCACTTAACACACATACACACTCTCTCTCACACACATACACAAAAAAGGAGAATATCTCTCTCTCTCTCTCTCTCTCACACACACACACACACACACACACACACACACACACAAAGACACACCGAGAGAAAGATGTCACACATGCACATTCACAAAAAGAATTCACGCGAGCAACCTTAAACATTCTCATGTTCTGTCTCTCACACACAAACGAGGACCTCCTACACTTCATTTTCTTGTACCCAGAACCCACTCACCTTGCTCAGGCATCCACACACACACGCACACAAGCACACACACACACACCACACACACACACACACACACAGAGAGAAAGAGTACAGCCTGTTCAGTGAGCATCATTGCTCAACTTCAGCCTCTGCAAGGTGAACCGGGGCTTTTCTACTGAACCATGCAAACCTAAAAGCACCCCAAACACACACACACACACACACACACACACACACACACACACACACACACACATCCTGCTCCGTCCTTCTACCTGCTAGCCCAGCAGCTGCGTACATCCCAAACAAACACAATACTCCTACACTACACCCACCCTCACATGTCCAACTCAACCCCCCCCCCCCCTCCAAAATGCATGACTGCACACACACACACACACACACACACACACACACACACATACACACCTCCAGCTCTCGGCTCTGAGCACTGAGCTCAGACACAGACGTACACACACTGACACACACACACAAACACACACACACTGCGGCTCATTTCTGTGCGATCACTGGCTATGAGGAGGACTGTAATAACTCGACAGTTTGCAGACGTGTTCTGGAGTCTCTCAAGATGACAAGGGGGCTATTACGTGTGATTATGGTATCATATGACAACCGCTGCTGAGAGTGTTTTTCATAGGAAGTGGACTGATGCGTCACCATAGGGATCATATGAACGTTCAAGTTTGAGCTTTTTGGTTCAACTTGAGGCTTTTTGTTTTTGTTTTAAATCATTCAGAGTGACATGATACAATGAGGCTGTGTGTTTACTTTGATCGTGATCTTACTGGGTACGGAGCCAAAAGCCTGGACATGTTGTATCACTCTGACTGAATGAATTGTTCCATCTGCAACCGGTATTATGAGAAGAGCACTCTTCCGCGCTAGCTTCGACCGCGCACCCTCAGGCATGGGAAGCAGGAATGCTAACAACGCTGAATCAAGTTGGGTGATGTTACCGTAAGCTGGGGGTCACCTCTAAAGGTATCAGAAAGTGGGCCTTTTCCCAGCCTTGTATATTGGTTGCTCTCAAGCTAAAATAGCCAGTGTTTATGTTAAAGAAAAAAGAAAGGGAACGCTTCCCTGGGTCAAAAGTGTTTGTTACAATAAAACTACAGAGTGCTCATCAAAAATGGGCCTTTACATCGTCAAATAAAAATCAAAAGAATTGAGGCACTCTTGAACAAAAATAAAAAAGCCTTTATTGAAAAGTGCTTACACTGTATGTGTTGTTCATCTGTCTGGGAGCAGTGCTGTGCTGTGCTGTGCTGTGCTGTCTATTCTGTGCTGTCTGTGTTGTGCTGTGCTGTCTGTGCTGTGCTGTGCTGTGCTGTCTATGCTGTGCTGTGCTGTGCTTCGTTGTGCTGTCTGTGCTGTGTATGTAGTGCTGTCTATTCTGTGCTGTCTATTCTGTGCTGTCTGTGTTGTGCTGTCTATGCTGTGCTGTGCTGTGCTGTGCTGTCTATTCTGTGCT
>NW_027468674.1:11127057-11129557 GCF_046254945.1 Alosa pseudoharengus | reverse complement strand
AATTAGTCTAGACGCAACACACACACACACACACACACACACACACACACACACACACACACACACATGGACGTACATCAGGAGAATTAGTCTAGACGCGGTGTTTAGAAAGTGGACAAAGGGATGAATGGATGGATCAAGAATGATATGAGATAGAGAGAGAAAGGTAAGAGAAAGAAGAGGTCGAGAGATGGAAGGAGTGAGTGAGGAAGAGGGATGGATGGATAGATGAAGAATAATATGAGTGAAAGAGAAAGAGAGAGAGTGAGTGAAAGAGAGAGAGAGTGAGTGAGTGAAAGGGAGAGAGAGAAAGAGAGAGAGAGAAAGAGAGAGAGAGAGAAGAGGTGGAGGGGAGGGGTGTGTGGGAGATCACAGGGGTCGTCCCTCCTGCACACCACTAATCTGCCCGTGTCCTTGACCGCGGGACCTTGAGTCTCTGGTCCGCCCCGGCAACCAAACTGATACTCCTGTTAACCTTTGACCTCGCAGGTCAGTGCAGTGGTCAGTGTTTGAGTTCTCTGATAACTGTGAGGTCCTCATATACACATACACTGTATACATTATGTGACTTCTTCCCTGACTCAGTCATAACACACACAAGCACACACGCACACACACAAACACACACACACACACGTACACACGCATACACACACACACACACACACACAAACACACACACACACGTACACACGCACACACACACAAACACACACACGTACACACGCACACACACACACTTCTATGCATGTTTATCTCTCTACATGCACCTGGGATTGATGTTTAGGTTAGGTTCAGTGCCTTCCTGGGAGCCCTGGTCAGTTTGGGTAAACATACATTTAGTCTCGCGGGTCCAGTTTATATTGGAGTAAATTTACAACTGTACTGAATGTATGCAGACTATGCTATAGTTACGGTGGTTTCAACAGTAAACATGCATGCTATGAACAATTATTGCAGCACATACTATATCTGTGTGTGTGTGTGTGTGTGTGTGTGGGGGGGGTGGTTGGCTGCTGGTCAGTTTGGGGGAGGATTTACGACATGTGTGTTGCGTTGGTGCTTCTAATGGTTCATGCTGATTTGAGCACTTATAGCGGGTGAGCATGAATGGTTGCTTGTTGATGCGTAAAAGTGAGGCATTGAAGTGACACTCGCTCGCCTGCACTCGCTCATCTGTGTCACGTATCTGCACACGTAGCGCTCCGTCACTGAGGAGCACGGAAACGCCAGCCATATCTGGACGGCAAAATTCCTGCGCAAAAAAAATAAATAAACACGTCACAGGGGGGGGGGGGGTATGTGTGGTGCGATTTGTGTGAGAAGACAAACATCTGCCTCCTCCTGGTGCCGAGAGGGGAGGGCAGGGGCCCCTCCATCTGTCTGTTTACTGCGAACAGAGGGGAGAATGGACCTAAATATATAATCCTCTAATCCGGTCAGCCAGGCAAGCCGACAGGGGACGGGCACCCGCAGTACCACGGCTCCGCCACTGGAGGGCACCAATTAAAAAAAAAAAAAAAAAAAAAGCAAAAAATAGAATTTACATCATCACACGCATGGAGAAACGAAATGTGTGGAGTGAGTCTAGACCCCAATGGATTTCCTGCGCCGCGTTTCATTCCGTGTCACAACATTGTGCAGAAGTGCTTGCAGTCCTATTAATGTGCTTAAAGGGAGGTGACTCAGAAAAGTAGCTGACGGTTGATGTTGTAGGGACGGCCTCTTAAACATAGATACGCTCTACTTCCTGCACCATTTATCAGCTGAGGCAAAAACCCATATGTAGACCCACACTGAGTATGAGTGTGTGTGTGTGTGTGTGTGTGTGTGTGTGTGTGTGTGGAGTGTGTGTGTGTGGGGGGGTATAGACATATTTCACATAGCAGAACAGCACCTTCTGGAACTCTCTGTGTTCTTCCAAACATGTTTGTTCATGCATGTTCGTGTGTGCATTGACCTGAACCTCTCCTTAATTAGGGTGTTTCTACAACATGCTTCGTTCACGCAATTGGGTCGACCCCCCCACTACCGCCACCCCCCCAAAAAAACTGTCTATAGCAGTCAGATGAACTCTGAACTCTGAATGGTACAGAAAGTGTAGACTCAACTACACGTCATGTAATCCGTACTTTTTTATATCTATGGTGTAATCGGAATCATGTTGCAGCGTTCTCTGACCCAACGTTCTAGAAGCTGTAGGCCGGAGACAATGGGCCAGCGGGCATTCTGGAAGCCACAGCATGTGACCTCACTGACCTAGTGCGCAGGACCGAATGATAATTTCATTGTTGAGCCATTCATTGGATCATCCGTATCATTAGGTCCATCATGAAAACACTTACAATCGGTCACAAAATGACCAAAACAAAAACCCATTGTCTTTATAACTAAAGTTCATAGTTACTGTGTTCAGGTAGTAATCTATTTATGGGCAATTCCACGCAGAACTGTCACATCCATAACACCAACTAAATACCATGGCATTGTGTTGCCGTTG
>NW_027468674.1:11085144-11124358 GCF_046254945.1 Alosa pseudoharengus | reverse complement strand
GTGGGGAGTGGGTCGATGTTGTCTAGGAGGGCTCAGTGAAATGCATGGCTGTTAAGTGGGTTGTGATTGTTTGGTGTGAATATTGAGTGAATGTTAAGTGGTGTTTCAGTGAATGTTGAGTGGCTGATGAGTGAATGTTGAGTGAGGGGTTGAGATATCTCCGCGGTGCCGGTCTTAGCGGAGTCTGTGCTGATCGCAACCAAAGGCCCAGTAATGACAGGAAACCAGGGGCCGAAGGGATAGCTATGCTACCTTTGTTATTTTAATTATCAGCCCCACACTCGTATACAATGCCCCTCTCATTCACACACACATACATACACACACACACACACACACACATGCACACACACACACACACACTCTCTCTCTCTCTCTCTCTCACACACACACATTCTACTTACTGGCAAAATGTTTCTCCCTCCTATTCCCACGTCTCACAAACAACACACACACACACACACACACACACACACACACAGACGCATACACCAACACGACAACAGCACCATGCAACAGCATGTGAAATCCACATGCCATCGTTCATTGACATATTTACAATCCAACCAAAGCATTGCCTGAAAAACCCTGAACGAACGAATGAATGAATGAATGAATGAATGAATGGCATGACATGAAAGCAATCATGTGCACGTCCACTATGAATGTACGATGCCCCGGTGTGAAGTACACAACTGCGCTAATACATTATAAGACCACCCGAGAAAAGTCTCTCTCTCTCTCTTTCTCTCACGCTCTCTCTCTCGCTTTTTATATATATATATATATATATATATTAGAGCAAAAACATATTGTTGCACTCTTTCTCTTCCCATCCCTCCCTCATTCTCTCTCTCCTTGTTCTCTTGTTTTTTGTGTGAAAACACACTGTTGCTCTCCCTCCCTCCCTCTCTCTGTGATAGCCTGCAGGGCTAGCCGGCTACTCTCTCCGGTGCGGAGACTACAGATGCTACTGGGAACCAGAGCGTTGCTACCTGCTGTGATATTTGCTTAAGCTCAGGATGTGTGTGTGTGTGTGTGTGTGTGTGTGTGTGTGTGTGTGTGTATGAGCTGTGCTGGGGGCTGTGTGTGTATTTCAGTGTCTTGTGTGATTCTGTGTGTGTGATTGTGAGCATGAGAGAGTGTCGGTGATTGCAAAAAAAGAACACAGTGACAGTGAATGTGTTGTGTGTGTGTACGTGTGTGTGTGTGTGCATGTGTGTCTGTCTGTGTGTGTGTGTGTGTGTGTGTGTGTGTGCGTGTGTGTGGTCACCTGGGCCATGTCTTCAGTGACGCTCCTGTGGGCAGCTCAGTCCTGACATGGCACCGCGTCCCCGGCGTCCTCTCTCCCGCTCTCGCTCGCTCGCTCACACACGCTCCACGAAGGTGGCACACACACTCAGGCGCACACTGCCACTCCTCTTCACAAGAAGCACCATGATCCTCTGATGTGGAAGTGTGTGTGTGAGTGTCTCCCCCTCTCTCTCTCTCTCTCTCTCTCTCTCTCTCTCTCTCTCTCTCTCTGCTTCTCTTTCTCTCTATCCTCCTCTTCCTGCGTTCCCAGAGTCCACAGTGAAAAACAGCAACAACAGTCCCTGTCAGTGTGTCCTCTCCCTCCTCCTCTTCTCTCTCTCTCTCTCTCTCTGTCACTCTTCTATTCTTTGTCAGCAGGGGTGAGGGAGGCTTGAATGTAATCCCCCTCTTCCCTCCTTCTGTCACACAGAGATTCCAGGAAAGAAACCCCCCGAAAAAAAAGAGAGAGTGTGAGAGAGCGAGCGCTTCCTTTTTCGTTTAGGCGCTCCTCCGTCTCGTCCTCCCTCTCTCTCTCTCTCGCCTGGCTGGTGTAAGCTGGACTCTCTCCTGCCTTGGCTCACACAGCTCCCCTCCCTCCCTCTGTCTTCTCTCTCTCTCTCTCTCTCTCGCGCTCCCTCTCTCTCTCTCTCTCTTTCGCTCACACCCTCCCTCCCTCCCTCTCTCCGTGTCGCTCCCCCTCCTCCTGCTCTTCCCTTTCCACCCCTCCCCCTTGCTCTCTTCCTGTGACTGCATACACACACACACACACACACACACACACACACACACACACACACACACACACACAGAGAAACACACACACACACACTCAGAACATAAGAGGCTGAGAGACGAGGATCAGAGGAATAGTAAAGAGATCACATGACCTCAGATAGTAGGGTGTGGGTGTGTGTCCTTGTGTATACTAGTGTGTGTGAGCGTGTGTGTATGTGTGTGTATTGGATCCCCTGACAGTTGTCACGCCCATACCGCCGTGGAAATATCCGTCACCATTGACAACCACTACCAAGGTCCTCTAAGCTTTATCCCTCCATGTCTCCCGATGCCATGTCATTGGCTAAATGGATTCCCGCTTCTGTTTCCCACAGAGATGCATCATGGGATTTGTAGTATGTTCCTACAAGCTTGATAAAAGAGGATTTAGAATTCATATGTCATTTCTTACACTAAGTGGCTCACAACTTGTATAGAGAAATTAATGCTCAGGATTTTAACGACATGTCAAACTTTTTTTTCTTGTATACTGGAGCTGTTTTAATGTTCTGTCTCACTGAGTAAATACTTTGGTTACATACACTTTTGGATTTTAATTGTATTAAAATAGGCCTATCCCCATATCTCACTGCGCTGGTATTAGCCTTAAAACAACTGACTCCCTACTTGAATAATTACACACAAACACCACACACACACACACACACACACACACACACACAGGCGCTCAGGACATCCTCCGGTGTTTCCCTGTATCACGGGAAACTCCCACCCCTCAACAACAGGAAACGCTTCCCCGGTGTAGTCCCTCTGTTTCCCGCCTAGTAGATCCTTGAAACCGGATTGCTCCCTGCAAGGTCTTTTTTACATCATGAGCCTCCATAGCCTTCACAATTAGCCTACACCCACATAAAAAAATGTGAAAGAACATATCCCGATACCAAGGATTCCAAGATGCCGTAGATATGACTGGGCATTTGAGTCTTCCATGATTATATATATATATATATATATATATATATATATTTATTTTTTTTCAGTTTCGTAAAGGCTATTTATAGAATGTGGCTAATCATTTGGACATATGGTTGACCTTCACGGTTTAACGCTCCTGGATAGACCTATTGGTTCGTATAGGCCTACCCATAAATAATATTTTTCCCCTCTTATCTTAAATAAGCGAGGGGAAAATGCCACTGAATGGACATTTTCATAATAAAGCCTGAACCTACATAACAATGATCAAATGTTCCTCCAGGTGAATCCTACATTGTCGGATTGCGACACCTGCTGTTCAGCTTTTACAATTACATTACTAATTCTTCTTTTCTTCTTCTTTTAATGACAGTTGGCAACCAGCTTTTAGGTGCATTACCGCCACTATCTGGACTGGAGTGTGGATCAGGAATGTTTACATTTACTTCAATTATTTTAATTACACTGTCTTCTTCAAAAATCTTTGTAATAGACCTAGGCTATGTCATATCATTCAATCTTGTCTGCCATTCTTCAACTTCAAAATGAACCCTCGTCTGTCTTGATGATAAGTGGACAAAATATAGGGTAACTAATTTTTTAAATGTAACTTTAGAAATTAGAAAATAATCCTAATGGTATGTGAAATTAGTTACAAATGGGTATAAGTAGTCTTAGGATATGGTTGTCGCGAACTTCCACAATTAAGGTCATTTGGAAATCGGCTAGGCCGATCATTATATTGAACAAAAAAGTTCTTCTTTCGGTTTTAATGGCGGTTGAACAAAAAGGTTCAAGCTAATCCTAAACAAATTCTGGCAAGTTACTGGAGTTTGACAGTAGCCTATGGGCTAGCTAGCCTATTAGGTCCTAGGCTACTGCTAGCCTATGACTTGCACCTGTTGCAATGGTCCTAATCAATGGGGGGCCACGACTTCAGCCATTGACAAGTTTAGAAATTGTTTAATTTAGCTGTGTCTTCTAGACATTTGCTTCTCTCAAACAACGGTTAAAACAGCCAACTATAGAAAACAACACCTTTGAGATAAATAGGGTTGGCTATATCTGGACCAATGGGCTTTCTTAATTGATTGTATTCACAGTAGGGTAGGGGACTTGTTGAGCCAAAGTTAGTCTCCTGGCATTCTTGCCTGCATCAAACCACGCGTGACATTATTCGATTATTTACCTTCTTAGACTGGGGCTGAGGTTTCAGTGCTTAGGTCTCGTGAAGCAAATTTTCGCATATTTTGAGGGCTTTGGCGTTTCTCGCGCACGCACGCACGCACTCAGGCAATTTCGTACTTGCTCGGTCCTCCCACCCGCCAGCCTTCAAATCATCTGCGGCGCGCCGTGTTTCCTGTTAGCATACCTCCTCTCGCAGGCAGCAAAGGTAAACGTACGCACCCTCCTCCGCTTGCTCGTCTCTGAATTTTCCTCCAGCTTGGCAGCTGTTGCCGTCGCGAAATGGACAACTCCAGCGAGCCCAGATTATCAAAACTTGGGCTCCGAAAGGCGCTGGGCCGAAGTGACCACACGGCCGTTGTGAATGGCAACAATCTTTATGTGTGGGGAGGATGTCAGGTGAGTTTCAATGTGATGCTACAGTTAGTTAAACCATCTTCCGTACACAGGCTTTTAAAAACATAATGCTATAATGTAATGTCATGTGTAGGGATATATTTTTTTATGTGCCCAGTCATGCCTTGACGTCAGTCTTCTGTAGCCTACAACTGTAAAAAAAAAAACTTCACAGTTCCATGGATAAAAAAAAACAAAAAAACATGTCAACATCTGTATGGTCTTGAATGTAAGTTCTCGCTTTGCATTCGTGTTTTTTGGTGGCAAATTGTTTGGAACAATTTCCTCCACAGACAGTCGGTGGAGAAGAAGTAACTTTGCCCAGTGATGAGATGTGGGTCTACGACATGGAAAGTGGTCTCTGGTAAGCTATTTTTTCAATCTGCATGTGATGTATATCCGAATACCAATCCTATTTACTTCTTACACACACTGTGACAGTGTCCAGAATAAGCTAGCCTACCAATGTGTGTATCTGGCAAAGGCACAGAGAGACCAACCCTCCTGTAATGCAACACTGGAAGTGTCAGTAATGATTTTTCCTTGTTTATGACCTTTAGTGCTCAGTAACATTTGTAATCTGTTTTTAGCAATGATACTATGGTCAGTGCTGCTATACTGCGTAGTCGAGCACTGTTTAAGTGTCTTTAACATACTTTGTAGACAGGGATACTGAGGTTGGGCAGGCTGATCTGTGTGACAGGCGTGTTTGTCTCTCCAGTAAAATAGTCTGAATGTAGCAGCTTCAATGCCTAATTTTGTCCTCCCCAACTTTCCCTCCATCTTCTCTCTCCATCTAATCAGTCTCTTTGTCTGTCGCTCCCATGTTCTGCACGTCAGTATCTGTATGTTACAGTCAGGCTCATTCTCTTTACTCTCTTTATCTCCCACTGTGTGTGTGTGTGTGTGTGTGTGTGGCACTATCTGTATATGTACAGTCGGTCTCATTCTTTTCTCTCTTGTTCACTCTCTTTATCTCCCACAACATGCCATTCGGTTTTGAACCTGTTGTGTGTTTTTCTCTCTCTCTCTCTCTCTGTCTCTCTCTCTCTCTCTCTCTCCCACTCCCTCCCTCCCTCTCTCTCTCTCTCTCTCTCTCTCTCTCTCTCTCTCTCTCTCTCTCTCTCTCCCCCACTCCCACTCCCTCCCTCCCTCTCTCTCCTCATTACCGTGCACCTCTGTGTGTTTGATAGGGCCCTGAGGGAAATGAAGGGAGATGTTCCACCTCTCCTGTCTCAGACATGTAGCTCCCATCTCCAGGGCTGTCTCTATGTCTTCGGGGGCTTTGATGGCAGTGGCCACACCAACCAGGTAACATGCGCGCACACACACACACACACACACACACACACACGTACATACCTACCACCCCATATCATGCACATCAACAAGTTCTTTGGGTGGAGTATATCACATTGACGCGGATGAGTAGGATCATATTGGGTGAAAGTTCATGGTGGCTTGCATGCGTGCATACACACACACACACAGACACACACACACACACAATTACATGAATGTTATAATAATCACATCTCTCTCATACACACACCATCATAAGCCACTTAACAAGGGTTAATGCTGGAGATGAGTTTGAAAGGGTAGTGGGTTTAAGGTGACCAGACGAGTTTGTCTAGTATGACCCAAAGGGAGAGAAAGGCATTTGTAATATGTCAGATTATCTTCCGCAATCTGATACGGTTCTGGAAAGCCATGTGTAGGCCGATACTGACACGTACGCGCTCTCTCTGTCTCTCTCTTGCGCGCACACATACACACACACACACACACACACACACACTGTAACTCACAACTCACTCTCTCTATGCCTTTAGGCAAGGGATTGACTCTGAACAGAGCACTATGAAAACAGTCTCCCTTGCCCCAGAGAATGCACATTATATACACACCGGTAGATGCCTTTCATATTTTTAGCACAAACCCCTGACACACACACACACACACACACACACACACACACACATGTCCGTATGTATATGTATACATTGTGTGTGGGTTGAGATGAGGATGAGATGTCCAGTTTGAAACAGGAAGTGGACCTTTCTGTTATTATAAACAGTGTCTCTTCACCCGTGGTTGTCCCTTCACTCTCGACAGACCGCACAGAAACACACACTTACCCCTGTATGCCAAACAAAGGAATGTTGACGCCTGAATGCCAGCTGTTTTTATGAGCTGCAAGCTTCAACTTGGTTTCCCTTCCTAAATCCGTGCAAAACTATCAGCTAATGTATACGCAATATCTTTCACACGTCTAATGAAAGAGAAACCAAAAGAATGTGGAGAAGAGATTACTCAAAGCAGCACCAAGGCCTTAAGGCTTTAGATGTTGATTGTGCTGTAGGTTGCAGTTTGAGGTTTCATATCAGCGCCACAGTGACTCATTAGAGCAAGAGATGCTCGAAAAAACAAACAAACATATCGGTCAATCCCTAGTGTAAAAAGTAATGCAAAGGTCAAGTGGTCTATCATCGTTTCAGTTCTGTTTTTTTTCTACTTTACCTTGAAACACACAGTTTTCTGGAGTATGGTGGAGGTTTTCAATCAATAAAGTAAACTTAAGGTTTTGTAATCTGATTTCTAGGCTAAGTATACTTGCATATACAAGGAATTTGGTCTCTGCATTTATCCCATCCGTGAATTAGTGAACACACAGAGCACACACTGTGAGGTGAAGCACACACTAACCCGGAGCAGTGAGCTGCCTTACTACAGCGGCGCTTGGGGAAGCAGTGAGGGGTTAGGTGCCTTGCTCAAGGGCACTTCAGCCGTGGATGTGAGCATGGGAGAGCAGTGCTCAACCACTTCCCCTGCCCACATTTTTCCTACTGGTCGGGGATTAAACCGGCAACCCTTTGCCCGAAGCCCTAACCAGTAGGCCATGGCTGCCCCCAGTGTGGTATAATGGTCCTATTTTAAGATCTTCAGGTGGGATTCCTGAAGAAATGTTTTATTATTCTTTAGAAATTACACAGTATTGATTTTACTAGGATTATGAAGTCATATAGGTTTATAAACCATTCCTAAAACTTTTTTTTTACATATACGTGGATGTACATTTTAACAATAGACCCTATCGTTTAAAGACAATTTACATTTTAACGGATTTCTCTAGATGTATTGTGTGAATCTGGACGATGGAGAGTTTGTCTGGAAGAGGATGACTGACGCCGAGGGAACTCCTCCCTCTCCCAGGGACAAGCACTCCTGCTGGGTATACCAAGAGAGGTGAGCGAGGTCTCTCCACAACGTCCCCATTGTTCCTTTACAGGGGGAAAACAAAATGTTTCCTGTGCTGAGAAAAAAAAAAAGTTAATTTTTAGTAGCCGTAGATGGATTAGGTGCTTTACTTGAAGGTTACTTTTTAACATAGCTCACTTTTCTGTTTACTTGTCATGTTTATGACTTCAGTCACACATTTCTGTTTGTATTCTGTTGTCTAGTGCAGTTTATTTTTGGCTGTTGATGGTGGTCTTTTTCATTTCTTTTTAAGTCGTTTAGGGCAAAATGTCTGCAGAATAGACCGCATTTCGTATTATTTTACTGCACTACCATAACTTGATACAAAAGTTAAAGTAGCTGCGTCTCGATGTTGTTTGGCAGAAAAAGGAAATATATTTCTTGGCGGAAGAATGATTATCTAGGAATAACTCATTATATTTCTAGTTGCTGTGCCTTTACTTTATGAAACTTTGCCAGGTATTTATAGTAACAGTTTTAGAAAAGCAATAAGCCACTCGAGTCCGTAGGTTACACTGATTCTACAACATCTAAGGGGGTTTTAGGCACTCCGTTAGCGCGTTGTGCCTAACAACGCCCCTTAGCTGTTGTAGAATCAGTGTAACCTAAGACCTCTCGGGGCTTATTGCTTAATTCTAAGAATATCTGGGTTCATTTAATTCAACCAGAGCCCTATCATAGAATTTTAGAACCTTGAATTGTTCCGGCATGGAATCTTATGGTAGAATGTTCAAAAACACACGCCTTTAAGGGTTAAACTGCATGTGACCGACTGTTGCAGTGCCAGATCATCTGGTTTATTTAAAAAAGGAGCAAAAGACATAGACTGAAGTAGTCGAGCTGAACAGTAACAATAGAGTTCAGTGTGACTTCTTATGTTCTGGGAAGATGCATTCCGACCGCAACCAATATCACATGACTGGACTGCACCACCAGATGCCTGGTGAATTGTGTAATTTTTGGTCACAGAGAGGCGACTAGTGCTGATTTATGGGCCAAAATGTGACTTGTGTGCTTCCAGAATCATCTACTTTGGTGGATATGGGTGCAAGACGGTGCGGGAGATCAACAATGTCAAGAACTTCACAGTAGACCACACATCCTGGGTAAGCAAGAGCTATCTGTTGGTTTTGAATTTAAATGGAAACAGGCATTGTATGTTTACTCTGTGCAATTGTCAACACAGGATATGAATATATTTGTTTTACCCATATTCTGTTCCCTTGGGTTTCGAGCACTTGCATACTTTGGTTGCCTTTGGATCAGCGTGTGTTTATACAATAACAGCGCTGTCAGATCCGTGACGCATTTTGGTCCTTGTAGGCCACCATAGGCACGGTGATCTTCAGGTTCTGGGGCTGGAATAATGAGGTCCACATGTTTGAGCCTGAGACGAACACCTGGTCCGAGCCGCCGACACAGGTGAGTTGGAGGTTATGCTTTCTGCCTCACGGGCGTTTGGAAGGGCAAAGGCTTAATGTGGGGTGACAGGGTAAATGAACAGGGGTGACTCTTAGGTTCACCGCCATTACACCCTTGCTTTGATCATGCATGTTCTCCTGAAGGTGAAATGCTTTCACATTCTTAAATGTTGACTTTAGGACGTGTGCAAGTTTTGATTTGTATGTACAATAAATGTGTTTGATACAGCCAAAACATTTTTGCTACCTTTACAGTTAGGGCTGCAACAATTAATCGATTAGTTGTCAGTCATTGAATTAATCGCCAACTATTTTGGTATTTGGTTCATCAGTTTGTCAGTTTTTTTAAGAAAAAATATTCTTTGATTGTTGCTTATTGTTTGGCAGGTAGAGAAAACAATGTATTTGAGAACATAATCTTGGGCCTTTGTCCAAACAACTAATAGATTAATCAGGAAAATAATCAACAGTTTAATTGTTAATTAATCATTAGTTTAAATTGAATTCACAGCCATGGATTTTCCTGTTTGAGTAAACCTAGGTTTGTGTGTGTATGTACAATTAATATTCTATTTAAATATTTGCGGAGTAATTTGTTTAACTTAAATAAGTAATCAGTGACATTAATTCTTGTCTTTGACTGGGCCTAGTAGGGTTACTCACCTGTTCCAAAAAACACCTCTCTCTCTCTCTCTCTCTCTCTCTCTCTCTCTCTCTCTCTCTCTCTCTCTCTCTCTCTCTCTCTCTCTCTCTCAATGAACAGAAAAAAAACTATGGATTATTATGTTATTGATCATGGAACATGGGCTTTTCTCTCAGGATGTGGCAGGACTGGTTGTACTCAGCAGCTAGGTGGACACAACGGTCTACTTCCCCCAGGAGGAATGATAGTTTTTGTTCATTGTTGTTTTTCTCTCTCTCTCTCTCTCTCTCTCTCTCTCTCTCTCTCTCTCTCTCTCTCTAGGGTGTACCCCCATCTCCGAGAGCTTCCCATGCCAGTGTTGCTGCTGGCAACAAAGGCTACGTGTGCGGGGGCATGGTACGTACGGAATCTGGCCAGAGTTCATGTTTGTTCCGGATTGTTCTCAGTAACGCTTATAAAAGGATCAAACCGACCCAAAATGTCAACGCTAAAGAGGAAGTAGACAGTTTGTCTCAATTTTGTTTACATTCCAAGATTTCCACCTCGCAGGGTGGATGGGTTTGTATTTTTTTGGGTACAGACTAACAACTGAATACATTTTTAACCGATAAAGTGCAGTATACCATTATCATTGTTTGACAGTTTTTGTTTTGGTAAGGAATTTCAGTCCATGGGGGTATTCCAAGTACGTGGTTTAGTGGCAAACCTGAGTAAGTTAACTAAGAGTAAGAAGTATAAATCTCCTACAACAAGAGCCCTATGGCATTTTTTTGTTAGGAGAATGAAGCCATACAGCTCTTCTATTAGAAGGTTTACCACCTACTCTGAGTTATCTAACCCAGGTTTGTCACTAAACCACATACATGGAATACCCCCCTGCTCACAGCTAAATGAAAATACCCTGCTTTGCCAAAGTAAACCTTCATTATGTCAACCCTAGGAACTAATGCATGTTAGTTATGAGTGTGTAGTGCTATAGTGATGTACCACAAATGAAAGAGGTTGAAAACTGAAAACAAGCATTGTTGATAGTCTGAAGATACCAGGAATTCCTTCCGTAACTAATGCCCTGATTTACATACTTCAGAAAATTCAGAGGTTTTGTTTTGCTATCCAACACAGGACTCCACAGACATGGACCTGTACTGCCTTGATCTAGACACATGGACATGGACCCAAGTGTAAGAGTCTCTTTCTTTCTTTCTTTCTCTCTCTTTCTCTCTCTCTCTCTCTCTCTCTCTCTCTCTCTCTCTCTCTCTCTCTTCAATTCAATAGAGCTTTATTGGCATGACAAAAAAATACAATTTGTATTGACAAAACATGTACGTAGTAGTGTGTAAAGACAGAAAACAAAACATCATGCATCATACATTACTGCAACGGCAGTGTGTGTGTATGTGATGGTGTGGATGGAAATGCATGCAAGTGTGTGTGTTTTTTGTTTTTTTTGTGCTTCACTGATGAACAGTGTTCGAATTACCATAGGGCCCGGTAGTGCCCCGCCCCCTTAGTTCTGGCCAGGGCACTACTAGTTCCCCCCCCCCCCAGACTGCAGGGGCACTGCTGCGCATAATATCCCCCTGTCCTGTCCGATCTCACCCTCCTCTGAATCGAGTTGTTATTAATTTTGCTAGAGCATTGTTAGCGATTGAGCAATTAGCAGCAGTGGAAAAAGTTAAAAGGAATGTATAATTTAATTAGAATTAGATATTAGAAAATTGTTACAACACGTTTTTACCTACTTAGGCAGAATGCAAGAGCGGATTCTGCTTAATGACATTGATGACAAAGCCAGAAATCGTTTAAGGGAGCGCAGCTTAAATGCGCTTCTTTTTCTGAGCATCAATGCGCCTCTCCTGGTCCAGTTCAACCCTAAGCCATTCGTGAAATCATGGCTCAAGGCTGGGCATCGTCCATCAACTGTGTGGAAAACGGGAAAAAATGCCCAGAAAGAGACCAATAGGCCACTTTGGGACTCTCCAGTAGGCTTAGCCGAGATGTGATAAAGACAGCTGTTTTGTGTTAACTTTCAGTTTTTTCAGTTGTGCGATGTTCAGTTGTGCACGTAAAATATTTGACAATTAGCTCTGCTCAGATTCATTTTTGACCATAGCCTTTGTTATTAGCAGTGGTGGAGGATAGCCTACTGAATCTCAGTACAAGTAAAAGTACAAATACACAGAGAAATATTCACTTTAGTAAAAGTAAAAGTACCACAATGACAACGCTACTTAAGTAAAAGTAAAAAGTACCTGCTTTTAAATGTAGGCCTACTTTAAGTATTAAAAGTAAAAGTATTTGCATAATGATTTATTCTCTTAATATCTATATTCTAAAAGAAAAATTTGTATGGGCTGTGGCATTTTAATTAAGCTAGTTTTAGGTTATACTCGACTAGATACAGTAGTTTTAAGCTAATGCAATTGTGCTTACCATCTGTGGCCCAGTTTACATTCTGACCTACAATTCTAGAGACTGTAATTCTGGGTGATCTGCTGAGTATATCATTCAGCAAAACACGAGAGCCTGAGTTTAACGGGGTAGACCAGGGAAACGTCGGGTGGATCGTAATGCCTGATTGAACAGAAAAGTTGCTGAGAAAGGTGTCTTTATGATTAGGTTCAGTTTCACTTGCGTAGACGCACATAGACATTGAATGAGCGCTCACATTTCTACCCCCCAATTGTAGGCTATGCCTTTTTATTTGATCACACACAATTAAGAAATATTTCCTAATCTGGAAAATGCTACGTTTTTTTCGGCCAGCGGTTCTATAATAGGCTAGTCTACCATTCATTTGTGCCGCAAATGATCAGTGTGACAGAAGCATGGGCATAGCGTGTAACTTCGCTGATCCGCGGATAGCAATCTCATCGGAGAGGTTAACGCCGCAGATAACAGACAGAGAAAGGCACAGAACACAGTTGCATGTCCAGTGTAGCCATGGGTCCGGTGAATATAGCCTACCGAATGCAGATGGCTACAAGCTCACGCTTGCTTGCTTGGTCTAGACTAGAAGCTTATGTTTCAAAGATTTAGAAGCTGGGCACGTAGCGCTCCAGAATAGCAACCCCGCCCCCTGGTAAAACAAACGTTTTTGTCAGAGAGAAAAAAAAATCTGATCATAAAATGTATCGTAAAAAGGAACGATAGTGTTGTAGAAATGTAGCGGAGTAAAAGTACAGATAATTGCTGTAAAATGTAACGAAGTAAAAGTCAAAAGTATGCACTATAAATTCTACTTAAGTAAAGTAGGCTACAAATACGTGGAAAATTTAAGCATTTGTACTTAGTTACATTCCACCACTGGTTATTAGGCTGAATTTCATAATGTCATAGATTTCATTTTAATAAACTTCTACCAGTCCCCCCCAGTGGGGCCCCGGAAACGACGGGGTAATTCCAACACTGCTGATGAAGTGACTCCCTTTGTTTATGGCAAGCATGTATATATCTTGCTGTTTCTCTCTCTCTCTCTCTCTCTCTCTCTCTGCGCTTAGCTTAACCACTTAGCTTGACTAGCTTAGCTTGATTAGCTTAGCTTATCTACCAGTCTTTCTATTTATTCATCGACCTTTCGACTTCCTCTCTCTCTTCCTCTGGTTTGGTTTCTCTTTCTCTGTCACATTCTCACACACTTTGTGTGCGAGAGGACTTTTACGGGCTTTTCCTAAATCACGGAAGTAACGTAGACGCAGTTGTAGATAGTAGCATCCATCAGGCAAGTGTTATTTAAATAAACTCCTGGTGTACTTACAAACTTTTCAATGCCTCAATGTATGAGTAAAGAACATAGTTGTACTACTGTAGAAGTTGCGAACCATTCAGGGCATTATTAGTGGGGTAATTTATGAGAGTCATTAGTTTCTGACAGCGCTACTCGACCAGGGTTCGACCAAGGGAAAACAGGTTCTGGGAGGGTGTTTGGCTCGGGGTCATGTTGCAAAGGACCCTAGGGTGAAATTACTCCGAACCATCGCTTTAACCACTGCTTAGCTCCTTCCCTGCTGTGAAAATGCATGTCCACTGCATAGATGCAAATGATGCTGTACTTCTGCTTTATAAAGACTGCTAAACTGGTAGCCTCCTCATGGGTCTCTGCAAACAACACAAGCCTCAGGTTTTGCATATGGCGACCACAGAGACGTGGTGTGAATAAAGGCTATGTGAGAAAGTTACGTGCGCATACGCTGCGTATGCATCTAGGCTGCTGACTACTGCTGTTTTGTGGGAGAAGGGTAGTATGATGTCACCTGTTGCTCTGCTGTCAATTTTGCAGAGGCTTGTGTGAGTGAGTGAGTGTGTGTGTGTGTTGCAATCGTTGAGTTATGTCATGAAAGCATGTTTAGTGCTTTTTTCCCATGCTCAGGACTACTGAATGTGTCAGGTTACTGTTACTGATGTGTGTGTGTGTGTGTGTTCCACAGATACCCCACTGTTGGGCCCCTGCCTCTTGGGCGCTCTCTGCACACGCTCACAGCTGTATCAGAAGATAAACTCTTCCTGTTTGGCGGTTTGAGTGCAACCGGGCAACCACTGAGTAAGTTCAAAGGTCGTTGTTACAGTAGAACCAGAATATCAGGTTTCCTTAGAACATCATCCACCAGTTTCTTTGCCACTTTTTCTCACAGATTTTTAAAAATTATTTTTATTTATCTACCAGTCTATTTCTATCTATTCATCGACCTTTCGACTTCCTCTCTCTCTTCCTCTGGTTTGCTTTCTCTTTCTCTGTCACATTCTCACTTTGTGTGCGAGTTGGACAGCGTATTTTGCTGACGGTCAGTGGCGTAACAAACCAATGGTGGGCCCAGGTGCGAGAGCGCTATGCGGGCCCCATACCGACGAACTTTGGCCCAGGATGAATTAGCTCTGATACATGCAATACACATTAAGGGTGACTTCAATTGTTTATGCAAAGGGCCTGAGGCACCGAAGTAGTTTAGTAGTTACAGATTACAATTTCAAATAAAAAACACACGACTACATATCCATTACATGTGAAAACATTAAAAAATTATTTTATTAACAGCATGCAGGCCAGGGTAATCTAATATTACTGCATTAACATCAACTCGCATAGAATTATGGGAACACTCAATGCGCCTCTTCAACCCTCTGCTGAAACTGCAAGCGTAGATTGCTTGCTTATAAACTCGCACTGCGCACTGCGCAGAAACAAAACTTAATGTAGCCTAACTTATTTAACCGTCCAGAAACCAAATAAAATCATTCATATGCATACAATCCCCAATATGCGTGAATTAGGCCATTAGAAGAAGGCCATCTTACGAGCCTTTCGTTGTGCAAAATCGTCAACGATGTTCCCAATATTTAATGCTCTGGCTCTCGTATTTTCAATGGACAGGATAGCTAACCCACGGAGCCTCTCCTGCCCCATGCTGATCCTTAGGTATAGGTCTTAATAAGTTTGAGTTTGGAAAAATATCGCTTAGCTGTTGCCACAGTCACAGCAATGTCAGAAACAACATGAGTACACACTTCCCCGAATGTGGATGTTACACTGTCATAATCTACCACCAGCATTTTGGCAAGTTGAAAAATAGATGACTTCTGTGAAATCTCTGCTTTAAAGCAAGACCTGAATGAGAGGAGTTGTGTTGGGAATGTCGGTGCAATGTCCCTGCTATAATGGTCTGACAAACGTCTTGCCTTTTCAAGCAGTTCACCTGCGAGTTCAAGGGTCATAGGACGTAAAGACTCAAACACATGACAAGTTTCCCGCATACTTGCAAATCTTTGGGAGAGCTGACTGATTATGATGTCCAGAGTTGCATTAAATACCTGAACTTTGAAGTATCTCTCTGCATCCGTTAAGCGATCATCTTCCGATAGAAGTGACGCTTCACTCTCCGTGCTCTAACATTCTAAAGTTCTAAAAAAAAAAGGAGGCAGGGCGGGGGTAGCGACGGGCCCCGGGAGGTCACGGGCCCTGGTGCGACTGCACTTGCTGCACCTACTATAGTTACGCCACTGCTGACGGTGCATGTGCACTGTGACCAGAGTGAAGTCACAAAATCTGACCGGAGTTCATTAATAAAAGATCGACAGATAGACCGATCAGAATTGAACACTGGTTGCATGTGATTGGTTTATGTGATTTGGAATGTCACTTTACTGGAGAGGTCTCGCCCATTTCCTCTCCAGCTTCCCGCTACCTACTGTATATCGCCACCGAACTCGGGCCCTCCATGTTTTGTCTTGTGTCTCTGTCTCTCTTTCTTTCTCTCTCTTTCTTTCTCTCTCTTTCTTTCTCTCCCTCTCCCTCTCCCTCTCTCTCTCTCTCTCTCTCTCTCTCTCTCTCTCTCTCTCTCTCTCTCTCTCTCTCTCTCTCTCTCTCTCTCTCTCTCTCTCTGTGTTTCTTCACGTGTAGTGATGTGCGCACTCTGTCACCCTGCTCTCAGGTGATGTGTGGGAGTTCGACACCCGGAGCAGAGAGTGGAGGGAGAGGGGCCACCAACACAGAGACCAGCCCAGGTAGCGTGACTCCCATCAGGGTCGGGGTGGTGGTGTAGTCGCTTCACCTTTCACTGAATGGGTCACTTGATGTACCAGTTTGTTCTTGTTTCAGTGTGTCAGGAACTCTCTTTCTTTCTTTCTTTCTTTCTTTCTTTCTTTCTTTCTTTCTTTCTTTCTTTCTTTCTTTCTTTCTTTCTTTCTTTCTTTCTTTCTTTCTTTCTTTCTTTCTCCTCTCAATTCTCTCTCTCTTCTCTCTCTCAGGTTGTGGCATTCAGCTGGGCTGGGAAAAGACGGCGACGTCGTCGTGTTTGGAGGAACCCGAGACTACACTGTGCTTATGGACTCGGTACGCTGGGGGGTACGCTGGGGGGTACATGGTGTTGTGCACCAGCTATCACTTTAGACCTGCTGATTCTGCTTTGTGTTCGTTTCAGTGTGATGGCATGATCTCTCGCAGTCTCATTTTACACACTAGGCAGGTTTAGGTATTTTTGGCGAGTTTAGAGCTCCCTCTAGAGTCGTGATGTATTTATATGGTACTCTGCTGTTGTAAATAGCAAACTTCTCGTGACTTATTCCCCCTGTACACAATGAGAATGCTTTTGTTGTGAAGGTGAAGGATTGACAACAGGCAAAAACACCAACAGGCAAAAAAATCTCAAGACCTATGTCTACTGGCAACGTAATGTTTCACGATTCTCGCAAGATTTGTTGGGCCGCCGTTCTTGAAGTTGGAAGGCTGGTGTTCTCTATAACAACTCGCTACAGCTATGCTGTATAGCTATGTTAGGTGAACGATTCCCCTAATACAAGTTTGTTTACCATGAAATTGGCTTTGTAAAGGTTATATTAAGGTGAAAATATTGCATAGTGTACCTTTTAAAATATGATTCTGATGATCAATTGGAGATGCGGGCATCATAAGTCCATGTGCCCAACAATAGCTCTTAACATCAACAAGAGATGCTGTTATCATTCCAAAGAAAATTTTGCACCGTCCTGTGCATTGCCTGCTTTGACCTCGTATGACCTGTGACGTATCGCCTTAGCCGCTCTAATGTGACCTTTGACGTGACATTTTTTTTTTCTGTCTCTTAATTCTTAGGGAATGTGCCAAAGTTCCCCTAGGCCCTTCATTATGACGTTCGAAGCGTAGCAACGATTCGCTTAAACCTGTTGTGGTCGTAAGAGGTTATATGTATTGGTCCCCCCTGGGTGGGAGGGGTTGCACTACAGAGGCTCAGAGGAATGAGGGGATTTGATGTGTTAGAAAACAAAACGAGGAAAAAAAACAAGGAGTGAGACAAGCTGTTCCACACGTGCATTGCCCAGATTAATGAATGTATGGACACAGTTCATGTGCATCACATGGAAACATGTGTTGTACTTCTGTTGCATTTGCTCAACAACAACATGCTAAGCACAGTGACTGCAGTCATTGAAGCAGTATTTGTAATTACTGAAATCTGAGATCAATCGTCGTGTAAGCCCTTTACTTTACCATCTAAGCTATAGAGCTACTTGTTGCATCACATTGCACATTGCTGATTCTGATATGACGTGAAATGTTTTTGATAGTATTTGGGTGGGGGGTTGATGGAGGTGGAAGTAGTGCTGTTCAAAATATGTTAGTCATCCACTGGATGTACGGTATATCTGTGTGACTGAAAGTGAGGGAAAATGTGACTGTTCTCCTCGTGGTGCAATATAGAGAGCTTGGGCACCAAAGCAAAGTCCTTTTAGGCAAGGCCTTTTGCCACTTGCATTTTGGGCACTCATCGGGCACCCATTTCAGGCAGAACTGAGAGTGCGCAAGCCTTCACGACACCAACCTCGCTGCAGCTGTGAGATCACAACACATGATTGGCATGATGTATTCACAACACGCCACATGATTGGCACGATGTATTCACATGTCAACTTTTGGCGACAGAAGGGGCGGAATATGTGTAGACGAATGCTACGTTTGCGTTACGAACAACCCCATACATTCCTATGGGAGATTCTTTGAGTGCTGTGTCTCCTCATTAGACGAAAGTTCTTGGGAGACGGGGAGGATGCACATCCTGCTGCTGATCAGAATCTCGTCTGACATCCTGTTTGTAGCACAGGGGCCCTCCACTGGGAAAAATCTAAAGATGGTCTTTTAACAAGATACTGTATGTTATGGGGGTGATTTATAGGTGTGTGTGTGTGTTTGTGACTGAAACTTTTGTTTGACCCTCAGTGTACAGTGTCATTCGCCTGGAGATTCCAGACCCAAATCTGAAAGATTATGGGTCTGGCCACGACTAATGTATTGGCCCAACTTGAGGGGCGGCACCAAGCATGCATTTGAAAATCTCACTGCACGCAATTGGATAACACTATATGACCAATGTTAACTGACTGATTTCGGACTTTGACCAATTGGATAACACTACGACTGTCATCTGTTTAGCTCGCCTCTGGCCCGCCTATATCAGATACACAGATATTATTGGTTCTCCGGGATGCAAGGGGCAAAAGTTATGTGCATCATTACTCGTTGCCAGAGTCTCTTGTCATTACATTCAGGGTGTGTATATTTCAAGCAAACCATACTTAGGTGCTAGACACTTTGGCCTCCTTTTTATCCTGATTCAGACTTTTTGGGCATCACTTCTAAATGTCTATATCTAAATTTGACCAGGCTGATGGCATCACATGGGCAGCATGTTGGTCTAAGCTGTAAGTGCATTAATCGGTATCCACGTAGTTTTTAGTAGTTCTTGAAAATATGAACAGGATAACAAATAATTGGCTGCAGTCTCAGCTTCACCTCCAGGGTGCGCCTGATCAACATGTCAGTCCATCCTCAGGGTCCTCATGATTCGCCATGTGTCTTTGTCCTCCCCTCCCATAGGTGGCAGTCCTGAGGGCGCCGTCGCAGAATTATTGCTCAGACGTGTTGGTCTTCCAGATGCAGCCTTACTCCCTTCTCAGGTAAAATGACAACAAAGCAAAACCCAATAAACAAACAAACAAACTCCTGGAACAGCTGGAAACCAGTCAGCGTAATCTGGGTGTAGGCCGCACTTTGTACACTTAACAGAGATTAAATAAGGTGTTTGTTATGTGTTGGCTGAATGAAATAATAATGTTGGGCCACTTTAGGCCATGTGGGAGAGTAAAGTAAAGTAGTTATGTACACGTCACACACTGACTCTTTCGAAAGGTGTGCTGTGTAAAACCAGGGCCCAAACTACTGCTAGTAAGCCTTCTCACATGCGGCCTTCTTTAAGCTGAAACAATGCCAGAGGAACTTTCTCTGGCATTCTGACAACAGGGCCTTAAGACATGCAGTGGGTTATAAATAGAATTCCTTTACGTTTGAGATGAAGAATATGTGATGGTGGTTAATGAGACTTGGGACATGATGAAGGAAGGGTTCAAAGTAATTTGTTAATGAATATGCTGTTAAAGTGTACTGGCAGTAAAGTTGTTGGATAAAATTATACGTTCCTATTCAACCTGGGAGGTCCTCACAGAGAAACGGAAACGCACACTGCACATAATATGCTATATACATTTTGAGAAGTTGAATTATCGCAGGTTTATAGGAAGATATTTTACCATCTTAATTTGTGACCGGCTATTATGTGATAATGTAAATAAGCTGTATTATAGCCTACCCCAAAGATCACCGGCCCGTTTAGCCGATTTACTTGCTGGATTACGACATGATTACGAGGGAACGCTTCTAAACAAGATGTGGTTCAGGCATGAACGTAGTTATGTATCGAAACCGTGCTTGGATTTGCAGAGACCGATTTGCCGTTTTAAGTTCTATGCTGCTTAAGAACTCCAATCCTTTACTTACATATTTGACCCTTGCTGGCTTGGCCAGAGGAACAGTGTGTTATTTTAGGGAAGGAAAAAAAACACCTTGATCCCAATGCTGCAGAAGTAGGGAATGATTGTTTTAGTTGGGTCTCCATGCAGTCTGTGTTTCGTGGTGACATAATGTAACTAGCCTAGGCCTACTCCGTCCTAATCACAGTTCTTGCGTGGTCCCACTAGCTCTCAAAAATGTGTGTGTTAATGGTTTATGGGCACCACATCATCTAAGCAATAGCAGTCAGATCCACTGTGCTCCTTATTGTCAGCAGCCGTGTGTGTGTGTGTGTGTGTGTGTCTGTCTTATTCTGTTGGTCCTTAGCGGACCTTGTGTGATTTTACTAGAGAAACATTGCCTGTTTTGTTGCTATAAAAATGATGCATGTTGAACACCAGCGATGTAATCATGAAGGCCTCCCCCCCCCCCCCCCATACTCACATACGTATACTGAAAGGATTTCATTCATGTGTTGTGGCCCAAAGTACAGAAAAGGGAAACAAATAATAATGATTCATAGAATACACAGGAATATTGAAAAACACGGGCTAATCTTATTTACATCAATCATTTGGGTGCATTTATTTGTTTCTCTTGTGGTAGCCTACCAGCTTCATATCACACCTACTGTACCACTATCCCTTGCGTCTCTGCAGGCTATGTGAGAATTGCATAGGACAAAATGCAACTCTTCTGACAGAACAGGTGTCATGGTTACCACGGAAACTCAAGGCCAGCATTCTAAGGAGGATCTCGTACTACAGTGCAAACGCTGAACAGCAGAAACAATCTCTCTAATGGACACTTTTGGTGAACGGCTCTTCCACAAATTACAGCACTTTAGTTTGTCTGTCTTTGTTGTAAAGTCTCTTTGTGTTTTACTGTTTCATTTTTTTAAACTTTGTTTAAATCTTTTTGTCATTTTAAAGGAACACTTCTGGTCAATGTATCGCGTATGCTAACAGGAAATTGCGATTTAGCTGCACATGAGAAAACACTGCCGGAATGGTTTGACTGTTAACGCACACCATGATATTGTATAATAGTAAGATTGTTTTTTTGAAACTGGATAAAACATTTAAATAAAGATATTTTCTATATAAATTAGTCTTTTATTAACTTCTTGGAAGATTTTGTGGAGTCGAGATGTACACAACTCTTCTGGATGGCATCGGATTCTACTTATTTAAAACAAAGTGTTACTGTCGGCAAGGTGCTAGCCACTGGTGAAAAGGCAGAGAAAAGCCGCCCATTTAAAACCAATTATATGGAGCCAGAGTGCTCTCTGCCTTCTCTAGGCATTTCATTGTACACCAGACTAGAGATGGGTCCTCTGTAGAATGCCTGAGTGTCTTGCCCCATGATGCATTAATGGGGCACGGCCTTTTGGTTTCAGCCCTCTCTGAATTTCCTGAAAGGTCCTCTGCGGTTTTTTCTGGTCTGTGTTGACGTCAGGACCAGGAACACCAGTGAAACCCCCCCCCACACACACACACACATTTGAGAGGTTAAGTCAACAGCACGTTGAATGATTGTACAGTGGGTCTTTAGGTGACTTGAAATTTGTTCTACCTGACCTGCTGTCATGTAATTAGTTATTTTTGGTTCTAGCTGTACCCTAAGATCAACTTCCATATTTCCAACCAACCTTAGTCAGACAAGTCTACGGTCTTATGGCTAAAGCCTTAACTATGCCTTAAAAAAATAATAACAGAAGAAGTAGTGTGTGGAGTTCTGACTGATATACCGTGCACAGCCCTGTTGTAACTTACCAGACCATGAGCTTGGGGTTATTGAAACCATAAAACCATGAACAAGTGCAGTAGACCGTGGTACACAGACAAACCAGTTCCTGGTTTTTAGTGCTCAATCCAGTCAGTTTGAAAGGGCCATAGTCTGTTTTTTGTTGTGTGTTCACAGAGCATGGTTAATTGTGATAACAGCCATCTCCATGTCTTTGACTTTCCCTATTCACTAAATCCATGGTAGGTAATGCAAAAAAAAGCAATCAGATAAAGAATGAATCGGATATGTCAAAGCACTGGAGTTTAGAACAGGTAAAATAACAATGTTAAAGGGGAACTATAGTTTTTTTTTAGCTTAAAGCGATGGTTCGGAGTAATTTCACCCTATGACTTTCTGCAGGCGTTTCGTACCATTCAGGACATTATTAGTGGGGTAATTTACGAGATACTCTATAGGTTCCATAAGCACCTGCAGAAAGTCATTAGTTTCTGACAGCGCTACTCGACCAGGGTTTGACAAAGGGAAAACGGGTTCTGGGAGGGTGTTTGGCTCGCGGTCATGGTGCAAAGGACCCTAGGATGAAATTACTCCGAAGCATCACTTTAATTTATCTTAACAGCTTCGGAGTCATTGGAATGGTTATACATTGTATGACTTTTTTTCGGGTTGAATGGTGGCTGTTTCGCTTCCCCCTAGCACCTGTGAGTGGAAAAACCACCCTTGCAACTGTAGGCCGGCGGGCCGACGGCCTCAGTGTCAGGAAGTATAACGAGTGTAACAAATTGCTTTACTGCATTTAAATACACATACATGCCAGGCACTGGCTAGAACAAGGTAGCGATGGAGTTTCTCAGACATTCATCATGACTGAGCCAGTAGAGGCAAAAAACGAGAAAACAGCGAAGAAATGGCCAAACCTGCATAGTTTCTCTTTAACAAATAGGTGAGGCTTCACTGCATGGGCACAATGGAGGCATTAGACAAGGCAACAAGTACCAATCATTTCATTGCACCATTTTATTTTTCAATATAATGGATTGGAATGCTTCATTAAAAAATAACAATGGAATGATAAGTCATTGGTTACGCTACGCAGTGGGGTTTTGGAGCTTTTACAAAATACCGTTTCACCTTTTTATGACCGACCTCCGTCTAAAGGTCATAGGGAGGTCAGTCTGAAACACCAATGCACTCTGTCACAAGGATTCAATTTCTTTCTTTTCATATATAAAACCATCTGATTTTTCACTTATCTATTTGGTATCATTCCCGATCATCCCTAAAAAGTGCATTATCACGTGTGTGTGTGTGTATGTATGGGGGTTGACTGCACTCCTCCAACGTTGCCTGGCATGGATTCTGTTCAGTTAAGACATTATGGGCTGGATCCTCCAGTGTACCGACCAAGTATCACCAAACACTACGAAGTGGCGGAAAAACTCCATTACCCAGCAGACACTGCAGCCCATGACCGTACTTCCTTGCCAAGGTCAAATCAACTCAGCAAGACTGAATGTGGGGACCAAATTCACATTGTGCTCAAATATAGAAACATAAGCCGTGTCAAAACAAGGATACAACAAGGGAACGACAAGTGACACAAAACAGAAGAGCCGCCGAAGCTTTGCATTGCGAATAGGTGCGTGTCAAAGAGAGAGAAACTAAATAAAAATGAAGACAAGGTAATGGCAACGGAAATAAAAGGCATTGGTTTGTGACTGCCATTTGGAAATGGTGTTGGCTTTTAGTAGCACATGGTTCAACTGCCATGAACCATACCTTCTCAATTTTTTTTTTGTCATTTAGTTAATATGACCCATTACAAATAGAAAAAGAGCAGAAAAACATAGTGAAATTAAGTGGTGAACTAATTATTTCGAAAACAGACCAAGAACAGAAGTTGTCGTGACAACCTCACTGTACACTGCGGCTTTTACGCTTTTTCATTTTTAAATTTCAATTTCCCCCAAAATCCTCCAATCCAGCCCTTAAATCTCTCTTCAGCACCCTGCCATTTCCTCCCTCTCCCTCTTCCCACACTGAGGAACTCTCATTCACTCATTCATTCTTCCCTCCCTTCCTCTCTTCCTCCCTCCCTCCAGCCATCATCCCTCCATCTCTGCGTAGTTTGTCTCATGCCATCTCCACGTAGTTGGCTGGGAGCATGCCCTGCTGCCCGGTGCGCTGGACGCGGCCGAACATCCACCCCTCGTCGATCTGCTGCACGTCCAGGATCACGTCGCCCTCCGCGAACGACACCTCGTCGTCGTCTGCCGCTGCGTAGTCGTACATGGCCCGAAAGCGCTTCTGTCATGGCGACGCCAATCATGGAGAGAGGGAGGGAGAGAGAGAGAGAGTGTTGTTAAGTTTTTTTTAATATATATATTTTGATATAATTTTAAGTGATTATTATTTATTTATATCTTTATAAAAAACCCATCTCAGAGACTCCTGGAGTACCACTAGAGAGAGTTTGTGTACCCCCCCACCACCACCACAAATATAATTCAATACTGTAGGAAACACTGAAGCCTGGTTCACATACACCACAACATGGCCTTTTGCATTGACAGTGGACATTTTGCCTGTAATCACTGAATTAACATGACATGGTTTCTTGTCACCACATATGTGAATGACGAGGCAAAAAAAGGATGAAAGCTGCATTTCCTTACCCCACCACTGGGTGGCGGTGCAGCTGCAGCCGGAGCAGGGGCAGGAGCAGGAGTAGGAGCGTGAGCGACAGGCTGGGGGTCGTAGTTGTAAGACTGCTGGTAGCCTACACACCAACACATGGAACCATTAACCAGACTGATGTGACTCAGAGAGATTCAGATAGACCTATCAACAGCCATAAACATATGGGCAAATAAGGATGTCATTTTGCTTCTGTGTGTGTGTGTGTGTGTGTGTGTGTGTGTGTGTGTGTGTGTGTGTGTGTGTGTGTGTGTGTGTGTGAGAGAGAGAGAGAGAGAGAGAGAGAGAGAGAGAGAGAGAGAGAGCGTGCGAGTTAGAGCAATACTACTGGGAACAGTTATGACATACAGAGTGAGAGAAGAGAGAGAGAGAAAAAGAAAGAAAGAGAAATATGCATATACCTTGATTGGAATTGTTCTCAGATGGAGGGACTTCACCTCCCATCCGACTCTTCTCAAAATCCTCATGGTATTTTATCTACACACGCAGACACACACACACGCAGACACAAACACACACACACACACAGAGAGACACACAGGGTGGATATGATTTATGTCCAGCATTAGTATTGACGGATGTCGCACCACCCCGTTTCGTCCACAAGGGGTCAGTCACCACCACCCCTCTGGAAGGAGGTGCCTCCACCCTCCATCCCCTTGGGCCCTGGCCTCATGCAAGCACTGCCGTTTTTGGAAGAATACCCAAACCGAGAGGAAATGACACGCCAGAGCGAAGTCACATGACCAAGTGGGGTTGCCTGGCAACGTGCCACGACACGCAATGAGGAACAGGTAGTCAGTTTAGACAGTTGGAACTCAGGAGAGAGAGAGAGAGAGAGAGAGAGAGAGAGAGAGAGAGAGAGAGAAAGCGAGAGAGAGAGAGCGAGAGAGAAAATGTAGAAACTATCAGGGGAATACTTTGCAAATTACCTGACCATGTTGAGCTTCAGAGTTTTAAAAGAAAGAACAGAATCTGTGGAATGATTCAGATGTGGAAAGAAAAAAGAAGGATAGAGGGAACTCCAGATGGGTTGGCTGAGGGAGTATAACGGATGTAGGGAGCGAGGGAGCAAGGGAGCGAGGGAGGGAGGGAGCAAGGGAGCGAGGGAGGGAGGGAGGGAGAGAGAGACAGAGAGAGAAAATGAAACAAACATGCCTAAACATGAGCTCCAAATGAGCCCTAGAGCGAGAAGCGACCTTGAAGGGTTAGGGAGAAAGAGAGAAAGAGAGAGAGAAAGAGAGAAAGAGAGGGAGAAAGAGAGGGAGAAAGTGAGGGAGAAAGTGAGAAAGAGAGAGAGAAAGAGAGGGAGAAAGTGAGAGAGAAAGAGAGGGAGAAAGAGAGGGAGAAAGAGAGAGAGAAAGAGAGGGAGAGTGAGAAAGAGAGAGAGAAAGAGAGGGAGAGAGAGAAAGAGAGGGAGAGAGAGGGAGAGTGAGAAAGAGAGAGAGAAAGAGAGGGAGAGAGAGAAAGAGAGGGAGAAAGAGAGAGAAAGAGAGGGAGAAAGAGAGAGAGAAAGAGAGAGAGAAAGAGAGAGAAAGAGAGGGAGAAAGAGAGAGAGAAAGAGAGGGAGAGTGAGAAAGAGAGGGAGAGTGAGAAAGAGAGGGAGAGTGAGAAAGAGAGGGAGAGAGAGAAAGAGAGGGAGAGTGAGAAAGAGAGGGAGAGAGAGAAAGAGAGGGAGAGCCTGGGAAACATCTTAAATCACCAGTCTAGCCTCCAGGGTTTGGCCGCTACCTATCGTGTGCGCGCACAGTACAGTACACTCACTCAGTCACTCTTCTGCCTCCTGCCTCCCTCGTGTGCGCGCACAGTACAGTACACTCACTCAGTCACTCTTCTGCCTCCTGCCTCCCTCGTGTGCGCGCACAGTACAGTACACTCACTCAGTCACTCTTCTGCCTCCTGCCTCCCTCGTGTGCGCGCACAGTACAGTACACTCACTCAGTCACTCTTCTGCCTCCTGCCTCCCTCGTGTGCGCGCACAGTACAGTACACTCACTCAGTCACTCTTCTGCCTCCTGCCTCCCTCGTGTGCGCGCACAGTACAGTACACTCACTCAGTCACTCTTCTGCCTCCTGCCTCCCTCGTGTGCGCGCACAGTACAGTACACTCACTCAGTCACTCTTCTGCCTCCTGCCTCCCTCGTGTGCGCGCACAGTACAGTACACTCACTCAGTCACTCTTCTGCCTCCTGCCTCCCTCGTGTGCGCGCACAGTACAGTACACTCACTCAGTCACTCTTCTGCCTCCTGCCTCCCTCGTGTGCGCGCACAGTACAGTACACTCACTCAGTCACTCTTCTGCCTCCTGCCTCCCTCGTGTGCGCGCACAGTACAGTACACTCACTCAGTCACTCTTCTGCCTCCTGCCTCCCTCGTGTGCGCGCACAGTACAGTACACTCACTCAGTCACTCTTCTGCCTCCTGCCTCCCTCGTGTGCGCGCACAGTACAGTACACTCACTCAGTCACTCTTCTGCCTCCTGCCTCCCTCGTGTGCGCGCACAGTACAGTACACTCACTCAGTCACTCTTCTGCCTCCTGCCTCCCTCGTGTGCGCGCACAGTACAGTACACTCACTCAGTCACTCTTCTGCCTCCTGCCTCCCTCGTGTGCGCGCACAGTACAGTACACTCACTCAGTCACTCTTCTGCCTCCTGCCTCCCTCGTGTGCGCGCACAGTACAGTACACTCACTCAGTCACTCTTCTGCCTCCTGCCTCCCTCGTGTGCGCGCACAGTACAGTACACTCACTCAGTCACTCTTCTGCCTCCTGCCTCCCTCGTGTGCGCGCACAGTACAGTACACTCACTCAGTCACTCTTCTGCCTCCTGCCTCCCTCGTGTGCGCGCACAGTACAGTACACTCACTCAGTCACTCTTCTGCCTCCTGCCTCCCTCGTGTGCGCGCACAGTACAGTACACTCACTCAGTCACTCTTCTGCCTCCTGCCTCCCTCGTGTGTTATAATGTAATGGTGGAGCAGGTCTGGCAGTGCTCAAAACTGGACAGGACTGTTAGATGTGCTGGAATAATGTCATTTCCTGTTATTTCCTGTCCAAATATTGTTTTTCAACATTGTTGCATTTCAAAACTCCAACTTTGAATGGAGTTAGAACACTAATTAGATGGAGTTTGAACACTAACTGAGTATCAATGAATCACACATCTTCTGGCACATCAGCAATGGTGGCACGAGTAGCTTCGTCACAGCATATCTTTCCATGATGAGTGTAAGCATTTGCCATTATGACTGATGTACTGGACTTCCATTACTACTAACAATAAAGGCCATGTGTTAACGGTTTCATGCAGGTGTTTCATTTCCTCAGTGCAGTTTCAGTGTTATTGTTCTGGGGTAAAAGCAGTGGATAGCCGTTTTAAATGTCACAATTGTATGCCTGGGTCACATACCACTGGCGGGTTATCAGGCTTGCAGACCTGCGGTCTGGGCCGTGGAACAGAAGTGAGGCTTGTCTGGTACACAGTGCTACAGACATTGTTATTGGAGCATTAGGCTGAGTGAGACTGTTGATATGATGGGGGGAGTTATTGCATGATAATATTACTGGTATTTGAGTATCGCATTAGGCACTCCATAATAGCCCTAATCCTCTATTCGGTATTGCAATATCATGGGTAGCCTATCATATGCACAGTTGACTGAAGTAGTGAAAGGCCTATGGCAGTGTTGCGTGTGCTTTTGCTACAGTAAATCGGGATGGGCGAGATACAGTTGCTACAGTAGCCTACCCTGGTTATAATCAACAGACATAGTATGTGAGTTACACTTTTGATGGCAATTTAGCTGCCGCACAGTGAAGACACCGCTAAGTGAGTATCTACTTAAAGCTGCAACTGGGATATGATTACACAAGTATTAGGCTAGGCTAGGCTAACAATGATGTCATGACCATGCACGGTAGAGAAATTATCGTATAGACAGGAGAAGCTCACAGTGAATCAGGGGGGAAGTATATAGGGGGACGAGAAGCCCATGAAAGCATTGGAACACAATATTCCAGCAACATATTGATGGACTGGCAGTACTTCGGAATATAGCAAGTGAATTCAGTGAAAGTAACATTTATCCACGAACAACTAGGATATTTAAAGGAACCATATGTAAGAAATGTATTTCAATGAATCATAAAATGGCCCTGATATGTCACTAGACATTAAGAAATCATGTTGATTTCAAATACTTATATCACTGACAACAGTAGTCCGGCCAGGATATTGTCATTTAAAAAGTGAAGTTGCAGCCCTCAACTGATGTTGATGTTGTGTTTTATCATGTCATGTTGTGTTTTGGCCTGATGCGCCACCCTCCACCTATCTACTAATCACAAAGTCAGTAGTGTTTCGGCATCCGGGTTGCCAGCTCCGCCAGTCAGGGGGGAGGGGGACGGGATACACCGCTCTACAGTAATTTGAAAGTGATGGCAGTACCAGTTTTGGCCACAATCTTAAATACGGTTCCTTTAAAAAAAATTGTATATGTAATTAAATAATTAAGTAGGGGTAATGAATTATACAGGCTTTGGTTAAATTTACAGGTTTATTTACAGATCTACGCTTGATTCAGATTTCTCTCGGTGTAGCTACAAGAAGAGTTAGACATTTCAGACAGGTTGCTCACATCCCATCTACGCATAGACGGTAAAATGAATGGACTCAGCGACTCCGTGGTCATGCACACGGAAAAAAACTTTTTTCAGTGAAAACTCAAATTTGTGAAGTGAGTGTTAGCCTTAGGTTGCTAACCTGTAGCTAACCTTGCTTTATCTTCGTGGGTAGAGTGAAGTGAGTGTCAGCCTTATGTTGCTAACCTGTAGCTAACCTTGCTTTATCTTGGTGGACAGAGTAACGTGAGTAGGCCTAAGACTTATCTTGCTAACCTTGTTTTATCTGGTTGGGCAGAGTGAAGTGAGTGTTAGCCTTTGGTTGCTAGCCTTGCTGTATCTTGGTGGGTAGAGTGAAGTGCAGTGTTAGCCTTTGGTTGCTAGCCTTGCTGTATCTTGGTGGGTAGAGTGAAGTGAGTGTTAGCCTTTGGTTGCTAGCCTTGCTGTATCTTGGTGGGTAGAGTGAAGTGCAGTGTTAGCCTTTGGTTGCTAGCCTTGCTGTATCTTGGTGGGTAGAGTGAAGTGCAGTGTTAAGACTTACGTTGCTGATCTGGTCCTGTGTTTTCTTGATTCTCTGCAGCTCGGGCGTGTCCGCCACCACACTGAAGCCCTTGCCTTTGTTCTTCTCAAACTCCTCTTTGTACAGCACCTGCAGTATGGACCACAAACACAACACCATCATCATCATCATCATCATCACAACTTTTATCATCAACATAGTCATCATCACCTACAGAAGCACATTATCATCACAATCATCCTAACCGCCAACACAATCATCTTCATCTTTAGCATCACCATCCTTATTGTCATCATTACCATCACCACAACCACCAGAACCTTTGTAAAACACTGAAACGTTGAAAAAGTAATTGTGCCAGAATTGTTTATATATTTTAATATATAAAATATTTAGTAGCGGAGTGGCTCACTGCGTAACCTATGATCATCTTAGTCAAAATCAGTCAGTTTATTGCCAAATTATTGCTGCTGCTAGTGTTCTCTAAATTATTTTCTTCTCATAAAAACTCTCAATGTTGCAATGTGTTTGCTTCATTTTGAGCATTCTGGGAGTTTCTGGTTGAAACTGTGCGGTTAATGATAAAGTAAGAAGCTGCCCATATAAACAGATATTATCTAAAACTATACCTTACAAACCAAAACCAAATGGGGAGCGAACCACTAGGCCCCCATGCAAAACCGCCACAACCACTACACCATCATGGCTATGACCCAAGCTAAGTCTACATTGTTAATTAAACACACGAGCACATAACAGCTTGCTGCCAACACCAGTGAAATGCATCAAAGATTCATCCTTAGCTGTGATCAGATGACATGGGCGTTTTGAACCATGTTTCGAAGCAGTGTTTTGAAAAGAGCTTCAAAATCTCGACACTGATTCCAGACATCAGCTTTCAAGCATCACATCCACTCCAATATTACTATCAACAATCACCACCGTCAGTAGCACATCATCATCCCAATCATCATAACCACCAGCATCATCTACATCACTAGCACCATCCTCCTCCTCATGGTCATGAGAGAGAAAGAACAGGTTGGCATGATCTTGAGCATAGACAGACAGTAAAGTTCAAAGACTAAAACTCCATCGTTTCATGGTGACCAGCTGGTCCAGCTAATTAGCACATCTGTTGAAAATGCAAAAAATTGCCTGGCTCATTGCATAGGAGACGCATTACAATATGCTGGCTCTTTATTTTTAAGCCTTGGTTTTTCTCTCTCTCTCCCTGTGTGTGTGTGTGTCTGTGTGTGTGTGTTTGTGTTACTGGGTTTATGGGGACCATGTCACCCAAGTAGGCTAACAGTAGTCAGACCTGTTGGCAGTTCTCTCTCTCTCTGTGTGTGTGTGTGTGTGTGTGTGTGTGTGTGTGTGTGTGTGTGTGTTACAATGACAAGGTATGGCCTGTATGTCTTCACAGCCCAGACGCTTCCTAAACAGTCGAGGTACGGAGTTGAGTGGAGTGGTTTGGGGAATCCCTGCTCGGCGCTTATAAGGCTAAGCTATGAGGCTGAGAGGTGCCGTCTGCCACTGGCTGCTTTCATAAGACTTCACTCCCTTGTGAAAATATGGACCCTCCGCGTGTATACACACTTTCTTTAAACATACACGACTTAACTGAAAACATTTTTTAAATGCCTGAATCTACCCATGCCACACAGACACACACACACACACATACAATCTCTTCAATATCTTTCACAAACAAATACCTATGCAACCATCACACACACACACACACACACACACACACACAGAGTAAAAAGTACTGTTATCTATTGGAGCTATTTTTCTTGGATATCCATAATACCACCAGCTTGGCACCTCTCACTGCTGGTGCTATCAAGACACACACAGACCGCCACACGTCGTCAGCACGCGAGCCTATGGGCACCAAATGGCCACCGCACTCACTGCTACAGGTACTTGTGTACCTCTTTAGCACATTGACCTCACCACAAACCTATACCATTCATGTGCCCTGCCAACCTCAACGAGATGTGGTCAAGCTTGATACTGACAGGAAGCTTCCGCTGTGAACATGCTTCCCCTCTGACTCACAAAGCCATAACTTTAGCTGCTATAGCTTTCTAAATGGTGCAGGGTGTTTGCTGTGTTTGTGTGTGTGTGTTTGTTTATGTGTGTGTATGAATATACTCAATACAGACCTGAGCATTAATACAATAATATTAATAATATCCCAGTTCAGACGTGTGTGTGTGTGTGTATATATATATATATATATATATATATATATATATATATATATATAATGATATATATACATATACACTGTACTGAGCTAAGTCGCTGAGCTATGTCACTTTGGATATCATCTGCTCAAAGCGTGTATGCATATGTCCAATGTCTTTACTGCCAGCCTAACAGCCAATAACCAGCAACCAGTAGATCATTATGGGATGCAGTAAAAACGGCCATATATTTTGCGCAGCATTACCATAAGAGGGAGAGGAGCCGTGGTGCACACAAACACTCTCTCAGTAGGGTCATCGAGCCCAGGCTCATAAAAAGCTACTCATTTGCATGGCAGCTGATGGATGGCAGGCTTTTTGAAATAGTGACTATGCAGTAATAGGTTTCATGTGGATTCTCCATTCGTTGATTGGTGTGTGTGTGTGTGTGTGTGTGTGTGTGTGTGTGTGTGACAGAGATTTAGATGAATGATTAATGAAAGGGTCGGGGATTAACGGCTAGTGAAATTTATGGTCAGTATTTCTCATTGGCCATTCAATGGTGTGCTTGTGTGTGTGTGTGTGTGTGTGTGTGTGTGTGTGTGTGTGTGTGTGTGTGTGTGTGTGTGTGTGTGTGTGTGTGTGTGTACTGTATATGCTTGTGTTTGTGTGAGAGACAGGCAGTGAGACAGAGTGAGTATGTGTCTTTCTGCACATCTGTATAGAGAGCTGTATTAAAGGAACCGTATGTAAGAAATGTACTATTTCATTTCATCATAAAATGGCCCTGATATGTCACTAGACATTAAGAAATCATGTTCATTTCAAATACTTATATCACTGACAACAGTAGTCCAGCCAGGATATTGTAATTTAAAAAGTGAAGTTGCAGCCCTCAACTGATGTTGATGTTGTCATGTTGTGTTTTGGCCTGATGCGCCACCCTCCACCCATCTTATAATCAGGAAGTCAGTAGTGTTTCGGCATCTGGGTTGCCAGTGCTGCTACAATAATTTGAAAGTGATTGCAGTACCAGTTTTGGCCACAATCTTACATACGGTTCCTTTAAAGAATACAGGTGTGTCGGGGATGGCCTGTATGGATGTGTGTGTGTAGAAAACTGTATTAAAGAATATAGGTATGTATGGATGACTGCATGTGTATAGAAAACTGTATTAAAGAATATACACTACTCACAAAAAGTCAGGGACTTTTTGGGATGAACCTAAAATCCAGTGTTTCCCACAGAATTGGATTCAATTTGTGGCGGTAGCTGACTTGGACAACGGGGTGGGTCTAATTGTGTAGGTTTAATTGAGTGCCTGTCACTTTCACGTTCGTGAGGGAACCCTTGCAAATTGCAATTTTAACACAGTTTAAAGGCTGCTGATGTGTGGATGCAATTCATAACATTTTCTACATAGTTAAAATAAAGGTTCGTACTTCTCCTTGGGACAAGCACTTTTGAATTTTGGAAAACAATTTTCCATTTACATCGGGATTTTGCAAACATTCAGTGTCAGAGTCAATAAAATGACCCCTTCAACTAGGGTTGCCACCTGTCCAGGATTTTCCTGATTGTCCAGGATTTTCATGGTCTGTAAGGAAAGTTTATTCCATATAAGCAAAAAAGCAGAACCTAATTATGTATTCCCCCTTTTTTCTCAATATTGCCCCCAGGTGTCCACAACTAAAAACTGTTGAAAATATAACAAAATAATAAAGGTCTGCTATTAAATAAAGCAATTAACTAAACAAATAACTAGAAATTGTCATTCTTACTCATTTTAGCTATACAATTGTCGCTTAGAATGAGGTTATCTTGGGTTAGATGTGCGAAAGGCGCCGTTGCTTACAAACAAAAAGGTCGATTGGATGGTCAAAATGTCCAGGATTTTTGTCAGACACAGGTGGCAACCCTACCTTCAACGAAATTGACAAGCAGCTGTAAGTAGGCTAAGCATGCTAAATTCGACATCCAAACAGTATTCTAACCTTAGCTTTGAGATACTGCTTGATTGCATAACTTAACTTAGTTTAGTCTCTTCAATGTAGCCTACTATGTTGTGATAAGATCTTAGCAGAGTTAACTTCAATGCAGCAGTTTTGAACAAATTTGCGCAGCATGGTCACGATGCTAAGCGGATTTAATAGCAATTTAGCCAGACGTCTTCTATGCAATGCTTCTATGTGGCTACAACAATCCTTCAACAATCGTGAATATTTTTTTAAATGCACATGCAGAGGAGGGGCAGCAGGCTACGAGAGAGAGCGGGGCGGGCCAAGGAAAGGCTGTGTGCGTAAAACGCGCAGGTCAATGGCAATGCAAGGATTTGATCTTATATTTAAATTAAATTAAACATAGAATATTTATGTGTGGCGGCCGATTTTTATTTTGTGGCGCCCCGCCACAGATTAGTCAATGTATGGGAAACACTGCACTACTCACAAAAAGTCAGGGACTTTTTGGGATGAACCTAAAATCCACTATAACCTTTACAGGTGAACTTAATGTGACCTTTTCTAAACGTTTGAATGTGCATGTCCTACAGTTCAATGTTTCAGTACTTCCTGTACTGAAACATTAAATTTCACCCGAAAGCCAGATATCCTTAACTTTTTGTGAGTAGTGTAGGTGTGTATGGATGACTATGTGTAAAGAGTATAGGTATGTATAAGTAAGTAAGTATATATACTCTTTTGATCCCGTGAGGGAAATGGTCTCTGCATTTATCCCAATCCATGAATTACGGCTTCCACACACAGTTGTGTTCAGTCAACGCATGCCAGTGGGTGTTCCCGACAGTAGCTATGCAAATGACTTGAAGTATAACCGTAACTTGATTGGCTGGTGCCTTCTGTTGTGGTCCGTCGGTGCAGCAAACTTGCGACGTGAGCAACACGACGCAACGGACCCACAATTCAGTTCGGCAACGGATGACGTAAGCCCACGTGAAGTGGACGGGATGCGTCTCCAGCACTGCACCGCACGCAGCTGTGTGTGGGAGCCGTTACACACACACACACACACACACACACACGCAGCTGTGTGTGGGAGCCGTAAGTGAAACACACTCAGCACACAGTGAACACACAGTGAGGTGAAGCACACACTCATCCCGACGCAGTGAGCTGCCTGCTACAGCGGCGCTCAGGGAGCGCAGTGAGGGGTTTCAGCCATGGATGTGGGCATGGAAGAGCAGTGCTCAACCACTTCCCTTGCCCACATTTTCCCTACTGGTCACTGATCGTGACTATGTGTGTACAGAACTGTACTAAAGAATATAGGTATGTATGGATGACTAGGTGTGTAGAGAACTGTACTATATACTGTAGGTATGTATGGATGATTGTGTGTGTATAGAGAACTGTACTAAAGAATATAGGTATGTATGGATGACTGTGTGTGTGTGTGTAGAGAACTGTACTAAAGAATATAGGTATGTATGGATAACTGTGTGTGTAGAGAACTGTACTAAAGAATATAGGTATGTATGGATGACATTGTGTGTGTGTAGAGAACTGTACTAAAGAATATAGGTATGTATGGTGTGTAGGGTTATGAAGGACAGTTCATCAGTACAAATGTGGCTTCATGTGTCTGAGCGTGACTGTCTACACTGCATGTCTCTGGGTGTTTCTATGAGAATGTGTGGGTGTGTATATATCTGCATGTATTTATCTGTCCAAGATTTACATGAGCGAGTGTGAAAGAGTGTGTGTGTGTGTGTGTGTGTGTATGAGAGATATATTAAGTGTGTGACTCTGCATGTGTGTGTGTTTGAGAGAGCATTTGTTTATGTTGCTGTGTGTGTGTCTGTGTCTACGCATGTTTATCTGTGGCTGTGTGTGTCTATCTATTTGTGGGTGTCAGAGAGAGAGATTATGTGCATGTGTGTCTTTTTCAGTGTGCATGTGTGTATTTTTCTTTTTCTTTTACAGTTAGTTAGTTTGTGTGTGTGTGTGTGTGTGTGTGTGTGTGTGTGTATCCCTCACTGGTCTGAGTTACCCATGCCAGTAATTTCAGTTGGCTCGTCTGCCAGTCGGAACCCAGTGCGCAGTAGTTCAGATTCCTCTGTGAGTCACAAATTCTAGAAAACAACGGCAGACAAAGGTCCACTTCCCTAAAAAAGACAACAGCTCAGTCTGAGCTGGCGCTTTGACCGTCTGCACGAAAAATCAGTCAGTGTCTGAGTGGACACTGTCACTCACGCCCCACAGTCAGCACATTCAGGGGACTTTGTGCGTGAACGCTGTCGTCATTCATATCCGTTGACACTTGCGTGTATTTGCGTAGAGTAGACACAATAACTGAATGAATGTGTGTCTTTGAATAATCCCCAACCACCATCAACCACTGATTTGACTCAGCACCGATATGATTCCATCGAGGCGACTCTGCAAAGAGAGAGAGAGAGAGAGAGAGAGAGAGAGAGAGAGAGAAAGAGAAAAAGAAAGAAAGAAAGCCTGCTAACAAGAGTATTGAATAGAAAGAGGGAATAAACACACACACACACACACACACACACACACACACACACACACACACACACACACACACACACACACACACACACACACACACACACACACACACACACACACACAAACTGAGATCTGTATTATCTCACTGTCGAGTTGGCGCCTGCCTACTTGCCAATAGTGTGTGTCTTCTTCGTAGTGAAAACCTGGCTACCAACCATCTTATTCTATCCTTGTAAAAGCCCACCGCTGCCCACCCTCTCCCCCCGATCCCTGGGGCCGACCTGCTCTGCGCATCTCTTCTGATCCAATCCATCAATGGCTCACATTATTCAGTCCTAAACACACTTTATTTAGCAAATCAAGAGTTTTGCAATACCTCTGATTTCAGTCATGAGGTATTGGAGGCAGAGATAAGTTAGGACATGCAGCACTGGGAGCAGGCCAGGGGGGGTGGGGGGGTGGGGGGGGGGGGGTGTAGCAGGACTGAGAAAAACTCTGCTCTACATGTAAACATCCCAGGAGGTTTCACACGGATAGTTGCCAGGGCCAGTTTCTACAGCTGAAATAGGGAAAGCCTAGGTAGCTGAGCCACATCTTACTGTTACTGTCTGTTACTATTAGTTCACATCCACAGATCAATGGCCCAGGACAAACACACACACACTTGACACACTAAAATGCACAGGCAAATGTACACACAAAGACACCCTTGGATGACACACACACGCACACCCAAAATAACAAATGACACACAATAACCCGCAGAACCCAAATAATGTATGCAATAAGCCACATTAAACACTATGAATACAGGAGGTCACAACCTCAATATGTCAGAAAATCAGATTTTTTTCCCCCTCAATATGTGTCAGAAAATTTTATTTTTATCCTCAATATATGTCAGAAAATCAGATGTTTTCCCCCTCAATATATGTCAGAAATCAGATTTTTCCCCTCAATATGTGTCAGAAAATTAGATTTTCATCCTCAATATATGTCAGAAAATCAGATGTTTTCCCCCTCAATATATGTCAGAAATCAGGGTGCGGTTTTGGCCTGTTGGATAGTCATGTTCTCTGCCAGGCACTGTCAGTGACCCCGTCTCCAAACTGACCGTCTCTCCGTAGCACTGTAAGTTGCAAGTCTCGAAACTGACCATCTCTGCATAGCACTGTCAGTGACCCCGTCTCTAAACTGACCATCTCTGCATAGTTCTGAGTTGCACGTCTCTGAAAGGACAGTCTCTGTGTGGCGCTGTGAATAGCCAGTCTCTAAACTGACCGTCTAAACTGACCATCCCTGCGTAGCTCTGTGAGTTGCGTCGCGTCTCTTAACTAACTGACCATCTCTGCTTCCTCCCAGGCCCTTCCTCTTCCTCTTCTACCCACTGCACTGACGGATAGTTGGCACTTGACCAGCACACAACAGCCCATACACGGCCTTCAGCCCTAACCAACACCCATTTCCTAAACACACACACGCACGCCTATACACATGCACACACACACACACACACACACACACACACACACACATACACACGCACACACAGTACACACACACACAAAAAAATCCATTTCCCAGTCACATTTCTCACCTTCAGAAAAAACCCAATGATGTGAAATAACTAACAACTTTTTTATCATTTAAATACACACACACACAGTCCGTCCCTTTCCCCGGCTACTGCACTGTCCCGGAAATTCCTCATAAAGAGTCTGAACTGACCCCTGGAGAGAAGGGACCAAACAACGAACAACTCCCTGTGATTCAGTAAACATGGGGGGGAGAGAGAGAGAGAGAGAGAGCGAATCCATCTATCCTTTCATTATTATTATTATTATTATTATTATATATATATTTTTTACTTTCCTTTCATTATTTCATTCATCTCTATACCAATACTTATGTAAAGTTGATTATTAACATGTTATACTTGTAGCTTTGGCAACAGTGACTTTACTCATTCATGCCAATAAAGCACCATTTGATTTGATTTGATTTGAGAGAGAGAGAGGGGGGGGGGGAGAGGGGGGGAGAGAGAGGGGAAAGAGAGAGGGAGACAGGGAGGGAGAGAAGGAGAGAGAGAGGGAGTGTAAGGGAAGAGGAGAAGACAGACAGATATGGGAAGGAGACACAAGAAGAAATCCAAACAGAGAGTGAAAGACAGACAGGCAGAGAGAACAAGACATGACAGAATGACAGAGGGAGTCTGAGAACAAGACTTATGAGAAAACAGAGCAGTGTGTGTGTGTGTGTGTGTGTGTGTGTGTGTGTGTGTGTGTGTGTGTGTGTGTCTGTGTCTGTGTGTGTGTGTGTCTGTGTGTCTGTGTGAGTGAGTGAGAGGGAGAGCAGGAAATAACAGAGATAAAAGAGCAGATACATGAGAACACAGTGACAGAGAGAGTTAGAGAGAGAGAGAGAGAGAGGGAAGGAGAGAGGGGGAGAGAGAGGAAAGAGTGTGAGAGAGAGAGAGAGAGAGAGAGAGAGGGAAGGAAGGAGAGAGGGAGAGAGAGAGGGAAGGAGAGAGGGAGAGAGAGAGGGGGGAGAGAGAGGAAAGAGTGAGAGAGAGAGAGAGAGAGAGAGAGAGTGAGAGGGAAGGAGAGAGGGAGAGGGGGGGAAGAGAGAGGAAAGGGGAGAGGGAGAGAGAGAGAGAGAGAGAGGAAGGGAGAGATAGAGAAATGGAGGGAGGGGAAAAGTCGA
>NW_027468674.1:11052644-11080144 GCF_046254945.1 Alosa pseudoharengus | reverse complement strand
TATCCACAATATGGTGTCAATATTCACTCTGCAGTGAATACCCCACCACACACACACACTTCAAACAGCAAACAGCTCCAGAAACTCTCTGCATTATAGAAGTATTATGGTTTCTCACTCACTTCCTCTCACACACACACACACACACACACACACACACACACACTGAATAAGACCTTGGAAAATATTGATAAATGGTGACTCAATCATGACACTCTCTTTACATAGACACTTTTATTCCGATTAAAATAGGAAAAATGGCTCAGTCGGAATAAAAATGATACCTATAAACACCTTGATCGGAATAAAACCGCCAAACCAATTCGAATTTTAATCGTAATGAAAGAGATGGTATACCCTGTTCTTATTCCGACCGAACAGCCGTGTATACGGTCAATCGGATTGCATCATCTTCTCAAGGAAAAGCAAAGCAACAACGGCTATTCCAATCAAAGACTCTGGAGCGCCTGTAAGCCTGATCGGAATAGATCGTACCCCACGTAAGCCCACCTAGTGACATTAACACCGGGTGCTATGCCAGGTTTTGCAGGATTCTTAAAGTTGACTGTTGATCCCCCCCACCACTCACATTCCTACGTCCACTAACCCTCAGTCCATACTAACACACACTGTACTCAGCTAAATTACATCCTAATACCACCAGCCACACTAACCCTCAGTCCATACTCACACACACTGTACTCAGCAGCCACACTAACCCTCAGTCCATACTCACACACACTGTACTCAGCAGCCACACTAACCCTCAGTCCATACTCACACACACTGTACTCAGCAGCCACACTAACCCTCAGTCCATACTCACACACACTGTACTCAGCAGCCACACTAACCCTCAGTCCATACTCACACACACTGTACTCAGCAGCCACACTAACCCTCAGTCCATACTCACACATACTGTACTCAGCTAAATTACATCCTAATACCAGCAGCCACACTAAAAGCGACACCAACATTTCACAATCCCTCAAAACTCCAATCGTTTTTTGACCCTTGGCTCCGAGATATTTGGGTCACGTCCACTCGTCAATTGAGGGATAAGGAAATGGAGTCGGACCTGCCTGCCAGTGCGCGCACGAGGGGCCAAAGCCCTGACCGCCAGCTCTTATGGCTCCTAAAAGGGCTCTTTGAGATAACATGACCGTCGTCCTTACACACCGGCTGTATCTAGAAAAAAACAGTTTGTTTGTGTGTGTGTGTGTGTGTGGGGGGGGGGGGGGGTTGATTTGGTTTGGAGGGGAATTTGCCCATCCCTGCAGAAGTTAAGGGACCTCTTAAAGAAAACAACGAGTCATCTTTTTCTGCCCTTGAAAAAACAGGCTGCTTGTTTGTCCATGCAAGAGTGTTTCTGTGTGTGGTAAAACAGAGGCTGATGTGTTTATAGGGAATGATGAGAGCAGACACAGTACAATCACTGAAGAGTATAAGATGGCATGTGTGTGTGTGTGTGTGTGTGTGAGATCAATGATCTCCACTTGGATTAGGACATAAACAGATGTAGCAACAGACATTCGATTGTTAGGGTGTGTTAAAAAACAGTGAAGGCCTCACCACACACACACACACACACACACACGCACACACACGCCAAGTGTGTGTGAAGAGAGTAACAGAAAATCAGGAGAGGCCCCAACATGCTGGGAAGGAGTCTTTGGAGGACAACAAAAAAAAGCACACACAGGCACAACACACACACACACACACACACACACACAGTGGTGGAACAAGTGGTGCAGTGCAAAAGATGCCTGAAACCCCTTGCAGCAAAACAGGCCTTCATCTCATCTCAAGCTCAACTTTGTACCAGTCAAGACTCTCTTGGCCTATGTGACAGACTAACACCAAGAAACACTTGCAGAATGAAAAACAGAGTGTGTGTGAGTGAGTGAGTGAGTGAGTGAGAGAGAGAGAGAAAGAGAGGAAGAGATGATTTAACGTTAAAGTTCTCACTGGCTGCAGTAGGGTTTCTTGTCAAAGCCTTTGTAGTTCTTCATGTTGAGAGTCATCTTGCATACTTCACAGCTGAAACACCCCTTGTGCCAATACTGTTGGAAAGAGAAGGGGGAGAGGGAGAAAGAGAGAGAGAGAGAGAGAGAGAGAGAGAGAGAGAGAGAGAGAGAGAGAGAGAGAGAGAGAGAGTGAGAGTGGGGGGTTAGAGTTACAAAAGCAATAATGGAGATGTCGCAATCCAATGCTTTTTTTTTTCCCTTCCAGAGAAGTTTGGATTCACTTTTTGCTCAGCAACGGCACACTAGCGAGCAGAAACTAAGCCAGCTGCTGAAGTGGAATGCAAAGGAAAAGTCCCTCTCGGGCTCTTGAATGCTGATGAACAGGCATGCAGGGACCTTCGACCTTCGACCTTGCCAGACTGTCACCCCTCTCAAAAAAAAAAAAAAGACTCCCTCAAACACAGCAGTTCTCATTCGGCCTGTGACCTATATGGTTCCAGTTGATCGCCTGTGGCATTTTAATGGGACTCTTGTTCCTTGTCTCCGTCAGAAGCTCCATCTGCAAGCCCCCCCCACACCCCCACACCACGCCTCATTTACACTTAGGACGCAGATTACTCTCCTCCCAAACTCCAGACAGGAGAGGAACCACGCGGTGCGTGTCCAAAACCTTCCTCTGAAACTACTGCAAGGACTCATGCACTACTAGTCTAGCCGCTAATCTAGTGGCAATTATGCAGTGGCTAATGGGGGCGTGCACTTTTTTTTTTTTTGGCATAACCACAGAACTTACTGTAGGCAGCGCCACACGGCTCAAAAACAAAACACTGTGCAAATATTTTGACCCTCCCAAAACCAAAAGAGACTATTGCTTTTGCCTTCTTAGGGAGGGTCTTATGTACCTAGCCACTAATAATGCCCACAGTGAATGGGCAAGGTTATATGGCAAAGGTAAGAACCTTAAGGAGGGACTTTCCACCCCAAACAGGAGCCCTGTGTTGATATTTAACAGTGCTCTGTGGATGTGTAAAAGCTCAGGTTCTGCACAGGAATGTTGCCCGATGTTCCAGTGCCACCACAGAGTATATGGTGATCTTCATCAGTCACTACACTGCTAGGTTAAGACACCTGGCTGATTAGACTAGCACATGGCTAACTGGGAGTTATCTCTGAAAAATCACTGAGTTAACTTAGAGGGAGAATTATCTCTGAAAACTAAACCAATCCTATTAAGTCCCATTCTTGCATTTCTGTGCAAAACTAACACTCTGCTCTACAGTATGTAGCTGACTGAGCTTGTCAATGGACACTCGTTTACTCAAGAATGCTGAAGACCACATCTGCCTCAAACATTTCAATTCTGCTGATCACAATCAGTTTGGCTTGGAGCATGTAAACAAAAGATATGAGCAAACAGACCAGGGGTTCCCCAGAATAGACATGGCCACACAAAGTGCTACAAAAATAAGGACTAAACAGCTTAAAGGTACACTATGCAGGTTTAGGTATTTTTGGCTATGTCTATGCTGAATAGCTAGGTGAACGATTCACCTACAAGTATGTTTACCGTCAAATTGACTTCGTAAAGGTGAAAATCTTGCCTAGTGTACCTGTAATAAATGTTTCGGTACAAAAACATATACAAACAACAGAACCAAGTATAAAAGTAAGTTCCATCACTTAGTACAGTACACACAAAGAGACCTACACATGTTCTACGGAGGAACAGCAGCCCCCAATCAATGTGTTTGGAACATGGACAGAGAGAACATGCAGAGCAGAGGTGCTCCAGAGGCAACGGAGAACCGATGGAGAACCCTTGTTCTAGAACCAGAGGAACAGCACTGCAGTGGAGGTGTTTAGCACCTGACAACTCGTCTCAGTTTAGCACGCAGGCCTGCTGCAGCTGAAGTAGGTCTCCTCACCAGGAGAGGAAATCCAGGACACTGCGGAGCGTGAGCCTGTGGAGACAGCAGCACACACCCCCTGGGAAGGGGCCACAGAACCACCACTTCCGTGGGACTTCCGCTGGAGCAGAGGATCATGGGAAGGAGGACACGGGCCTTGGATACGTGTCAAAGACACTCCGAGTTTCAGGAGGTGTGGGGGGGCGGACGTCTGCAAAGGCCACTGTGAGGTGTGACCAGGTTAAATACTGAGAGAGCGAGTGCGAAACAGGACGGTTTCTAATATCCCAGTATGTGGTTTCATGTTCTTATGCTTCTCGTTAGTTAGTCACTTAAGACTAGTCACACAGAATTAGGCTAGCTGTCCTACTTCTCTCTGTGTGATATGATACTAGCGTATGTGTAACTTTGTATTCCCAGACAGGAATAAGAAAAGGCAGCTAGGTTAATAACATCCTTATCATCTCGACACTACTAATTTAATGTCTCTCCTATGTTGTCAATGCCATGATGTAGGCCATGATTAGGATAATCTATCTTCTGACTCAGCAGTGAGAAATGCCTTGTCACCATATGCTAATTAATGCTTTGTCATGATAAGTTCGTTATTTAAGCTTAGAATCATTCTGTGTCGAGTTAGAGACTCACACTAGAGAGCCTTGTGCATCTTCTTGTGAATTGCCTCTCTCCTGTGCACAGCTGCATAAATCTACATCCTGATTGAACTTCATCTCAGTGTGACTGGGCCTCCTGTTTTACTTTGGTAGGCCTATACTGATTTTTACTGAAAATATTCACCTACCACTGCGGGCTAGTAATGAGGAGAGGGCAATAACACTTAGGCCTAGTGTCCCTTTGCATGAGCAAGCACACACACACACACACACACACACACACACACAGGGGCCTAAATGCAAATTACCTCGACAACAAAGAACCTCACACCTCATCTGTCAAACCTGATGGAAACGCCTGGGTTGTCATGACTGACCGGCACTGGAGGGAGATAAACAAAGTTTGGACCCGGCTGGCATGTTCCAGTTGCTAATACCCACACAAACGGGCCAAACAGCTCACCCTCTTGTGTGTCTTCCACTGACACACACACAATAGAGAGCCTACCCAGCTAAAGTCAGTGTGACCGAGCCACGGAGAACCATCCAAATGGGTATCAGATGGCTGTTTCTAGGCAATCTGTGATGATGACAGCATGGGAAAATTCCAGGAGAGAGCTCTCTTTTCTCTCTCTCCGCACACTCACACAACACGGAACAACAGCGCACAGAACAACATTGCTCAGCTGGTCCTGAATCACTGGGTTACCCCAGCAACTGTGGGATAGTTTTTTGTTTGTTTGTTTGTTTGTTTGTTATTTAGTTTGTGTTTTTTTATTGAGGTCAGGTCAACTTATGGCCAGTAAGAGTGAGGGAATACAGTCCTAATGTAGGCCTATCTGATTTTGGAAGGGGATTGTAGGCCATGGTCCCTATGCTTTGCTTAAAGTCTTTCTCATCTTATTCAACAGAATTGATGTGCTCAGGTCAGCTAAAGCTGATTAAAGTAACCTATGTCAACAGCCTTGAGTCAGCGCAGCCAAAACATGGCGAGGGGAAGTGGTTGATGACAACATGGTCTACTCTGCACATAGTTCAGTCGATCATCATAGAGACAGACTTAGAACAATACATCTCAGTGTTCGTGCGTGCCCGTTTCTTGCTCAAACTCTTTCACACATACATAAGCAAAACTGGTCTAGGAATAATAGGCCACATCCGGCCAAATGTATCGCATACCATATCAAAAATAGCATCTTCCTCTGCGTTGGAGGCAAATGCAAGCTAAAAATGCGAGGGGGTTTCAAGAGTTTGTCAAGCCATCACTTCGGTAAAACCGTCAAGTGGATCACTACAAAAGGTCTCAAGATGTAGAGGTCAAAGTCTAGTCAACAGCTGTACTGTGACTATCGGCTCTATTTCCAGTCCAGGTGTGGAGCTGGGGTCATTTTGGGCCATGTAGACATCATGCTTTTGTTATGAACACCAGGTAGGCCTGAGCCACATCCACATAAAAGCCTCATGAACAAAGTGGATCATTTTATCAGGTCGCGCTCAGATTTGGGCGGGTTGAAAGCGGACGAGTGAAGGGAAATCTTTCTAAATGTCATGAAGAGCTACAGGATTTGAGGTTTTGAGAAGCGGCTACGCCCACAGCAGAGACGCAACTGAAGCCGATGAGGCCAAAGTTAGCTTAACGCTAAATGATGTAATGCTTTTTTTACCGATATCTCAAAAACCCGTGGTGACAATGTTGCTGACATCCCTGTAAGACCCTTTCTGAGTGAAACATTGTATCGCATGTTGAGACTGCTTTGAGCTTCTCAATGAATGTAAAGGCATTGCCAAACTTGCCTTTGTGGCATGCACTGCTGCGAGCCCCTTTAACAGGAAGTGGTTTTTCAGTTTTGCAAAATGTAACTTTGCCAGCTACAAACTCGGCAAAAGGGCTACTAAAGACGTATGTGAAGACCTATGCAATGCAGACAATGTTCTTGCTATGTTGTAAAACATCTTGTATCACTCATTGAGACAAAAGCTTACAAGTCAGCGTATGTGCCTGTAACGGTTTAGCTGAGCATAGAAGAAGACGATCTACAAGAGAACTTGTCTGTGATGAAATTGTAAAGCAAAATTGCAACAAAAGTCTTCCAATATTGGACGCTGATTATTGCCATATGTCTATCCGCATGCCATAGCTAGACCGTTAGCATAGAGCTAAATAAATTAATAATCATGTTAATGTTAGTCTAATTGGTAGGCTACGCATTGGAGTATTTAGACATAATTTCTTACCTTGTCCAAGCAATTTACTTTTTCAGTTGGATACACGGTCTTATTGCATCTGCTACACGGCGGATTCATTTTGGCAGGTAACTGTACAATTTCCCCAAAAATAAAGGATACCAAAATGACCAGTCAGTATGCTATAGCTAAGGTTTCAAGCGGAATACTAAACTGAATGCAACCAGAGGTGATATGTTGATTATGGGCAGGCTAATAGAAAGTCTGCAGATTGTCAGCGTTTCAGCAATGGGCGCGTTCACGACCCAACCAGCTCATACACGCGCGGTAATGTGGCGAGTGTAGGAACGGCTTTTTTTGCGAGAGAAGGGCGGTACCTAGGCTGGAAAGAAATACCCCAAACAGCCTGACAACCTTATATGGAGTGCACATCGTATGTGTACAGATTCGTAAAGAAGAATGGGGGTCAACCTGTGTCTTTATGCTATAAAATAATTACACTAGGGGCATTGTAACAGCATCAGTTTTCATACTGGCATAGCAAAGTGGGTTGGTCACTGCAGAACAGACAGAAGCAAGACATGCTCCTCAAAGTAGGAAGTAAAAATGCGAATTTAGGTTTGTAGGCCTACGGATTTGTCAGACAGAAGTTTCCATTGTAGGCTACAAAGAAAACACTGTCCTTGAGAATCCTAAACGTAACCGATTTACTATACAAGTCACAAGCTTTAGTGTGCGGTATGATTAATCAAGTCTACTCCCAACTTCACGATAATGTATTATATTGCCCTCTAGTGTCAGAAAACTGAACAGACACTCGTTGCTGCCTACGTGTCTTCTCGGTTAAACATGTAGCGTAACATTACATTACTCTTCATGTAAGTAGCCTAATTTGCGCACAAAGACAATTCTCACTAATGAAAATGCACGACGAACAACCTATGACACCTTTTCTGCAAACATGTAGGTAAACACGTAAAATCACTGAAAAACGTTGGTATATTTACCGATGTTTCCCTCTGTATGTGCATCGGGGGTATAGCTCAGTGGTAGAGCATTTGACTGCAGATCAAGAGGTCCCCGGTTCAAATCCGGGTGCCCCCTCATTTTCATTCATCAGTATGTATTTTGGTAGCTAAAAGGCGTGAGCGAATCTAGTCAAATTAAATCGTTTCTCCATTTGATATGCCTAGGACTAATTCCTTTTATAACAATCAGCGCTATCCTGGTCTTGTTCATAAGCCTACTCGCATTCCAAGCTAATTTTCGTTCAATCATAACTAGGCTAATTTTGGTCCAAAGAATAGGCTACCTGCGAAAGAAATTGTGCTTGATGGAGAAAAATATTGCAATTAGCAAGGTAACGTTGACTCACACACACACACACACACACACACACACACACAATTGAAATTGAACAACTTTAGAAACTACAATTGAATAATTAAAGGTGATTCTTGGCAGAAGACAAGACAGCAAAGGCCAACACATGACCATTCACACAGGTCTACTACAGCATGTAATCTCCAATGTCTCCTTTCTTCAGTAGGCTAGTGCCATTGCCATTGAATCAACATTTATTTTTTTACAAATCAGTTCTTATCATATTCTATGTTAGCCTATACAAATTTATTAACACATGGGGTGATATGTATATCTATGTTTTCATTAGAAAACCATGTCTAGTAGTATTACGTAGCTCTATTTTCCATTGCTTAGGAATCAAAACGTTAGCCTACAACCCTAATAACTTCTCATTTTGTCTTTGTGAGTTGGCCCTTTATGTGACTATTACCATGGTTCCATGATGTGGTCATGTAAATAGTATTCAAACCAAAACAACTGCACCCTGGACTAAGTTCATTTTTAACAGCAGCGTCACTTGCACTAACTACCAATAATGTGCTCCTCTCTTCATTGCTTCTTTCCTCACTCACCCCATACCTTCTAGTAGTATAGTAGTAGTAGTACTACCTTTATTGTCTCATAGTCATACCAGTGAAATTAACCATCAACCTGTCCACATTACACAAACATATACAATATGACAAGGGGGTAGACAGGATAGGAAGACAGGGGATTGGAAAAAATACAGCATGACATGAGGAGAAGGGAGGGGAAAAAGCAACTCCCAGACTATGCTCCTGTGGGGAGTAGCCTACAGTGTGGGAACAGGAAAAAAACACTGCAGCAACATAAGCACATAGTCAGTACACTTTCTATGCACTAATATGTCCTAGTCTTAGTCCTACTGTACCTTGATAGTTCCCTTTTTTTTCTAAGTCGCTTTGGATAAAGCATCAGCTAAATGACTAAATGCGAATGTGAATGTGCTGCCCAAGTGGTTCCATGGAAACGCTCTCTCTAACCCATTGTGACTGCACCAGAGTGAAATGGAGATTTCAGTGAAATTACCAGTAGACAAGTTTCTTGTATGATTTTAAGGGATAGACATCTAACCATTTTTGATTTGAATGGCAAATCGAAGAAGTATTTAATAATCTCTTGTAGGCCTTGCAGACGGTGCTGCAGTGTCCCATCAACTGATGGGAACATTAACGGATCCTAACCAGATGTGATTACATCTAAGTGATTATTATGACTGCCGCTAGTGTCATATAGGATTAGCCAGAGTTTTTTTCTTCTTTTTTCGTTTTGATCCATTGCACACACACACACACACACACACACACACACACACACAGACACACACACAAACACACACAGAATACCGCAGGTGGCGTTTAGAGGGTTTTGCTTTTGAACTCTTCATATGTATTTGTTGTTAAATGTATTTATTTAGTTATGTATGTTGTGTTATGTATCCTATTGTTTATTGTGTGTGGACCTGTCATTATTGTATTCTGTTGTCCCATCTTGTCATTGTATTCTGTTGTTGTTCTTAATGTTCTTTTTACTTGCGGACCCAGAGCTCCCTTGAAAAAGAGATGTACAGTAAGATCTCATTGGGACTCACCTGGTAAAATAAAGGATACAAATAGATAAATAAATAAGCAGGTACACCGGAGATGAACAAAGCAAATTTACAAAAAGTTAATTGTTTAAGTTTTTAGTATAAGTACGTCTTGGAGAGCACAACCTTATGGTGCCTTCTGAAAAGGGTTAATTTCCTCTTAAAATAAACACACCTGTTGTTGTCACCTTTGCTGTTTTCTTTTTAAATCTTCTGTGTACGTTTCTGCTCTTCTTTCAGGACACAAAGCACTGGCCTGATTTAGAGTGTGTCAGATCAAAACCAATCAAAAAAACAATCTAATCTCTCTCCCATACACATTTAGACAAAATGTGAAGTCTCCAGAAATGTTTTGTAATATGTATCTGACCCCGTAATAGCCACAAAGAACCATTTACAACAGGGGTGACAAACATATATGTTAAGCAGTGAGCCAGATTTGTTGGAATGAGACCTTGTGGGGGGATCGTCATGGTCATTATCATTTTTCTGCTGTATCTCGAGAACGGAAGGTGACATGCGGATAAGTTCCCCGGCTTCCTCGTGGCCGGTTTTGGGGAGGCGGAAAATTTGACCTATGACATTTCGTTCCGGAGATATAGCCGTTTGAAGTTTCCCTATTGAAATTAATGGGAAAATCAAAAATTCTTCTAAGTCCAAAGTGGGTTCTGAAAAAAGTTCCCCCAGAAAGGGTATCAGAGTGTTGTTTGATTATATACTCCTTTACTGCACCCACTTATGAGTACAAATCATGTACTGCTGTCATATACTGCTCTTTCTCTCTTGAAACACCCTACTTTCATGTCAGTTATTTTGGCCTCTTTCTTGCTGAGAATGGTTTGTAGTAGGTTTAATCAATTTATCATATCATAGAGATATTGCTTATTACACATTGTTGAAGACGACTGGATGTGAATATATATATATATTTTCTAATTTTCCCTTCCTACCCAAAACATCTGCGTCGTATCAAACCTGCTGGCAGGCCTGATCTGGCCACTGGGCCTTATGATTGACACCCCTGCTCTATGAAGACTTTGTCAGTGTTTCTAAGGCAACCCATCAGTGTTCCAAAGTGTTCAAAAGTTCCAAATCTCCACCTTTTATTCCACCTTCTCCACCTTCTGTCTGATGACATCACCAATGGATTTGAATTGATTGGTCACACAAGAGAACAGAGACGAAGAGACACAAACCGTTGGAGGCAGCATGTTTCAAAATAGACCTCTTAGTACAGTTCAACTGATTTTTTTTTATTGATTCACTCATAGCGTGCTGCATGGCAGAAATACAATGTTGCAATGACACGTTCCTATGGCAGTCGGTGGACAGGCTGGACAGAGACGTTTAGAGACCTGGAGAAAGTCTTTCCTGGAGTGGTCACATGGGGACAAGCATACTCTTCTCTCACAATCGTAACTGGAATGGTACAATGGGAAATAGAATGGTGTGAAGTGAACTCTCAGTGACCGCAGGTCAACTTTGAAGGTCATCAACCTCTCAGAGCACCTGAAGCAGCTTCTTGTGTCTGAGGTGTCTTTATTTCTCAGTTGTCTCAGATGATAGCTGTCACTGGAAGAGATTTGTCTAGGGCCACATGTGAGCTAGTCTAGGGCCACTTCAGGGCCACATGTGAGCTAGATTAGGGCCACTTCAGGGCCACATGTGAGCTAGATTAGGGCCACATCAGGGCCACTTGTGAGCTAGATTAGGGCCACATCAGGGCCACATGTGAGCTAGATTAGGGCCACATCAGGGCCACATGTGAGCTAGATTAGGGCCACATCAGGGCCACATGTGTTAGACTAGGGCCACATCAGGGCCACGTGTGAGCTAGACTAGGGCCACATCAGGGCCACATGTGAGCTTGATTAGGGCCACATCAGGGCCACATGTGAGCTAGACTAGGGCCACATCAGGGCCACATGTGAGCCAGATCAGGGCCACACAGTTCAGCCATCATGTGTGTCAGTCAGTATGTTGAACTTAACACATTCAGTGAAAGGTTTGGTTTGGCCAGGTAGCCTGTTCATAAAGCTTTCTTTTTTCTTACTGCGTGATCAGGAAACACTTCTTATTGATATTGATGTGCTTTCACAACCACATTCTTAAAAAAAACCAGACAAAAATAATAAAAACTAAAGTGCAGTCCAGTCCTTGTAACTAACAGAGTAATATGCATGAAAACATAAGTCGGTGCTCAACACGACGTCCGCCTTTTCTTTCCTTTCCTATCTTTTTTTTTTAGAAAACATGAAATATCCTCTTTGAAAAACAAACAGAACAAGAACACTACAAAGATATAAGGTATTGTACAATAGTTGCAGTTAAATTGACCACGGCCCATAATGCCAGCCCTCCTGAACAGGGAGTGAGGAACAGATTTTATAGACGAGGAGGTGTGTGTGTGTGTGTGTGTAGGGGGGGGAGAGGGGGGTGATGATGATAGTGAATCAGCTCATGTCAGCTCCATCTTTTCACAGTTCCATAATGTGCTCCCCTTTTCCACGGCCATTTTGTTTTCTTCTCCTCCCCAAAAAAACAGTTAAAGCGAGAGGGACCGCAAGGTGAAGCAGGAGATGCAGAATCTGGTTAGGAATTCTACTGGTAATTTGACTGACACGAAAAGTTCTTCTGTGTGTGTGTGTGTGTGTGTCTGTGTGTGTGTGTATGTGTGTGTGTGTATTTGTATGTGTGGTGTATTGCTTTCTTTTCCATGAGATCCCCTCAATGGCTTTGCCATTGTCTTGTTCCGTGTTCCATTAAAAAAAAAACTTTACAAAAAGAAAACAACAAAAACAAACAAAATACCCCCTGAAAAGCAAACAAAAACAAACAAAAAAAAACACCCTCTCCCCCTACACAAACACACACACACACACACACACCACTTCCACTGGTGCCTTAGTCCAACTCCTGGGTGTCAGAAGACCCACCCCAACCCCTCAGCAATGCTCGGCCTCGATGAAGCCCTCCTTCTCATGGCCGAGCTCTACCTCCGCGTAGCTGGAATGACAGCCCTGGTTCCGGAACTTCATGGAAGGCCAGTAGTTATTGGTGCGGCGCTGCTGACAGTAAACACACAGGAAGGGTCAGAGGTCAACGAAAGGCACATGACTGGGATCGGGCAGTGGTCTGATGTACTGTAGTCACACACTTGTCTCGTGCCCTGAAGAAGCCACTAAGTGTGGGCATTTTTTTAGGATGTCAGTTAAATAAAGAAGACAAGAAGAAGACCTGCCTGTAACATCTCATAGCCTACTGATCAGAGATCTACTCACAAACTCACAACTGAACTTGTCAATTGGTACAAATTAACCACAGAACCTATTGAGATCCACAAAATGTGGGCTTAAAGCAGTTGCATTGCCTTAAAATAATCAGGCAACTTTTTGAGCAATGTTGCAGGGGAACCATGTGGATGTGTAAGAAACTGATGGTTAAAATTCTCAAAAAACTGAAATTCTCAGGAAACTTAAGATTGGTGTGAGAGAGGGGTTGTATTGTGTGTGTGTGAGCAACCTACATGTTATTCTTCTTGCACTGAATCATCTTCCAGAATCTTAATTTTCGGATCACAACAGCTCTTGGTAAATTACTAAATCAGCACCAGTGAGAGACTACATTCATTGTTTTGCACTTTTATGATGTCATTACATCACCAAAAGTATTGTTTTTTACCAAAAAACTACAAAAATACACACCTATAAAGTATTTTGATACAAAATACAAAGCCATTTTTTTCAACCCAATAAAATACAAATTACAAAATTCTATTTTGTATTTGAAGTACATATTTTAAATACATGTATCATAAATACTACCCATCCCTATGTGTAGACAACTGCCATACTGGCATTGCAAACTAACCCCATGCATTTCTATGGAGGATTCTTTGAGTGCTGTGTCTCCTCATTAGAAAGTCTCTGCTTCTAGTCTTCCACAAGGTGTCTCCAGAGCAGCCTTTCAACACATCAGTGCCAAAGTCCCATCTGGTCCAGTCAGACAATGTAACGATGGATGGACAGATGAAGGTGTAGACAGGGTGCGATTTGTGTATAAACCAGAGGGGGGGGGGGGGGGGGGGGGTTTTGAATAAGTTTATAACCCCCCCCCCCCAAAAAAAAATAAAATAAAAAATGAACGAACGATTCATAGCCTAGTAATGTCATGGCTAATAAATTAATATTGCCACCTTTGTAACATTTTAGTTTTAGTTTACCGTGGTGTATGACTTTAAACAGCGAGTGTGTTTGGTATGATGATCAGCTCCTCTAATGCAGGGTAGGACTACGTTTTGACAAGCATACAAATTCACCTTGTTCTTGCCCCATCTGAAATTACTCTTTCAGATGGGGCAAGAACAGTTACGGTCAGAAATTACTTTTGCTGCCTCCATCCTTTCTGTATTTGTTGTGCAAAAAAACGTTGTATATGATGGCACTGAAGTCTTAAGTTAGTGAATTGGCTAACAGTGTTTGTTGGTAACCAAATAGCACATTGCGCTACACGCTGCGTAGGCTACGTGCATTCTCTCTCCTGCTGATTTGCGTTCAGTAGCCAAGTGCTTAATATTGCAAAAGTTGAAAAAATAAATGTGTTTATTATAGCCTACAGAAAATAAATAGCCTACTATCATACTGTCAGTTAATTGGCTACAGTGCAGTGAAGAGTTTGGAGAGTAGGGCAACTTGATAGCCTGGCGGGCCATCCTATATCATTGACATGTATAGTCTGGCATCGAATCATTCACCTCGCTTAATCCAAGGGGCGGGCAGAGAATTGTCTTTCAAACTGCCTAGGCATGCAATAGGCCAGCGCTACGACCATATCCGTATCCGGTCGGCAAAACGGCAAATACATCCTTCTTCGAAAGGAATGACTTAAGTGCATTGTGTTGATCTACTTTCAAAGAAAAGCACAAGTCCAACTCCTCCAAAGTTGACGCCAACGCCGATTCAAACAACCGCTCTTCGTTTGCCATAGCCACCTTCCTTGTTGTTCACCGTCGCAGGATGTCGTTATCCTGTTAAGCCCGCCTTAAGACTCTCTAACGAAATAGAGCGCTGTGATTGGCCGTCATCCACGGTGTTAAGCCAATAGAAATTCCTATGGTTCGATACTAGACGTACAAGCTGAGCAAATTAATTTGCCGCCGCTAGGGTGCGTCTAGATTTCTAGGCTAGCAACTTGAAGTTTTATGAAAATATTTTACGAACCAGAACATAAAGACCATGAAGCTTCTATTTGCAGCTGTTAAAACACCCGCTAGATAGTTTAAATACCCACCAACATTCGTTTTTGCAGTACAGATTATTTCTGAAAGTTATTTGTCTACTAGGCCTAGCCTACTGGCTGATTTATCAAACGAGTGCTTTCTCGTTCGTCCTCCACAAACTACAGGTGTTTCGGTAGAGAGCCATTGAATAAGCGATGCCAAGCAATTTCTGTAACACTTTTTGTGACATTCAGCAAATATCTCCTCATTTAATGTAAGTTCCTTCGGACAATAGGCCTATTTCTACTCTACGTGCAGTTGTCCTCCATCTCAGTTGCATCAGTTTTCTAATTTTGAAGGTTCTAAAATATGACGATATGCTTCACTGAATCCTTCTCGTATTCTTTCATTTTTTCCAGCTAACTTTTCCATTGAAACTAGCCATTTATGGTGGATTACACACTCGACATTCTGAAATGTCCTGCACGATCAAGGCCAAATTAAGTTATCACGCAGCTACTGTGTCAGCACAGCAGCATGAGTGCTGACGGTGCGTTTCTGATGTCAGATTATTATGTAGGCTAGCCTACTAGACTGTTCTCACGTTGCAGCGTTTTACTTATATGAAGTAGCATTAATCAATATGAGGGGCAGAGGGGGATAAATGTTGTCCCCACCGGGGATAAAAATAATTTAGCAGAGGTAGGGATAGGAAAACCAGAGGGGGGGAAATCCCCACCGTCCCCCTCTACAAATCGGACCTGGGTGTAGATAGAAAGATTGCTTCTTTTATTTCTTTAAGTACTGTAATTTCCTTACTATTAGCCACGGCTTATACATTGATTTTGCAAAATTTCTTCAGCTATAAGGTTAATACACGGGGCCAGTTAATATGGTATTACAGTAATATGGTTTTGTTTCTTTTATAACTTGCATAAAACACTGTCCTGTGGTTTATACACATTGCGGCTAATACACAGGAAATTACTGTATATGCTTTTTTGTAATCAGAGAGGACAGTAAAGAGAGACAGGCAGAAAGCAAGTGGGAGAGAGAAATGGGGTGGGATCGGGAAATGACCACAGGTCAGATTCAAACCCAGGTCCTTGTGGGCACCAGGACCTGAGTGTGGTATGGATGCTGTAGCCACGTGGACCACAGCTCCTCTGATAGTGCTGTATAGATAGACCTTTTCCACAGCGGCCATTTTGATATGAAATAGTAGGGCAAGCACAGGTGTTACTAAATATGTTAATGGAGTCTCTGTTTAGTTTAAGTGCAGCACAATCAGATCCTTATTAGTCATTAGTAACACCTGGACCTGCCATATGGCTGCCATGGAAAAAAGTTCCATTGATTCCATTGTTCCATTGAGGGAATTTTCTCTTGTCTTACCTGCATGAGGTAGAATGGTGGGGCGACAGTGGGGTGCGTGTTGATGTAGTAGACGGCCAGCAGGGTGAGGAAGACCAGCAGGACGAGCGCCGCCACCACGCCAGCGATGATGGCCGTGTGCTCCGGCGCCTCCTCCTGGCCGGAAGAGCCCGTTTGCAGGTCTGACAGGGAGGGCAGAGGGAGGACAAAAAGACCCAACAGGGGCAAACGTGAGGGGAAGCTACTCAGAGACACTCAAGAGTCCAAATCACAAACAAAGATCACCAGCAGCAGGAGATTAAACAGACATGAGAGCATGGTTGGTGGTGCATGAGTCAAACAGTCACTTCAAGACACGACAATGAGACGCCAATGTGAGGGATGTGGTAGGAACACATGACACACACACACACACACACACACACTAATTCTCTCTCATACACACACACTAACAGCCACAGTGACATAGACAGACATGCAGTTCAGTGCGTATCATGTAAATAAATTGGTTTTGGGCATTTATGCAACAGTCACAGGAGAACCAGGTACTAAAACAAACAGATCCAAATCCACACAGGGAACAGCTGTCCACAGAGTGGACACATTTCCCATGACTAAGCACTTTTTAGCTTAATTACATGACTAAGCACTTTTTAGCCAAATTACATGACTAAGCACTTTTTAGCCAAATTACATGACTAAGCACTTTTTAGTTGAGAAATGTTTTTGGCCAAGTCCAATCGCCAAATTACATTATGCGTTTTTAAATACAATGACTGATTTTAACTGTCAAAGTAGATCACTGCACACAGTTGTGGTGCAAATATTTGTACCTAATTTCACATAATAAAGTTGATCAGGGTTCAATTCAGTTCAATTCACTGTTCTCTAAAGTGCAGTTTCACCATTGGTCATGGTGACAGAGACAGTAACAGTTACATGCTACCACCCGCTACCAACACCTGTGACTGTTGCCGCACAAGCCAGCCAGGTAGCAACCAAGCCAGCCAGGTAGCAACCAAGCCAGTCACGCCGAGACCACACTATCCCACTGGCCAACTCACCGTTGCCATGGTAGTGAAAGAGGCGCTTGGTGTCATCTGCAGAGGGACGAGAGCGTCGAAGCGAAGAGAGAGACGGGTGAGACCAGCGAGACAGACAGACAGACAGACAGGACAGACAGACAGACAGACAGACAGACAGACAGACAGACAGAACAGGACAGGCAGGAGGATGGAGGGGACAGGATAGTGGTCAGTTAGCCGAAAGCCTCCATGCAAAGATGGGCCATACTAAGATGGTAGAGGAGCAAAAAGTTCTATTCAAATGTGTTCAGTTTACATTTTACACACATGTGGAGAGACTCTTAACTTTGCATAGCCAGTAAACTCTAAACCACATGCACATACAGAGAGGGGAACAACATTGTGTGTGCTTCAACAGCCAATGGCAGTTTTGTGACTGTGTTACATCATTTTAAACAACCTGTAAATAAATACCCCCATCAAATGCTGACCGTTTTATATCAGTGGTCTCTAGACTGTATTTCCTGAAAGTGTTGTTGAGAGAAACCAAACCGCCACGGTCACATTAAGAGAGAGTGAATGATGAAATGAAGTGTGCCTTTCGTTTAAGGATGGTGGTAATGATGGTAGTTTGTTCACCAGCACTTTCAGTAAATGCATCCCAGGGCAACTGTTACCATGACCACAGTACATAATGGCAGGAGCTGAATGGTAATATTCTAAAGTTACATTCTAGTAGAACTATATGACTTTATTAAAGAAATCAGTTTCATAAACAAACCGCAACCACTAACACAAAACACACAGGCACAGACACACACACATACACACACACACACACACACACATAGACATATACACACAGGCACAGACACACACAAATCCCACACACACACACACACACACATTGGCATACACACACACACACACACACACACACACACACACACACACACACACACCACACACACCACACACACAGGCACAGACACACACACACACACACACACACACACACACACACACACACACACACACACACACACACAGACACCACACACACTCACTCACCCTCAGTCACCGGCCTCTCAGGGTGGGACACGGGTGTGGGGTCTGCATCTGGGGCAGTGGGGGTGAAGGGGGCCGCGGTCGTGTCTGACCCCCCCTGAGTGTAGTCCTCACAGGTCTCGTCCTTGGCCTAGAGAGGCAGACCAAACACCACTAAACTGCTAGCACTACTGGTAGAGTAACACCGTGTCCCACGTTCATGCAACGCGGTGATTTTTCACATAGATCTCTATCTCTCGAGGTCATCACTCATGAACATGAGTTTAGCACTGTTGGCTGTTTAACTGTTTAGCTGTTGGCTGCAGCAACTCGAGTTAAGTAGAACAGATGTGGGTTTTTTGGGGTTTTTTTTTGTAACGACAGTACTCGGTGACCTCGAGAAACAGAGATCTATGTGAAAAATCGCCAGAATTCTCCTTTAATATGGTTGGGAGCTGTGCCCATTGTACCCTCCATTATGTCATATAATTATGTATTGAATAGGCAAGGACATAATCATACACTGTCCTCAGTCAGGTCTAATATGGACAACTGTTATAACAGCTGTTATAACTGTTTGCATAAAAATGACAACAGCCAGTGTACATACAACCTCAAAACACTAAATATTACGAGGGCTGAAGATAAAGCTAAAATGATTGTACACTTAGATATCTGTTACAAAACAACAGTACGAAGCATCAGTCGTGACTTATTTATGATATCAGTGTTTTCCATACATTGACTTATTTGTGGCGGCCCACCACAATATCAACACTGACCACCACACAATAATTTTTCTGGTTGTACTAACTTGTGCTTAAATCTGGTTAGAATTATAACCACACTGCAATAATTTGTTAAAAAACTGTTGCATTCATGTTAATTCTGCAAACCTACCACCACAAATAGAATTCAATTCTGTGGGAAACACTGGATATGGTTATGTTAGGTATGATGGGGGACTCAAGTCACAGTGAACATGAACAGCAGATTGCTAAATATTAATCATGACTGTGAAAGTGGTTTGGCATATTTTGAACATGAATTCCAAGGAAGAATTCCAGTACTGAGAAGTGTTATGATTGTTCCTTGTTCAGAGAGACAGAACAATGTTTTCTTCCTCAAAGGAAAACTGTTGCGAGTTCTTGTGTCTTGCAGACTAGATTTGTTATGTTTCAGAGGTGCCACTCTGTAGCTGACAGCTGTAAATGACTGCTTTACAAAAACAGTCATTAACTGTGTGTGTGTGTGTGTGTGTGTGTGTGTGTGTGTGCGTGTGTGTATGAGAGAGAGCGAGAGAGAGAGAGATCAGATGATGAAGACCAGAAAGAGAGAGTGGGAGAGGGAAGGAGGGAGGGAGGGAGAAAGAGAGAGAGGGAGGGAGGGAGAGAGAGGGAGAAAGAGAGAGAGGGAAAGAGGGAGGGAGAGAGAGTGAGGTAGATGTTTAACATCCATTTATTGGATCAGTCCTCAAACCATGAAATTATGACACCCCTGATACATACACAACACCTTTCATACATAAATACATTCATACATAAAACACCTTATACCTTATATATAGAGAGAGAGAGATAAAAAGAGAGAGAGAGAGAGATAAAGAGAGAGAGAGTGAGTTTGAGTGAATAAATGAATGTGTTTTTGGTGTGAATTTTCCACTCGACTTACCTCCTCTGGGCACCCATAATCTAACCACTCCTGCCTGTGGCGATCTATACCATCTGAACACCTGCAATAGGATTTACAACACACACACACACACACACACACACACAGACACACATGTGCACACACACACAGTGATGAGGTGCATGGGCATGTCACCACAGTAGGCAGTTAGGCAAAGTAGGCTGGCCTTCACACCTTTGTAGGGTATTACACCACCCACAGTCTGTGGTCAGTTTGGACGTCAAGCAGAGCTCACAGGAGGTGTGCTGCAAACAGGCTGAAAGGCAAGACAAGGCAGTTTTATTTGTATACTCATAAACATGAACATAATGGTGAACAGGAACACAATCAAGAAAGAATGAAAATGTAAACACAAACAGACCTTGACCATAAATAAATAAATAAATAAATAAATAAATACCTTCCTCTCTATCCTGACTATCCTTCTTCTCCCTCACTGGACTTCGCTTGAACTGTTATTCTATTTTATGTGAGCTGTACTTATTGCTGCACTAACAGTATCCTAGCGGTACTGCACCTTTATCGCACCTTTATTGTACCTATGTCTGTAAATCGCTTTAGGATCAAATCATCAGCTAAATGACTACATGCAAAATGACTAAATGTAAAAAGCCTATATGTACTATGAATCGTCCATTCCTATTATAACAAAACATTTGCCACCAACAGACCTATAAATATATATAAGGCCTAATATGGACCACTCACTCCCATTCTAACCAAAACTTTTAACACCAACACCAATATTAACATATGAATGGACATCACTGTACATAATAATGAAGCACTGACGCCATTTATAACTGATCTTACTGTCTTTCAGAAATTAGATTGCTTCATCACATTCTTGTGCATATAGACATATAAAGACATCCTGATCTGTCATTATAGAAAAAATAAACTATAATAATGGTTATAGAAAGAAGGAAGTGCATTTGTAGTGTGTGCTTTGGCAACACTGTTTATGTTTAAATGATCATGCCAATTCACTGAATTCAACTCACTGGGGAGCGGTGTGAACAGAAAGGCCGAATGATTGATGATCTTCGTGGTGTCGATCTCCACTCTGTGGTACTCGTATATGGTTCTGCGCTTTGTGTCTGTATGAGAAACAGGCAAAAACAAGTTCTGAATCCTGGGATTTAGATACAGTTACTATGGATACATAGGCATAAAATATGGGGGGATGGGGGAGGGGGGGGGGTGTAACCGCCTCAATAATCTGTACCGGAGGGTTGTAACCCCCCCCACCCCCCCCCCACACACACACACACCCCCACCCAATATGAAGCTGTATAGAGCATGATGAAGTGGGACTCGATGTTCAACTTAAAGTTACAAGCCCTTCATGGGACAGCTGACACATCATAAAATAAATACCGACTCTGACGTGCCATGTGTTTGGGGTGAATTTATAATTGGCCAACCACAACAAAGTATGCATGTGGATTCTATTAGCCAACACAAACGCAAAGCCAGATTATTCTCAGTCTCTCCCTTAAGTCTGTGATCTCTCCCAATAGACGTATTTGTTAAGTTCTTAGTCTTGTGGTAATTCGCATGAATGCAGCTAATCTGTGCCGCCTTATCATAGATTTAGAAATTCATCTAATTGATTCACTTTAATTGAACTACTGAAACGTCTGCACTCTCATCCTGAGCTAGTAGTATTTATTGTAGCAGTAATAATTGTTACCTAAGGTCTCCTTTGCAAGGTAGTTTGAATGTTATTCCTCATATTGTTGTTGCTTTGGATAAAAGCATCTGCTATGTGCATAAATTAAAATGAATAAATGTTAAACTGAATTAGTTTTGTCTACATTAAGCTGTCTTTGTATCTGTAGTGGTCTATGGTAGATTGTGGTGGACTAAAATTAATAAATCTTAAACTGAAATCTTTCTAGTTTTGTCTATATCCAGCTGTCTGTGTGTCTGTAGTGGACTGTGGGGGACTATGGTGGACTATTATGGACTATGGTGGACTATTGTAGACTATCGGGGACTATGGTGGACTGTGGGGGACTATTGTGAACTATTGTGGACTGTGGGGGCTATTGTGGACTAGGGTGGACTGGGGGACTATTGTGGACTGTGGGGGACTGTGGCGGACTGTTGTGAACTATGGGGGACTGTGGGGAACTATTGGGGACTGTGGGGGACTATTGTGAACTATGGGGGGCTATTGTGGACTGTGGGGGACTATTGTGGACTATGGGGGACTATTGTGGACTCTGGTGGACTGTGGGGGACTATTGTGGACTCTGGTGGACTGTGAGGGACTATTGTGGACTCTGGTGGACTGTGGGGGACTATTGTGGACTGTGGGGGGCTATTGTGGACTCTGGTGGACTGTGGGGGACTATTGTGGACTGTGGGGGACTATTGTGAACTACGGGGGACTGTGGGTGACTATTGTGGACTATGGGGGACTGTGGTGGACTATGGTGGACTAAATGAATAAATGTGAAACTGAAATCTTTCTAGTGTTGTGTACATTAACCTGTCTGTGGTGATGGAGTACAGTGGCCCACTGACCTGGAGACTGTGGTGAGGAGGGGAGAGCCATGAAGGCATCAGACAGGCCCACCTTCACAGGGTGCTCCGTGGAGTTGATCTGCTCCACACCCAAAGGAACCTGAGGAGGAGGAGGGGAGGAGAGGAGGAGGAGGTGGGGGGAGGAAGAGGAGGTGGATGTGGATTGGGGGGTATCAGGGGTGGGTATGAGGGGGGGGGTATCAGGGGTTGTATCAGGGGTAGGTATCAGGGGTGGGTATGAGGGTTTGTATCAGAGGTGGGTATCAGGGGTTATATCAGGGGTGGGTATGAGGGGGGGGTATCAGGGGTGGATGGGGGTGGTGTTGGGAAGAAAAGAGGGAGATATGGCATGGAGGGTGCAGTGGAGAAATAGGAAAATAGAGAAGAGAAATGAATGGAAACAGAAAATTGATCATTCAGAGCAGACATGACAATTTCACCATTTCGCCTCAACTCTCCATCATAATTGTGACATAATAACCTTCATAAACGTCTCATGGCAGATGCAGTCTGTGATTGGTCAATATGGTAGTGTTGATGCGCAGTAACATGGTAGAGTCATAGTACCATTAATAGTGAATGTTATTAAAGCTTTTACAAGATATGTCAGCTAAAACACTCTTACAACACGGTCATATCAGTAGTATAATAATGTGTTATAAATAGGGGTGTAACGGTTCATGTATTCGTATTGAACCGAAACGGTACGGGCGTCACGGTTCGGTGCATGCATTTACACGGAGAATACACGGTATAAAAATACATAAAACTCGTGTGCGGATTAATTAATGTCATGCGCAATTACTGTTAAGCAGCGAGAGTTACGGGAGTTCTTTAGCGACACCTAACGCTAATCTGTAGCCTTGCTTTAGCTCTGAAGCTCTGATTGGCGCCTATGTTTTTTTTGTCAGGTCGTCGGTCGAGTCCGTCAGTCATTAGCAGCACTAAGGTTAGACCCACAAGAGTTAGAGGATCCGCTGGTCTCTTTAAGATCGCAAGTTTGAGAACTTCAGTTACAGTAACGTTAGTACAGGCGAAAGAGTGGTGGATAAGATGAAACTGTGTGTCGGCGTTGTTCAGCAGTTGTTGGGTATGTGAGTGGAAAAAATGCTACACATATTCGAAGCCATCAGCCAGATGATGTAGGCTACCTTCCCCTGCGCTTCAGCAGCCTTTGGATACAAATAGGGCCAAAACCTATGGCTTACATTAAATGATTTCGTAATGACAGAAAGCTATGTAAGTCGCGTGGTAATTACCTTTATGTTGGGGTAACTTGTAACTTCTCACATGAGGTTCTGGTAGTGTTAAGTGCATAGACAGTAAAATAAAGTGACAACGCTAACCAGGCTAATAAACAAACCATGCTACGGTGAGTTAACGTCAAAGGGCAAAGTCACGTGACTTCTAGTTGTAGTCTGTTTATGAAATGAAAGGAGCCATTTCGTTTTTAAAAAAAAGGCAAAATAGTGTGATATTTTCACAGTTAGTAGGCTAGATTATTACTTTACACACAATAAAAAAAATATTGAGGCAAATTGTAGACCCTTCCATATACAACTAAACACAGATGTTGAAGGTCTTGCTTAAGTGGATTTTTAAAAATCATTTTTCTATGTAATTTGCACTTTCAGAAATAAGAGATGCTGTAGGCCTATTTTCAGTTTTATAGCTGATTGTCTTATTTTGTTTACAAGTTACAGATGGAGTCTGGGTACTTGTACTGTTTAGCCTACATCTTACACACTTCAGGCTGTTGCAGATGGCTCAGGGAAGAGACTGTATGACACTAGGTGGTACAGCCTGAGACATGTACAAAAAAAAATGCTTTCTGCATTTTTGTTTTGCTTTTCCCTCCATTGTACCGAACTCGTACCGAACCGTGATGTCCGAACCGAGGTATGAACCGAACCGTGACTTCTGTGTACCGTTACACCCCTAGTTATAAAGTGTTTATTGTAATTCCATATGAGAGACATTTCTGTAAAATGGGTTCAAGAAATCATTTGATGAGGCCTATCATCAGTGAATCTTGATTTAACTAAATTGAAAAGGCAAGCAAAAGGCAACATTGTAAACATTGTGCATGAACTACAGTTACCATGTGGCATGTGGGGAGCATTGAGGTTTTGACTATGGTGTTAAATTAACAAACTGATGTTGCCTAGATGTTACATTAGCTTTGGTTAAAGCTTAAGACTTTGCACGTTGCCCGTCATTCAAACTGGGGCCCTGCAGGTCTTACATCTCTGTAGCCGAAGACGATGGTGCCGTTGCTGAAAAGGGCGGTCTGGAAGGTGAACGGTCCAGCAGCCTCTCGGCCCTGAATTCGGACTTTATCCCATTGGACCACAAACACGTCACCTAAAGGTCAACAGTAAGAGGTCAAAGGTCATCCTGGGCCAGGTGTACGAGTACAGTACAATAGCAGATATCATCTGACAAAGAAAATTTCAATCTTCCGGTGGGACAAATGCAGTGGCAGTGGGGTCTGAGACTTAAGCATTGGACGCTAGTTTTTTTAACTCTTAAAATTAATGTGTTGAAAACAACACAACTTGCGTTGTTTTAACACATCTTTGTGTCCAGATAGGGACAACACAATTTGTGTTGTTTCCTTTTTTATTTGTTACACAATATGTGTTGAAAACAACACAACTTGCGTTGTTTTTTAACATATCTCTGTGGCCAGATAGGGACAACACATTCATTTTAAGAGTGTATGGAAGAAGTGGCTATTTTGTGAAACCTGTCGAGTCTATTTCAGTTAGACTACCACTACTATGATCTTTACTATCTTCCCCACTGCTTGGTAAATTATGACGACACCCACTAAGGTCTAAAATGAAAAAAATATACTTTGACAGGCACGTCACAGTTCATCTCCATATACGGGAAAAAGATGACTGTTTCAGAGTGATACACTTGACCCAAGCTAAAGCTAGTTAGCCGTTACATTTTTGTCAATGGGAAAACTGCTAAGATTGCTATATCCTCCTGTAAGAAAATCAATAGCCAATCTCTCTCTCTCTATTTCATTCTTTCTCTTCGCCCATCCTTCCGTTATCGGAATACCCACCATTGTCCATGTAGCGTACGGTGGAGTTTTTGGAGAAACTGGGGTCAAAGTTCGCCATGAGCGGGGCAATGTACTGGGTGGCCGTCAACATACGGTGTGTGATCTCTCCAGTGAAAATGAACCCTGGAATAAAGGTCAGAGGTCAAATAATTTGTTCCAGTTGGCTTTAACATTCACATTCACCCATCTCTTGCCGTACCCAGTGGTGTAATTCTTTAACTTGATTGAAGTGTTGTAATTCTAAGTGTTACTGTAAAAATGCAGTGTAATACGTCATTAACATAATAACAGTGAAGTAATTTATTAACTTTGTAGCAATTTATTCACTTGATTGAAGTGGCAGTTTCTGGATTTCATAAAGTTGTAGCATCTTCCAAACAAATGTGTTATTATGGAAAGCACATTTCCAATCAGAGACATGTGTTAACTGTTTTGAATTTGTAACAGGCAGCAAAATTGCCATAAAACAGTATTCAAAATAACAAAGCAACGAGCAACATCACAGAACCTCCACCAAAACACTGTCTCAGATGCCAGAAAACAGTTCCCCCCCCCTGCATAACTATGCATGCGTCCAATTCATCTTATCCATAATGGATAGGATTGGATTTGTTTCTGCATTCAATCCACTCCATGTTTCTGTCATCTGATCCATTTTAAATGCATTTGCAGCTCACGCAGGGAATTTCTAATTCACCATTCCGCTCTATCAGACGGCTGAGGCGGGATCAGACTCGGCAGTCCGACTGTCCTATTTCAGATTCCGTCCTGTGCCGACACCCCGGGTGAGATCGAAGGAGAAGCCACTGATCCAGGACTCTGGCTCCCTAGTCTTTGTCCTCATTAAAGGACAACTGTGACAAGCCTGCGGTGTGGAGATGGATATGGGAGACTTTGGCTGCATAGCAGAGAAGGGAGACAGAGACAGAGACAGAGGGAGTGTTTGTGTGTGTGTGTGTGTGTGTGTGTGTGTGTGTGTGTGTGTGTGTGTGTGTGTGTGTGTGAGTCAATAGGAGACAAAGAGTGTGCATATGAGAAGTTTGTGTGATGTACGTGTGTGTGTACGTGCTTGTGTGTCTGGAAGAGAGTGAAACACACAGAGAAAGAGAGAGAGAGATTGTATGTGTGTGTACGTGTGTGTGTGTGTGTGTGTGTGTGTGTGTGTGTGTAAGTGTGTGTACGTGTATGTATGTGTGTATGTGCCTGTGTCTGTATGTCTGTGGTGTGTGTGCCTGTGTCTGTATGTCTGTGGTGTGTGTGAGTGTGTGTGTGTGTGTGTGTGTGTGTGTGTGTGTGTGTGTGTGTGATGTGTATGAGCCTGTGTCTGTATGTCTGTGGTGTGTGTGTGTGTGTGTGTGTGTGTGTGTGTGTGTGTATGTGTATGTGCCTGTGTCTGTATGTGTGTGTGTGTGAGTAGGTGGGGGGGGGGGGGTAACCAGCCTTTGGGGGCTGCATTGATCATGTAAGAGCTGAGGAGGACAGAAGGAGGCCAGGGTCAGTGCTGAGGTGCCCGGCTGTACACACACACACGCACACACACACACACACACACACACACACACACACAGTGCCTAGCTGACTGGACCGTCGAGCAGCAGGAGCAAAAGTAGGAGAAGCAGGGGCATCTCTCTCTCTCTCTCTCCCCCCCTCTGTCTCTTTCTTTCTCTCTCTCTCTCTTTCTCTCTCTATCCCCCTCTCTCTCTCTCTCTATTTCTCTCCCCCCTCTGTCTCTTTCTTTCCCTCTCTCTCTCTCCCTCTCTCTCTCCCTATCTCTCTCTCTCTCTCTCCCCCCTCTGTCTCTTTCTTTCTCTCTCTCTCTCCCTCTCCCTCTCTCTCTCCCTCTCTCTCTCTCCCCCCCTCTCTCTCTAAGACGTTAAA
>NW_027468674.1:11032644-11047644 GCF_046254945.1 Alosa pseudoharengus | reverse complement strand
GTGCAGGCAATGAAAACAACAGCCAAACAGTCAAAAACAGGCAGGACCTATGATTTCACTCTCTCTATCTAATGGCTGCCCTGGCCCAGGGCTCTATTTATTATGCCAATACAGCACTTGAATTGGACAAGAGATGCTAGAAATATGGACAATGTGGAAATGATCAGAAACAAAACATCACATGTAAGCAAGTGCAAGTAGTAAGTAGCAGTAACAGTCATGCAAATGCTCTGACTGTACCAAAATGACTCAGGAAACAAAGATGGTAAGATCAGTAAATGCGAAAGGCCATAGATGATTCTCCTTTCCGGACGAGTGAGACTTTTGTGGGGATCTGTAACGAGACGCTTTCGGCCTGATCAGCAGTTTAGCACTGCAGAAGCCCAGGAAAGATCAAGGGAATAGGATTCACTCAGGTGCAAATAAATGAAAAAGGGACAGAGAAGGAGAAAGAGAGAGAGAGGGAGAGAGAGAGGAGAGAGAGAGGGAGAGAGAGAAAGAGGGGGGAGGAGAGAGATGGAAACAAAAAGAAAAAAGAAAATGGAGGAACAGAAATATAGATAAAGAAACACACAGAAACACTCAGAGAGAGAAAGAGAGAAAATGGAGAGAGGGAAACAGAAAGAGAGAGAATGAGAGAAAGAGAAAGAGAAAGAGTATACACCTGAGTGCGCATGGAGAGAAAGTCCAAATTGAATTTGTTAATCTGCTCCTCTGGCAGCGGCCCAGTGCAGATGGAGCTGCATTCCTCCCCTAGAGCCACACTAACCTGAACCACAACACACACACACAAACCACACTAACCTGAACCACAACACACACACACACACACACACACACACACACACACACACCACACTAACCTGAACCACAACACACACACACACACACACACACACACACACACACACACCACACTAACCTGAACCACAACACACACACATCCACACACACACCACACTAACCTGAACCACAACACACACACATCCACACACACACCACACTAACCTGAACCACAACACACACACACCCACACACCACACTAACCTGAACCACAACACACACACACACACACACACACACACACACACACACACCACACTAACCTGAACCACAACACACACACACACACACATACACACCACACTAACCTGAACCACAATACACATACACACCACACTAACCCTAATCACACACACACACACACACACACACACAGACAGAGACACAAACACACACAAATACAGGCACAGACACACACACACACACACACATACGCACACACGCACACACGCACACACGAATACATTGTGTGCATTCAAGCATGAGGCCCAGTTCAAGCACAGCGTACAAATGTGTGTGTGTGTGTGTGTGTGTGTGTGTGCGTGAGAGAGAGACTGACAAATATATTTGTGGATGTGTATTTCACACATTTGTTGATCTTTACACCTCCTGTAGGTGTGTTTAACCAATTCACTCTCCCATGCAGTGTCTGTTTATTAATGTGTGTGTGTGTGTGTGTGTGTGTGTGTGTGTGTGTGTGTGTATGTGTCTGTTTATTAATGTGTGTTCATGTGTTGTTTCTGTAGGAGTTTCTCACAGACCAATGTGTTTGTTTTAGTTATTAAGGTGTGTCAGTGGGTATGTGTGTGTGTGTGTGTGTGTGTGTGTTTGTGTTTCCAATACACTGTGTAGTGTTTGTGTTCAGTTATTAAGGTGTGTGTGTGTGTGTGTGTGTGTGTGTGTGTGTGTGTGTGTTTCCCTCCGTGTAGTGTTTGTGTTCAGTTATTAAGGTGTGTGTGTGTGTGTGTGTGTGTGTGTGTGTGTGTGTGTGTGTGTTTTCACACTTTCTCTACAACTGGGAGTGCATGGAGTCTCTCCCATGCAGGTTTGGGTTATTAATGTGTATTGCAGTTCAAGGTGACAGAGGGAGTGAGAGAGATGGAGGAGGAGGAGGAAGAGGAGGAGGAGGAGGAGGAGGAGGAAGAAGAGGAGGAGGAGGAAGAGGTGGAGCGCCTGAAAGTAGAACAGTTAGAAGAGGAGTTCTCTCTCACACACTTGCTCTTTCATCCTCTGCCTCTGCCTCTATCAAAACCTCTCATTCTCCGTCTCATCCTCTATCTCTTTCTGTCTCTATCAACCTCTCAATCTCTTTCTCATCCTCTCTCTCTCTCTCTCATCCCTCCTCTATCTCTTTCTGTCTCTATCAACCTCTCAATCTCTTTCTCATCCTCTCTCTCTCTCTCTCATCCCTCCTCTATCTCTGTCTCTCTATCAACCTCTCTTTCTCTCTCTCATTCTCTTTCTCTCTCTCTCTCTCTGTCGCACTGCTCCACATTCAGTATCAGTACACAGGCAGCGACCCAGTTCCTTTCCCCACCAGACGTGACTCTGTTTCTGGGGAAACCTCAGCCGCGGAGAGGGGCTGCCATCCATCCACACATCATTTATCATTAACATATATTCATTTAGCAGACACTGTTATCCAAAGCGACTTACAGTATATGTGTCAATTATATTACGAGGGCCATTCTGCTCAAAGCATCTCAGGGTTAAGTGCCTTGCTCAAGGGCACAACAGTGGATTGAAACCACAACCTTTCAGGCTACTGCATGCTAGCCCAGCTCCTTAGCCACAGCGCTTCCAGCATCCCCCTAACCCTATCCTACCACCGCCCACTGCTACATCCACCCAACCCCAACCACAACCCCCACCCCAACCACAACCCCAACCACAACCACAATCCCAAACACAACCCCAACCCCAACCCCAACCCCAACCACAACCCCCACCCCAACCACAACCCCAACCACAACCACAATCCCAAACACAACCACAACCACAACCCCAACCACAACCCCAACCCCAACCCCAACCACAACCGCAACCACAATCACAACCCCATACACAACCACAATCACAACCACAATCACAACCACAATCACAACCCCAATCACAATCCCATACACAACCACAACCACAACCACAATCACAATCACAACCCCAACTACAACCCCAACTACAATCACTACCCCAACCCCAGCCCCTGTCTTACTTTCTCATCTCTCAGCATGGACTGGGTGAGGCTCCACTCCTCTCTCTTAGATGCCTCTCATACCAGCGTGAGGCCCATGTTGTTTTTTAATATGAAAGGGTCAGGTTATTGGACTCAGCTCCTTTTTGGTGAGTGGGGTGGGGAACTGCCTTCATTTAAGACAGGACAGTGAAGAGTGACAGAAACCGAGTGGAAGAGAGAGATGGGGGGGGGGGGGGTTGGACTCAAACCCTGTGGGCACTAGAACACCCCCCCCCCCCCGCCCTCCACCATACACACACACACACACACCTCACCCCTTACTCATCTTCGTAACCCACCTCTTCGCTGTGATCAGACAAGGCTTGGACCATAACTGGACACCCAGGTTCCTAACATGCAAACAATGTCCAATAGCGACATTATGGAAACTAGAAAGGCGCCTAGAAAGCTCAGATCTCAACCCAGACCAAATGCTACATCCCGCAGCGTTAGGAACAAGTGAATATGACATTAAATAGGGTGAGGTGCCCAGTGAGGCAGATCCGTTCAGACACCGAGTTAGTTCTTCTTCGAGTTAGTCAACCGTTCTTGAATTTCCCCTGGGGATCAATAAAGTATCTATCTATCTATCTATCTATCTATCTATCTATCAATAAAGTATCTATCTATCTATCTATCTATCAATAAAGTATCTATCTATCTATCTATTTATCTATCTATCTATCTATCTATCTTCTTCCTTGGCCCTTACTACACATTTCCACCAAGTTTTGTGAAAATCTGGCAAGTAGTTTTGTACTGCTTACAGACAAACAGAAAGAAACACCCTCAGAAGGGCTGTGCACAGGGATTTTGAACCTTGACAGAAAAAAGACCCTTTTTGGAGGAAATAATGTACGAACCTTTGGGTCCAAACAACAAAGACACAAAGCCCTGCAGTGCAATTCACAAAAGAGTGGATCCACCGCGCTTCTGCAGCATCACATCTGGTGCATCAGACGAAGAGCGGACCGTGTAGATATACTAAAAGTAAAAATTCGGAGCAGCACGGATGTAGTATTAGCTATAAACTTTAATTAAGGTGCACAAAAGGGACTAACGTTTCAATGCTTCATGCATCTTCCCTGCAATAGAATTAACATGCATAATGTGACCCAGGGGCCAATCTGAATGTCCATGACCTGGATATAACCAGTGGCATAGATAAAATCAGTGTCAACTGCCCAGGCATGAATGGGGTAACATTTTGGCCAAATACCTTTTGTTCAATCCTGGCCACTGGGGTGAACATGGTTTTAAACAACCCACATAAACACACACACACACATGCACACACTCACACACCCACACACACACACACACACACATGCACACACTCACACACACTCGGATCTCTGGGAGAGTTTGGTCATCCTTCCGCCTCGGACCCATTTGTTTGGGCGAATGTTTGGAGATGTTGACGTTTAGCCCAACAGGACACGGAAAATGTGGCTGCTCTCTGGAGAAGCACATCCAGGGGATGATGAACGGACTCGACCCCGGGCGGGCAGAAAGGCTTGAGGAGGACGGAGTGGTTAGCCGGACGGGGGAAGGAGGGGAGTGGGAGGTGGGAAGAGCGCTGGATGTAAATGTAGGGTCAAGGAGGGGGCCATGTCGGAGGGTGGTGATATAGTGGAAAGCAGCTTAATCAACTTTTGGCAGCGGTGCATGCCTGCACTGAGACTACTGCCAAAGGGGTGAAAACCGGACACGCATGCATATGTATAGGACACTAGAACACACACACACACACACACACACACACACACACACACACATGCACACACACACACACATACACACATGCACGCACACAAATACTTACATTACACACTTACACTTACACACACACTCATGTGCAAACACACACATACAAACATACACACCACACACAACAACACACGCACATAGACACACACACACACATACATACAGATACAACTTCTCCGGATATGAATACACTGTGAATGAACTCAATCTCAAAAATTCCATTACAGGTTCTCTAAAGTGCCCCCTCCCCCAACACACACACACACAAATCCTTACGAAAGTAACACACACACACACACATACACACACACACTCACACACTCACAAACACACTTAAAACAAACAGTGCCTGTTGGCAGAAGCAGAAGACAATCTGTTTTGAATTTGTGCATGGGGATTTGGAGGGGGAGAATATCACAAGTCATTTGATGGCTATGATTCTTCTTTGGTTGCATGAGAAACAGGATATGCGTGGACAAATATTTACTCTGACATCCTAATGTGTAGATATAGATACATACACATACATATACCTATACATATACATATATCCAGTCTAGAGTCACCTTTGTTATCAGAATAACACTGGGAGAAAATATGGCACACAAAATTTCACTCATTTCAATTTCACTTGTCTGTCTCCCCATCCCTCATTCTGCAAAGTGAGAGGCGTCCAGAAGGTCTTTCCCTGTCTGTCTCCAACTCTCGTTTTCTCTTTTCTGCAGAGGGTCTCTGTATCCCTCTCTTCTGTCGTTTTCTCTTTCTCTCTGTCCTCACACTCTCTTCTTTCTTTAGAAGGCCCCTTAAAACTTCTCCATAAGTTCTCCTTCTTTCTCTCTCGTCTTTCTCCAGAGGTTCTCCAGAAGGTATTTCTCTCTCTCTCCTTCCCTTCCCCTCTCTCTCTCTCCCTCTCCTCTTTCTCCAGAAGTTCTCCAGAAGGTCTTTCTCCCTCTCTTTCCCTTCCTCTCTCTCTCTTGTCTTTCTCCTGAAGTTCTCCAGAAGGTACCCCCCCTCTCCTCTTTCTCCAGAAGGTCTTTCTCCATCTCTTTCCCTTCCTCCCTCTCTCTCATCTTTCTCCAGAGGTTCTCCAGAAGGTATTTCTCTCTCTCTCTCCTTCCCTTCCCCTCTCTCTCTCTCTCTCCCTCTCCCTCTCCTCTTTCTCCAGAAGGTCTTTCTCCCTCTCTTTCCCTTCCTCTCTCTCTCTTGTCTTTCTCCAGAAGTTCTCCAGAAGGTACCCGCCCCTCTCCTCTTTCTCCAGAAGGTCTTTCTCCCTCTCTTTCCCTTCCTCCCTCTCTCTCATCTTTCTCCAGAGGTTCTCCAGAAGGTATCCCCCCCTCCTATTTCTCTCTCTCCTTCCCTCCTTCCCTCTCCCTCCCTTTCTTCCCTCTCTCTCTCCTTCACTTCTTCCCTCTCCCTCTTCTTCCCTTCTTCCCTGCTCTCTCTCTCATCTTTCTCCAGAGGTTCTCCAGAAGAGTGTGTGTCCCCTGTGAGGTGACGTGCTGCTGGCACCCCTGGTCCCTGAGACGTCTCATCTGTTGCCTCATCTGCTCTAACTGGAAACACACACACATACGGCGCCTGACTGAAGAAAGCGACGTGTTAGCTAGTGCTTTTGTATGTTTATGTGTGTGTGTGTGTGTGTGTGTATGTATGTATGTATGTGAGAGAGAGAGAGGGACAGAAAGAGAGACAGAGAGAGAGAGAGTGTGTGTGTTTGTGTGTGTGTGTTTGTGTGTGTGTGTGTGTTTGTGTGTGTTTGTGTGTATTTGTGTGTGTGTGCGTGTGTGTGTGGGTGTGTGTGTGTGTGTGTGTGTGTGTGTGTGTGTTTGTGTTGTGTTCTTCCTGCTTTCAGCCCTCTGGCTCTAAGTTCTGAACTTTTCCTGCTGACGAGTGAAAGCCACTGAGAAAAAAGTGAAAATCAAACGTCCCTATTAGAAGCTTGAGTCTACAAGCTGCAGAATACCACAGGGCCTTAGTGTCAAAACAACACACACACACACACACACACATATTCTCACACAGACACAGATATACACACACAGTCTCTGACAGTAGCATCACTTAGAGAGGGCCTGTGTGTGTGTGTGTGTGTGTGTGTGTGTGTGTGTGTGTGTGTGTGTGTGTGTGTGAGGGCGGACAGATCTACCGTATATGCTGTGATTCCAACTTCAAGCACCAATGTGTGTCAAGCACCAATCAAAGCTGAGAACAATGCCTACCCAGCCACCCCCATGCCGACACACACAGTCTCTGACAGTAGTGTCACTTGGACAGGGTCAGTGTGTGTGTGTGTGTGTGTGTGTGTGGTGTGTGTGTGTGTGTGTGTGTATGTGTGCAGGGCAGACAGATCTCCCGTATGTGCTGTGATTCCAACTTCAACAGTGTCAAGCACCAATCAAAGCTGAGAACAATGCCTACCCTGCCAGCCCATGCCGACCTCACCACCCTCACCACCCCACCCCACCCCACCCCTCCACACCGCCACACCACCCCAACCCTCCCCACCACCCCACACCACCCACACCACCCCAACCCTCCCCACCACCCCACCCCACCCACACCACCCCAACCCTCCCCACCACCCCACCCCACCCCACCCACACCACCACCCACCCCTGCTCTTCTTTCTTCTCAGCCCTCAACCACAACAAAAGCTCCAACTCAGCAGAGCTTTGCAGTGGCCTCACCACTGTCGCCAAGCACTCTCTGGGGAGCTATAAGCTCTGACTCTCAAGCAGTGCTGAGGCAGCTCTGATGGCATGATGACTCCAGGCCAGAGTAGGGCCAGAGCAGGCCCAGATCCTATCCACGAGTGTGTGTGTGTGTGTGTGTGTGTGTGTGTGTGTGCATGTGTGTGTGTGTGTGTGTGTGTGTGCATGTGTGCATGTGTGTGTGTGTGTGCATGTGTGTGTGTGTGTGTGTGTGTGTGCATGTGTGCATGTGTGTGTGTGTGTGCATGTGTGTGTGTGTGTGCATGTGTGTGTGTGTGTGTGTGGGGGGGGGGGGGTGCTAGAAGTAAGGGATAATGGCCGCCGAGGTGTCCTGTTATACGGAATTAATGGACGAGGGCGAGGGGCAAAAAACTCTGTTGCCTCCGCCCAAGTCCATTAATTCCGTATAATTGGACACACCTCGAAGGCCGTTATCCCACTTATCACCCGGTTGCCACTGTAAAGCAAAGGAAACACGCGGTTCTGTTTAAAAAGAAGCTCACTAGTTCAGCTTGTTGTACAACTTTTGTTGGCAAAGTTGGCTTGTTTACAGTTGATTCCATTGTTGCGAAGCCTGCAACCAAAGATTCTAGAGCGCTGCAACCGTCATCCTACTATGGTTGTTATAGTTACCATTCCTAAGCATTGATATGGAACGGTGTCCTGTTATTCAGAATTAATAGCCACCCCACCAGCAAATCAGAAAAGAGTATTTCTTCTCTCCAGGTGATAAGGTGCAGATAAATGACATCTTGGTGGTACTGGTACTATCGTGATTGTGACAAAGTACTTCATTCTACTGTGACACCTCAATGCAGTTTTTTTTTCAGAACCCACTGGCCTGAGTCACAGAGAGACACGATGAGATATCACTATGGGGGGGGGAACTCCCAGAATGCTCAGCTCCCACAATGTGCACAGCAACACAGTGACGTACACTCCGATCTGGATTGGAAAGGACAAAAACGAACACAACTGAAGGAGAGCATTTGTATGCTGCCCACAATTACATGTTATAGTCCTGTCCTCCTAACAGCCTGGTCCAGGTCATTAACTGATCTGACGGATGACTATATATGACTAAGATGAAGTGAAAGGGTCTGTCTGTCTCGTGAAATCGAGTTAACCGCTAAGACTGGAGTGCAGAGCAGGATGAGAGAGATGGCTCAACTAGAGGGGATGGATGTCACCACAGCTCACTAGGGCATGTGAGACGGCGTGCAAAAGGGCTTCTGAAATCTTATGCGAGTTCCGGAATCGGCCATTGTCCAGGAATATGGAATTTGTCACCTAAAAGCACTTCTAGACTCTTTTTCATGGTTCTGGTCAATGTCAGTGCTGTGGAATGATCTTTTCTTTGTCACCTCTCACAGCCACAGTCCAACTAGGTTGACTTCCTGGACTTCAGTTGGAAGTGGTTTGCTCCTCTGTGTACAGCAAGTTTGCCAAAGCACAACAGCCAGCACCAAAAGGCCACACACACAATCTGCCATTTTGTCTGGGATCATACTATTAAATCCTCAGATGCTTCCGCAATCCTCATTTCATCCTGCCAAGTAAAATGACTGGATAATAATAACAATTCAAAAGTGCATATGGAAATATAAACGGTTGTTTAGTATCAACTGTTAACTTGAACAGATGTGCCCTGTGAGTGCTACTTTGTACAGTGCACTCTATTGCACAGAGTACTCAGTATGCTTCGCTAATAAGGCTTTACTTCACATCCTAATTATCTACTAAAAACACAGCTGCCTCACTGTGCGTTGGGCTGTTTTCGTTTTGGGTCACTAAACACCATCTGTTGCCGTGATTTGTGATGATCTCTGCCGGTACTGACAGCAGTACACAGGGCCATATATGTCTATATGCGAGATAGCTCAGCTCTAGGGGACACTGTGACGTGGCTGGTTGCAGCGCCCGTGTCGTGTTATGCTGATTAAATGTATAAAAAGCTCAAAAAATATTAAAAAGAAAGAAAAAAAAACCGATAGCTCAGCTCTCAACTCTGAATACACCCTCCAGGTCTGGTCATGCCCCCAGAGGACAGTTCTCAGTTTTGTCTCACAGGGTCATATTGTATTTATAAAATTGGGTCACACTTTACATTTTTCCTTATTGAATAAACAACCCCGCAAGCCTAAAGTACAGTGGAACTGCACTATAAAGTGCACAAAAGTGGTATACTGTAGTGTAACTGTAATACATTGAGAAACATTGAGTAACAAAACACGGGCCCTTATCAGAAATATTCCATAACACTTTTGCACGGTTATAGGTTATTCAATAGATTCAGTGGTTATTATATGACATAGCCTATATATATGACATGTTACATATATTTCATATAGTGGCTGTATGAAACTATGTTACGTAGCCCAGAGGATACAAGTCTCTCTCTCTATCCATGTTGACAAGGGGTACACACACATCCAGCAAATCAGTTGGGTTTCCAGCATCTGCATCACCTGTCAATTTGGGCCATCGCCTGTGGTGTTGTTAGTGTTTTTCACAGGAGTGTAGAGGCTCTTGCTCTCCTCACTAGATGCTAAATGACCGATCTTGTTTCCTGATGTGGCACCGCTGTGGGGTGGGTAATGAGAGACGCAGGCTTTAACGGCTCAGTGACCACACAAAACAGGGTGCTGGAGCAGAACGGCTTCACACGCCGCACACAGAGGAGTACACCCACCCTCTCTCTCTCTCTCTATCCACTATCTCTCTCTCCCCTGTCTTTTTCCTTTCTCATTTTCTATCTTTTTGGAACATCATTCTTCAGCTCCCTCTTTTACTCTCTGTAGTTTTCTCTCCTTGTCTCTCTGTAAGCTATAGGCTGTATATGGCTTTCTCTACCTCCATCTCATTTCTTTGTAGCCTTTTCTTTTCTTTACCTTCCCCTCCATCTTATTTCATTTTCTCTCTTTCCTGGGGTGCTGAGACAAGGACGGTACTGTTGTTTCTTTTCATTTAGATGTGCTATTGCTGTTGCTCAATTCTTCAATACCACTTGTCAGGTTCTCCTTTATTGCAATGCATCTCTTTTATTTTTTTGTGTATTCTCACATCTTCTTTTTCTTTATTTGACGTCATTGTGACCTATGACATGAGCCAAATCTCTATTTCTGCTTTACTTTTCCCCTTTTCATTTCTCCATTCCCCCATATTTCTTCTTTCACTCTCCCTATCCTTCCCTTTCTCGCTTCCTCTAACTCACTGCCATGTTGGAGGGGCACAATATCTATAATAAGTTTCAGTCTGGGAAACGACACTCTAATATAACTGCTCTTCTGAGGGTTTCAAATTATATGTTCATATAATCTGATGCGGATGATAATTATGTGGTAGTACCATTAGACCTCAGCCTCCATTTAACCAAATAAATCAACATGTCCTAATTAAGAGGCTACATGACTGGGTAGGCATATCAGGCAGTGCAATAGACTGGTGTACATCTTATCTCACTGACAGAGGTTTCACTGTCTTCAATACTTTGTGTAAGATTCCACTCCACTGTCCTGTGGTGTCCCACAGGGCTCTGTCCTGGGGCCCCTGTTATTCTCATTGGTGACAAAAGGGAGCACCGCTGGCCGACAAAGGCCATCTGTGGCTTCGAGCACACAGCCATAACCACCAGGGAGGAAGACCCAGTACAGATATCGATCCAGGGGAAGTTTGCCACCACTCGCCCATTATGTCGCCTAAAGAAGATCGATCATCTAAAACATTCATATATTCATGATTCATTCTTTCATATAGATATATTCATACATGCTCTATATGTGAGCAGGTTTGTCTTAACTTAACATTAACTTAACATTGTAATGCCAACTTTGTGTGTGATTCCAATCCACTGTCCAGTGAGGTCCCACAAGGCTCAGCCCTGGGGCCCCTGCTATTCTCATTGGAATCAATCATACTCGTTGCAATATTCCATATTATTTATTTGCAGACATTTCCCCCTCAAGCCTGGTGATGGTTAGGCCCCCACACTCAGGGACTGGACAGCAGTCTTCTGTCTTGCAGTTCAATGCTGAGAAAACAGATTTGCTCCAGAAAATGTTGCCCATATAATCACTGCCCACTCCAACCTAATTTGGATATTTTTTTATCAGTTCATGTAGATCAACACCCATGTTGGGAAGCTGACCAAATCTTGTTTCTTTCCTCTAAAAGAAACAATAAGCTGATATCTTTTGGTGCCACATACAACTAGTTACTAACTTACTTATACATTCCCTCGGCACCTCGTATTGACTGCGGTGGTGCCGTTCTCTTCTTGCTTAGTAAGTCTGCCCTTGATCGTCTGTCTGCAGGCAGTTCAGACTCCTGATGATCATCTGCAGGTAATTCATGCTGCCGCAAAACAATTTCTAGGTCAAATAGACTGCCTCACGTTACCCCATTATCCTATTCTCTTCACTGACTCTCTTTAATGCATATTGGATTCAGTCTTCACAGTTCTCCATCTTACATTCAGAGCATTACAAGGTCAGGCTCCTGCGTACGGTATGTGGCTGATCTAGTTCCCCAAAGAAAGTAGTACAACAAACTGAACAAGTCGGCTTCTTTTTAAAGTGAACTGCATTTTTCCTTTGTGTGCTGTCAATGCATAACTATACTGTAGCTTATACATGACTTGTAACCGTGGAATAAGCGGGATAACAGCCTTCGAGGCGTCCCGATATACTCCGGGGTCGAGGTTTCTTAGTCTCTACTTTGTCTATTAATACCGTATATCGGGACACTTCAGCAGCCGTTATCCTTTACTTATATGGCTGATCTATTTCCCCCTTACTCATCAACACGCTCCCTCAGGTCAAATAGCATAGCTTTATGTCAGGCCCACACACTTGCCTAATGACTCATCCTGATCACACTCTCCAGGCTGTGGCAACTAGAGGAAGGAATGCTCTGCCCACACCTTTTAGGTTTTGCTGATTCTGCTGATTCCTTTAAAGGGCAAATAAGCTGTATATCTGTTCAGACAGGTGTGTGAACCTGTGTGCACCAGGTCTGCATATTAGGAATGCATTGTGCACTTTTGTTTGCTTTGTATTTGCAGTGTATCTACAAGCTCTGGTAAAGCAATTTGTGAAAAGCACTAATCATATAATTATATTAATAATGGACATAAAGCTTGCAAACTTACTTACACACTGTGTTTTCCTCTTACTCTATCTTTCATGGTCTCTTGACTTCTTTCTCTTTAACACACCCCTCCTGTCTCACCCTCTCCATCCCCTCCACCAACACCAATCTCTATCTCCCTCTTTCCTCTCTGTCTCTCTATCCCACACTCTTTCTCTCCCTCATCTATTCACCATGACCTTCCTTCCTCTCTTCCACTATCCCTCTCCCACCTACACTTTCATTTTTCTTCCAATCTTTTTTTCATCCTTCACTCTTTCCCTCCATCTTCCTCCATTCCTCCCTTCCTCCCTCTCCCATTCCTCCATCACCGTCACTACACTGCAAAAGTGGCCCTCCAAAAATAAGACAAATTATTACAAATCGAAGCATACTTGTACTTAAAACAAGCAAATTTGTCTTGATAAGACGTCATAAAATAAGACAGACTGTCCATTAAATGAAGCCAACATGACCTTACTGAGAAAGTACTAGGCAAATCTCTTTCCTAAAAACAACACCAACTACATCTTCATATCAAGATTAATAACACTAGTGCAAAATGTACCACAAAAACGGGCACATTTTCTTTTTTTTCTTCCTCTCTCTTTTTCATCCCTTCCTCTTTCCCTTTCTCCCTTACATTACTTTTCTTTTTATCTCTCTTTCTTCCTCTCCTCTTTCTCTGTCCCTCCCTCCCTTCCTCCCTCTCTTTTCACCCCCTTCCGCCACCGTCACTAGTACTCACCACCACGCGGGTCAGGTTGTCGGGCAGGGTGTCGATGGCCAGGCCTCCGCCGGCCATGTGGTCAGCCCCGGCCCGGTTGAGGCTCTCCCGCCGCTCCCTGCGGCCCCTGGGCACCTCCAGGGCCCGGTCCGATCTCAGAGAGCCCCCGCCATGCGGTGTGCCTGACCGCCAAGGGAAGGGAGAGGAAATGCAATTTAGAGACGCGGAGAAATGTAATTTTAGCCAGGGATGGGAGGGGACGCAGTCACAGACACAGACACAGACACAGACACAGACATGATGGCCTTGCTGCTGAGCCGAGGCTGGTGGAGAATACGCAAGGAGGAGAGAAGTAGTCACACACATGCATGCACGCACACACACACACACACACACACACACACACACACACACACACACACACACACACACACTTTCTCTCACACAGAGAAACAAATAGAGACAGACATAAACAGAAAGGCACAAATATAAACAGCACGCACACAACACATGCACACACACACACACACACACACAACACACACACACGCACACACACACTCTCACACACACACACACACACACACACACACACACAGAGAAAGACCCAAACACCCCCACACAGATGTAGGCACTCACAAAAACCCACACACATCTATCCACACACACACACACACACACAAATACACACACATAATCAAGCCGAACTGCCCTTGTAGTGTCCTTTGGCACACTGTGTCACCACCACCACGCAATCTATTCCCTCATGCCATTCCACTGAAGCGCCTCGGTTTGGCCTTGAGTCTGACTGGGTCTGTGAGGGGAAGTGAGGGGAGCGTCCAGCCAAGACGCACTCACTCTCTCACATGATGGGTTTTCAGTCCGGGGGTGGAGCGGAGGAGAGTGGACAGAGAAAGAAAGAAAGAATGAAAGAACGAAAGGACAAAGAGAAGAGGAGAGAAAGAGGGGAGCAGAAGAGAGACAAGGAGAGGGAAAGAAAAAGGGAGGAAAATAAAAAAGAAACAAACATGGAGAGAGTGAAAGAGAAAAAGAGTAAAAGCACAAGAGAGGGGGAGAGAGAGAGAAAAGGAAAGAGAGTGAGAGAGAAAAGGAAAGAGAGAGAGAGAGAAAAGGAAAGAGAGTGAGAGAGAGAGAGAAAAAATGAAGGATAGGGAGAGAGAGAGAAAAGGAAAGAGAGAGAAAAGGAAAGAGGAAGAGAAAGAGAGAGAAAAGGGGAGAGAGAAAAGGAAAGAGAGGGAGAGAGAGAGAGAAAAGGGGAGAGAGAGAGAAAAGGAAAGAGAGGGAGAGAGAGAGACTTATCATTCCGTAGAAGAGAAACCATGAACCGGCAAAGGAGTCGTCAGCCAGAGGGCACACGTCCCCCTGGCTACAGAGGTACCAAGCCCAGCAGAACCAGCCAATCAGGATGCCACGGATCACCGAGAACCAGCACCGACTCCCTCCCTCCCGCCCGCCCTCACACGCAGGCAGGGGGCCAGGCAGGCATGCAGGCAGGCGGCTGGGCAAAGCAGGCCAGAGGACCGGGGGAAGAGGGTGGAGGAGGCCTGGGGTGGACAATTTAGGAAACT
>NW_027468674.1:11025144-11027644 GCF_046254945.1 Alosa pseudoharengus | reverse complement strand
ACTTTCTCCTCCGAGAGGTGAAAAGAACTCTGTAAGACGTAGGCATTCACGAAGATCTCAACCAAACGAAAGAGAGAGAGAGAGAGAGAGAGAGAGAGAGAGACTAAAAATAGATGGAGTAAAAGATGAAAGATGGTATGAAGGAGAGAAAAAAATTAAATGAAGAGAGAAAGAGGTTGTGAGAGTGGCAGGGTAAGAGAAAGAATTGAGGATGAGAGTGTGTTAGATAAGTGTGTGTGTGTGTGTGTGTGTGTTTGTATGTATGTATGTATGTATGTATGTGTGTGTGTGTGTGTGTGTGTGTGTGTGTGTGTGTGTGTGTGTGTGTGTGTGTGTTTGTATATATGTATGTGTGTGTGCGTGTGTGTGTGTGTGTGTGTGTGTGTGTGTGTGTGTGTGTGTGAATGAGGTGTGAGTGTATGGATTTGGGTGTGAATCTGTATAATACATATAATATACATATTATGTCTGTGAGAGTGAGAGGGAAATTGACCTCCATAGAGAGAGAGACAGAGAGAGGGAGAGAGAGACAGAATGGGAGAGAGAGAGAGAGAGAGAGAGAGACAGAATGGGAGAGAGACAGAATGGGAGAGAGAGAGAGTAACAAGAATGAGTGATAGAGAATTTCAATAAGAGTCCTATTAAAAAGGTCTTGTTTTTTTATTTTGTCTGCCAGAAAAGCTGAGCTATTTCTGCTGCTGTGAAATCCGAATGGATTAAGTGGGCCATTCAAGCAGGACTCCATGTATTGAACAGAGGACACAGAAAACATGAGGGAGGTAGAGGAGGATAGAATGCAGGTAGGAGGGTAAGAAGAGGAGGATAAAATCAGAGGAGGAGAAAAGGATGGGGTGAGAGAAAGAGGGAGGGAGAGAGAGAGGAAGAGAGGATGGGGTGAAGAGAGAGAGAGGAGGATGCGGTGAAGAGAGAGAGAGGAGGATGGGATGAAGAGAAAAAGAGAGAGGAGGATGCGGTGAAGAGAAAGAGAGAGAGAGGAGGATGGGGTGAAGAGAAGAGGCGAGAGAGAGAGAGAGAGAGAGGAGGATGGGGTGAAGAGAAGAGGCGAGAGAGAGAGAGAGGAGGAGGATGGGATGAAGAGAAGGAGAGAGAGAGAAGGATGGGATGAAGAGAAGGAGAGAGAGAGGAGGATGGGGTGAAGAGAAGAGGCGAGAGTGAAGAGAGAGGAGGATGGGATGAAGAGAAAGAGAGAGAGAGAAGGATGGGGTGAAGAGAAGAGGCGAGAGTGAAGACCAGACCTGATATGAAGAGGGAAGAGCAAAGCAGCAAGCAGGCGTGAGCAGAACACTGATCAAATGCAGAGACACAAACCAGGATGGATAGAGCCCGTAAGACCAGGGAGGGTAAAACAGAGGAACCAAATATTAGAGAAAAATGTGTGTGTGTGTGGGGGGAGGGGGGGGGGGGGGGCAAAGCTGACGGAGACAAAACAGTCAGTTCACCACCTCCATGGAAAACGACCAAGTTAGTAACCAGAACACAGACACCACCCTGCTACGCTCCTCTCCTCTCCACTCCGCTCCTCCTGTCCTCTCATTCTCTCCGCTCCACTCCTCTCCTCTCCTCTCCGCTCCTCTCCTCTTCTCTCCTCTCTCCTCTCCTCTACACTCCTCTCCTCTCCTCTCCTCTCCACTCCTCTCCTCTCTTCTCCTCTCTCCTCTCCTCTACATTCCTCTCCTCTCCTCTCCTCTCCTCTCCTCTCCGCTCCTCTCCTCTCCTCTACACTCCTCTCCTCTCCTCTCCTCTCTCCTCTCCTCTCTCCTCTCCTCTACACTCCTCTCCTCTCCTCTCCTCTTTCTCTCCTCTTCTCTCCTCTCCTCTCCTCTCCTCTTCTCTCCTCTTCTCTCCTCTCCCCTCTCCTCTCCTCTCTCCGCTCCTCTCCGCTCCTCTCCTCTCCTGTCCTCTCCTCTCCTCTCCTCTCCTCTACACTCCTCTCCTCTCCTCTCCGCTCCTCTCCTCTCCTCTACACTCCTCTCCTCTCCTCTCCTCTCTCCTCTCCTCTCCTCTACACTCCTCTCCTCTCCTCTCCTCTCCTCTCCTCTCCTCTACACTCCTCTCCTCTACACTCCTCTCCGCTCCTCTCCTCTCCTCTCTCCTCTCCTCTACACTCCTCTCCTCTCCTCTCCTCTCTCCTCTCCTCTCCTCTACACTCCTCTCCTCTCCTCTCCTCTCCTCTACACTCCTCTCCTCTCCTCTCCTCTACACTCCTCTCCTCTCCCCTCCTCTCCTCTCCTCTCCTCTACACTCCTCTCCTCTCCTCTCCCCTCCTCTCCTCTCCTCTCTCCTCTCCTCTCCTCTCCCCTCTCCTCTCCTCTCCTCTCCTCTCCTCTCCTCTTCACTCCTCTCCTCTACACTCCTCTCCTCTCCTCTCCGCTCCTCCGGGATCCTCTCAGCCAATCACAGCGCTTCTTATTTAACAAACAGACCCGAGGCTGAGGCCTGCGGTGTCCACAAATAAACGCAGCAGGCATGAAATATAACT
>NW_027468674.1:10996618-11024944 GCF_046254945.1 Alosa pseudoharengus | reverse complement strand
CACACATACACACATGCACGCACACAAATACTTACATTACACACTTACACTTACACACACACTCATGTGCAAACACACACATACAAACATACACACCACACACAACAACACACGCACATAGACACACACACACACATACATACAGATACAACTTCTCCGGATATGAATACACTGTGAATGAACTCAATCTCAAAAATTCCATTACAGGTTCTCTAAAGTGCCCCCTCCCCCAACACACACACACACAAATCCTTACGAAAGTAACACACACACACACACATACACACACACACTCACACACTCACAAACACACTTAAAACAAACAGTGCCTGTTGGCAGAAGCAGAAGACAATCTGTTTTGAATTTGTGCATGGGGATTTGGAGGGGGAGAATATCACAAGTCATTTGATGGCTATGATTCTTCTTTGGTTGCATGAGAAACAGGATATGCGTGGACAAATATTTACTCTGACATCCTAATGTGTAGATATAGATACATACACATACATATACCTATACATATACATATATCCAGTCTAGAGTCACCTTTGTTATCAGAATAACACTGGGAGAAAATATGGCACACAAAATTTCACTCATTTCAATTTCACTTGTCTGTCTCCCCATCCCTCATTCTGCAAAGTGAGAGGCGTCCAGAAGGTCTTTCCCTGTCTGTCTCCAACTCTCGTTTTCTCTTTTCTGCAGAGGGTCTCTGTATCCCTCTCTTCTGTCGTTTTCTCTTTCTCTCTGTCCTCACACTCTCTTCTTTCTTTAGAAGGCCCCTTAAAACTTCTCCATAAGTTCTCCTTCTTTCTCTCTCGTCTTTCTCCAGAGGTTCTCCAGAAGGTATTTCTCTCTCTCTCCTTCCCTTCCCCTCTCTCTCTCTCCCTCTCCTCTTTCTCCAGAAGTTCTCCAGAAGGTCTTTCTCCCTCTCTTTCCCTTCCTCTCTCTCTCTTGTCTTTCTCCAGAAGTTCTCCAGAAGGTACCCCCCCTCCCCTCTTTCTCCAGAAGGTCTTTCTCCATCTCTTTCCCTTCCTCCCTCTCTCTCATCTTTCTCCAGAGGTTCTCCAGAAGGTATTTCTCTCTCTCTCTCCTTCCCTTCCCCTCTCTCTCTCTCTCTCCCTCTCCCTCTCCTCTTTCTCCAGAAGGTCTTTCTCCCTCTCTTTCCCTTCCTCTCTCTCTCTTGTCTTTCTCCAGAAGTTCTCCAGAAGGTACCCGCCCCTCTCCTCTTTCTCCAGAAGGTCTTTCTCCCTCTCTTTCCCTTCCTCCCTCTCTCTCATCTTTCTCCAGAGGTTCTCCAGAAGGTATCCCCCCTCCTCTTTCTCTCTCTCCTTCCCTTCTTCCCTCTCCCTCCCTTTCTTCCCTCTCTCTCTCCTTCACTTCTTCCCTCTCCCTCTTCTTCCCTGCTCTCTCTCTCATCTTTCTCCAGAGGTTCTCCAGAAGAGTGTGTGTCCCCTGTGAGGTGACGTGCTGCTGGCACCCCTGGTCCCTGAGACGTCTCATCTGTTGCCTCATCTGCTCTAACTGGAAACACACACACATACGGCGCCTGACTGAAGAAAGCGACGTGTTAGCTAGTGCTTTTGTATGTTTATGTGTGTGTGTGTGTGTGTGTGTATGTATGTATGTATGTGAGAGAGAGAGAGGGAAGGAAAGAGAGACAGAGAGAGAGAGAGTGTGTGTGTTTGTGTGTGTGTGTTTGTGTGTGTGTGTGTGTTTGTGTGTATTTGTGTGTGTGTGTGTGTGTGTGTGTTTGTGTGTATTTGTGTGTGTGTGTGTGTGTGTGTGTGTGGGTGTGTGTGTGTGTGTGTGTGTGTGTGTGTGTGTTTGTGTTGTGTTCTTCCTGCTTTCAGCCCTCTGGCTCTAAGTTCTGAACTTTTCCTGCTGACGAGTGAAAGCCACTGAGAAAAAAGTGAAAATCAAACGTCCCTATTAGAAGCTTGAGTCTACAAGCTGCAGAATACCACAGGGCCTTAGTGTCAAAACAACACACACACACACACACACATATTCTCACACAGACACAGATATACACACACAGTCTCTGACAGTAGCATCACTTAGAGAGGGCCTGTGTGTGTGTGTGTGTGTGTGTGTGTGTGTGTGTGAGGGCGGACAGATCTACCGTATATGCTGTGATTCCAACTTCAAGCACCAATGTGTGTCAAGCACCAATCAAAGCTGAGAACAATGCCTACCCAGCCACCCCCATGCCGACACACACAGTCTCTGACAGTAGTGTCACTTGGACAGGATCAGTGTGTGTGTGTGTGTGTGTGTGTGTGTGGTGTGTGTGTGTGTGTGTGTGTGTGTGTGTGTGTATGTGTGCAGGGCAGACAGATCTCCCGTATGTGCTGTGATTCCAACTTCAACAGTGTCAAGCACCAATCAAAGCTGAGAACAATGCCTACCCTGCCACCCCATGCCGACCTCACCACCCTCACCACCCCACCCCACCCCACCCCACCCCTCCACACCGCCACACCACCCCAACCCTCCCCACCACCCCACACCACCCACACCACCCCAACCCTCCCCACCACCCCACACCACCCACACCACCCCAACCCTCCCCACCACCCCACCCCACCCCACCCACACCACCACCCACCCCTGCTCTTCTTTCTTCTCAGCCCTCAACCACAACAAAAGCTCCAACTCAGCAGAGCTTTGCAGTGGCCTCACCACTGTCGCCAAGCACTCTCTGGGGAGCTATAAAGTCAAAGTCAAAGTCAGCTTTATTGTCAATTTCTTCACATGTTCCAGACATACAAAGAGATCGAAATTACGTTTCTCACTATCCCACGGTGGAGACAAGACATATTTTACCAATTTTAAGTCCACAGACAAACATAACATTCAAGTAAACAAAAAGTAAGTAAATAAGTAAATAAGAGGGCACATATAATGAAAAAATAAGAGCAGCAAAAAATGGTTGAAATTGTGCATAGACAGTCAATAAAATAAAATACTAGTGCAAAGTCAGGCCAATAAGAGGCTGAGGTAGTTCTGTTTGACCTAAGTAAGAAATAAAGTGGCATAGTGGTGCAAGTTATGTAAGAGCAGCAGAAGTGTTGTGTTTTCAGGACAACAACAACAAGTTGCAAAGTGTACAAGTGTGCAAGTGGAGTGGTGCAGGCGGCCATTGTGGGTCCAATGTCCAGGATGTTATGTAGCTGAGGGTGGAGGGGGGAGAGGAGGGAGAGAGTTCAGCATCCTAACAGCTTGGTGTATGAAGCTGTTGGTGAGTCTGGTAGTGCAGGAGCGCAGGCTTCTATACCTCTTCCCAGAGGGCAGTAGATCAAACAGATTGTGAGCGGGGTGACTTGCATCACTCACAATTTTGGTCGCCTTGCGGGTGAGGTGGGTGGTGTAAATGTCCTTCAGGGAGGGGAGTGAGGCACCAATAATCCTTCCAGCTGTGTTCACTATGCGCTGCAGGGCTTTCCTGTTGTATTCAGTGCAGCTTCCGCCCCACACAGCGATACAGCTGGAGAGGATGCTCTCAATGGTGCCTCGGTAGAATGTGGTCATGATGGCTGGTGGAGCACTTGCTCGCCTGAGTTTCCGCAGGAAAGCTCTGACTCTCAAGCAGTGCTGAGGCAGCTCTGATGGCATGATGACTCCAGGCCAGAGTAGGGCCAGAGCAGGCCCAGATCCTATCCACGAGTGTGTGTGTGTGTGTGTGTGTGTGTGTGTGTGTGTGCATGTGTGTGTGTGTGTGTGCATGTGTGTGTGTGTGGGGGGGGGTGCTAGAAGTAAGGGATAATGGCCGCCGAGGTGTCCTGTTATACGGAATTAATGGACGAGGGCGAGGGGCAAAAAACTCTGTTGCCTCCGCCCAAGTCCATTAATTCCGTATAATTGGACACACCTCGAAGGCCGTTATCCCACTAATCACCCGGTTGCCACTGTAAAGCAAAGGAAACACGCGGTTCTGTTTAAAAAGAGGCTCACTAGTTCAGCTTGTTGTACAACTTTTGTTGGCAAAGTTGGCTTGTTTACAGTTGATTCCATTCCATTCCATTGCGAAGCCTGCAACCAAAGATTCTAGAGCGCTGCAACCGTCATCCTACTATGGTTGTTATAGTTACCATTCCTAAGCATTGATATGGAACGGTGTCCTGTTATTCAGAATTAATAGCCACCCCACCAGCCAATCAGAAAAGAGTATTTCTTCTCTCCAGGTGATAAGGTGCAGATAAATGACATCTTGGTGGTACTGGTACTATCGTGATTGTGACAAAGTACTTCATTCTACTGTGACACCTCAATGCAGTTTTTTTTTCAGAACCCACTGGCCTGAGTCACAGAGAGACACGATGAGATATCACTATGGGGGGGGGAACTCCCAGAATGCTCAGCTCCCACAATGTGCACAGCAACACAGTGACGTACACTCCGATCTGGATTGGAAAGGACAAAAACGAACACAACTGAAGGAGAGCATTTGTATGCTGCCCACAATTACATGTTATAGTCCTGTCCTCCTAACAGCCTGGTCCAGGTCATTAACTGATCTGACGGATGACTATGAGCGTGTCTCATTTCAGGGGCTACATGGTTCTAAGGCCAGATTCGTGACCGGTTGCGTCATAGTAGCGCGACTAGTGCTGTCCCATTTCGTGGGCTCCTTCGAATTCGGCCGACAAATCCACCCTTCTTTTCCCCGAAACGGAGTTCGCATCGGGTGTATGCTTCACGGCCTACCTGGTCCCCCAAGATTCGATACGTTTATGACGTTTCATTAAAGACATGGCGAGACAGACGGCAGAGCCGACTGTCACATCACAGCTACACATGTAAACATTTAATAAACGGTTTAATAACATTTCAATTAAATGATCGGGCTTCAATGTGAACTATGGTTAAGCTATGTAGCCGATTTCCGTATTTAGAACCACTTCCTAAATAAATCTGTTCAAACATTTCCAATTGAAATGATTTATCAACAAGTCATATTAACATGCTCAGATATGATCACTGTTGGTCAGTAGGCTAGTCTATATTTTCCACGATAAAGGCTACTAGGCTAGAAGACCGTTAAACAACACATTGAAAGAAACTGGTTGATGGCATTTTGCATAAAGGCTATAATAAGTTCAAGGAAGGATACATCCACCAAAGGTTTATTTATTAAAGCGTCTGTTTGTGACATCTAGCTTATGGACGGATAATAACAAATTAACTTTGATAAATTATTAATTTGCAGTAGCAGTAACAGCAAAAAATGTCCTGTCCTGTTAGTACTGTCCTGAGTAGTGTCCCGAGACAGTTAGACACTGTCCCGAGACACCCAGACACTGTCCCGGGACAGTTAGCCACTGTCCTGTGACACCCATGACTGTCCTGTGACACCCATGACTGTCCTGTAACACCCAGACACTGTCCCGGGACACCCAGACACTGTCCTGTGACACCCAGATACTGTCCCGAGACACCCAGACACTGTCCCGAGACACTCATGACTGTCCTGTGACACCTAGACACTGTCCCGAGACAGTTAGACACTGTCCTGTGACACCCATGACTGTCCTGTAACACCCAGACACTGTCCCGAGACAGTTAGACACTGTCCCGTGACACCCATGACTGTCCTGTAACACCCAGGCACTGTCCTGTGACACCTATGACTGTCCTGTGACACCTAGATACTGTCCCGTGACACCTATGACTGTCCTGTAACATCCAGACACTGTCCCGAGACAGTTAGACACTGTCCCGTGACACCCATGACTGTCCTGTAACACCCAGGCACTGTCCTGTGACACCTATGACTGTCCTGTGACACCTAGACACTGTCCCGTGACACCTATGACTGTCCTGTAACATCCAGACACTGTCCTGTAACACCCAGACACTGTCCCGTGACACCCATGACTGTCCTGTAACACCCAGACACTGTCCTGTAACACCCAGACACTGTCCCGTGACACCTATGACTGTCCTGTGACACCTATGACTGTCCTGTAACATCCAGACACTGTCCTGTGACACCCATGACTGTCCTGTAACACCCAGACACTGTCCTGTAACACCCAGACACTGTCCCGTGACACCTATGACTGTCTTGTGACACCCAGACACTGTCCCGAGACAGTTAGCCACTGTCCTGTAACACCCAGACACTGTCTCGAGACAGTTAGACACTGTCCCGTGACACCCATGACTGTCCTGTAACACCCAGACACTGTCCTGTGACACCTAGACACTGTCCGGTGACACTCATGACTGTCCTGTAACATCCAGACACTGTCCCGTGACACCCATGACTGTCCTGTAACACCCAGACACTGTCCTGTGACACCTAGACACTGTCCGGTGACACTCATGACTGTCCTGTAACACCCAGACACTGTCCCGTGACACCTATGACTGTCCTGTGACACCCAGACACTGTCCTGGGACAGTTAGCCACTGTCCTGTAACACCCAGACACTGTCCCGAGACAGTTAGACACTGTCCCGTGACACCCATGACTGTCCTGTAACACCCAGACACTGTCTCGTGACACCTATGACTGTCCTGTGACACCTAGACACTGTCCCGTGACACCTATGACTGTCCTGTAACACCCAGACACTGTCCCGTGACACCTATGACTGTCCTGTAACATCCAGACACTGTCCTGAGACAGTTAGCTACTGTCCTGTGACACCAAGCCACTGTCCTGTGACACCAATGACAAATGTTCCAAATGTGAACCACTTTGAGCTGCATTCTGTGAATGAAAGGTGCTATAATTAATTATATTTATAATTATTATAATAATTATTATAATTATTATTATGTAGAATAATTTATGTCTTTGAATCATTGTGCGTGTGTGTGTGTGTGTGTGTGTGTGTGTGTATGTATGTATGTATGTATGTATCTTTTTATTTGTTTTGTTTTAGATAAAATATAAAGCTTATTAATTGTTTTACATAAAATTGTACATGTAAAAATCCTTTTTTGCTTTATGACTTTTTAAGTTTTAAAGTTGTTTGTTAGAATTTTTAATAAAGATGACTTGTGCTTTAAAGTAGTAGCTCTGGATTTGTGTTTTGTTATCAAGTAATGTTCAAGCACAGCTGGCATTCAGCCAACACTCAGTCAGATCAGTTAGTGTGTGGGCCAGTGCATGCCCAGGGACCCAGGCAACCCTCAGCCAACACTTTGATAAACAATAACACCCACACCTGGGCCGACAGACAGACAGACAGACAGACAGATAGATGCTTTATTTGTATGAAGATAACAAAATATCAACTCAGGTCTCAGTGCAGACCAAGTACTATAGTGAATAATAAATAAATACAATATAACATAACATAAGTGCTTGTTTATGGAAGTCCACAACAACCATCTCCTTGGTCTTGGTGAGTTTGTTTTCCTTGCATAACAAAACAATAAGTCATTTTACGGCGTTTTGGCCACACTTGGGGCAGAGCAAATCTTTATGTCAGTTTCCACTGATTGGGCCATGGGCATGGGCAGGGATGGGCAGTATTTCTAATACATGTGTTTAAAATATGTATTTCAAATACAAAATACTATTTTGTCATTTGTATTTTATTGAGATAATGAAAATGCCTTCGTATTTCGTATCAAAATACTTCAGTGTTGCGTATTTTTGTATTTTCAAAATACTTTAAAATACTTTCTGTGAAACACTGTGATGACATCTATCTAACTATCTATACTGTAAAGCACGAAATGTCTGTCTCTGTCTGTTTGTGGCACCCTTGCATGGTCAAGCTGGAATGATTAACAGGCCCCATAACAACTATATAAAAAATATTTTATATATATAAAAAATAGTCTGAATGCAACACTGTCTGAGAAGTTAGTTGTGCTCAAAGGCATCAACTGAGGAAACACGACTAGCTAAGGTTACACACACTCCTTTGCTCACACAAGGACAGCAGAAGGACTTGAATTCACAAGTTTATATTGCAACACTTGAGTTTGATATTTTCCTTTCTTTTTTCTGTTTTACAGGTTTTTTTTCTAGACTTTAAATTTGTCTATGTTCTCTGACCTGTGAAATATTTCAGTGCTATGGTAACTTGACAAGATACCTCAAACAAGGACATTTCCAATTTTGCACATTTTAAATAACAAATGATTGATAATGTCATAATAATTGGCTTCTAATTGGCTCAACTGATTGGATGGTATTAATGTGACAACCTGATTTTTATTTTTACTTTTTTTTGTATTTACATTGATAGAAGTTGTGCACACACCATCAGGTGTATACAAAATTATTCAACTGTGATGAAACTCACCATAAGTGTGGTAATGATGTGGTTATATAACTTAAAAGGTTAAAATGCTACCTAGTTTAAATTTCTAAATCAGTCATCTATTTGGATTGTTTGTCTTTCAGTTATTGTCACTGATTCATAGTGGGCAATCTATTACACCAACTGGTTGGAAAGTGCAACAGTTGTGGAGTCGGCATTGCATGTCGCTGCAAAACAGTACATCTCCAAACTTATAAACAGTAACTGTCAAATAAGGAATTTGAAGATGACATCCGAAAAGCATTAGATTGCATAGAAAACTGATTGATATGAATACACTGTACAGTTTATGTAGTAATAATGCACTGGTTATGAATAACAACTATTTTAAGTAAACATACAATTAGTAATGCAAAAAGTTTTTGTTCTAAGATTTATTTTGTGGCCCCAATTAGTCCAGGAAACTGGCAAAAATGATACAGACTGCCATAATCTGTGATGAAGATATCATAGATGTTGACCTTGTGCTCGACGTAATGATGCCTGAGGTAAGGAAATGTGAATATAAAAGCCATGTCATATTATGATCAGTGTGGTTTCTCCAGAATAAATAAACCAAACCATACCATGCATACATGCATATTGTCACTACATTCTCATGCTATTTCCAATTTGAAATCTGTTTGCATTTGAAGGTTTCCATTAACATTGTCACGAACCACGAGGGTTTCTGCAGGTTTCTGGAGAGGTTCATGTCCATGCATCCGGCATTGGAGTAACAAGCATTGCTGTTTTTTTCTGTATTTATACATTCTTTTTTAATGTATTAGTTGTTTATTTATTTATTTATGTCTTATTGGATTTCAATTTATTATCTTCATTTCATTATTTACAAGGATACAAGGATACAAGGAAGTTAATTGTCACATGCATATAGTTACTGGAAGTAAGAAATGCAGTGAAATTATGTCTGGTGTCAGCCTATTTGTGCATTTATGGGAGGGGGGGGGGGTAAAAAGTGCAGTAGAAGAGGGGTTTAGTAGATTAAGTGGCAAGGGCTGCATAAAAAAGGTGGGGGAGGATTGGGATTGGGTGGGGGGCACCAACAAGGAGCACCCAAGAGCAACAGGGGCAAGGAAAAACTCCCTTACCAAGGAAGAAACCTTGGGCAGATCCACGGCTCAAGGGGCTAACCCAACTGCCAGGGGTCTTGGTGTGTGTGTTGGGGGGATGACAGGGGAGATGGGATAGTGTGCTGTGTATGTGGGGAGAGGGCAGTGTGCAATATGTGTGTTGGAGAAGCTTCCTCATGAGACAATGTGCTGTGTATTGGGGGGGGGGGGGGGGCAGTGTGCTGTAAGTATGTTGGGGATGTGTGTTGGAGAAGCTTCCTGATGAAATAATGTGCTGTGTATGTAGGGGGGGGGGGGGGGGGCAGGGACTTACTATTGCAAGCAGAGTACTGTATGTATGATGTATGTGAGTGATGACAGTGAAGATGTGTGTGTGGGCGGGAGGGGAGTGGAGCAGTGACTGTGTGTGTGTGTGTGTGTGTAGTGTGTGTGTGGGCAGTGTGCTGTAAGTATGTTGGGGATGTGTATTGGAGAAGCTTCCTGATGAAATAATGTGCTGTGTATGTAGGGGGGGGGGCAGGGACTTACTATTGCAAGCAGAGTACTGTATGTATGATGTATGTGAGTGATGACAGTGAAGATATGTGTGTGGGCGGGAGGGGAGTGGAGCAGTGACTGTGTGTGTGTGTGTGTGTGTAGTGTGTGTGTGGGTAGGTGGGGGAAGTGTGCTGTAAGTATGTAGAGGATGTGTGTTGGAGAAGATCCTGAAGACAGTGTGCTGTGTATGTAGGGGGGGGGGGGGCAGTGTGCAGCAAGTATGTAGAGGAGGCTTACTGTAGCAAGCAGTGTGCTGTATGTATGTGAAGTGATGACAGTGATGATGTAAGTGTGTGTGTTGGGGATGGGGGTGGGGTGGGGGTGGGGGGGGCAGAAGGCTAAACCTTCTGGGGGGATGACAGGGGAGATGGGAGTTCAGGGGCAGAAGGCTAGGCAATCAAGGACATGGGTAGATGGAGGAGAAATCAAAAATAATAAATAAAAAGTTCAATGGAGATGTGCAAAAGTTGGAGAAAGTCAGATATGTGTGTGTGTGTGTGTGTGTGTGTGTTTTGACGTGTGATGAAATAAGAAAATAAATAAAAGGTCTGTAGCATAGGGAGAGGGATGTAAAAGTGCTAAAAGTCTTGTAGGTGTGTGTGTGTGTGGGGGGGGGGGGCAGTGTGCAGCAAGTATGTAGAGGAGGCTTACTGTAGCAAGCAGTGTGCTGTATGTATGTGAAGTGATGACAGTGATGATGTAAGTGTGTGTGTTGGGGATGGGGGTGGGGTGGGGGGTGGGGGGGCAGAAAGGCTAGGCAATCAAGGACATGGGTAGATGGAGGAGAAATCAAAAATAATAATAAAAAGTTCTATGGAGATATGCAAAAGTTGGAGAAAGTCAGATATGTGTGTGTGTGTGTGTGTGTGTGTGTGTGTGTTTGTAAAATAAATAAAATAAATAAAAGGTCTGTAGCTTAGGGAGAGGGATGTAAAAGTGCTAAAAGTCTTGTAGGTGTGTGTGGGGGGTGGGGGGGTCATGAGTGCTGAGTAGTGAATGAGTGCAAAGTCAGTATAGTGTGAGTTCAGAGTTGGGAAATGTTTGAGAGTGCTGAGGAGTGAATGTGTGCAAAGTCAGTATAGTGTGAGTTCAGAGTTCGGATGGCCTGGGGATAAAAACTTCTCCTAAGTCTCTCAGTTCTGGCTTTGTGACTACATAGGCGTCTTCTTGATTTCAGTGGTAGGAATAATCCATTGTTAGGATGAGAAGAGTCCTTCAGAATCTTTTGGGCTCTTAGGAGTACTCTTCTGGAATAGATATCTTGTAGAGCAGGGAGTTGAGTTCTTATTGTACGTTCAGCTGAGCGCACTACTCTCTGCAGAGTACTACAATCTCTAACTGTGGAGTTCCCATACCAGGTGATGATGCTACCAGTTAGAACACTCTCAACCGCTGAAGTGTAGAAGGCCTTCATGATGGATGTAGAAACTTTGAATTTCCTTAGCTGACGAAGGAAGTAGAGTCGTTGTCTGGACTTCTTCAGAACATATTGAGTGTTAACAGTCCATGTTAAGTCTTCAGTAATGTGGACACCAAGGTATTTAAAACTTGTTACTATATGTGTGTACTGGGGAAATTTGATTTTTTTTGGTGTTAAGTTTATGGTGTATTTTGTTCTGAGAGAAAACTGAACCATGCAAGGTTTTCCGTATTTAGATTTACAAAGCTTTTTTGTTTAAAAGGTTTTTTTGTTCTTATGTATAGAATTAAAATGTGTTCTCCAAAACTGTCCAGTTGTCTGTTTTTGTGATCATCTACCCATGGATGGCTACAACATTTGGTTAAGCAAGCCTATGACTTAACAGACCTGGGGGGTATTCCAAGTACATGGTTTAGTGATAAACCTGGGTAACTTAACTCAGAGTAAGTGGTAAACCTCCTACAACAAGAGCCCTATGGTATTGTTTTGTTAGGAGAATGAAGCCATACAGCTCTTCTATTAGGAGGTTTACCACCTACTCTGTGTTAACTAACCCAGGTTTGTCACTAAACCTCGTACTTGGAATACCCCCCTGGTAAGATGCCTAAATATTTACACATTTGCCTATAATAATTATCTAAACAATTATTATTTATTCTTAAAATATTTGCTGGCACAAGGAGTTTCATTAATTATATTTCCCTTTATGCGTGCATGACGATAAACTACTTGAACTTGAACTAATGCTGCTTGTGGAATATCAACAATATACATTAAGTGTTTAATATACGTAGGCTATTTGTTGTAAGTAAAAAGTGATTTATATATTTCTTGGTTACAAGTAGCCTAGGCTAGCCTACAAGTTAATAACAAATAGAACAGAAAGAGGTGGAAGGTAGCCTAATAGGCCTAGGTGGCATAACAAACATTTCAACAAAACAAAACATTTCCAAAGCAACTGAGGTCGACAACGGATACTTGTGTTTTTATTTGGCGTTTTACCTAACTTTCCACGAGACAACCATCATGACAGCGCTACACACCTAGCACACATACCTTTACACAAGACAGTTCTGCAAGGCACAACGTAACTTAAGCAAGACAATGCTGGATAAACAAAAACATGTTTTACAGCAGAATAATATTGGCCAGACGTCGCCCTACATTCAGCGTTGTAAGTTAATAACCCACTTTCTACAAGCCACGTGTCTTCCTAACATCCCGACATTGAAATTGTATTTTCCAACGAAACAAATAAAGACAAAAAATAGCTTTGTTCGTGATCTGTCTAGAATCTTTGATACCACTAGCCAACTTCCGCAATACAGTGCCACAAGATAGTACGCGACTTCCGCAAGACAGTGCCGCGAGACACTACGCAACATCCGCAAGACAGAGGACAGGACAAAAGTACGGTACAGTACAGTTTCGGCTCTAACCGCCTCTCTTAATTTGTCCATTAGCAAAGCAGCAAATACAATTTCATCAGTTCAAATGAACTAATGTGTTTGAACCGCAGCCTGACGATGCCGCTGTAGATCACAACATTTTCGCGAGGTGTAGCCTAGCTAGTAAGCCTAAAGCAAGTCTGATCACTAACATTGTAAATGTGCATTAAGAAAATAGCCTACTATATCGATCTATTTTATGTGGCAAAGGCATGTGGTCATGATGCTTTGTGCATGATCGAGATAATGAAAGGCATCTAGCCCTACAACAACACAGCACAGCAAGAGATGAAAACCTCTGCTAAATGGATGCTAAATGAATCAGCTGAACCACAAAGATATTTGTCAACGTTGTAGTTGGAAAAACGTATCGGTCTACAAGCCAGGTCAGTTAACAAGTAAGATGAAGTGCAATATGATGCATTCAATCAGATACGTCTGCAAACGGCTACAATCACCACCATAAGTTACTCAACCGATCATCACAGCTGTCTGGCTATAGGCTACGTTATCCTGCCGTCCTAGCCAGGCTACCTTAACTGTTGATATTCCCTCCTAAGTTTTTGAAATCAGTCTACATGTCAGCAATCAGGGAAATAAATTACGCTGCCCGTGCCCACCTACCTCTTTAAAGTTGGGTTTTAACCAGGCTAGAAAGAAAAAGGCCAAGGCTACTCACATGAATATGCTCCAACTCCCTTTGAAATCGCCATCTCTTGAAAAGTAATGCGACAGTTGTGTGATTGCTTGTTAGCCGGTGGGTGAACAAATTATTTAAAATTGGAGATGGAGGAGGCAGGCAAAGGCTATAATGGGCATGTACCCTCCTATCACATTTTTTATTAGTCTTATAATAAATTAATATCGACAGATGCTGCAATTAATTCCTTGATAACGTTTCCTTTGCACTGTAGCCTGAATGTTGTTCATAGGATAAGTGTCTGCTAATGTAAACATGCTAAATGATAGGGAAAGGAGCAGCGCAAAAAAGTAAAAAAAAAAAAAAAAACCTCAATCCTTTTAGTTTGGAAGGACTTGCATAATTGTATATCTTTTTAATAATTCAAATGGATTGATGACTGCTCTCACTCAGTTAGCCTAGTTCATATTATTGTAACCTATACATAAAACGTAACACGTTGTATATATGACTAAGATGAAGTGAAAGGGTCTGTCTGTCTCGTGAAATCGAGTTAACCGCTAAGACTGGAGTGCAGAGCAGGATGAGAGATGGCTCAACTAGAGGGGATGGATGTCACCACAGCTCACTAGGGCATGTGAGACGGCGTGCAAAAGGGCTTCTGAAATCTTATGCGAGTTCCGGAATCGGCCATTGTCCAGGAATATGGAATTTGTCACCTAAAAGCACTTCTAGACTCTTTTTCATGGTTCTGGTCAATGTCAGTGCTGTGGAATGATCTTTTCTTTGTCACCTCTCACAGCCACAGTCCAACTAGGTTGACTTCCTGGACTTCAGTTGGAAGTGGTTTGCTCCTCTGTGTACAGCAAGTTTGCCAAAGCACAACAGCCAGCACCAAAAGGCCACACACACAATCTGCCATTTTGTCTGGGATCATACTATTAAATCCTCAGACGCTTCCGCAATCCTCATTTCATCCTGCCAAGTAAAATGACTGGATAATAATAACAATTCAAAAGTGCATATGGAAATATAAACGGTTGTTTAGTGTCAACTGTTAACTTGAACAGATGTGCCCTGTGAGTGCTACTTTGTACAGTGCACTCTATTGCACAGAGTACTCAGTATGCTTCGCTAATAAGGCTTTACTTCACATCCTAATTATCTACTAAAAACACAGCTGCCTCACTGTGCGTTGGGCTGTTTTCGTTTTGGGTCACTAAACACCATCTGTTGCCGTGATTCGTGATGATCTCTGCCGGTACTGACAGCAGTACACAGGGCCATATATGTCTATATGCGAGATAGCTCAGCTCTAGGGGACACTGTGACGTGGCTGGTTGCAGCGCCCGTGTCATGTGTTATGCTGATTAAATGTATAAAAAGCTCAAAAAATATTAAAAAGAAAGAAAAAAAAAAAACAATAGCTCAGCTCTCAGCTCTGAATACACCCTCCAGGTCTGGTCATGCCCCCAGAGGACAGTTCTCAGTTTTGTCTCACAGGGTCATATTGTATTTATAAAATTGGGTCACACTTTACATTTTTCCTTATTGAATAAACAACCCCGCAAGCCTAAAGTACAGTGAAACTGCACTATAAATGCACAAAAGTGGTATACTGTAGTGTAACTGTAATACATTGAGAAACATTGAGTAACAAAACACGGGCCCTTATCAGAAATATTCCATAACACTTTTGCACGGTTATAGGTTATTCAATAGATTCAGTGGTTATGACATAGCCTATATATATGACATGTTACATATATTTCATATAGTGGCTGTATGAAACTATGTTACGTAGCCCAGAGGATACAAGTCTCTCTCTCTATCCATGTTGACAAGGGGTACACACACATCCAGCAAATCAGTTGGGTTTCCAGCATCTGCATCACCTGTCAATTTGGGCCATCGCCTGTGGTGTTGTTAGTGTTTTTCACAGGAGTGTAGAGGCTCTTGCTCTCCTCACTAGATGCTAAATGACCGATCTTGTTTCCTGGGAAACAGGTTCCTGATGTGGCACCGCTGTGGGGTGGGTAATGAGAGACGCAGGCTTTAACGGCTCAGTTACCACACAAAACAGGGTGCTGGAGCAGAACGGCTTCACACGCCGCACACAGAGGAGGACACCCACCCTCTCTCTCTCTCTATCCACTATCTCTCTCTCCCCTGTCTTTTTCCTTTCTCATTTTCTATCTTTTTGGAACATCATTCTTCAGCTCCCTCTTTTACTCTCTGTAGTTTTCTCTCCTTGTCTCTCTGTAAGCTATAGGCTGTATATGGCTTTCTCTACCTCCATCTCATTTCTTTGTAGCCTTTTCTTTTCTTTACCTTCCCCTCCATCTTATTTCATTTTCTCTCTTTCCTGGGGTGCTGAGACAGGGACGGTACTGTTGTTTCTTTTCATTTAGATGTGCTATTGCTGTTGCTCAATTCTTCAATACCACTTGTCAGGTTCTCCTTTATTGCAATGCATCTTGTTGGAGCCATTTCTGCTATTCAAGTTATTTGTAATTTATAAGTTAGTATGAGTATAATTTATGTAAGATTATTTTATAGTTTGTAATATGTAGCGCATTTGTGTCACAGGGTGCTTGATTGTGGGCACGGATTGGGGTGCCTCCGCTCCGCCTACTTAGATACGCGCACACAGGTGAATCGGCTGATTAGTTTGAATGAGCTGGCGGGAGTGGAGGAAGATAGTTTTTTGACCGTGGTCGTGATCGTAGTCTACTATGTAACATATGCATTCGAACATAATAAATACGAAGGATAACGATACCTACGCGTACAAGACCTCTGTCTACTCTTGCCAAAGTGGATCCGAGCGAAAACGCGTCGGATGCCACAATATAAGTCAAAAAACTCTACCAGGCGGCTTTTCGTAGTTAGAAAGTTGGACACTCTCTTGTACGAGGGATTTAATTCCTGGAAACTTTCACCAAGAGGATTTTCGCCCAACGCATCGAAGGATTGCTTCACGTTTATTCACCTGTTGCACCTGGTCCGTGAGTAAAAGTTTGTTTCCGAAGTTACGGATATGCCAGCAAATGCTTCATAAAACATCAGTCAAACATTCTAAATGAACTCATAAAACATTGTCCAAGCTACAAGGACTTCAAACGCTGGAATTAGACCGCAGAAATAAATGCAATAATAACTAAAACGGAGATTGATCAAACTGCGGAACTTTCACCTTAATTGCAACGATGTCTAATCCAGTGGATGAACAATCAGAACGTAAAGGCTTAAGCGCAACCCGAAGCGGAAAACTAGGGGTTTGTACGAGAAGGCTGAATGAAGTAAAAGTATTGTTTGACAATGGATCTAACGTTGAAGTGATAAGTGAGAGTATTGATGCATTAAAAGGTGCTATGAATGAATTAAAAGAAGCGCACGCATCCGTGCAGGCATTAATGTCGGAGGAAGAAAAGGAGACCGATCAAACTCAATGGTTTGAGCCTAGAATGAGTATGTTTGAAGATTATACAAGTCGTGTTGATGACTGGATAAAATCAAAATTAGAAGCACCCAAAAACTCTCAATCAGAGACCGCTCAGGATGAAATTAAGCCAGGGGATAGTGTGTCCAGGGCTGGGTCAAAGACGTCTATTTCGTCAAGGGCGTCAATCATTTCTATGACCGCGCAAGCTGCTGCTGAGAGAGCTGCCCTTGGAGCAAAGGCAGCAGGTCTGCAACAAATGCATGCTCTTGAAATCGAAAAAACACAGCTTCAAAGCAGAATGGAATTAGTAGATATACAAACTAAAATTGCTGCTGCTGATGCAAAATTGAAAACTTTGCAGATTTATGAATCAAGTGTACTTCAATCTACTAGGGACTTTGCTTCACAAGATCAAGGTGATGGAATGAATGATTATTTAGAAAATTATGCTGAAAGATCTCCTGTTGAATTCACAAGACTTGGTACTGTTCCTAAGACACCTCTCCAGAAAATTATGGAGGAACCAATACCACAGCCAAAACCAATAATAAACAGGCCTTCTTTCACTACTGGAATAACTTCCCAAACACAAACACAAGCACAAGCAAATAGTGGATACCGGCCCACAAGAAGGAGGCGAGCAACAGAACATGTTATACCCCCTCTGGCTCCTCAAATGCCACCTGGACTGCCACACAGTCTGCCCAACACTCAAAATGACCTTGCAGATTTAATAATTCAGCAACAGAAGCAACTTTCTCTCCCAATCAGAGAAATACCTGTCTTCAATGGTGATCTTCTGAGCTATCGCCCATTTGTTCATGCGTTTGAACACTGTGTGGAAGGAAAAACTGACAACAACATGGACCGTCTTTATTTCCTAGAACAATATACCTCTGGGCAGCCAAAAGAGTTAGTTCGAAGCTGCCTACATATGGATGTAAATCGTGGATATGGGGAAGCCAGACGTCTGCTAGATGTTCATTTTGGAGATCCATATCGCCTCACAACTGCTTACATTGGAAAGGCCTTAAGCTGGAATATCATTAGATCTGAGGACGCAAAAGAGCTGCACAGCTATGCCTTGTACTTGCGAAGCTGTTGTAATGTAGCCAGAGACCTCCCGGATATGTCTGAGCTCGACACCCCATCCAATCTAAAACTCATCCTGTCAAGACTACCATTTAAACTACAGGAACGATGGAGAGGGAAAGCATGTGAAATACAGGAAAACACACAGAGAAGAGCTCGATTTCATCATCTTGTTGATTTTATTGAAAAGCAATCTAAAATATTACTAGACCCAGTGTTTGGCTCTCTTCAACAGTCAACTGCTAAAATCTTTAAAACACCTGAACGTAAGCAAACTGTGAGCAGAAGCTTTGCTACCACAATCACTCCGGTAGTAGCTGATGCACCACTGACTGTGGAAAGAGCAAGAGAACCTGAGAACCTCTCAAGAGTGGCGTTCAACAGGCCATGCATTTTCTGCAAAGGAAATCACTTCATGGAATCTTGTCACCAGATGGCAGCCAAACAACATAATGAAAAAATTAAGTTTTTAAAAGAAAACGGAATGTGCTTCGCTTGTCTTGTCAAAGGTCACACAAGTAGTGCATGCAAAAAGCGTTTGACCTGCCAATCATGTCAGAAAAAACATCCAACAATTCTCCATATCCATCAGCAAAAACCCTCAGATCAATGGCCTTTTGCGCAGAGCCAGACTAGCCATAATGTCCGAATGAAACAGTGTGCAGTCCCCGCAGCTATCAGTAGCAACTCTGTGGCAGTTACTATGTCTACGAAGCATACTGGGGCCGGCATATCCGACTGTAAACTGGCCATTGTGCCTGTGCAGGTGAAAGCCGTGAAGGGCAACAAAATCATACAGACCTACGCATTCCTCGATCCTGGAAGCAATGCATGCTTTTGCACGTAGAAGCTGATGGAAGATCTGTGTGTTGAGGGCAGAAGAACTGAAATCCTATTAAAAACTATGGGACAAGAGAAACCTCTGAGTACTTACCGTGTCATTGGCTTAGAGGTGAGCAGCATTGACGGAATGAACTTCACACACTTACCCGAAATCTTCACGCAATCCAGCATTCCAGTGAGCCATGAAAACATTGTTACGAGAAAAGACATACAAAAGTGGCCTTATATGAAAGACGTTCAACTTACCGACATTAAAGCAGACATTGGTCTGCTTATTGGAGCTAATGCCCCATGGGCACTAGAGCCTTGGAAGATAGTACATAGCCAAGGAGACGGGCCTTATGCTGTTAAGACCGAACTAGGATGGCTCATCAATGGTCCATTGAGTGCCGGAGCACATACTGATGAACGTGGCCGACTCTGTGTCTCTTCAAACAGAATCCATGTGGCAAAACTGGAGGATCTGCTGGTCAAGCAGTACAATCTCGACTTCCCGGAAAGGGCCTGTGAAGAGCAAGCGCAGCTGTCCTTTGAGGACAAAAAGTTCCTGAGGATAGCTGATGAGTCAGTCGTGAAGAAGGATGGTCATTATGTGATGCGATTGCCCTTTCGTAATGAGAAGTTGACCATGCCAAACAACAAGGCCGTAGCCGAGCTGAGAGCCATGACTCTGTGTAAGAAACTTTTAAGGAACAAGGACTTTCACTCCGATTACACAAAGTTCATGAAGGCAATGTTCGATAAAGGTCATGCAGAAAGAGTACCGGATGACCAACTGTCTAAAAGCAATGGTAAGGTGTGGTACATACCCCATCACGGCGTCTACCATAAGAAAAAGAACAAAATTCGTGTTGTGTTTGACTGTACTGCATCATTTCAGGGCACTTCATTGAACCTTCAGCTACTTCAAGGACCTGATCTCACGAACACACTTCTGGGCGTTATCCTCAGATTCAGACAGGAACCAGTAGCCATGATGGCAGATATTGAGGGGATGTTCCATCAAGTCCGAGTCCCTGAAAATCATGCTGACTTTCTGCGTTTCTTATGGTGGCCTGATGGTGATGTCAGTCAACCCCTCACAGACTACAGAATGGTAGTGCATCTCTTTGGTGCCGTCTCCTCGCCAAGCTGTGCGAATTATGCATTGAAGAGGACTGCCTTAGACAATGAGGGTAAGGTGGCCACAGATGTTCTGAATACCATCAGGAATAATTTTTACGTAGACGACTGCCTAAAGTCTGTTGCCTCGGACAGCCAAGCTATATGTCTGGTCAGGGAGCTCAGAGTAGCATGTGCTACAGGAGGCTTCAGATTGACCAAATGGGTTAGCAATAGCAACTCTGTGCTAGCCTCAATCCCAGAAGAAGATCGAGCCTTGAAGGAGATTGTAGATGTCAATCTGGAGAAGAGCGACCTGCCACTAGAGCGTGCTCTTGGCGTTCAGTGGAGCATTGCTACAGGCATTCTCTCAGTCGCTAACTCTGTTTACGATCCTCTCGGATTTCTCGCGCCTATGGTCCTTCCAGTAAAGAGGATAATGCAAGAACTCTGTAAGGGAAACTATGGATGGGACTCAGAGATTCCGCCCGCCTGTGCCAAGAGATGGGAGTCATGGATAGGTGGTCTAAACCAATTGACGACCCTGAACATCAGCAGATGTTACCGGCCACAGGACTTTGGGGAAGTTTGGAGTGCCCAGCTGCATCATTTCAGTGATGCCAGTGAGGTGGGATATGGCACAGCGAGCTACCTAAGACTCACCAACACCAGAGGTCTCATTCATATTGCCTTCGTGATGGGCAAAGGAAGAGTAGCTCCGTTGAAACCGATCACTATCCCCAGAATGGAATTGGCAGCTGCAGTCCTGGCTGTTCGAATCAACAGAATGCTGAAAAAGGAACTTGAGTACTCTCTTCAGCCTTCAGTCTACTGGACTGACAGTACCACTGTCATGAAATACATCTTCAATGACACCATCCGCTTTCAGACTTATGTGGCGAACAGGGTATCTACCATTAGAGATCTGTCAGAAAAGTCTCAGTGGCGGTATGTGAAAAGCGCCCTAAACCCGGCGGATGATGCCTCACGGGGCTTGACTGCTGAGATGTTCTTGAAGTCTGATCGATGGCATCATGGTCCAGTCTTTCTGAAACAGTCTGAGAAAAATTGGCCAAAATATCCAGAGAATTCTGTCTCTCTTCCTGACGATGACCCAGAGGTCAAGAAGACTGTTGCAGTCTTTGGCACAGCTGCATCAGAAAAACAAGATCCGGTCATTGAATTCATTCAGCACTTCTCTTCATGGGACTGCTTAAAAAGAGCAACAGCAAGGCTTCTTCAATTCAAGGACCTGCTCATGCATTTAAGTAAAGCAAAGAAGGCACTCTCAGACCATCAGACTGGTATAAAGGCCAAAGTTCAGACCTATGAACATCTATCTACTGAAGATCTTGCACGTGCCGAGAAGGCACTCATGCGCTGTCTGCAACGGCAGCACTTCTTGGATGAGATCTCAGCACTGGAAGCAGGAAAGACTTGCATAAAGAAAAACAGCAAGCTTTATAAACTCGATCCTTACCTCTGTGATGGAGTACTTAGAGTAGGGGGGAGACTGAACAGGATGGCAATGCCAGAAGAATTCAAGCATCCAGCCATTCTACCCAAAGACAGCCATTTGACCCGATTGCTCCTCCGTCACACTCACCTTTTAGTTGGACATGGAGGCAGAAACCAGATGCTTTCAAAGCTTCGCCAGAAATACTGGGTTTTAAAAGCCAACTCTGCCACCAGAAAGATTTTGAAGGACTGCATATTCTGCAGACGTTGGCACACTCCCCCTAGTGTGCAGAAAATGTCCGACCTGCCTTTAAGCCGCACATTACCGGACTATCCTCCCTTCACCTACGTGGGAGTCGACTATTTTGGCCCAATTGAAGCAAAGAGGGCCCGGTCTGTGGTAAAAAGGTACGGAGTCTTATTCACTTGCCTAGTCAGTAGAGCTGTCCATCTAGAACTTGCACATTCTTTAGACACTGACTCCTGTATCTGTGCTCTCCGAAGATTTATGTGCAGAAGGGGTCAGGTCAAAGAAATGTTCTCTGACAACGGCACCAACTTTGTTGGAGCGGAACGTGAGTTGAGAGAAGCACTCTCTCTTCTAAATCATTGCCAGATCCAACAACGTCTATCAGCAAGAGGAATAGCATGGAGGTTTAATCCACCCTTTGGCTCACACCATGGAGGCTCTTGGGAGCGACTCATACGTACCATCAAAAAGGTCCTCTATTCCGTAATCAGACAGCAGATGCTGGATGACGAGAGCCTGCAGACAGTTCTGTGTGAGGTTGAGAGTATTCTGAACGATAGACCTATCACTGCGGTTTCAAATGATATGCGTGATCCAGAGGCCCTTACTCCTAACCATCTGCTCTTGCTGAAAGGGAAACCCCTGCTGCCACCAGGATTATCTCGGAAGGATGACTGCTATTCCAGACGGAGATGGAAACAGGTGCAGTACATCACTGACCTGTTCTGGAAGCGCTTTGTCAAAGAGTACCTACCCCTTATGCAGGAAAGGCAAAAGTGGAACGTGATCAGAAAGAACCTCAAGACAGATGACATCGTACTGATTGTGGATGAAACATCACCGCGCAATTCATGGCCTATGGGGAGAGTGATCGAGACAATCCCAGACAGCAGAGGATATGTACGACGAGTGAAAGTTCGAACCCAGAGTAACATCCTGGAGAGGCCTATTACTAAATTATGCCTACTCCTGGAGGCCTAACTTGTCTGGACTCTGACTCTGACTGACCCTTTCATTGACCCTGACTTTGCACGCCTTCACATACTGACAAACCTACATATCTGGACTTGCGTGCCCACACACCAGTACACTTGCACTCATGGACTTCTAAACTACATTTACACTCCTTGATCTGCACATACATGGACTCCACATTTTCGCATCACATTACCCTCATGAAATTTTTGTTGTCCATTGGACTCTATAGACTGTGCACACACACCATGGCCTTTGGGGGGGATTCTGGGGATCACTGATTGTGAAAAGAAAAAAAAGAAGGACAAAAGAAAAAAAAAGAAACAAATGTAAAAAAAAATATATATCCAAATGTATTGTCCTGAAATGTTTTGACATCCTTTAATGGATGATGATTATTGTGGACTGATGTTTGCACTGGTTTAGGGTAGCATCAGATAACATTTTTATTTTAGTTTTACATTATGGCTCCATACGTATTTAGAGTAATTGTTAAATATTATGGACAATTAGGGGCCGGGATGTTGGAGCCATTTCTGCTATTCAAGTTATTTGTAATTTATAAGTTAGTATGAGTATAATTTATGTAAGATTATTTTATAGTTTGTAATATGTAGCGCATTTGTGTCACAGGGTGCTTGATTGTGGGCACGGATTGGGGTGCCTCCGCTCCGCCTACTTAGATACGCGCACACAGGTGAATCGGCTGATTAGTTTGAATGAGCTGGCGGGAGTGGAGGAAGATAGTTTTTTGACCGTGGTCGTGATCGTAGTCTACTATGTAACATATGCATTCGAACATAATAAATACGAAGGATAACGATACCTACGCGTACAAGACCTCTGTCTACTCTTGCCAAAGTGGATCCGAGCGAAAACGCGTCGGATGCCACAATACATCTCTTTTATTTTTTTGTGTATTCTCACATCTTCTTTTTCTTTATTTGACGTCATTGTGACCTATGACATAAGCCAAATCTCTATTTCTGCTTTACTTTTCCCCTTTTCATTTCTCCATTCCCCCATATTTCTTCTTTCACTCTCCCTATCCTTCCCTTTCTCGCTTCCTCTAACTCACTGCCATGTTGGAGGGGCACAATAACTATAATAAGTTTCAGTCTGGGAAACGACACTCTAATAAAACTGCTCTTCTGAGGGTTTCAAATTATATGTTCATATAATCTGATGCGGATGATAATTATGTGGTAGTACCACTAGACCTCAGCCTCCATTTAACCAAATAAATCAACATGTCCTGATTAAGAGGCTACATGACTGGGTAGGCATATCAGGCAGTGCAATAGACTGGTGTACATCTTATCTCACTGACAGAGGTTTCACTGTCTTCAATACTTTGTGTAAGATTCCACTCCACTGTCCTGTGGTGTCCCACAGGGCTCTGTCCTGGGGCCCCTGTTATTCTCATTGGTGACAAAGGGGAGCACCGCTGGCCGACAAAGGCCATCTGTGGCTTCGAGCACACAGCCATAACCACCAGGGAGGAAGACCCAGTACAGATATCGATCCAGGGGAAGTTTGCCACCACTCGCCCATTATGTCGCCTAAAGAAGATCATCTAAAACATTCATATATTCATGATTCATTCTTTCATATAGATATATTCATACATGCTCTATATGTGAGCAGGTTTGTCTTAACTTAACATTAACTTAACATTGTAATGCCAACTTTGTGTGTGATTCCAATCCACTGTCCAGTGAGGTCCCACAAGGCTCAGCCCTGGGGCCCCTGCTATTCTCATTGGAATCAATCATACTCGTTGCAATATTCCATATTATTTATTTGCAGACATTTCCCCCTCAAGCCTGGTGATGGTTAGGCCCCCACACTCAGGGACTGGACAGCAGTCTTCTGTCTTGCAGTTCAATGCTGAGAAAACAGATTTGCTCCAGAAAATGTTGCCCATATAATCACTGCCCACTCCAACCTAATTTGGATATTTTTTTATCAGTTCATGTAGATCAACACCCATGTTGGGAAGCTGACCAAATCTTGTTTCTTTCCTCTAAAAGAAACAATAAGCTGATATCTTTTGGTGCCACATACAACTAGTTACTAACTTACTTATACATTCCCTCGGCACCTCGTATTGACTGCGGTGGTGCCGTTCTCTTCTTGCTTAGTAAGTCTGCCCTTGATCGTCTGTCTGCAGGCAGTTCAGACTCCTGATGATCATCTGCAGGTAATTCATGCTGCCGCAAAACAATTTCTAGGTCAAATAGACTGCCTCACGTTACCCCATTATCCTATTCTCTTCACTGACTCTCTTTAATGCATATTGGATTCAGTCTTCACAGTTCTCCATCTTACATTCAGAGCATTACAAGGTCAGGCTCCTGCGTACGGTATGTGGCTGATCTAGTTCCCCAAAGAAAGTAGTACAACAAACTGAACAAGTCGGCTTCTTTTTAAAGTGAACTGCATTTTTCCTTTGTGTGCTGTCAATGCATAACTATACTGTAGCTTATACATGACTTGTAACCGTGGAATAAGCGGGATAACAGCCTTCGAGGCGTCCCGATATACTCCGGGGTCGAGGTTTCTTAGTCTCTACTTTGTCTATTAATACTGTATATCGGGACACTTCAGCAGCCGTTATCCTTTACTTATATGGCTGATCTATTTCCCCCTTACTCATCAACACGCTCCCTCAGGTCAAATAGCTTTATGTCAGGCCCACACACTTGCCTAATGACTCATCCTGATCACACTCTCCAGGCTGTGGCAACTAGAGGAAGGAATGCTCTGCCCACACCTTTTAGGTTTTGCTGATTCTGCTGATTCCTTTAAAGGGCAAATAAGCTGTATATCTGTTCAGACAGGTGTGTGAACCTGTGTGCACCAGGTCTGCATATTAGGAATGCATTGTGCACTTTTGTTTGCTTTGTATTTGCAGTGTATCTACAAGCTCTGGTAAAGCAATTTGTGAAAAGCACTAATCATATAATTATATTAATAATGGACATAAAGCTTGCAAACTTACTTACACACTGTGTTTTCCTCTTACTCTATCTTTCATGGTCTCTTGACTTCTTTCTCTTTAACACACCCCTCCTGTCTCACCCTCTCCATCCCCTCCACCAACACCAATCTCTATCTCCCTCTTTCCTCTCTGTCTCTCTATCCCACACTCTTTCTCTCCCTCATCTATTCACCATGACCTTCCTTCCTCTCTTCCACTATCCCTCTCCCACCTACACTTTCATTTTTCTTCCAATCTTTTTTTCATCCTTCACTCTTTCCCTCCATCTTCCTCCATTCCTCCCTTCCTCCCTCTCCCATTCCTCCATCACCGTCACTACACTGCAAAAGTGGCCCTCCAAAAATAAGACAAATTATTACAAATCGAAGCATACTTGTACTTAAAACAAGCAAATTTGTCTTGATAAGACGTCATAAAATAAGACAGACTGTCCATTAAATGAAGCCAACATGACCTTACTGAGAAAGTACTAGGCAAATCTCTTTCCTAAAAACAACACCAACTACATCTTTATATCAAGATTAATAACACTAGTGCAAAATGTACCACAAAAATGGGCACATTTTCATTTTTTTCTTCCTCTTTCTTTTTCATCCCTTCCTCTTTCCCTTTCTCCCTTACATTACTTTTCTTTTTATCTCTCTTTCTTCCTCTCCTCTTTCTCTGTCCCTCCCTCCCTTCCTCCCTCTCTTTTCACCCCCTTCCGCCACCGTCACTAGTACTCACCACCACGCGGGTCAGGTTGTCGGGCAGGGTGTCGATGGCCAGGCCTCCGCCGGCCATGTGGTCAGCCCCGGCCCGGTTGAGGCTCTCCCGCCGCTCCCTGCGGCCCCTGGGCACCTCCAGGGCCCGGTCCGATCTCAGAGAGCCCCCGCCATGCGGTGTGCCTGACCGCCAAGGGAAGGGAGAGGAAATGCAATTTAGAGACGCGGAGAAATGTAATTTTAGCCAGGGATGGGAGGGGACGCAGTCACAGACACAGACACAGACACAGACACAGACATGATGGCCTTGCTGCTGAGCCGAGGCTGGTGGAGAATACGCAAGGAGGAGAGAAGTAGTCACACACATGCATGCACGCACGCACACACACACACACACACACACACACACACACACACTTTCTCTCACACAGAGAAACAAATAGAGACAGACATAAACAGAAAGGCACAAATATAAACAGCACGCACACAACACATGCACACACACACACACACACACACAACACACACACACGCACACACACACTCTCACACACACACACACACACACACACACACACAGAGAAAGACCCAAACACCCCCACACAGATGTAGGCACTCACAAAAACCCACACACATCTATCCACACACACACACACACACACAAATACACACACATAATCAAGCCGAACTGCCCTTGTAGTGTCCTTTGGCACACTGTGTTACCACCACCACGCAATCTATTCCCTCATGCCATTCCACTGAAGCGCCTCGGCTTGGCCTTGAGTCTGACTGGGTCTGTGAGGGGAAGTGAGGGGAGCGTCCAGCCAAGACGCACTCACTCTCTCACATGATGGGTTTTCAGTCCGGGGGTGGAGCGGAGGAGAGTGGACAGAGAAAGAAAGAAAGAATGAAAGAACGAAAGGACAAAGAGAAGAGGAGAGAAAGAGGGGAGCAGAAGAGAGACAAGGAGAGGGAAAGAAAAAGGGAGGAAAATAAAAAAGAAACAAACATGGAGAGAGTGAAAGAGAAAAAGAGTAAAAGCACAAGAGAGGGGGAGAGAGAGAGAAAAGGAAAGAGAGTGAGAGAGAAAAGGAAAGAGAGAGAGAGAGAAAAGGAAAGAGAGTGAGAGAGAGAGAGAAAAAATGAAGGATAGGGAGAGAGAGAGAAAAGGAAAGAGAGAGAAAAGGAAAGAGGAAGAGAGAGAGAGAGAAAAGGGGAGAGAGAAAAGGAAAGAGAGGGAGAGAGAGAGAGAAAAGGGGAGAGAGAGAGAAAAGGAAAGAGAGGGAGAGAGAGAGACTTATCATTCCGTAGAAGAGAAACCATGAACCGGCAAAGGAGTCGTCAGCCAGAGGGCACACGTCCCCCTGGCTACAGAGGTACCAAGCCCAGCAGAACCAGCCAATCAGGATGCCACGGATCACCGAGAACCAGCACCGACTCCCTCCCTCCCGCCCGCCCTCACACGCAGGCAGGGGGCCAGGCAGGCATGCAGGCAGGCGGCTGGGCAAAGCAGGCCAGAGGACCGGGGGAAGAGGGTGGAGGAGGCCTGGGGTGGACAATTTAGGAAACTAGTGGTCAAGTCTGACAGCTTCGAGTGGGAGGAGGCCTGCATGGTGTTCCTGGAGTTCCAGACTCCTATTTTTCTGTCTCCCTGTCAGTACACACACACACACACACACACACACACACGTACGCACGCACGCACACACACACACACACACAAACACACACACAGGAAAACACAGCTGATTTGAGCAGTTTTTAGCCAAGCATAAGATTTCGAAAGCAAGGATTTATCACTCTAAACTTTGCCAACTCAACGCCAGCAGTACATGGCCTATGCTAGCTGTGCGACTGGTTCCAGCTTGGTTGGAAAGGCTGGTGCTGGTTGATCTCACTGGGAACATACTGGACTTGTTAAAAGGACGCGGGATCTGCTGCCAGCAACAACCTTTTCTCAGCCAACCTTCCCACGTCCTGACAAGCCATTGTGCAATGGAACTTGCACACCGTGACCAATAAGATCACCACTAATGAAAATCTGT
>NW_027468674.1:10981618-10986618 GCF_046254945.1 Alosa pseudoharengus | reverse complement strand
ACACGCATACACACACACACAAACACACACACGCACACACACACACACACTCTCTCTCTCACCACCCTCACCTCCACATTGTTTCCATTCAGCACAACCCCAATGCTAATTTTCTAACTATGTAAATATGTGGCCTCCTAATTGCTTCCTTGGTTTGACGCTAATTAGAAGCTGACGAGCCCTCGCGATTGGGAGGTGATGTCACATCACGACGGCATGGCATACACCAAACAAGGGGGCGATTGGAAACATGTACGGCGGCGTATGGCCAGGCTGAACTGGGCACGTGCAACTGAAACGCTCCATTCTCACAGCTTATGCTGCAACAATCAGCTTCCACTAAAACCAATGCAACACCAAATGTGACAGCACCGCATACATATGCAGAAAAAATAAGAGGGTCTTCGCTGGGACAGAAAATCCTCAGGCTAGGGTGGCCCTCTTAAAACTAATGTGTTAAAAACAACACAACTTGAGTTATTCTTAACACATCTCTGTGTCCAGATAGGGACAACACATTTTGTGTTATTTCCTTTTTTTATTTGTTACACAATACTGTATATGTTGAAAATAACACAACTTCAGTTGAAAACAACACAACTTGCATTGTCTTTTAACACATCTCTGTGTCCAGATAGGGACAACACATTAGTTTTAAGAGTGTATAGGTCTTCCTATGGCCTCTTTTACAGGGTCAGTACCCCTGTCATACTGCTTCACCGTACTGGGTCAAACACTGAGCCGGACAGTCGTCCTCCCATGAGTGAGAGACCCATCAAAGGGTAATGAAGACTGTGAAGTACCCTGGTTCAGGGATACAGTACATGGGCCATTGGATAGATGTAGCATTGATGTGGCGTGGTAGAAGCACTGACATGGTGTACATTAGATAGCATTGTAGTGGCATGGATGGGTCACACCCATGCCACTACAGTCTTACAGTACATATGCCACATCAGTGCTCCACCCATGCCATGCCACCTCAGTCCTACATCTATGCCATACCAGTGCTCCACCCATGCCATGCCACCACAGTCCTACATCTATGCCACATCAGTGCTCCACCCATGCCATGCCACCTCAGTCCTACATCTATGCCATACCAGTGCTACACCCATGCCATGCCACCACAGTCCTAGTTCGATGCCATATCAGTGCTACACCCATGCCATGCCACCTCAGTCCTACATCTATGCCATACCAGTGCTACACCCATGCCATGCCACCACAGTCCTAGTTCGATGCCATATCAGTGCTACACCCATGCCATGCCACCTCAGTCCTACATCTATGCCACATCAGTGCTCCACCCATGCCATGCCACCTCAGTCCTACATCTATGCCACATCAGTGCTCCACCCATGCCATGCCACCTCAGTCTTACATCTATGCCACATCAGTGCTCCACCCATGCCATGCCACCACAGTCCTACATCTATGCCATACCAGTGCTACACCCATGCCATGCCACCACAGTCCTACATCTATGCCATACCAGTGCTACACCCATGCCATGCCACCACAGTCCTAGTTCGATGCCATATCAGTGCTACACCCATGCCATGCCACGTCAATGCTTCATCCATAGCAGTTTTGGTCCAGCTCATTTCCTGTAAATGGTGCACGCATCCTCGGTGGGATAAGGGGGCTACGAAGTCGCCTGGTGGCTGCTGACTTTGGCCACACTCCTCGCCAGATCAGGAACACATTTCCCCTCGGCGCCAGCTGCTACTGGCATGTTTGTCCACAGCGGGATGCTTCTCGGGGAAGATAAGGGGCCACCCGTAAAAAAAAACACCCCAGACAGAGAGGAAGTGGGGAGCCGTTAAACACAGATGAGAATGCGCCGTGAGGCAGGATGGAACCAGCAGAGGTTTGTCCCTGAGTCGGAGCCTTTTTTACAGGGTCTGCACGCGCTCAGTGGCATGCCTGCGCGCTCTTGCACATGCTCAGTGGGTGGCCAGATGCACGTGACCCAGCGGTTCTGCAGAGCTTTCATGCGTCTTCAGTTGGCCCTTAGGCGGGGATCACATTAGCCAGCGGCAAGCGGCAGGTTTCCTATTGTTCTCTATGGTTCGGCAGCGGAACGGTGGCAACGCTGGCGTGATGTAGCGTTGAACATGATTCAACTTTCGAAGCGCAACGCAAGCGTATTCAATTGACAAACCGTTTGTGTTGCTTAGGAACGAGATAAAACTTATTATGGTCTGAGCGTTGCGTTACATTTGCCGCTGCCGCTTGCCGCTGGCTGATGTGATCCCCGCCCTAGGGTCATCGTCACATAAGCTTGTTCATACGAGCCCTAACTTCATTGACATGCAAGTTGGAACAAACAAAGCAACAAGCCACCTAGTCCGGTCCAGTCCGGTCCGGTCCTGTCAGTGCTGAAACCAAACTGATCTTTTTTTCCTCCGTCTTCCCTGGAACCGTATCAAGAATATTTGCGTCCAAACGGATCCATCTCAACACGATTCAACACGTTACTTCATATCCCAGGCCTATAGGTGGCACTGTTTCTTTACAGAAATTGACCAAAGCTTGCGCTGTAGGCTATACAAACAGACAGAATAGGCTACGACGAAATGACTAGTGCAAGGAAACCAGAATTGTTTGTGTGGACTTACATGAACTGTCAACTGTAGTCAACTGTAAAACTAATAAACTTAATTTTTACGGTTTGTGAAGGGTGCAGTCCCGTCCTTTATTTGGCTAACGCAGGTACTGTAAAAATAATCTCCTTTACTTTCTTTGGTTGTAGGATAGTCCGCGATTCACATTAGTTTTGGTTATCACCGCAAGTGCAAAGGCTAGGCGTACCCAAGTTCTAGGCTATTCCGTCGCCACATTTATAATATTGCTATAATACCTTTGTTAGTAACAGTCGATACTTTTGCATGAAATCGCGCATTCGCATTTAGTGCGCATCTATAGGCTTAACATGAGTTCTAAGCGTCTTTGTATGCTCATATCTGACTTCACTATGAATGCATTTATTTATGTTGTAAGACATGTAAAACTAGATGTACCGCAGAGCGGTACAAAATATGACCACAAAAAGAAATCACGCTGAAAGGCCTATATGATTCTAACTCTCACTAAATTGCATTATCCACACTCAATTCTCACTGGTATCTGCTAGACAACAAGTACCAAAACATGATTAGTTCATAGATTTCACATGTAAAATTAATTTTATACAACCCCACCTCCATCTTGCCTGTTCATAATTCTGAGAAATTCTTGATTGTTTGTGTTATGTTTATGTTATGTGTGTGTGTGTGTGTGTGTGTGAGTGTGTGTGTGTGTGTGGGTGTGTGCGTGCTTGTGTGTGTGCCTGCGTATGTGCCTGTGCATGCAAGCGTACATATGTCTACTGTGTGAGTATGTGTCATACGTATGATTACTGTGAATGTATGTGTGTGTGTGTGTGTGTATCTGTTTGTGCACATGTGTGCACATGAAATGGGTTAACATGACCCCTGGAGGCAAACATACGGAAAAAAATGGTCATCCTAGGCCCTACAGTTCTCAAGATATTCACAGAGAACTGTGTCTGCCCTACCCTCCTTTCGGGGGGTCCAGTCCAGCGGGGGGGCTACAGATCAAAACGAAAAATGACGGTTCCATGCTATCCATGTGGGGGTACATGCCCACCAAGTTTTGTGTACCCCGGTCTTTCAGTGTCCCGGGAATCCTTGTTGGTGTACGTCACTAAATGAACACATAAATTATTTTATTGTAAGGCCCCCCATGAACGAAAGTACACAAAACTTGGCATGCATTCGGAGGGTGTCATAATGATCCTACACTTTTAATTTCGTGCAGTTTTGACCTTGTCAGCCAGAGATATTGTGATGAAAACACCTAATTGTTTGCTTTTTAATTTTTAACTAGGTGGCGCTATACATGAAATTAGTGGTAATGGGATGGGTTGACATGCCCCCTTAAGACCAACATACATAAAAAAGGTGGACCTCCTAGGCCCTACGGTTCTCGAGATATTCACAGAAAACTGTCTCCGGCCACCTACAGGCCAGTTGGTGTATAGTAACATAAATTAATTTATTGTGTGGCCCCCCATGAACGGAATTCCACAAAATTTGGCGTGCATACAGAGGGTGTCATAATGATCCTACATTTCCAATTTCGTGCAGTTTTGACTATGTTAGGTCACAGATACCTTCAATTACAACACCTAATTTTTACTTTTTTGTGTTTAACTAGGTGGCGCTATACATGAAATGAGTGGTTATGGAATGGGTTGACATGGCCCCTTGAGATCATCATACAAAAAAAAATGGTCCTCCTAAACCCTACGGTTTTCAAGTTTCGTGTACCCCGGTCTTTCAGTGTCCCGGGACTCATTGACGGAAATTTGGGCATGCGAAAAAAATAAATAAATAAATAAAAAATAATAATTCTGACTAAACCTATAATAAATTAATGACACCGGCACTACGCACAAATTAATGTAAACTTACACCGCACTTCCCTAATAAGTTCTCTCGAGTCACTGACAGTAGCTAGAATGCATAAAAAAACACCGGGAAAAACAGTGTTCAGTCCACCAAGTCATAAGCTATCGGCGCTGCGCAGCATCAGTTGTGATATTTGTCCTACGGAGTGTAATCGTAGGTAATGTCATGTAGGAAAACTAGTATTGTTAGGCAATACTATAAGTGTCAAGTCCAGGGCAGCTAAGGTGTGGCGATGACATCATACGCAAGTAGGATGTGCGGTTTCGCTGTCCAAACTAATTGAAAAGGGCTACGGTTTCAGATTTTTCCACTCTGGACCAGGTTTCAAAAAAGTGCAGTTTCGGGCAGTGCGTTTACAGGATTCGTTTGGACGCTCGGCCAAGACGAAGCAAAACCTCTGCGTTTAACCCAAAAAGCGTCTCCGTGTGGACGGGCCTTTAGACTCCCTGGCATTTGGACTTGTCTCAGTCTTGGCCACTGGTCTCACCAAATATTGGTTATGGTTATAGTTATGGATACGCT
>NW_027468674.1:10721618-10956618 GCF_046254945.1 Alosa pseudoharengus | reverse complement strand
AGGCTCGGGTCAACAGCGCTTGCCCCCCCCGCCCACCCCCCACCCCTACCTTTCTCTCTCTCTCTCCGTTGACACTCGAACAAGCTGTGGGGACCCCAACGTTTGTTTTTTTAGGGGTTGGGGGATTGGGGGGGGGGGGGGGCAGCTTTTGTCCCCATTTAGTTGCCCCAGCTGTAGGCTGCTGCGATTCTTGTCTTGCCTCCATTGTGAACAGGCCTGTTGTTAATCCATTAGTGCCCTGATAAATCCACCCCCCCCACACACACACACTTAATCCCCCTGCCACCTTCACTACTTGCTAATGTTATCTATGGGTACGAGGAGTGTTCGGGGGGGGGGGGGGGGGGGGGGTCTGTTAAGGGGCGGTGCAAACAATTTAGTTAATCCATTAACCACTAATTGTCCCCACCTTTCCCATGGCTGGGACAGACAGCATCAGCATATTTTGAATGGGGGGGGGGGGGGGGGGGCGCTGGTCCGGGGGTGTGGGGGGATGTTGGGATGTATTTAAGCCCAGTGTGGAGGACACACTGCATACGACTGCCTAAGCACGGGGGAGACACCTACACATCGAGCTGCTGGACTGCTCTGCAAAGGCCACAGCTCTTTTCTACAAGACCGTGTTTAAATATCTGTCCTCGCCTTCCTCCAGTGACACAGCATTGTTTGGGTCTGGCCAAAAGGGTCAGTCCTCGTTTTTTAAGGACAACAATTCGACAGATTCCATCTCTCTCTCTCTCTCTCTGAGAAGACTGAGTTCATCCGTCTCTCTCTCTCTCTCTGAGAAGACCGAATTCATCCATCTCTCTCTCTCTCTCTCTCTCTCTCTCTGAGACGGCCGAGTTCATCCGTCTCTCTCTCTCTCTGTCTCTCTCTCTGCGAAGACTGCGTTTGCGGAGGACCCCGGGCCGTGGAGATGAGAGCGGCGCGGGCGAGGTCAGCGTTGCGGACGCTGCTCTGTGTGTGCGTGTGCCTGTCGGCGGCGCAGGCCAGGATCTGGGCCTGGATGCTGGCCATGCCTCACGGTCCTCCCGAGGACGGCCCGCTCCGACACCACGACAAGGGACTGGAGGACCTGCCGTCCAGCTACAAAGCAGACTCGGTACGTCAATATATCCCTTGGGGATCAATAAAGTATCTATCTATCTATCTATCTATCTATCTATCTATCTATCTACTACTACTAATAATAATAAGCTTTGTTTGTATAGCACCTTTCATACACAGAATGCAGCTCAAAGTGCTTTACATTTGGAGCATTTAACAGTAACATAAGTCCAGTCCCTCAGTGCTGGAGAGAGGTTGCATATTTACAAATGGCAAGGCAAAGGCAAGGCAAGGTTGTTTATGTAGCACATTTCATACACAGGTATAATTCAATGTGCTTTACATAAACAAAACTTGTTTTGAGAATAATGGTAAATAAAAGCATAAAAGGGCAATAGTTAAAGAAATGCTTAAAAAGTAAAGCACATAATAGGTAATGATAATCATAATGAGAAATGTATTAATTATATTATTTATTTATCTGATACGGATTAGAAACAGATAGATTGCTGATTTTGCATGGATGGTACATTATGTTAAACGGTTCATTGTGTTTTATGTTGCCACTGCACAGATGTTGAAACAGTCCAGTCCTTGCCATCATTAGAATCGTCCAATCTTTCATTTGACGCTTCCTTGCTGTTGAGTGTTGAGGTGGAGTCTGTTTGCGAACACTGTAATCATTACTCTAATAAGGAGGCCGCAAGTGATTTAAAATGACAAGTAATGATAGCAAACTGTGTGTTAAAACGCAGCATTTAACATCCAATGTTTGTTTTAACTAAGGCGTGAAACTCTAAGGCTCTGTCACCCCTGAGACTAATGACAGCAGGTAGAGTATACACAGAGCACAAGCTTCACCATTTCAACATTCACACACACACACACGCACACACACACACAATTCAATTCAACATAACATATTTAATCGTTTCACACAGAGCACAAACTTCACTATTTCAACATTCTCATTTCTAGGAAAGAAAGTTGATTAGCAAACAGTGAGAGGAAATGACAGTCACACACACACACACACACACACACACACACAGGCATGGGATGGGGTCAGCCCTATGTTCCCACAGCCCTGTGTTCCCGCATTTCTATGGTTAGGGTTAGGGTTATAGGGTTAGGGTTAGGGTTGGGTTTGAGGTTGTGGTTGTGGTTGTGGTTGGGGTTGGGGTTAGGCCTGAGGTATGGGTAGGTGGGTTAGGGAACATAGGGCTGTGGGAACATAAAAAAAAAAAATCCCCTAGGGATCAATAAAGTATCTATCTATCTATCTATCTATCTATCTATCTATCTAATGTCAGCCATTCTCATTCCTGTCTTACTCAGCATAAACATCAACACAGAAACACATCCTGACCCCTGGTCATTTTGAAACCGTTTCCCTACAGGTGGCCTGCGAGCATGACCGAGCGTGTGGCAAAGGCTTTGCCTGCAACCGCCATTTTGGCCACTGCGTCCCTCTGAGGCAGGAGGGCCAGTACTGCCGTCGGGATGGCCAGTGCGTGCGTGGCCTGCACTGCATGTTTGGGAAGTGTCTACGTAGCATCCCCGGGGGACAAGAGGGTAAGAAGCAGAGCACACAGGAGAACTGTACAGGAACTCTGTGTTTGGAGAAGGGAGAGAACTCTGTGTCAGGAGAACTGTGTAAGGAGAAGAGAGAGAACTCTGTGTTAGGAGAAGAGAGAGAACTGTTCTACAGGAACTCTGCACTTTGTGTTTGGAGAAGGGAGAGAACTCTGTGTCAGGAGAAGAGAGAGAACTGTTCTACAGGAACTCTGTGTTTGGAGAAGGGAGAGACCTCTGTGTCAGGAGAAGAGAGAGAACTGTTCTACAGGAGAACTGTGTTAGGAGAAGAGAGAGAACTCTGTGTCAGGAGAACTGTGTAAGGAGAAGAGAGAGAACTCTGTGTCAGGAGAACTGTGTTTGGAGAAAAGAGAGAACTCTTCTCCATCATGTACTGACATACATTAGTTATTGGAGTGAGTAGTTATATAAGATGAGTGTTAGGGAGACATGTAAAGATTCATTGGAGATTGTGTCAACTATGCACACTCACACACACACACACACACACACACACACACCGTGCACACACACACACACACACACACCGTGCACACACAGTGCACAAAAGCACATACAATCACACACAAGCACACCAACTACTTTTTTAATGATCTGTTCCAGGCACTTACAGATATGAAAGTAATTCTCTCTCTCTCTCTGTCCCTCTCTCCTCCTCTCTCCTCCTTTCTCCCAGGTGCCAGGTGTAAGGTGGACAGGGACTGTGGGCCCTCCATGTGCTGTGCCCGTCACCACGGCGAGCAGGTGTGCAAGCGGAAGCTGGCGCTGGGCGAGGGCTGCTTCGTGCCCGACGGTGGACTGGCCTTCAGCATCAACCAGATCTGCCCGTGCGACGAGGGACTGCTGTGCCGCAGCGGCAGCGGAGAACAGCCACGGAGGAAGTGAGTGTCCACAACAACATGGTGCTTTCTTTGGCTTCACTATCTGCTCTGTCGCTGTTTGTTTTGCGGACATAAGCTACAGTTGTTATTTTTTTTTTTCAATAGCTGAAACAGAGATTTTCCAAACCCCCATGTGGTCCGTAGGGAGAGTCTCTGCAGCAGATGTGTGACCAGCTTATGGGAAAGTGCATGTGTGTAGCTTAGAGCTATAGGTTCAGAGTGCAGAGCATGTGATGCCAGTATGTGGTGCCTGACTCATGTGTGAAATGAAATCATACTAGAATTACCACAGTCAGCAACAACAACACAAAACACACACCCCCCTCCATAATTCATGCCAGTGCATGATGGGAATAAAAGGACAGTTTTGTCAAGTTAGAAAAATGTAAGCTGTGATTCCATGGTAACTTATAGAGCAGTCACAGATGGCTGTAAACATTGTCTAAACTACACACAGTGGAATAAAATCAGATGAAAGATTGTTAAAATAGTTCCAGGGGATTCCACAGCACGGAGGATTTTGCATATACACTTTGTACGTGGCTCAAAACTCTTTTCTGCTTTTTCTTCTTCTCAGGAGAGAACTTGTGCACAGTCATGAGCCAACCACCTGGACCTGTCAAACCTCAAAGCCCTAAAAATGAGAGAGCATCAACAACACACCAATGTATTTATTTGTCAACATGCTGCCGTATATATTCTGTGAGTTTATTGTATATATTGTATTGTATATATTAATTAACAAAGATTTATTCTTATATATCATATGATGTTAGATGTTGAATGGAATGTTCCATAAAGGTCATTTTAGCTTACTGTGTCAGACTATAGGTTAATGCACTCTTCTAAACTGTTACAAATGAAAAAAAAAACCTTTATTTTCAAAGTTGTTAATAAACTTTTCTTTATGGCCTGTATGAACTCTTCTTTCTTCTTTTTTTGTTTTGACTTTTTTTAAAGTGACGTTGGGTTAGAGAAAGGCACTAAATGTCACTATTATTATGATACAACCTAGAGAAAAGTTGAAGTGTGGTGCTGCAAATTTGCATTGCAAATTTTCCCTAAAATAAGTTTCATGTGTACAAACAGCTAACATAGCCTACAATGTTGCAGCGTTGGCTTCTAAATTCAAGACATAGGATAGATTTCAGACATTACAATATCCTAAATGTTTATCTGACAGAATGATTTATGATCAAGAAGTTTTCTGGGCAATGCAGAGTCTCAAGGCGAACAATAGAATGAACAATACAATGAGCTCAGCGATGTACTGACTCAGAGCCTGTCAAGCTGGATCTGCAGCTGATGCTGACAGTTTGCCATTTGGCTCTGTTGAGTTTTAAATTTGGTTAACGGAAAATGTCTTTCATGATGGCATTACTGGGGAAATACCCCTGCAAAACCACATTGAATTGGGAGGGATTGAAACATTTGTTTTGGTTACGTGCAGTTTTTCTGGGTAAATATTCCCAGAAAAACTGCGCCAGAATGCTTTCTGGCGCGGGAGCTAATGCTCTCCACACACCAATTTTGGAGTCACCTTTCACCCTTTGGAACTTATGAAAGTCTGGAACTCGTATCTGCTGTAGTTCCACCACTACAGCAGGTGGCAGCACTAAATCCTTATGTACTTAATAATGCTACCACAGAAGAAGAACCTACTAGCAACGTCCATGCGAATGTCAACTGTATGTTGAGACTTTTTGTTGTAAACTTCGTTAATGCCAAAACGCAAAGATGTCGACAGCAATGAATTTTGGAAGTAAATCGTTCCGCCCTCGTGCTCCAGACAAAGGAGCTTTTCCTCTGGATCATTTTGGTGAGTTAACGTGGTTTGTGGTTGGTTATCTAAGCTAATACCTCTGCTATTGGTTGTCCAAGCTAGACTTTGATGAAGTTCATGTGTACTTTTCAGTATTGCTTAAAAGGTCTTATAAGTCAGTGACATATGGGTGTTTTATTCACAGCGGTTGGCAATGATTGAGGAGTATAATTGAGCAATTAAAGACTTTGTGTGTTTCGAATTTCTCTAATCAGACATGTTCTACTTCCACTGTAGGAGAATGCAAAGCTTTCAAAGAGAAATTTATGCGATGCCTCAGAGACAACAGTCACGATAACTCCAAGTGTCGACTGCAGTCCAAAGACTACCTAGAATGCAGGATGGACAAGTATGTTGTGCGGCTGATCAAGTGATGTATTGCAACCTGAGTTCAGAGCCTTGTTTTGACAGTTGCAAACAGAAATGGGCGAACAATGTTGGGCAAATGTAGGCTAAAACTACTCTTACAAAAAAAAAATAACTGCACCTCAAGTTAACAACTCGAACAATTTAAATTATCAAAACTTGCTCAGTTTTCTGAGTATCCATTCCAAACTAGTTTTAGTAGCCTGCCTTCAAGGAGATTCTAGGTGGGCGTGACCATGGAGGCTACCGTTTTGGAGGAATTATTTGCAGTTCATAAGCAGGAAATGCAATATTTTGGACATGAAATAACTGCACTGCACTACATACAGAGCTATTAGACATTCTCTGCTACATAGTACTTCACTTAACCGCAGACATGGTATATTTTGGACATGACAATATCATTGTGCTGTGTTGTACTTCAGATAAACTGCATAACTTGTCCAACTGCAGCTATGTTATGTAAGGGTAGTATTCCTATTGTAGCAGGACACACAACACATGTTTGCTGTCCTTGCCACAATCACACCTTTGTGCTGTTCTGCACAAAGTATTTACATCTCATAATATACTGTGGTCAGAGAGGACATGGCAGAAATTGTAGTTCTTGTCATCAGCTTCCTGTTTGTGTTGTGTAGGCAACTCATGGCAAAGGAGCCTTTGGAGAAGCTTGGATTTAAAGACCTCGTGGATCAACCCAGCACTGAGAAGCCAGAGACCAAACCACAAGGATAATAGGCCCCCTCTCTCTGAGAAGCACACCAGTGCGGACATGCTAACTGGTGTTCCCTCAACCTTGTACATAAATTGTTAATGTGTGTAAATTATATTCCCCATCCCATAAAGACTGTATATAAAATATGTTGATTTAAGCTCAGTGTTTCGGGGCTTTGTTTATTAATTATTGCTATTTAACTGGAGGCCTTGACCCAATCATGTCACTAACTAAATGCTTAAATGCTTCAGACCTATTAGCTGAACCAGACACAATTTATCCTGCTTGGCTGTAATGGAATCGTTGGCTGACGTGCTTTAAAGATATCACAGACGAAGGAGTCTCATTTTTCTCCCTTATTTTATATGAATCATGGTTTTTGAATAGCAAAAACATCTGTCACTGATATTTACACACATGGCTCACTAACACAAACAAATTGTTTTGGACTTTTGTATTTATTTTATTCTTAATATAACACATAAATCTACCAATGACAAAGTCCCTCAGAAATCTCATTCTTATACGTCTGACAGCTCTGCACCACAAATCTCTATGGTAATAGAACTCAGCGACAGCATCATGCAGTTCGTTTGTTGTAGAGGAGCTGAACAGAAATATGCGGGGGGAAAAAACATCTGTTATAAGAGTAGGGGGGAAACTAAAACAGTACTTAAAATGTTTTTTTTTATCTATACAAAGCCTTTTTCTTATGTACAAGTACACAGTCGTAATAAGCTGTAAAAACACGAAAATGTTCCTAGAAGGAGAAAAACATCAACAGGATAAAGGTTTGAAAGCAACCTTCACCTCTTTGTAACATGGCCGTCAATGGAGAAATGAGAAATGATGTGGAATTGTCATTGACAGGCAGGTAGCTTATCAAACACTGAAGGGTCACGCTAATGCTTGGCGCATGGGGTACTTGGGTCAGCCTGCGGGTTTTTATCGGGAGGAGTTGGAGCTGGAACGCGAACGATGGCGTCTTCGGCCAGGCGAGCGAGATCGGGAACGGCGACGGACTGGAGACCGTCGTCGAGGCGAGCGGGACCTGGCAACAGTGAAAGAGATGAGGAAAGCAGTCACGACAGATGACAATGTCGCACAAGTGCTCACGTACAAAAGCCAAGGATCTTTCAAACGTGATCATCTTGGCAAGAACAGAGTGGATTTCAGACTTCGTTGGTTCGTTATTTTTCAGCAAATGAACATTTGGTAGTTACTGCATTTACATTGCCACACTAGGGGAAAACAAAAACCCAAAAAGCACTGCTTTTTATAGTTTAAAAAAAGCCTTTAATTTAGGTGTAAACTCACCTCCTCCTCATCCGTGGGGGGGTCCTGCGCCACATGGGCGGCGGGGGGGGCATCCTGCGGGGAGGGGAGGGCCGGCGGGGCGGGGGGCGCACCCTGAGGGCCAGCACTGCGGTGGCGGTGATCTCCTGCCCGTCAATCTGACCTGCACATCAAAGACAAACACCATCAACTAGAAGTACTTACAGCTAGATGTTCTTCCTTCTACCACTACCTCCTTTGATTACACTTCAGCTACTACTTCAACTTCTGCACTTAAACTTGTCCTCACCTTTATGTATTAAAAGTAGTATTAATTGTTACCTATTAAAAGTAGTATTAATTGTTACCTATTAAAAGTAGTATTAATTGTTACCTAAGGCAGGGCTGTACAGTGCTACATATATGTAGCACATGCTACAAAAAAATCAGTCTGTGCTATGGATGATTTACCAGCTTAGCACTGGTGATTTCTTATTTGAAGTGTTTTCTAGAGCAGTGGTTCTCAAACTGTGGTACAGGCATCACTGGTGGTACGCAGACTCCTTGTAGTGGTACTCTAGGAGTCTCCAACATTTTTTTTTATAAAGATGACATATTCACTTCAGATGATCTCAAAATATACTGTTTATAATTCAAAATCCTTAACCATGCGATCAATGAAGTTAAATTTAAACTATTTTTTTTTTTTCATGAAAAAAAAGCAGGCCTATATTTGTTTTTATATCAGCTCCTACACAGCCAATAGCCTACTAGGCTAGTTTAATTGTATGGAACCTTAGCAAATGGTTGACAAGCTAAGCTGTGATGGCAAGCAAAGGAAAAGGAAGCAAACATGTTGGATCAAAACATTCATGCAATCATGGTTCTGAACGGGAAGTATTAGAAAGAGAAGTGTGGTGAATATGTCAAGCAGAAACTGAAGTTGGTGACAATGAGCCCAGCACAAGTGACTAGGCTTCCATTGCACCTGCCAGCAACAAACGATGCAAAACAGTATGTACAATATGTAAAATTGGCAATAAAATACAATATGTGAATTGTATTTTAATGCCAGTCATAATTATGGTACTTGGAGAGCCTATTCTTTTCTGAGGTGGTACATACCGATGCTAGAGATGTTGGGGATTGTGCTACAAAACTATCAACCTCTCACCAGTGCTATGTGCAAAAAAAGTTAACATATAGCCCTGCCTAAGGTCTCTTCTGCAATGTAGTTTGAATATTATTCCTCATCTTGTACGTGGCTTTGGAGAAAATGTACATGCTCAAAGGGCTTGCCATAGGAGGGTTTCCCCCGTAGAGGCCTACAGGCCAGACTCACATTGCGTGATGTGCTCAGGGTGCTGCTTCTAAAACAGTTCCATTACTTACAGAACTTCAGCCCTGTTTAGCTGGCCTGCACATGTTACAATGAAATAGTCTATGTGTGGCAGTTGCGTATTATGTCTTTTATGATGTTGGTCAGCAACAAATAGGCAGAGGTTAAAAATGTCACAGTGGTGGCAGTGATCTCCTGGCTGCCCATTAATCTATTTATCAAAGATAAAAACACCATTCCGCAACAATTGAAGGTTCTAAAATTCTATGTTGAATTCAATGAATCCAGATATTCTTTAGAACATTCATTTTCCAACATATCCGTCATACACCTTTAAAAATGATATACCTATGTGTGTTTGTACAGGGGTAAACAAGTAGGGAGGCTGCACTGCAGTTTCTCTCTACATTACTAAACAATAGCGGTGACTGCATATCCTCGCACCTGTCTTGTAAAGCAAAAAAACTAAACAAAAAAATCAGGATATAAGTGTACTCTTTTGATCCCGTGAAGGAAATTTGGTCTCTGCATTTATCCCAATCCATGAATTAGTGAAACACACTCAGCACACAGTGAACACACAGTGAGGTGAAGCACACACTAATCCCGGCGCAGTGAGCTGCCTGCAATGTAGGAAGACCAAGACATAGTGACTCTACAACTTGTATGAAAAAGTAAAGGTAATCTGATAAGCAGTTGTTAAGTTATGCGAGCAGACATGTTGGGGCTGTACTTTTTCATTTTAGCCGACTGTGTTTGGAGTCCACCACTGGGTGTCATCATACTAACTAAACACCAGAGTCTGTGAAACTGGGATTTCACAATATACTCTTAGGCCAGTGGTTCTCAAATTTTTTCAGTCATTTCCCACTTTGGAGGTGGGGAATTTTCAAGCCCCACCTGACCCCATGACCCCGGTAACGTTAAAATATTATTCCCACATTTTGGTTCCACGTTAGATTTCCCGTCTCAATTTGCAGGATCTGATGATGTTTTAATTCATATGTCGGTCTGTTTATGATTCCTATGTTTGTGTGTGACTATTTTGTTTTGAATCTATGATCTTCCTTATCAAAGAAAAAAGGCATTAGGCACAAAAAAAACTAATGTCCTCTTGTTCTTCACTCCCCACCTGTCATGTCTCTATTCTCCACTAGGGGGCCTGCCCCACACTTTAAGAACCACTGTCTTCGACCATCACACTAACTGGAGTCTGAAACTGGGACTTCACAATATATTCTTAGACCATCACGCTAACTAGAGTCTGTGAAAGTGGGACTTCACAATATATTCTTAGACCATCACACTAACCAGAGTCTGTGAAACTGGGATTTCACAATATATTCTTAAGACTTGCCACCCAGAAATTCTGCTCTAGGTGTTTTTTTTTTTTCTTATTTCCTGAAGAGTTAATTGAGGTATTTATTGTTATATTATATTATTACCACCATTATTATTATTATATCAGCCATCCATAAACATCCATAAACCCAATTCCTGCATAACTATTTAAATAATCAAGAGACTCTTGGCAGTTCACTCCGAGCCATACATATTTTCACTGTACTCCACGCAGTATTTCTATCAGTGCAATTTACCTACAGTATGCACACTCTTGCTTTTCATCACCTCTGAATAACTATTACCCAGAATTCAGTGCAGTGATGGCTGGCCTCTTAGGAGGCTGTCTAACTCACCTCCATCCATGTGCTTGAGGGCCTTCTCCGCCTCGTCGGCCGTCTCGTACTCCACGTAGCAGTAGCCCTTGGACAGGTGGGGGTGGAGCCTGTCCATGGGCATATCGATCATCTTGATCTTCCCATAGGTGGAGAAGATCTCCTGGATGTGTTCCTGCAGAAGACATGAGAAAATGGCGCAGAGAGTCCGTCAGTCTGTTGGACTGTCTTTATGAAACGAATCATGCAACGTTGCCAACATGGCCTTTTGAGCATTTAAGAATGACAAACATATTGCAAGAGAAAGCAGTTAGTAAAACCAGCAAATGTGTTGATACACATCTGGGATACTTAAATGTAAACAGCACAATTAAACAGTCTTATAATATAATTTTGTCTGGTACTGTGTTTGCAAAGCAACAGAAAAAATGTTGACGACAGACAAATGATGGCTTGAACCATGCAATGAACCATAAACATCCTCTTCCTGAAAGCATACTTTCTTTAACCCTTAAAGGTGTATCGTCACACCAGTGTGATGGGAATGTTGGAAAATGAACGTTCTAAAGAATATCTGGGTTCATTGAATTCAACATAGAATTTTAGAACCTTCAATTGTGGCGGAACAGAATCTTATGTTAGAATGTTCAAAAACCCACACCTTAAACCAGTGTTTTTCAACCACTAGGCCAGGGCCAAAGGGGTAGGCGAACGTTCGGAAAACATACCTCGTATGGGAGGCTCTGAGCCTAATAGTCTACCACTTGGGAGTTAGCATTCCATTGACTCCCATTCATTTTGGCGTCACTTTGACATCAAATAACCTTACATCTGAAGCGTTTTAAACATTTATATGAACCATTTTCTATTTCCAGAGAATTACAACATTGTGTGACTGGCTTCATAACCTAATCTCTCACTTTAGGGCTCCATAGTGTAGAATACTGGTGGTATTTGATATTGTTACTGCCCCTTTGTTTTGCAATAAACATTCTATCTGTGACAGATTGTAAGCAAACAGAATGTTTTTCACGCCAAATGGTATACTCAATTAATTGCTCCCCCCATCAGACACATTCACATTGGAAAGATGTTTTGGAGAACCCGCCCAGGTCTTTCCTGTCACTGATTGCTCTCCCCCACCTGACTCCAGACAGATACCTGCGGAGAACCATTTGTTTAATGTGTATTCTAATTTCACTATTTCTAACCATGAGCATTCTGGCCCAGGGTTCTTTGTTTTGGCTTTGTTTTGGCTTCACTTTAAGTATAAGTATATATACTCTTTTGATCCCGTGAGGGAAATTTGGTCTCGGCATTTATCCCAATCTGTGAATTACTGAAACACACTCAGCACACAGTGAACACAGTGAGGTGAAGCACACTAATCCTGGCGCAGTGAGCTGCCTGCATCAACAGCGGCGCTCGGGGAGCAGTGAGGGGTTGGGTGCCTTGCTCAAGGGCACTTCAGCCGTGCCTACTGGTCGGGATTCGAACCGGCAACCCTCCGGTTACAGGTCCAAAGTGCTAACAAGTAGGCCACGGCTGCCACGTGCCGTACTGTGCAGTGGCCCAAAACTCTGCTGTAACATCCAGAATAAAGGACTATTCTTTTCGCCAGCCTGCTCTAGCTCTAGCTGGATTAACATTGGATTCTAAATCTAAGTCTAGGTGTCTTCATTTGGAATTAAGAAGACGGTTTTTTAATAGCATTCTTCAGTAGTAAACTTTTTTTCTAAACCAAGGCTAAAATAATGTCATGACCATGTGACTTTCAATCGCACAGGAGATAAGTAACCAAGTAATTAAGATAAATTCTCTGGACGAGAAACTTGAAAGCAGTCTAAGGGAAAGTCCATGGTTAAGCTATTTAGGAAAGCATCAAGAAAAAAACAAAACAATTAAGCAATGTTTTGTTATGTTGATACTACGTTGGAACAAATCAAAGGCTGCACTCAAACTCGGAGCACTCTGCACATTTCCTTAGGGCGGTTCCTTACGGTGTTCCAGTCTGTTGCCAGTCACGTGTTTGACACTCAACTGCGTGGCACATCAGTAGTCTAACAGGAAACGGGTTCAAATTGGCTTCACTTGTCTCTATTGAAGTCCTATGGGGTGACTGTGTCCATTTCCTTTACCGTATATGGCCGGGGCCCATTAGTGGGCTGCACAGCGCCACCTAGTGGGCCAGGAAATGTTTTGAAGTTGAAGGCCATTTTTTGCAAAATACGAAGAACAGATTTTTTTTCTTAGTACAGTTACAGTACAATGAAATGAGATCTTTCAGAGTAACTACCGGTATGTTCAATTTATAAATAACAGCTATCAAAGTATCAGGCTATATTATTTGTTCCAACTTTAAACAATGTCATAAATTTGAGGCACTCAGTTTGACAAGCTAATGCTCTATGCTGTGGTGTACTTGTGCTAATTGTACATATGTCAGTGCTAGTGATAGGCCTAATATTTTACCACATTTTGCTTCTAAGGTTCTGTGAAAATACAATCCGAATTGTATTAAAGTAAATGTAAAAACTAGGGCTGTCAATCGATTAAAAAAATTAATCTAATTAATTACATACTCTGTGATTAATTAATCTAAATTAATCGCATATATAATTTTTGCTGTGAAAGTAATTTAAATATTTAAATTCAAATGAATCATTGAATAATCAGCACTGTTCAAATAATTGCCATAATAATCTATGATATGACCTAATATGCTGAGGAAATAAATTCAAAAGTGCTTTGGGAAAGTTTTTTTTTCACATACAAGGCATTTCAGGCCACAGATATAACCTAGGGGACATAATGAAAATAAATTAACACTCCCCTCAATGTCAACACTTATTTATTTGCATTGATGTGCGACTATAGAGTTGATGAACTCCGGTGATATGCAAATTCTTTGCTGCAGACATTGCAGAGGACTTTATTTTCAACACTTTATTTTTTATCAACACCATCAGGTCGTTTTTTAAAAGTAAATGTTCCAATCAATGATCCAGGCAGCATGTTTTCTTCTCTCTCCTTCATTTTACAGTCAAATTTTTACTGACTAGACGGCTCGGGGTCATAGGTCATACTGAATCGATTAATCTGCACTAATTTTTTTAATCAGTTATTTTTTCTCAAATTAATTAATCGAAATTAATCAGTTATTTTGACAGCCCTAGTAAAAACATAAACTATGGTTTTGGAGGTGACGATGTTGAGCCCAAAGCCCAGTGTGTTGAGTATTGCTCAAATGAGGTGCTGAAGCCTTCAAAACGGCATCCGCCATCTGGAGACAAGACACCAAACTCTGGCTGGTAAGTCTTTTGACTACTTCAAAAGAAAAGAAAACGGACTCTAGCTACAGAGAAAATCTAACCCGAACTGGGGATCTTTTGTTAATTGGCCCAGGCCTGTTACCAGTATGAATAGGTGGGCCTTAACGGTGCAGTCAAGGATTTTACACAATTTCAAGCCCATAACATTTTTTTGTCACATTCAGTAATCATCTCCTCATGACTGCTAGCTGCCCATTCCGTGAGTACAGTGTGAAAAAAACCCCGCTCTCTGTAGGCAGCCCAGGCTCCAATAACTGACAAAGTGGGGGCAGCCTGTCCCCAAATAAAAACGAAACCCTGCATGGATTTTTTCTGGGAATAACGAAGGAAGGGGTGAGCTACCTCTCTAGCGTGTTTAGTTTGGTCCTGGGTTAAAATATAATATAATTTTTGTTGCACAAACGCATCTGCTAATAAATTTAGATATAAACATCAACACAAAAAAACACAACTTCCTGCGCAATCCCTGACTGCAGCTATAAGGCAGAGAAGGTTGAGAACCCCTGCTAAGGCAGAACAGGTTGAGAACCCCTGCTTTAAACCGCACCTCCAACTTAAGGGCAGGAGTACCTTGATGACGTTCCTGGTGAGGCGGCCCAGGTAGACCTTCGTGGGCCTTGGGCTGGGGCTCCTGCGCCGCCGATCTTTGTCGTCTTTCTTCACTGACTTGGACCTACAGTACGAATGCCAAGAACATTTTACACGACTGCCATCTTTGCGTGGCTGCACTTTGCAATGTTATGTTAAGAGTGTACAACTTTGTAATTAAATATTTTACAAAATACATCCATCGTGGTAAATTTAAATTGTAGTCTGTATGTCTATGAAAAGGAGCTCTATTCAACACCTATGCATCCATATTCAACACAAATTATCTGAAATAATAAATAAAATAGCCATGCCAGAGCAACAAGCTTGTGCTGTATGTGCATCCAGGCAAAAACCCTTATAAATGCTTGCTATATCGATATTGAATGATATTGAATTTTAACAAAGGAGCATGGTCTGGGCACACATACTTGGAGCGAGAGCGTCTGCGGTTGTCGTGGCGGCGGCGGTTGGGTGTGGGCGACCCCGAGGAGCTGGAGGAGCTGGAGGAGCGGGAGCTGGAGGATCCCGAGCGACTGGAGGCCGAGGACGAGCTGGACCCGCTGGACGAGCCGGAGCTGGAGCCCGAGCTACTGCTGGAACTGGAGCTGCACAATCATACATCCATCAACAACGATGAACAAACAAACAAACAAACACACAAACAAAGAAACAAACAAACAATGCATTACATGTGGGAACTGAAGCTGCACAATCACACGTCCGTCAATAACAACAAAAAACAAACAACAAACAATGCATGACATTACTGCTGGAACAGAACTGGAGCTGCTTCAACCACCGACTTCAGCTTGTTGGGAAACTCTTTAGGCCAATGCCAAGATAATGAAAAAAACACATATGATATCTGCACAAATAGATTTGTGGAGGGGTCTTTCAAAGGGCACGCTGCCATCCTGTGGCATCCGGACCTTGCCAGTGTCGGTCAATGAGAGAAACCTCACCTGCTACTGCCTGTGGACGCACTGCGGCGTTTGCGTCCCTTCTCTCTGCCCCTCTCCTTGTCCGCCCCTTCTTTGGTGCTTGCTTTCTCCTTCCCCCGCTCTTTGGTCTTGTCGTCCGAGCGATCCTTCCTCTTGGTTGGCGACGGAGCCCTGATGGGAGTGGATGCAAAAGGAACACCGTTTACAATTTACAATGAATCTGACTGTGACTGACATTTGTGCAGACACCCCCTATGGCTATAGCTGATGATGATGATGATGTATGGCAAGAAACAGCAGTTTTAAAAATGCAAGCCAGCAAGCAATCACTCACAATTTGTGCAACAAATAACTGGTATTTTGTTAATTTAAGCCATACTGTATGACTTTACTATAAACTGTTCATTTTAATGTTAATGTTTATTGATGTCATTGTAAATCGCTTTGGACAAACGTGTCTGTTAAGAATCATGAACATCAACATAAACAGAATAATCATAATTGAAATTGTTGATGGGTTCACATATGTAAAAAGCCATGGCACATTTTGGGATGCAAGTAATGGCATTCTATTCAAGTTGCTGTGTAGCTTGCTTGTGGACATCTCCTTGCAGAATGTATAAGCCTATTGCATGTCTGTTCCTTTTGATGTGCATGCGCTGCCTGAGCAAGAGTCGTAACAGTTATCGATGACATTCAGAATTCACAAAATATCAAGATAATTAGACACACCATGACCTCTTTTAAAAGGTAAACCTATCACGATGCTAACACAGGGCTAGATCGAAATGTTTCAGAAGTTAGTTAAGTGAAATGTTCCTGATTTCTAAACAATATGAGTGGCGCTGGCCACTTCAAAACAAACCAATTGCATGCATGTTGATACGTTTGGTCGCACCATCCGTGTGAAACAGGCCAGGCTCATTCATTCATAAACAGGGCTAACCTTAGCGAAATTTCGATTTAGCTTAGTACCCTTTAGCTTCCTAAGTTCGGTTACAAAGACCAGCGCGATGTCAAAATATACATTGTTAAGTATCGAGGTGTATCTGGTTGAAATAACCATCATATGGCAAGAGAGCTTAGACATAATACTTTAAAATGAGGACGCAATAAAGTGGGCTGATGCTGACAACGTTAGCTAGCTAGTATGAAATAAGGTTAGCCTTGTATGTTACATTAATTAATAGCAAACCCTATTCAGATTTACACGTATGTAGTAAATACCAGATTAATATACACCACTAGATGTTAAAATAACCAACAACCTTGCTAAGCTATGCATTTTAGCTGAAACGTGAACGACTTACATTTTCGAAGCTTCGTTCGCAAATGTCACTGTCGCTAAATGATGACGTATTTCTTGGAGACAACATGAACAGAAACCTGACAGAAACCCACAATCAATGGAAGTGACCGGGGTGAATCGTCCTGAGGTAGCCCAACCTACAATACCATCTGTTGTAGCACATGGGCAGTTATTTATTGAACGTTGGTTTAATGATTGATACGTGTCGAAGCAAAGTAACTTTAATCGGGAATTAATTTAACCTTTAGAAACCGGTTGAAGGTTCGTTATGCTAACTTAAGGCTACAAGAAGAGACGCAGTGAGAACTGAGACTGGGTGCTAGGTCCATAGACATAGGAAGACTCACGCAATGTCTTTCTATGGCATATAGGACAATGAAAGGGATAGTGACTCTAGCACTGACTGTATTCTGTACTGCGATTGGTGGTACTTTGCAGTATGGCTACAATCTTTCCATCATCAATGCTCCCACAGCACACATTCAGAGATTCATCAATGACACTTGCTGGGAGCGCTGGTTTGTCTCACTTGAGCAAAGTCATGTGACTCTGATATGGACAGTCATTGTGTCTACCTATTCCCTTGGGGGTCTAGTCGGAGCGTTACTTGCAGGACCCATGGCGGTCCGGTTCGGTCGTAAAGGTGCTCTGCTGCTGAATAATGTATTTTTGTTCTCAAGCGCTCTGTTCGCGCTGACCAGCCGCGCTGCTCGTTCCTTTGAGATGATCATACTGGCTCGGCTGCTCGTGGGCATCAACGCCGGTGTGAGCATGAACGTTCAGCCCATGTACTTTGGCGAGAGCTCGCCCAAGCATCTGCGCGGAGCGGTCACATTCTCCTCGGCTGTCTTCACTGCATTTGGCATCATGCTCGGACAGGTGATGGGCCTGACCGAGGTACTCGGGTCAGAGCCCTGCTGGCCTTACCTGCTGGCCAGCAATGCGCTACCTGGGCTGTTCCAACTCCTCACTCTGCCCTGGTTCCCTGAGAGCCCGCGGTACCTGCTCATCGACAGGGGAGATAGAGAGGCCTGTAGCCAGGCGCTGAAGAGGTTCCGGGGCTGTGCTGTCTCCGAGGAGGAGATGGAGGAGATGCTCCAGGAGAAAGAGCTGGCCACTGGGGCTAAGGCTCGCTCCCTGTGGAACCTGCTGTCCGACCGGAACCTGCAGCCACAGCTCCGAATCGTCATGGCCGCCAGCAGCGGCATGATGCTTTGCGGCAACGACGCCATCTACTTCTACGCCTCCTCCATCTTCCAGGAGGCCGGCATTCCCGCAGGTAGGATCCAGTACCTGGCGATTGGCACGGGCGCCTGCGAGCTGACCGCTGCTATAGTGTGCAACCTCCTCATAGAGCGGGCGGGCCGACGACGGCTCCTTATGGGCGGGTACGCGCTGATGTCGTGTTGGGCAGTGGTCTTCACCGCGGCCCTCTGCCTGAAGGGCACCGTGCCGGGCATGCCGTATTTGAGCATGGTGTGCATCTTCGCCTACATCCTCAGCTTCGGCATGGGCCCCGCTGGGGTGACCGGCGTGCTGCCCACGGAGCTCTTCGACCAGCTGGCACGGCCCTCGGCCTACATGGTGGCCGGCTCGCTGATGTGGCTCAACCTCTTCATAGTGGGCACGGCCTTCCCGTTCATCGTGAGCAGCCTCGGGCAGTTCTGCTTCCTGCCCTTCTGTGGCGTCTGCGTGTCGACGTGTGCTTTCATGGGCTGGAACCTTCCGGAGACTAAGGGGAGGTCTCTGGCCGAGATCACCGCCGATTTTGATAAGCGTGACCAGAGAAAAGATGAGGGGTCAAAGGTTAAAGGTGAACCAGGCCAGTCAAATCAAGAAGAGGCTTATGAATTAGGTGTGAGGTCAGAGGAGGAGCCAGTGGACGTTAATCATGTACTGTGTGAGGGTTGACTCCCTCTTGGTATCCTGTTGTGTGTTCGTGAAGGCAATCATTTTCTACAGTCCTTACCCTGAATGGCTATCTTTATGCAAAGAGGAATAATTGCTGAATGACCTAATGGCTGCCTGAATTGCTCCTTGAAGTTCAAGATATTATTATCCAAGTAAAGCATGATTTTAATTATATTTATTGATGTATTTATTAATGGGGATATATGCTATCTCAGGTGGTTGGATTTTGTACTGTTTATTTGAAATGTTTTTTTTGTTGGCCTATAATTAATTATTCAACTCTTATGCGCATCTTAAATGCATTGCTGAATTACCAGTATTTTTTTTAAAATTGTTTTTAATTGTATTTTCTCAAAGTAAATGTATATTATTTTATTCAATATGTATACCGATTGTATAATTCCTGCAATTAATAGCCAAATAGTAGTGTTTCTCACAGTAATGTGAGAAGTCACCGTGAGTCTGCTGAATCCATGAATGCTGCCTGATGCTGTGCCTTATCTGATATGATTTTACTTGAATGCAAAGTCTATAAAGATTGAGGGAAACTAGAGGCAGCTTGTGGCACTATTGCACTATTAGACTGAATACCAATTAAAGGAATACTGTATATTGCACTATTTGACTGAATACCACATTAAAGGTATACAGTATATTGCACTTGCTATGACATTTGTTAATGCACTGTACATTTGTTGTTGTTGAAAGAGAAAATCAAGTTTCGTTAATCTGAGGACCTCATACAACAAACAGCTTTGCCCTCAAAATGCTAAGAGAGCAGCGTTGAGGCAAGATGAATGAGAGGGTATCTGTTGTAATTGTGGAGCCATTGTGTGATGTTGACGAGGTCTGTATTAGCAAGGACATTTAAATGAATGGCCCCTAATTTAAATGGCAGCAAAGTGCAAAGTCCACCAATAAGCAAAGTTCTCATGCATGAACTATAGATATTTTATGGCATGTGAGAGCGCTAAGCTGGTTCATCATTGTTTGCACCTGGTGTTACATTAACAAACTGGAGAGGAGCTGCGGTCCAAGTGGCAGCAGCGTCTGTACCACACCTGGGTCCTAGAGCCCATGGGGACATGGGATGGAAACCAACCCGACGTCATTTCCCAATCCCATCACATCTCTCTCTCCCGCTTGCTTCCTGTCACTCTTCACCATCCTACCTGAACAAAGACAAAATATCCAAAAGATTCTTTAAGAAAGTTATTAAATTAGCTTAGACATTACATTACATTTACATAGTTAAGACTTTGCACTTTGCCTATTGTTCAAGTTATGGGCCACTGTGTTTCTGTCTCCTGGTATCACTGTGTACTGTAGGCCTGCATCCAGTGATGCTGTGATCATCAGCATGCTCCATCCGTGTAGCCAGCGTCTTGAAGTGTCTGTTGTTGCTTTGTGTGTTATGATATACTGTGTGTTAAAAACTCTCACTCCAATTATAAGTAAATGGGGTTGCATAGGCGCAACTGCCTATAAGGTCCATACACATTTGGGCCCAAGTGCCCACAGAAACCCAGCCTGGAGATTTCAGACCCTGGTAATCTAGAAAGATTAAGGGCCTGGCCACGAATAACGTAATGGCCCAACTCGAGAGGCGGCACCAAACGTGCATTTGAAAATCTCACTGCACGCAATTGGATAAGACTGAACGACCAATGTTTACTGACTGATTTCGGACTTCGACGCAATTGGATAACACTACAACTGTAATCTGTTTAGCTCGCCTTTGGCCCGCCTATATACACCGATGTGATTGGCTCCCCCGCAATACAAGTGGCAAAAGTAACGTGCATCATTACTCATTGCCAGAGTGCATAATTCAAATTATGCTCTTGCCAGAACTCTGGATTTTCCAGGGTAACAGAAACCCAGGGTTGAGTACGATCTCACCCCATCTCTCTCTCCCACTCAGTTCCTGTCAATCACTGTCCTGTTGAAATAAAGGCAAAAAAGATGCCATGTTCTTTGATGCCAGTCCTCTTGTCTTTTGTGATTGCTTCTGTTCTCACATGTTTTTCAGTCAGAGGAAGTCTCTGTGGCCCTCCTTCCTCTCTCAATTCATGTTCCTAAACAAATTATTAAAAAAAAAAATAATTATCTGGCCAACTGTGACACATAAATCTATGGTGGTTGTCAAAGTCACTTTCCCAAGGTAGCCTCATCTTAGAAATACCATCTTACATTAAGAAGATGCTAAATGTAGCAAAATAAAAGACAAACTAGTTAACCATTTGCATAAAAAGCTTTAATTCTCCAATCAACTTTTATTGCAGTAGCAATCTACAGTATACACAGTGTAGGTTATAAAAAGTTGCTTATAGGAACACTGTCCTATAAAATGCAAAAGGGTTTAGTCCGCCCTGTATTTGATTCCAATGCAGATAATCAAATTAAAGGTTGTATCAGTGATAGCAGGGATATGTCACTTCTGTTGATGATCGTTAGGAAAGATTAGATGAATGTGATCATTTATGTTTGGGCCTGAAATCGCTGATACAACCTTTAAGTGACTGCAAATCCTGGAGCCTGAACTAAATCAGGATATTAAAACAGCAAATAAAGAAAGCAAAGCAATGGGAAACAGCTGCTAAATAATATCTCCAAGAAAGGTGAGCCGAGCAAAATAGCCTCATCACTTCAATGTTGGAGTTTACCCTCATTGTTTTCAGTGTGAAACTAAGATTAAACATGTTTTTAAAAAACATATTTTTTCATCTTTATTTTGGCAATAAATGTGGAGGGTCATGTATCACTCTGACTGACTGTGTGTTGCAGTTTGCTTGCAGGCTTTTAGTGTTTTGATGCATTACAATGCAGTATATTCAATATCACATGGAATGAGTGCTGCTGATTTAATTAATTACATTTTTAATTTAATTTAATTGTACTTATAGAGCGCCAAAACATTACACGTCTCATGGTGCCTTACAGTGTTAGACAATCAGAGAAAAGAAAAGAAAAGAAAAGAAGGCCCATGGGTAACAGGGGCAAGGAAAAACTCCCTAGAATTGGAGATGCTGATGAAAGGTTGCAGTTTGTGAGATTACATACAGGGCGTTATTGTACTTGTTATCCTTGATTAGGAGGTGCGTGGAGCGAAAACGCTAAAAGTGCCAGAGCAATAGCGCCCAGCACACCTGTTAGAATTAAACCTGAGCCCTCTACTACTTCCTTTGCTTTCTTAGCCTGTGAAGACAAATGAGTGGTTTATGAGTGAGAGTGCAATACTTGCCTATATTTAAAAAATCATGTTGTAATATATTAGGGACGATATACATACCTGCCTTGATTCTGGTTTGCCATAGCGGATATTGGTAACAAAATGCTCACAGTTGTAGTTGAGGAGACGATATTGTATCTTCTTGCCAACTAGTTGCTGTGCAATTTTCAAGATAACATCAGGGGACTGTGGCATCCACTTTTTATCCAGGCTGTTGTTTACTCTCCATATGTCACCGGCTGCTACATCCGAGAGTTCCTATTTCTTCACAATAGCAAAGATGGAGGCAGATGATCCACCAATGGCTTGCACCCTTACTAGCAGAATCACCTGAGTAGGGGAAACAGCATCATTAAAACACCCTGGCAGAAGGATAGAGATAGAGTTTAACATACACTCACCCAGGGCTGTATTTAAAAAAAAAAAAATGTATAAATATGAACCGCTATGTGAAGAAGTGGTCCTGTTCGTTTTGACTTTGTAAAGATTAAGGTGAAAATCTTGCATAGTGTGCCTTTAACGCACATATCTAATCAGCAAATCACATGGCAGCAACTCAATGCATTTAGGCATTTAGACATCACAACAATCTGAGTTTAAATCAGAGCATTAGAATGGGGAAGAAAGGTGATTTAAGTGACGTTGGATGGTTGTTGGTGTCTGATGAGTCTGAATATTTCAGAAACTTGATCTGTGATTTTCACATACAACCCCAAATCAGAAAAAAGTTGGGAAAATGCAAATAAAAACAGAATGTGATAATATACAAGTCTTGTAAAGTAAACCCATATTTAGCATCAAAAAGGACATAGACAACATATTAAATGTTGAAAATGAACATTTTGACTATTTCATGGAACACATATGATCATTTTGAATTTCATTTCAGCAACATGTTTCAAAAAAAGTTGGGACAGGGGATGTTTACCACTGTGCTGCTTCACCTCTTATGTGTAAATGTTTAAGAACTGCACTGCAAAAACTGCTTATCTAACCAAATCTAACCAAGTGTTATTAATCTTATATCAAGATAAGAAAAACTAGTTGGTATTGTTTTCAGTATAAAGAGACTTACCTAGCGCTTTCTTGTGAAATCATTTGACTTAATTTAAAAAATAATTCACTTATTTCAAGACATCTTATCTTGAAAACAAGCAAATTTGTCTGCCAGTGCGTTAAGCAAATTTGTCCTAAAAACAAGCAAATTTGTCTGCCAGTGCGTTGAGCAAATCTGTCTTGATAAGACTCCTTAAAATAAGTTAAAGTCTTCTTAAATTAAGTCAAAATGATCTTTTGAGAGGGCTCTAGGTAAGTCTTTTCATACTAAAAACTAGATTTTAGATTTCAAATTAGATTTTTTAATCTTAATATAAGATCAATAACACTTGGTTAGAATTCATTTTTTGCAGTGTGAGAAGATTAGTTGCTAGAATTTTGAAAATGAAATGTTGTCCCATTCCTGCCCGATATAGGATTTCAGTTGCTCAACAGTATGAGGTCTTCTTAATCATGTTTTTCATTCCATGATGCACCTAACAGGTCTGGACTGCAGACAAGCCATTTTAGCACCTGGGTTCTTCCATTATGGAGAAATACTGTTTAAAATTCATTTTGACATTGTTTTCCTGAAATATTCAAGGTCCTCCCTGGAAAAAAGCATTATTGGCAGTATGTTGCTCAAAACCTGTATACATCATTCCAAATTGATTGTGCCTTGCCAGATGTGCAAGATTCCCATGCTAGGCACTAATGCACCTCAACGTCGTAAATGCTGGGTTTCGAATTGAGGACCAAAACAGGTTGGAATGGTTGATTGCATGGATCTCTCCTCTTTAGCCCATGAGTCCATTATTTCCAAAAAGAATTGCAAATTCTGATTGCTCTAACCACAGGACCTTTTTCCACATTACCTCAGTCTAAGCTCAGGCCCAGATAAGACGGTGGTATTTCTGTACTATCATGTCTAAATACAATTTTGGCTGTTGCATGGTAAAGTTTACTCTATGATTTCTGAATTGAGTATCAAACTGTGCTCAAAGACAATGGTTATCAGAGGTTTTTCTGAGCCCATACAATGAATTTCTTTACAGAAACAGGTCTGGTTTTAATGCAGTGCCATCTGAGGTCCAAAAGACCACGGCCATCCAAGATTGTTTTTCAGCTCTATCCCTAGTTTGCAAAGATTTCTCTGGATTCTCTGAATATTTTAATGATATATATAGATGATGAACTCTACAAATACTACACAATTTCATGTTAAGAAGCATTAAAATGACATTGTTTCATGATTTGTCCACACAGGTTTACACAGAGGGATGAATTCTCTTACATCTTTACTTTTAGGAGACTCTGCCTCTCTGGGATGCACTTTTTCATACCTAATCATGTTGCCAGGTACCCTAATTAGTTGTGAAACATTCCTCCTTTTGTTTTCTTTATCATTGCACAACTTTTCCAACATTTTCTTACCCCCGTTCCAACTTTTTTTGAAATGTGTTGCTGGTATCAAATTCAAAATATTTATGGAATGGAATGGAATGAAATAGTCAAATTTGTCATTTTCATATGTTGTCTGTGTCCTTTTGATAAATAAATAGGAGTTTACGAGAGTTGCAGTTTATGACTATGGGCTCTATCGTGCACACCAGCGCAATTGACTTTATATACTTGCGCATTTGTCTTTCCTATTTTGCAGTCAGCGCATATTGGAATTTTCCCTCCACAGGTACATGTGCGCCCACGGGGGCGTTTCAGCGAAAAGAGGGGGCGTGTTCCGGCGCAAACGGTCCCTGTTGATATTTTGCAGTTTCAGAAAACAATTCCGCCACAGACCAGGAACCTCATGGTCTCAAGTCAGTGGCGCAAATTCAGATGATATTTTAAGGGCACATGCATGGCCACAGGCCTGCATGAATGAATGCGTTGCACACCGATCTACAGACACCCTGTGCACAGATGGAAACATTCAAATCCTTGATAATATTTGTCCATTTCCCGGTTTTGTTTGTGCATTGGTCAACTAAAAATTTAGTAGCCTATATAGTACATCTACATGCAATATCTTTACAACAACAACGCCTATTTACGACCTATTAATTTGGACAACTTTATACAGCCCTATAAAGGCTAAAGTTACCTTTAGTTTTGTTTCAATTTACCGTTGTGTATGGCTTTAAACATCGTGTGCGCTTTAACATCAGCCTATAAGCATTATTCCAGCTGCGCTAAGGTTTTGACAAGCACCAAAATTTTGCCTACCTTGTTGTAGCCCATCTGAAATAACTCCAAACTTTGCTTTGTTCCCTCCATCCTTTCATTGTTTTCAAAAAACGTTTTATATCCATGATGGCCTTGAAGTCTTGAGTTTGTGAATTCGCTTAAATAAGCTTATTATGTGCTGTTAACCAGCAACCATAGACAGTAAAAGAAAGCAGCAAGTAGCCTTGGCTACAATTTCTGTAGTTGCTGCGTCCATTCAATGTTATACTCTCTCCTGCTCAAACAAAAGTTGTGCGTGCATTAAGTTGATGATAACGGGCCCTATCATGACATTCTAAAGTGCATCGTCACTCATCAAAAGTCTATTCAAATTTAGTAGGATGTCCAGTTCACATTGGGAGGGGTTTCGTTCTCAAAAGTGGAGCGCATGGCGTAACAAGGTGTTCCTAGGTCTTTTAATCAGTCATATGGGTGTGTTTAGGGCGTAACATCATTTTAAACCAATGAGAATGACATCTGTAATTCCCTTTAACGGCGCAACGCGCGATATGTCAAATAAATGCATCGGTATTTTGGCATTCAACGGCGCATTTGAAGGAGGCTGCTTGCGAGACCGTATGGAATAGTCATTCTTAAACCATGCTTTACTAAAACCTAGCATAGCCTTCACACATTTGCACTCGTCTATTATTTGAACTCATTGGCAAAGTGAAACTAACTTTACCAAGGAGTCAGTCAACGACAAGACAGTTATATGCAGTTACTTTCACTATTGACTGACAATGGGTTACCATCGAAAACATAGGCTGGAAAAAGCAACACTTACCCTAATGTTGCTCAAATGACTGAATAAAACAACATTTATCCTGCAGAGGAGTTGCTTATATCTCGTGACAGTGCATCTTCAGCTGTGCTCCATACGTGTCTCTCGCCTCTCCCCTAATCACTTTTAACCGTCATTACCAATTTGCAAATGATGGTGAATAACTACTCATGAGATGTACAGTATTTCGTAATATCTTTATTCTAATTATGTTTCCCATTGTAATCGTGCAATTTGTAATGCTTTGCAGGGACGTGTGCTGGTGTGCGTTCATGAATGATAGAAGGATGGTGCATGCACCTGCCAATATGACTGTTCACATGCGCTCTTAAAATAGCATATGAACAACTCGACATTGACTTCTGACCAGGTTTAGGTGGTGTATGATAGCGATTTTTAGACAACGCGCCAGGCCCCTCCCTAGGTTGTTAATTGCCACACCCCTGGGTGCAATGTTTAAAAAATAAACGTGCAAAATACCGAATTCAACTTTGCGCGGGTGAATAACGAACTTTACGCCATGCGCTGGTGCCCAAAATACAGCCCAACGTGTTTACAAACTCTACTTTACATAAAATATTGTAAATAACCTATTGTCATGCAGTTAATGGGATACTGTGCAGAGTTGGAAAGGTCAACTTAGAAACTATTTCTGTTGCCTGATGGTAGGTACAGCTGTAGCTTACACCTGCAGGAGCGCTTGCTTGGGCGCCTGTGTTGCGCAATGCACTTTGTTCCTCTCATCTATACAGTTCCCATTTCTCCAAACCATACATAATTACAAGGACAAATATTGCTACACGAGGGAAATCAGTGTGGTGTCCGATGTGAAAAATAAGTATAAATCTAGCGTACACATTTCCACGAATCACGGATGTGTTGATGACATAAATTAGGAAATATTAGAGGACTTAATGAGACGTGAAGTTGAACTGCATGCCAATGCCATTTAACCCAAATGCCCCAGCAGCAGCACGGGAGAGGAGAGCTTACCTGACAGATCTGCATTGTCTATACTCTATAGTGAGGTAGATTACATTGCAAAAATATCACCATGCATTTATAACCTCGTGATTCAGTGAGAGTGATCCCAAAACATCGGAAAGTGACATTTCTGTATTACATTTTGTCAAGATGAAAAATCAATAGCAAACTGTTCCCAACTGACTATAGCGCTGTGAACCGTTCCTGGCTGCGCCTGGCAATTCCGCCATCGTAATAGCAATCCGCTATGGAACAAGCGTGCCTGTTGTTAAAGGGAATGTGAGATGACGCTCTGATTGGTTTATTGCACGTTACGCCCAAACCACACCCATGACTAATGTAGCTACTTCAGACCACCCCATTTTAGATTTGCGTCGGGCGCAACAGTCATGATCCCGCCGGTAAAATAGAAACAGCGCCGAAGATCCGCCCACAAAGCGATTTGCGCGAAGGCAATTGCGCTAAAGTGCAAGATATAGCCCATTCTGTTTTTATTCACATTTTACACAACGTCCCTTTTTCTGATTTGGGGTTGTACATCCATGGGTGTTCACAGAAAATGGTATGGCGTCAATTTAAGGACTAATGTATGGAGGCTATCTGAGGGAATGATCCCTGTGCAGACAATAGAAAAAAAGAGCTACTGGATTATACTGTACCATCTGTTGTGAGGTGAATAACGTATCCATCTCCAATGTACAATGCCCAGTGCTGATAATTAACTCTGTCTATCTCAATTAGGTCCCCCGGCTTCTGTGTATATGAAACATAGCACACATGTTCAAAGCCAAATTAGATTTGGTCAAGCTAAAAAATGACGCTCAATTCACTCAACACTTTCAGAATTCTAAGGCCATTGTGAAAAATACCATGTTTCCCATCCTACAATTTTGTAAGCTGCTTTGCCTCACTGCAGTGATAGAGGAATCATAAGATACAGTATAGTAAAAAAGTATTCACCCCCTATTATTATTATTATCATCATTATTGTTGTTATTATTATGCATCTTTCCTCCGCTATAGGCCTAATCATGTAGGTTTAAGTTTACCTTACCGCCATTTGTGATATCAGTTGATGTCTGGAAGAGAGGACAAAACAGAAGGTTATTGCTAAAACTGGAGTATGTATTAGGGCTGGGCGATATATCGGTATTACGACTACGACCGATATATTTTTGAAAACGATATGTAGTTGAGACAATATCGTAATACCGGTATTATGTCAAATAATAGGCCATTTTATCAAAGCCACTTGCTCTTCTGTGTTCAGACCTATGGTTCAGACCATTCAGATAGCCGCAGCTCTGCTCAACTGCGCCCCTTGCGTGTGCACGTTCTCCCTCGCAGCACTACAAACTTTCAAACATGACGGACAGAGTCAGATTTTGTTTACCTTGATCAGAGGTTGGTGCTGATGCCTATTCCGTCGGCACATCAACGGCTAGACCGAGAATTCTCGTTGTGAAATCAAAATTCCACTGGAGCTCCAAGCGGTTTTGTACACGCAGATTTAAGTTACAACACTGTTTAGCAGGTACAGCTCTTCGACTCACGGTAAAATGTCATTTTTGGTACATAGCCTAGCTAATTTAAATACACTGACAGTAGCAGATCTAAAGTCCTCAGGGAGACAACCTAAACGCTGATTTTATTAAGAGGATATGCACGCGACTCAGCAGTTAGGGCATAATTTTTTATGATTCCTGAAACCCCATTCAATCGTGCATAGGGATTTTTCTTACGAACCGGAACATGCAAAAATGAACGCATACAAAACGACGGTAGCGTCTATCACACTCTTGATGAGTGACTCAGTTACGTTGTTTAAGTAGCCTAATTTTTTTAAAACTTTTTTTGTTGTTGATAGCAACATGTCTAGGCCATCATAGTCTACATTTGCTTGTCATCTAGGCCCTATCAAACCCTTACAGGTAAAAAAACTGCATTGTGTGACAAAACTGCAGGTTTTTTCAATATTGTTGTGCCCAAAATAGACTATTGCATTGTGCAGTACAATGTAGGCCTGCGTTGTCAGTCAGGGTCAACTTTTGGTCTTTTGTTATTTGCGCAGCTTTATCAGAGCAACTGTAGCCTATATGCCTATTGTAGGCCTATGTTATTGTTTACACTTTTTTGCACAGCTCTGTTAGAGCAGTCTGAAATTAATATAATTAAAACTGGCTGTGTTGTCATAATTGTTGTGTTGAGTGAATATGTGAAGCACTTCGCTCTTTCTGTTTGAAATATCAATATCGTATCGATATCGTATATCGCCAATCAGCCCCAAAATATCGGGATATCAGTTTTGGTCCATATCGCCCAGCCCTAGTATGTATGAGTGGATATTGTTATGGCCCTGCCTGCTGTCTGTTTTCCTCTCCTGTTTGCACTGCAGGGGTGGAGCCTTCAGGGTAGGTTTGTTTCGTGTGAGAGGCTGGGGTGTAAAAGGGCTACCTGGTGGTTTACAGTAAGAGGCCGGGACGTGAAGGGCTACCTGGCTGTTGTGCAGCATTCCTCCTTTTCACTGTTCCACTTTAGACTTCTGCTTTGCTTTATACACCACACTGCGTTCATTCAGGCGTGCCTTACACTTTTGTTTCTTACCACACTTATCCAGACATTTCCTCTTTCTATGCACCATTATTTACTTATGATGACAAATAATTTATTGATCAAACTTTATCCACCTTGTCAAGCAAGCCACACCCGACCAGACGTTCTGATGTAAACGTATTGTTTACTCACACTACCTATGACTGAATAACTAACCGACTAACGCCCTTACTAAATTGACTGCATTATTGACTGTGTTATTGCACACGTCATTGACAGTGAGTGGAAACTTCAGTCATTTTACCATAGCCTACTAAAAACTTACACCAGGCACTATACTATAAGTGAAAATGATAATAAAAGAGACGTTGGTTGAACTTTAAAGTCAATAACGTTGGTTTGGCTATTCATTGATTCACTCACCTGAGGATGGTCGTCTGACCGAAAGCTTGTCAAAAAACCTGGCAAAGGATTGCAAAGTGTGCAGACAGTTTATTTTGAGATTTTCAGTTTTTGTTTGTCTGGCACCTTTTTCATCGTGAGTGCGGTGTAACTTCACCATAAATTTCACTCACCTACCAAAATTAATTTCAGCAGAAATATTTTTTAAATACATTCAGCAAAAATTGATGCATGCAATTAATTTAGATTGATTAATCACAGAGCATATAATAAAATCCTGACAGCCCTAAATTTTATGTAAATTCACTAATTCGCTATATCATTGCAAAGCTTAGATTCCGCTCTTTCATGTGATATGCGTGGGATGAGTACTCCGCGAGCAATTCAGACAAAATAGACAAGGAGGGTTTTGAATTTGGACGCAATTTGCATCTGTCAGGCTGCAGTGGTGCAAATACATGATCTAAATGTTGCAATATTTTTTTAAGTTTTGTTAAATTTGGTTCCTGAAATTCACCTTGAATCTGGCTCAGGACTAACCTGATTTTGTTCGGTACTAAATGTATCCCAATCCTACTGAAATGTTTTGAACAACAAAACAGATTAAAAACCCAAATATTGTATAATGTGATCCTCTGATTATCTGATTCCTCAATCTTTTTTTCCTCTTTGAGATTACTGAGTTTACTGTTGAACAACTGGGCCTTGGTTAGTAGCATTTTCAGTCTAATTAAGAAATGAGCGTAAATGTGTTCAAAAATGTACTCACAGTAAGAAAGGCTGACCTCCTGTGTGTCTATGATACTGCACTCTCTGCTCTGTCAGTTCGCTATAAACTGAAACCTATCGCTTCAGGCCCCACCTATCCACTTTACCTTTGACCACATGATAAGTGTGTGTGTGTGTGTGTGTGTGTGTGTGTGTGTGTGAAGATGATGAATAGAAGGCTCTGAGTTCCAATCTCTTTTGTGATTAGAGAATTAGACACACCTGACTACACCACGTCTTGCATGGGCCAGGGAGCATTTACGCTGGACGAGTGACCAGTGGGCCTCAGGGCTGTTCTCTGATGAAAGTCGATTCACGTTGAGCAGAAATGATGGCCGCCAACGATGTCAAGGAGAGGGCTATGCATCAGCCACTGTCGTCACCAGACGACCCTGGTGGTGGTGTTACAGTGTGGGCAGGTGTGTCTAGTCAATACAGAAAGCCTAAACTTTGTGAATGGTACAGTGACAAGCCCATACTACTGGAATAACATCATTAATCCAGTCATTGTGCCCAGGCATGAACAACACAGGCCTAATGTCATCTTCATCGATGACAATGCTTCAGCTCATTGAGGTTGCATCATTAGGGAACGGCTGCTGGAGACTAGGGTAACTCAAATGTAGTGGCCTGCACTGTCCCCAGACCTGAATCCAAAGAAAACCTATGGGATCAGCTGAGTCGCCGTGTTGAGGCTCGTAACTCTGTACCTCAGAACCTCAATGACCTGAGGGCCACACTTCAAGAAGAGTGGGATGCCATGCCTCAGCAGACAATAACTCGACTTGTGGACAGCATGAGACATCGTTGTCAAGCTGTAATTGATGCTCAAGGGCACATGATAAATGAATGAGACATTGACATTTTTTGTTGTGGTATACCCACCAGTGCTGTTGGTTTTTGTTTCAGGGTCAGTGACAGATAAGGGTTGGTAAGATGACAAATTCAAAAATAATTAAAAATGTATTTCTGCTGTATTCATACTATTCAATATGACGTTTATACTATTTTTTACAAAAGATAGAACTGACAGCCTGTTACTGTAAATTGTCAAATGGTGTAACCACAAAAAATGACAAATATCTAATATTTCACACCTCCTAGAGGTCATGCAATTGCTGTCATGAAATTAGTAGTTTATTTAGTAATATCCTATGAGAATATGTTTTATTATATTTATTTCTAAATTTCAATTATATGGGGTTTTCATTGTACTGAAGTCCATATGCTGAAAACGTCTTGTTTTATGTCTATTCTTTGACCATTTGAGTAAAAATGGTTTAAACAGCCATTATTACAGTGTAGTAGAGTATTTTTGTACAATATTAGTATTTTAGACAAAATACTGGTTACACCAACTGATATAAATCGGTTACACCAACTGACCATAAAACGTCTACAGCAATAGGACAAGAAATTGACACAGAAAATAGGCATCAAGGTAAACTGAATTGGATATTTTTATATATATTCATATCATTCATCATATTCCATATCAAAAATAATTGTATAACATCAATAAAGAAACAGGATTAACCTGTGTTGTATTTGATTTCAGTTCAGCTCTCAAACAGATAAGAGAGATAAAGGGCCCTATTTCGCGACACAAAACCCAGCGCAAAGCGTTTCATTATCCTGACGCAAAGCTTTTTCCTATCTTACACTTCACTTTTATTAAACAATGTGCCCCTGTGTGGCAATTACCGACATAAGATGTGGTCTGACACATGAATCTAAAATCGCTGTCTTACACCATCTAAAAAACATTACGCAACTGACCAGGGAAAACCTTGTCTATAGCGAAAGGCGCATACAAGGTCAGCTGAAGACGCACTGTCACTAAATGCAAGATGTCGGTCAATAGTGAAAGTAATTAACTATAACTGTTTTGTCGTTGACTATGACACCACAATGAAGTTAGTTTCACTTTGCCTATGCGTTCAAATAACAGACGAGTGCAGATGTGTGAAGACTATACTCTGCTAGGTTTTAGTAAAGCATGGTTTAGTGTAATACCTGTTTCATACGGTCTTGCATGCAAGCAGATTCCTTCAAATGCTTCACTGACTATCAAATACCGATGCGGTGTTTGAAGTTGCACTGCTTGCTGTTTAAAGGATGTTACACCCAAAACACACCCATGACTGATTAAGAAACATAAGAGCTGCCTTTTTGCGCCAGGTGCCCAACATTTGATAACAAAAACACCCTGACATGTCACATGCCACATGCCTGGACAAACCCCTAAATGTATTTACGCTATTCGCTAGTGACCATTCGTTTTAGATCGCTAAAATAGGGCCCAAAGTGTGTGTGAGAGAGAATAAGAGAGAGTGAAAGAGTGGGTATGATCATTTCTTAACAACCAACCAACAGCAGGATCTGCGTTCACTTGCACTCTGTGGCGAGACACGTTTTCCTTGCTTGAAAGTGGCATCTATTGGGGGACAAGAAGTACTGTACACTTTATTTATAATAAATGTATTTATATTATTTATTTATAATTTAAACATATTATTTACATACACCATAATAAAATATTAAAAATGAATAATGGAAGTTTAAATAAGAACTTTGAAATTTCAAAAATCGCTTAAATTACTGACTTTATCTGATTAAACCCTTTTAAAGCTACTGTTCATGCTAAACAGTTCATCACTATTTAAATTATAAAAATAATATAATTGGCACCTAAAATGACATACTCTTGGCCCTGAATCTGATCAAACTGGTCTCAAACAGAAAGGAGTCAATTTTACTTAAAAGCAAAATTTGCAGGAATTATAATGGACAACTATGTACTTTACCTTTATGTGAATATTCAAACACAGTTTTTACATCAAATTCAATATTTGATTTATCAATATTTTCAGGAGGTCATACCATTTGACATGTAACCTAAGCTTACCTGAACATGGCCTAAAACACTAGTTTGTTACTTTTTAAAGAGAGTTACTAACCTTAACTCATAGCAGTGTGGGTCTTCAAGGATCCTTCTCTGACATAATTTTCTGTCACATGATCCTGTTACATAATACTTACAAAATGGCTCCTTAAATGGTGGTTACACCACTTGACATTTCAAGTGGTTGATGTGACAGACATGATTCCCCATATTAATTAAAATATTCAGAACAATTACTTTACTTCATTACTTCTATGAAAAATTCTTCATGCCAGACTATTTTAGAAGGGATTTTGGAGAGAATTTCACTTTTTTTTCACCAATGTAATTATTTGGTTCATGTTTTTGTGGTTACACCGTATTGACATTTTTACCCAAATTCAGTTAATACTCTCTCAAAGTTTAATAAATCCAAAACTGTAAGATTAGGGTTTGATGAAAATTATCTTTGAAAATAATCTGTCATATTATTTTCAAATTTTAACAATTTTAAATGTAACCCATAGGTACACAAAAAAATGAGTGTCACGTCATTGAACCTTCAATAAATAGTTTGAGATGAGGAAATCACCATTGCATGCTTCTACTTAAATGCCCTTCTTTCATGATATAATATCACTGTAGCTTGAACTTTTTACATTTTCCATAAATTTCACCCACAGGCCCAATATCCCTAACTTTTTGTGAGTAGTGTATGTGTACATTTAGTGACTGTACACCAATCGGCCTGTAGATGGCCGGACACAGTTTTCTGTGAATACAGTATCTTGAGAACCATAGGGCCTAGAAAATAACCAAATGATTTTTGTGTGTTAAGTCTCCAGGGGCCATGTCAACACATCCCATATCCAGTCATTTGAGGTATAGCTCCACCTATAAAAATGAAAAGGCATTGTAATTGCAGGTATCTTTGGCTAATAGTTTATAGTAGCTAGTAGTTAAGCACTACCCTAGTTCAACCTAAAAAGAGCACTGATCAAATGCTACAGGAGAGGAAGGGTGGAGAGAAGGAAGTGCGTAATTTCTCATTCTATACATGCTTTTTTCAATTGATATGTTTAGAATTCCATGGTATTCTGCAACTTTTACATCCAGTAAGCGATGCCTCAAGAGAGGATTATTGTGCAAGTCAAGTCAGTGTTTTCTGTAATCAATTTCACTTCACTTAACTGAGATCTCACCTCCTTTGCACTCCCTTTCTCTGTCAGATATTTAACCATTTAGCATACCATTTCCCAGTTTGTAACAAGTGATTATTACAATGAGTGATGGCCTACTACTGAGCAATTTATGTCTTGATTTTTTACCGCTTTGCAGTACATCTAGTTTCAATACAACCCCGCACACCAGTGTCGCACTTTGCTGCTGCTGCCATGTCGATTATGATTCCGTTCTATGTCTGTCCATTAAAATTTCTCCTTAAAATGCATTGTTTATCTAATGCGTCAGCATTGTTTATCTAATGCGTCAGCATTGTTTATCTAATGTCAGCGCTGATGACAGCACACTCATGTCGGTGCCTATGTGGACTGTTTAAAGGCTATAGTACTCCTCAGGCTGACAGGCTCCCATCAGGCTGTAGGGTCTGATGACCCTTAGAGATCACCACCATGCATCAGATCACTCACACTGGTGCTCAGTATATCGATTCTATGAGGAGGATTTGGGATCATGGTTATTCCCTTATACTTATGCCCCATTTTTAGTTTTTTGCTCGACATTACACATCATCTACTTAGAAAATGCATACTGACAATCAAATGCTTACTGCATATGAACCCCTTTGTGTAGAAGCACAACAATCTTGGTCCTTTTGAGGTATAATGAAAACTACATGATCATGTGATGGGAAAAGCATTGATTCTGAAGAACACTGACAAAATCCATTGCCTGTAATATAGTGTATGTCACAAGCATCCATTTGTGTTCATGTCAGTCACTATCTGTGTCATATACATTCTTTGCCTATTATACTATAATGGCTGATGACAGTCACTCAGAGGCTACTTACTGGGGGATATGATATATTTTGGTGATAACACCTACATAACCACAATGCTTAGTGTCCCTAAGGGCTGAGCTACACAGGCGCGTAACTGAAGCGTTCCATTCGCGTTCAGTGGCGGAGCTAGGGGGTGGCTTAGGGGGCTTAAGCCCCGAATCTTTTTTCAAAAGCCCCGAATCTTTTTTCAAAAGCCCCGAATCTTTTTTTAGTGTTTTAAATTCCCGTCAACTCTTATTTCCAATATAACTTCCCCTCGGTTTCTCTATAAATGTCACAAAATGCTCTATTACTAAGGAAATATATCCCTTATTTTCAAAGCCCAATATTGAAAAATAATTTGACTTGCTACACTATCTATGCCAGGTCTCTGGGCTATCCGCTATGGTGATTTCAATGGTTAGATTGATTTGTTTAGATCCAGTGAAAATGCTGCCTTGACAACGCTACGTCATGGCTTCGGTGTTCCAAAAAGCCTCTGTCAGAAGTCTGTCACTTTTACAGTCTGTGATAAAACACTTTGTGTACATGTTGTTGAAACGTTATGGATATTAGAAAGTTTTTCAAAAGACCACCCAGCTCCGTTCAAGCAACAGCATCGCCCAGTGAACTGACGGATGGTGTTGTTTCAGGTTGGTGATTTCACGTTAAGAGCTTTCAGTCAGTTAGGCAGGCTAACGTTAGGCTACTTGGCTAGCTCCCTAAATGCTTAACGTTAACGTAAATGTCCTCGTTTGTCGGCGGAAAAGGCAAATTCAGTACTCTCATAGGCTAGCTAAGCCTACTGTAGAATAAGAAATTCCAGCTTCCAAAACAAAGTGATCCTCGTCTTGTAATAAATTAGGCTACACTGTTTTGAAATGTCAGAAAAACCCATTAACAGTTATCTGCCCATGTCAACTTTTCAGTGTCATATGTTGCACAAAAGAATGTTAACTGTTAGCCTACCTTAAAACCTTGTTGATATCCTATCCACCACCACAGATCTTATAATCCAAGAGTCCACATAAATATGAAAGTCATGTTATGTTGTTTTGGCTGCCTAACTAATTATTAACTAAAAAAAAAAAACATTACAATGATATATTGAGAGGAAAGGGCCCTTTCCATAAGTGTGTTAATCAAGCACCATGCAGTCTGCATCCATAATCTAGGTGCTTGATTTTATTCACCTGTGTAAAGGGACCTGATGAAACCTATAATCTTGCTAAATTACAAAATTAATATAATTTAGAAACTCCTATGTCAAGATGATAATGCATTCCTTCTAAAATACCCTTGTATCATGATGACTGGCCATACTGTAATTATATCATAATATTATGTATATTATAGTATAAGATATTCTATATATTTGTCACACAGATGAGATCAGGGAAGAGGAAGAAGGAGAATAGCAATAATAAACAATAATGTCATATCAAATAATAGCCTAATGAAAATAAACAAATACTATAATATACAAACCATAAGAAACGCTTAATTAACTAAGTACATGCTAAACAGATATGAACAGATATTGCCTCTTGAAAGACCCAAAACTATAATTTTACACAGTGTGCCAGTCAGATACCTTGAATCTGTTGAATGTTAGTTTCACATTTTAAATCTCAATGTGTCCATTAGTTTACACAAAATTCACTAAAAGTCATTAGGCTATTTAAGGGGTTATTTAAAAATGTTTTTAAATGGGCTAAGCCCTGAATGTTTACAATGTCTGGCTCCGCCCCTGTTCGCGTTGCATCTGCTGCAACAATTAGCTTCCATTATAATCAATGGAAGTGGCTACACCAGACGTGACAGTGGGGCGTACATTCGAAAAAAATAGACATTCATCTAAAATGGATTTTATGTGTCGCGAACGGAACGCTTCAGTTACGCGCCTGGTGTAGCTCATACCTAACACCATTCAAAGTAATTAATAAAAGAAATAACTAGGCTGCAGTTCAAACAATCACTTTTTGTTTGTTCATGTAGACCGATTCTGAAATATATTTAAAATGGACTGAACTGCCCACTTCTTGGTACGAGATCCAACTGTCAGCTGCTCATTAGGGGCCAGAACCATTTTACTGGGACACGTGCCCCAGTATTGAACTGCTGTGTCCCAGACTGTCCTGAAAAAGGAATATATAGCATGTATAGATGGCCGAAATAATTAGCTTATATTATGTTAACTAGCTGAACAACACAGGTGACCAGTGACCAGATAGATAGATAGATAGATAGATAGATAGATACTTTATTGATCCCCAGGGGAAATTCAAGGTCTCAGTAGCATACAGACAACACACACATTCACTAACAGCAGAAAAAGTAATTAAAAGTATATAATATAAAAAACACAACTAAGCAATAAGGACAGTACTACTACTGCACTACTGCAGAATTTCATGGAGTGCTGAAATGTACACTATTTTTGACCATTTCTGAACTGTGAAATTCAGCAAATATGTTTTGTGGTTGTAAACTTATTGCAGAATCATCAGAACTATTCCACCTGTGTGTGCATGATTAAAATTCTGAAGTGCAAAATAGCTTAGGCCAAAGTACCAATATTTCTATACATAGATAATCAATTCCACTGAATTTCTTTTCAAAGTGTACCAGATTGATACATTTAAAGCAACACCAAAGAGTTTTTTGTACCTTAAAATAATGTTTCCAAAATCGTTTCAGTGGTTCATCAACTTGTAACATGGTGAACGGCACTTCTGCATTCGCTTCGCAGCCCTCTATCGGCTATAACCGCGCTATGTAAGTTTGCTAGATCGGGTAGCGGATCTGTACTTCGATGGAATGAGACATAAGAAACTACAAATTTGACTTGCGTTTGATGTCGCAATACATCGTACTTTCATAAATCATGCAACATTTTCTACCTTGTCTGTGGACATTGTTATTTGCCAAGCCGGTGCTGGATAAACATATAGCATGCGTGCGACAGAGGGAAAGTTCTTTGGTGTTGCTTTAAACGTTCAAATATACACAATTTTCTTACAGACAGGCCATGCTGTAGCTATAAACCACGCATCCATGCTGGTGATGAAAGGTGGTGCAGTGAGTTGGCCATCATTGTAATGCTTGCTTTTTAATATGCTTGAAGCTGCAGAAGACGGAAGATGCAATAAGCCTATTTCACAGTGTCCAGGTGTCCGGCCTTGTTGATGTTAATGATGCCTTAATTGGCAGGGTAAAACGTCTTCCTGCTTTTGTCTTTCCTGTGGACCTTTCTTTTGCTGTCTATGGGACTGTGTTGTTCCACAGGAAGTTGATTTACACAGCGTCCCCATCTTGTGAAATGGGCTAATAGCACCAAGAACCGTACCAACAAGGGACACAAGAGTTAATATCTTTCCCAGCAAAGCCAGTTAAGACTAATAAAAGTATGTTAATAGTGAAATAGTTGCCTATACTTAAATTCATGTTGTGATCCATTACTTGGTGGAGCAACACATAGGCCGAGCACCCCTAAAGGTCTGATCCGAATCGCCCCTGCCGCCAACTGGAGGGACTTGCCTAAAAGGACTTTGCTAGATCTCCATTAAAGAAGATCTAGGTGGGCGGGGCCAGGCTAATATATTCTTACTCATTCTGTTTAAACCGAACACATATTTCCTTGCCCCTGGTCAGTGAGATATTTCTCTAATATTACTTTTAATAACAGTTATATTAATTTGAAACATTATGTTCCTTACAATCCAATTTATTTTTTAGGCTGTAGTGCACATAACAAATGTACACATTTCATATCAAACAGGCCATGGTGTAGTTATAAAACACGCATCCATGCTGGTGATGAAAGGTAGGCGGTGCAGTGAATTGGCCATCATTGTAATGCTGTTGCATTATGCTTGAGGCTGCAGGAGGCAGAATTTGCCAACTGAGCACCAGCAACCAAACCACCAACAATGGGCACATAAGATAATACCTTTCCTATCACAGCCTGTTAAGACAAACAAAAGTGTGTTAATAGTGAAATAGTTGCCTTTACTTAAAATCATGTTGTGATCTATTACTTGGTGGAGCAACACATAGGCCTACATACCTGCCCAGACATTGGTACGCCGTAGCGTAGGTTGGTAGCAAAATGCTCACAGTTACTGTCCAAGAGTGAATATGGTATCTCTTTGCCAACCATTTTCTTTGCCTCTCTCAGGATGACATCTGGAGATCTTGGCTCATGTCTTGTATCATACTTGTTGTTTACGTGCCATTCATCACCAGCTGCTACATCCTCAATCAAGTCTTTCGTCACAGTAGCTCTATCATCAATATAATCTGTGCAGAGGAGGGGGAAGAGCAATGGTTGTAAAACACCTGAGCAGCAGGGAGGAACGTGGTGGAGGAATAATAAGTGTCGATGGCTATGAAGTTTCTTTTTAGGATGAATGTATGTAATAGCAGTTGATAAAGCACTGGAAAAAAGAGAAACAGATCAGGATCATTCATCACTGTCTAAATGGGAACATGAATGGAACAGATCACTTTTCATCCGCAAGGTGGAAAAGTCTGTGCACCCGCAGAAAAGATTTGTAACTGTACGACAGCTTTTTGTGCGTAGACTAGAATATTGATTTGCAATTGTATAATATTAATGGTAAAATATTTGGAACTGTATGATTTGACAATTACTTGTACAGATCATTTTTACAGTTACAAATAATTTCTACAGTTTCAAAACATCGTACACACAAAACATTTGAGTCTAATTTAATAGCTGTATAATGTTCCTGAATTGCAAGGAAGGAGTTCGCTGGCAATTAATGTCTGTGTTGTCGGATTTTACGGCATAGCACTGGTAAGACTCCCATGTTCATGCGTGTGTGATGTGTACAGTTTATGAATGTTTATGTGTGTGGGGGTGGGGTGTGTGTGTTTTGGGGGGGGGGGGTGTAATGGGGGTGTCCACATCTTAATTCTCAACATCCTCTACCAGCAACCCTTCTGTCCTCCGTGAACCAATTTCATTGTGCCCCGGGAAAAGATAAATGAATAATTTGACAACTGCTATATGCCCATTACGCTAGTAGCGTGTGTCATAATCACAACATTTATGTGAAGAGTGCTTCCTGGGCATTTAGAGTGTAAAGAGAATCCATGATTATGGTAGCCTACCATTTTTTGTAGCATGAATAACGTATCCACCTCCAACATATACTCCCCAGTGCTGGTATCCAGGTCTGTAAAACTCTATCAGGTCCCCTTTCGGTGGACCAGGTTTCTGTGGATGTGAAACATTTGAACAGGTTAAAGGATATTGCCAAAATTAAGGCCAACTCGGTACAAATTCAAATTAATTTATTAGAGGATAACCCCTTGAGATGGACATCTCATTTTCGAGGGGGTCCTCAAAGTAACACAAAACACTTACAGACTTACCATAAAGATCTCCTTCAACCACTCCCACAGCTGTCCAAAGCATATTCACATAATCAGTATGGTAAGATATTAATATATTACAGGAGAGAACCATATTTAGAAAAGCCACCAAAACAAACAAATATATAGCTTACATATACATACATATACAAAAATACATACCTATATACACACATATGCACACAAACATGCATGCATGCATGCATTCATACATACCCAGATACATACATACTGTACATACATACATACACATACATATATACATACACACGCACATACATATACATACATATGCACATATATACGCCCATATACCCCAATACTATTTTTTATTCTGTTTTTGTTCCACTACTGCAGCAGATTATTGCATCATTGAACATGTAAAATAACCTACATATGGAATAAAAGTTGTTGAAATCAAATTAAATAAAAATAACATTTATTTAGACTTGTAGATCTGTACTTAAACTAAATTATGCTTTCATTCAAACATAATATTATAAAGTAGAACTTCATAAGTTTATAAAACTATAGGTTTACGTTTATCTTACCGACATCTCTGAAGTATGATATCAGTTGGTTTCTGAAGAAAAGAATAAACATACCAGGTTATTTTGTAACTAAAACTGTTGTTTGTGCACATGTAGCCTACAATCTGCTGTTTCTGGATTTTAAGTTATGAGAAATGTATCCATTACATTTCTGTTAAGCTTATGTTAAAAATAAAAACTGAGTAGTCGCACACTGATCTCTTATAGATTTATTATTATTATTATTAACGTTTCGGCGCAGCGTTTATCAAGGTTCAAAGGGTAAGTAACATGCACTGGCTTTAAATAGTCCTAGGTATGTAAATTACTAAGTGCTGGTAATTACACTTAAACAACAATATCACAGTTATCTCAAAATCACAATGTCAAATGACAAAACAACACTGTAGGTCCATAGAATGATATCATCATCAATTAATGTACATTCAAACTTTCACAATGACATAATTGACATAATATTCTCTCTCTCTCTCTCTCTCTCTCTCTCAAAATGCATAATGATAACAAGCGATTTTCAACAAAAAAAACTTCAGGTAACTAGAACTAGAGTGGGGGAAATAAGTATTTAACACATCAACATTTTTCCAATGAGGCTATTCAATATGAAATGTTAACCAGGCATTAGTATTAACTCAGGAAATCCACTACATAAACTGCCCCCAAACTGCAAGCGCGATTTATAGCTACAGAAGCCACACCATAAATGTCCTGATGTTACAAGAAGTCATACACTTCTTTACTGAGTAGCCTAGTCCTTCTCGTAATGAGGTTATTTTAGAAAAATATTTGTAAATTGCATTTAGTAATTTAGTCCGTGAAACTATAGCTCATATACTTCATGCAAGATGAATAATGATGTTTTGGATTTGTTATTGTCTTATATTCAGCGAGCACAACAAATCAGTGCTAACATTATTCGACATACTGTACAAGATATGTAGTTCAAGCTAACGCTAACGTCTTCTATCTCCAAAGAGTCAGAGATCATCAGGTGATTCAACAATAAGGGTTTCCCGGCAGCCGTGAGCATAATCTGTTGTTCGGTAACTGACCGACAAATGCGAAAGGCAGAGCTAGAATTTATATGTCCTTCCGTATTCTAAAGATGAAGGCCGAAACATGGATGCCGGGGATTCCCCGTTTATGCACTTTAGTTGAAGGCCTATTCCTGATATTTCTGTTGATATTCTGTTCATTATTTTTTCAAAAGTTCTATTAAAAGAGTTGAATTAAAGAGGGTGGTTCATTTGAATAAAACAAAAATTAGATAAACCTCACCTTCTCATTGTAATGCTTATAATAAAAGCAGTTATGGCCCAAAGGAGCACATGCACAAAGGACAAAGTGCACAAAGAAGGTTGAGGGTAAAATTCATGTGAATTAAATATGGTTATAGGACATACATATCTTGGCATAACATGAGGGATAAATGTATTTCTTTACAAAATAAATAGTTAATAATAATGGATTGAAAAGAGGTAATAATAGACCAGATTGAATAGAGACCACATATAAGAAAATGGACAAAATATCCACATCAGTCCCTATCAACACATGTGTTTTTCATAGGTCAGGATTATTGGGCTCTAAGACAGCATTGTCAATGTATGAGCCATATTCATTTTGTATTATTTTATTTAATTTTGCTCGGTGCCACTAGGGGGCTGTATGTGCTTTGTGGCTCAGCCGACCTCGGGTCAGCCCAGGTAGGCCATTTAAACTACAGGAAACCCAGACACAGGTGTTGCTAATTTGGGAAGCAAACAGTTTTCGACTGTGCCTTTGTGCCTTTGTGCCTATGTGCATATGTGCCTAGCCTTTGTGGTGAGCAATTCGGTTTGTTATTTTGGTTACATGTATTATGAGTTAAAGTTATTGCCGCTGTATGATATATGGATGTAAAATAAACCTGCGAGATAATTGTAACAATTACTGAACTCTCCGTTTGCTATGTTCGAGCGCACTGGGCGCACGTCTAAACTTAATCCGCTGTATTAGCGACCAGTACTAGACTTAGTTTAGGACTTAGTCAGTACAGTCAACATTATAGAGCTACTGTAAAATATTCAGTTTGCACACATTGGATCAAATTTAGATAGATATCCGGCATTAATGATGGGTCGCTATCCAAAATGTATCTTGTATGCATGGCTATATCTGTTTTTCTTCAAGGTTGGCAGGTCTGGCTCTAGACTCGTACTCTGATAAACTGTCCTTCTTAATGTTTTCCCCAACACCATTGCAGACCATTTCAGCTCTTGGACAAGTAACAAGTTGTAAGACATGGACAAGCACTCCAAATCCATTTGCTCACATATAGAACCAATGACCCAGTAAACTTTTTGGTAACACTCCATAATAAGGTGCCATAATAAATAGCAAACTAGTAATTACCTAACCCTTTGTTAATATTTGTTAATTGTTACTAAAATATCTATTTGGCACAAGTTAATAGTTTTTTCATCATTAATTAAATATTAGTTGTTTGCATAAAATCTGTATGTTAATGTTTTAACAAATCTATTAACTAATATTGTATTAATATTTGTTAATAGTTAACTAAATGTCTTTTTTGGCACTAATTAACAGTTATTTCTTACATCATTTAAATGTTAAATGTTTATTTACAAACTATAGGCTAGGCTATGCTAATATAAAAGTTAATGACATATTATTATTTATATAGCTTTTCTGATTAGCTTTGTGGAGAATTTATGGAATTTATGGTTTATGGTCTTGTGGGGTGTATAAGGCACCCTATCATATGCGTAGATTACGGTGGGGACGGGGGGGATATGTCCACACCACTATTTATAATTTGAATTTTGTCCCCACCACTTCTAAAAAAGTGCAAACCAATTGCGACCGAAGAAATCCCCACATACTGAAATCATCGAGTCTAAACCATGCGATAGGCGCGCACAATGACATCCTCACAGCATGCACACCTGCCTGGATATGTGTGGATCGAGTGTTGCGTGGTTAAGGTTTTTTAACATCCGCACCCACCCCAGATAGCAAAGGGGCGTTGAGGGGCGTTGAATCCACGTTGAATCAACCTCTGCCGCTTCAAACAAACGTGGATTCAACGCCCCTGTGCTATCAGGGACCCGACCCTCCAGTCATTTAATGCCTGCTAGAGTTGACTGTAGCTCGGAATGCAATCGGTTGCCATAGTAGGCTATCCTAAAATCCAGCGATAAAACAAAGCATGAACTCGAGCGTTGCTCTGCCCTATGTATATTGTAATGCTTACAGATAGGCTATCTAGGCGATATTTGTAACATTTATTTTGTATTTGGCCTGTTATAAAATCATGTAGGCCTATTGAACAATTGAAACACATTGTGAACAAGTTGGAGACATGCATATAGACATTGCTGCAAATTTAAAACCGGATTACTCTGGAATGGCTAACTGTACAGGGGAGTGCTTTAAACTTTAATAAAAACTTTAAACTTTAATTACACCTTTGTGTTCGGTAAGGTCTGCTGTTTATTCTGATATATGGTTTGTCATGTGTTGAGGGAAAGTTCGCGAAGCCAAGATGAATGGGTAGGGAGACGGGCGCAACAAATAGCCTGATTAAATGAAAGTTATGGCTACTTTTCTCGCGAACCGTTTACCACAACAACTAACCACCAACATCGTTTAAAAGCTGAGAAAAAGCTCTTTCGCAAGTTATGGCTACTTCGCAAGTAGTTCAGCAAATTTGTGTGGGACAGAAATACCTTTACAGAGCAGCAGATCAGGGCTGGCCATATCGGCTCTGATGTACATTGATTTAAATGCATTATCGCTTTACCCAACACGCGAACAAGAAAGAAAAGAAAAAAGAAACCAACGAGCTTATGTCACGATTTCCGATAGGCCTAGGCCTAGAGAAAAGACAGATATTGGTAACCTAACAAGTAGGATTTGCTTTGCCTACTCTGCTGTTTGGTTGTCCCAAACTTTGAGACAACCCATACTCGCATTAACTGAATCTTATCAACCCGAACTGCGATGTTCCAAACAGAGTGACATGATGCAATGCCTAATAATCTCACTGCCTACGGCATAACTGATAGCCTACAGTGCGCCTAGGCCTACTGTTAAACACCTGAAAAATATTAAGCTGCTGTTTTCTTTTCATGACGAGCACTAGGCCTACGTTTGAATGATTTATGACTGAATGGAACGTTGCGTTTTTAAGCGCCCGAACTGCTTATCACGTCGTGTGACAAAGTTTACACCAATCATCATCTTCTAATGTATCCTTATGTTGAGATGTCCATTCTCTTTGCCCTAGGCTATCATTTGTGCGTGAAGCATGTTTCAATTAAGACAGTACACAAGCTATTTTTATTGTTGTATTGAATGATTTCATGAATGAATTGTACGCACATAGGCTACAGGATTACGGCTTGCGGCGCCACTGACCAAGGCCACAGTAGCCTGTGAACCTCTGATTTTCAAAGGGGAATCACGGCCAACGCAACTCTTCTCTTCAATTTCCCTTCCAAATTACTTTTTATTGTCTGAATACATCTATCGCAAGAATCTAACATTCTAAGCAACAGCAAAGCAAATGCAAGCTAACCAAAGTGCAGTCGGTTTCACCTCGTTTTCAGACACACGTTGCGGCAAAAAGACGTCTCATTGTTTTTTTGTTTTTTTTTGTCGGGTCGGGTCAGGTTCGGGTAGTTAATCAGTGCATAGGCTATTGAGGGTCGAGTGGGTGAAGATTGACTCTCCTGACGGGTCGGGTGGGTGCGGATGTTAAAAAACCTTAACCGGCGCAACTGTTGAGCATATTGTAATGCAGCGTTGAATGGATGAATAGCTTACATAAGGGTACCCCGCACTTTTCAAACCACACTCAAGCTTATGGTTATTGTCCCCACCACTATTAAAAACAAACTGACGCCCTTGGGCAGGTGGTTGGTTGTGTGAGAGTTTGCCTCTTCTTCCACTTCATCCTTATTGGATACCTTTGTGGTTGGCTGTCCTGTAATTGGTGACCCTCTGTCTTGGAAGTACTATTTGGTTGCTGCTTGAATTTGGTGAAATTCAGGGGAGAGGGGGTGTAACAGAGTTATGTAGTTATGTAGTTTAGTGTTTGTATGGGATTTTCGCAGTAATTAAGCAGCTTTATGGAAATTGGTGTTTTGGAGCACCCTTTGGAGAAATGGTATACTGCAGCTCTGCTGCGTTTTGTCCTTGTATTGTTGCCATAGCCCGGGGCTATTCAATTAGTTTGTAATGGGGGCCAGTTCATCAAAAGCATCACAACTGAGGGGCCGGAGAAATGCGGCTTGAAATATGAGTAATCACATTACAGCTGTAGATACAATTAAGTACAACAGCAGCAATATGGGTGTTCAAATGTTGTATTTTGTACATGCATAACAACATCTTTAACTGGTTGTTGATGGCTAATATGGAATGACATCTGTGATAAGATAGCCTAACAGTAATGGAATCTGTGCTTTGCACAGTAACTGCTAGGTCCAAGATTTCCAGTGAGTACAAACAAGATTCAAACACTGTTCAGGGGCCTGTACTACGAAGCGGGGTTACTGGCTTATCTGGGTAACTTCGAGAGTAACTTCATCACGTGTGGCGTAACTTCCCGATTAACCCGTATTACGAAAGGTGGATAGGTTTTAACCGAGGTATGCTGCCATGGCAATTTACGCTGCATCTCAAACCTGCTCCGACCAGTGGGGTATACTACGAAGCACGTTAGACATATCTAGGCTATGTAGACATATCGAGGCTTGACAAAGCCTTGACTCAGGGGTATACGTTAAGTGATACTACGATTGCAGTTATGTGATATATTTGTCAAACTAGGCTTTCAGCTCAGATCTGTGCGCGTTCTCGGTGTTGGGATGACTTTGGCCAATCGTGTAACGTGGAGACGCACAAGACCGCCTCTATTTAAAAACAATTACTTCCGCATTCATGATCGATAGCTTAATCTACACTGCGGTCATTTTTTGTGTCTAACCTTTAACATCAAATAAATCAATTGTCATCAGTTGTTGTATGGTATGCACGTCTATAGTGGGATATTTGCACGCACAGCACTATTAAAGCGCATTCGAGATCCAAAATGTTATTAGAGGCGGAGCTCCACCTGTAAGAAATATGACAGAATCCTACACGTGAGATAACTTCGTTTTTAAGATAATTGATTGGTCAGTGGGCGGTAGATTACACGATTTGAGCTATAACTTAGCACATAACCTCCTCCCGACCAGGTTTGGTTGACAGCATAAGATACCATGGTGATATAGCGACACTAAAACAGATCCACTTTCGTGTCACAGCATAGCCTGGCTTTGAGCGCAACATACCTCGCTAACCCACTAATCGAGATTCGTAGTACACCCCCCTGGTTATGTTCTTGGTTAACCCGAGGTTTCTGTTAACCACACCCTTTATAAGTACCACTCCTCCACTAACAATTTATCCAGAGACATGTCGGCGTACCTGGATGATCCATACGACATTGGAGCGCAAATCGTGAGGGACTCTCTTCGCAGGGCGAGGGGTTTTAGAGACCGCCAGAAAATATATATAGCCTACCCGGACGATATTCTCTATGAAGAACGCGCACAGATCCGAGCTGAAAGCCTAGTTTGACAAATATATCACATAACTGCAATCGTAGTATCACTTAACGTATACCCCTGAGTCAAGGCTTTGTCAAGCCTCGATATGTCTACATAGCCTAGATATGTCTAACGTGCTTCGTAGTATACCCCACGGGGGTGTCTCGTCCGGGATTGTTTTATTTTCTGCTTGCTAATCACACTATTTTAACATGTTTTGAGAGGGACAGGCCCATCTTTTTTCTGACGCACGTCACGTTACCCCATGCATTATAGCTTACCAAATGTCACTGCTTGAATAAATGAAAAACATAGCCTACTGAACATGGGCATAGTTCACGATGACAATGAAAACGTTTAGCCTACTTGGTTTCTGACAGAAATTACGTTGTGTGCCAATTGTAGAAACACAACCACGGCCTTTATTTGGTGAAAGAGGTGCAAATCATCTCCTTCACTTTCTTTGATTATTATATAGTATACGATTCACTTCAACCACAAAACGTTTGCCGTCGCCACATTTACAAATGCAATTTACCTTCGTTAGGCTATCGGTGATTTAATTAATTAGTGGGTTTGATCCAGCAAGCCCACTATTGTTCTTCTTAAGTTTACTTTATTAGTGGGTTTGATCCAGCAAGCCCACTATTGTTCTTCTTAAGTTTACTTTATTAGTGGGTTTGATCCAGCAAGCCCACTATTGTTCTTCTTAAGTTTACTTATTAGTGGGTTTGATCCAGCAAGCCCACTATTGTTCTTCTTAAGTTTACTTATTATTAGGGCCCGAGCACCGAAGGGCGCAAGGCCCTATTGTTTTTGTAAGGATTATTAGGGGTCCGAGCAGCGTAGCTGCAGGAACCCTATTGTTTCTGTACCGTTCATTTTTTGGCCAAAATTCTGTAAAAGTCATACTGCAGCCTAAACCGTAACTCCAAAACTCTTGAAATTTTCAGGTATGGTTACCAGTACCCCCCTCTACCCATAACCCAAAATTTGGGGTACTGCACCCAAAGGTGGCGCTATTGAAAAAAAAAGTTAATTATGCTTATTTCTCCTTACCAGATTCACCTAGACTCAAAATTCTTTCAGAATATTAATCTCTAAACTCAGATGCATCTTTTTGGCCCTGGTCTTATGGTCTACAAATGTTTACTTTTTCCACAATTTCATGGAAAAGCCAAACATTATAAAAAGTTTCACACTCTTCAAAAATAATCGAATCTTCACCAAAATTCTCACAGACAATGTTTAGACCAAGCCTCACAAAAGTTATCGCTCAGAATTTTGATATTTTGTTCCATTTCAGAGATATAGGCCAATAAAGTTAGACTACTTAGGCCTTTTTTCCTAGATCACTTATATTCCTATAAACCGTAAGTCCTAGAAACTTGACATTTTCAAGTATTGTTACCAGTACCCCCCACTACCCATAACCCAAATTTGGGGTACTGCACCCAAAGGTGGCGCTCTTGTCAAAAACGCTTATTTCTCCTTACCAGATTCACCTAGACTCAAAATTCTTTCATCATATTAATCTCTACATTCAGATGCATCTTTTTCACCCTGGTCTTATGCTCTAAAAATGTTTACTTTTGCCACAATTTCAGAGAAAAGCCAAACATCATAAAAAGTTTCACAGGCTTCAAAAATTATCAAATCTTCACCAAAATTCTCACAGACAATGTTTAGACAAAGCCTCACAAAAGTTATCAAAAGAATTTGGATACGTTGTTCCATTTCAGAGATATAGGCCAATAAAGTTCGACCACTCAGCCCATTTCTCCTATATCACCTATATTCCTATAATGAGTAATTTTTTTTTCTTGGATAACAACCATACAACCATCATTAGGTGGATACCATTAACAGTGCACATTTTCAGATATGTACTCTTTTTTATAAAGCCCTTAATTCTATTTTCAAATGTATGCTAGGAATTTTCTTGATGTTGTGTGTTTGCCAACACACATTTTCACCATTTGAATGTGACTGCTCAATGTGTATGATTGTCAGTGGCTGAGTGGGATAATGCCTAGTGCTGGTGTTTGTTAGGTTGAGAGTTCGAATCCTGCTAGAGCTTTAGGCTCAAGATGCACATGCTATTGGTTATTGAAGATTCACACTATTGAACAGCACCTGAATGACATCAGACAATTAACATTCACACTCATTAGTTGCCAAGAATCAGAATGCCGACACACTCTATGACATATAGGGGAACTTCTTTGTTTACTATTTTTCCTTCATCATTAAGTCTATCATATTTATATTTCATCCATTACTGTTCTTCTCTATAAATGTCTAATTGCCCCAGAATATCCAAAAGTTTTCAGGTGTATTTTTTCAGGAAAGCCCTTCATTTTATTGTCAAATATATACTTGGAGTTTTTCTTGTGTCTTTACCAACACACATTTTCACCATGTGAATGTGACTACCCAATATGTAGGATTGTCAATGGCTCAGTGGGATAATGCCTAGTGCTGGTGTTTTTTAGGTTGAGGGTTCGAATCCCCGGTAGTGCTTTAGGCTCTAGCTCGAATACTATTGGTTATTGAAGATTCACACCATTGAACAGCACCTGAATGACATCAGGCAATCAACATTCACACTCATCAGTTGCCAAGAATCAGAATGCCGAGACACTCTATGACATTCAGGGGAACTTCTTTGTTTACTATTTTTCCTTCATCATTAAGTCTATCATATTTATATTTAATCTATTAGTGTTCATCTCTACAAATGTCTAATCGCCCCTCCATGCTTGGAGTTTTTCTTGTGTGTTTACCAATACACATTTTCACCATGTGAATGTGACTGGCCAACATGTAGGATTGACAGTGGCTCAGTGGGATAATGCCTTGTACTGGTGATCCTTAGGTTGAGAGTTCAAATCCCACTTGAAGCATCAGTGGGTTGTGGATGTTAGCATACTACAATAGAATGCTGTTGGGTTGTGGAGGATAACACACTATAACATTACAGCTACATGTCAATATGGACTTGTAGTGCAAGGCAAGTATTACTGTATAATTATAAGCTGTAGCCTATAATTATTTGTTATTCTTATAATATTTGTCATTTCTTATACATATTTAGTCGGCTCTTCCACTTGACAGAACAACTCTATATCGGTTAAGGATGTCACGCATGAAACAATGCTGCAGAAACATGAAAATACGACTTTGAGTTTAGTAGGCTATAATTTTCAGTTCCTGTTTATCTATTGCACAATGGGTAATAATTTAAAGGAATCATGTTGCAGTCTTGTAAATAGTGACCCTGCAAGATCCCTAGTCATTGCAAAATCATAGTCTGTGACTTAAAACTCTACTACTTGTCTTTAGATGTGAGAGGGTCTGAGACTGTAGTCTTTCAAAAATCTTTTCCAAATCTTTGCAAATCTTTCCAAAGTTTACCCGCTGGGAAACCCTGTAGCTCCGGAGCAGGGGCTCAGACCAGGATAAATTGTTTGCTCGCCCTCAGTTCGCTCTTTTGTTCATCTCAACCCAGCACTCCAGTGTGTCCTGCTCTGTGTGCGTCTTTGAGTTAACGTATGTCATCACTTTAATCACCCTCACTATGACTTTTGTGATGTTTATCAGTTTGTAGAGTAGCTCTGCCATCATGTGTAAAGTTAAGGTCTTTGTTTGTTGGTTTGGTGTGTTGGAGTCCCATGTGAGAGATGATTAGGTGATGTTGGTTGACTTGGGATGTCAAGTATTGTTTAGTTGTACCTTATATAGCCATATGATTTCAGTTTATTGTTCAAATGTCAATTGGTTTGTTTGTGAGTTGGGATCTGTACTGATTTACCCCATTTCACTGATTACTCCATTTTCTGTTTGTTTCCTCTTTGATGCAGCACACATACAAGTAAAGAACAAAAGAACAGATGAATTGAAACTCAAATAAAGTTAACTTGTGTTGCACCGAAACCTGCCATCTCCGTGTCATCACTCCATACCATTGAGCCTTCTGAGTCACACCATTGAACAGCACCTGAATGACATCAGGCAATTAACATTCACACTCATTACACACTGCTGGTGTTTGTTAGGTAGAGAGTTCGAATCCTGCTAGAGCTTGAAGCTCAAGATGCACATGCTATTGGTTATTGAAGATTGACACCATTGAACAGCACCTGAATGACATCAGGCATTTAACATTCACACTCATTAGTTGCCTAGAATCAGAATGCCGACACACTCTGACATATAGGGGAACTTCTTTGTTTACTATTTTTCCTTCATCATTAAGTCTATCATATTTATATTTCATCCATTACTGTTCTTCTCTATAAATGTCTAATTGCCCCAGAATATCCAAAAGTTTTCAGGTGTACTCTTTCAGGAAAGCCCTTCATTTTATTGTCAAATGTATACTTGGAGTTTTTCTTGTGTGTTTACCAACACACATTTTCACCATGTGAATGTGACTGCCTAATATGTCGGATTGTTAGTGGCTCAGAGGGATAATGCCTAGTGCTGGTGTTTGTTAGGTTGAGAGTTCGAATCCTGCTAGAGCTTTAGGCTCAAGATGCACATGCTATTGGTTATTGAAGAGTCACACCATTGAACAGCACCTGAATGACATCAGGCAATCAACATTCACAGTCATTAGTTGCCAAGAATCAGAATGCCGACACACTCGAAGACATATAGGGGAACTTCTTTGTTTACTATTTTTCCTTCATCATTAAGTCTATCATATTTATATTTCATCCATTACTGTTCTTCTCTACAAATGTCTAATTGTCCCAGAATTTCCAAACGTTTTCAGGTGTTCCCTTTCAGGAAAGCCCTTCATTTTATTGTCAAATGTATACTTGGAGTTTTTCTTGTGTGTTTACCAATACACATTTTCACCATGTGAATGTGACTGGCAAAGATGTAGGATTGACAGTGGCTTAGTGGGATAATGCCTTGTACTGGTCATCCTTATGTTGAGTGTTCAAATCCCACCTGAAGCATTAGTGTTAAAATACTGTTGGGTTGTGGAGGTTAGCATACTAGAATAGAATGCTGTTGGGTTGTGGAGGTTAGCACACTATAACATTACAGCATTACAGCTACTTGTCAATATGGACTTGTAGTGCAAGGCAAGTATAACTGTATAATTATACGCTGTTTATCTTATTGACTCCGACACAGAACCCACCGCCACAAATACAATTCAATTCTGTGGGAAACACTGCCTTCCATTATCAAACCCTTCATCTTATCCACAACAAATAAATAGTCCTGTAGAATCAAGTATTGTTAGAATACTGTTGGGTTGTGGAGGTTAGCACACTATAATGTTACAGCACAGGGTAATCCTAATTTTATGCATCAAATTTATTCCAATCCAACTCAAAAGTTTGGAACGACACAAAGTGAAGGTTTTATCCAGATCAAAACCAAGAATAGATTATGTGATCTAATCCAATTTCAGGATCCTTGTTTCCCTTTGAACAACCCATTTTCAAGATTTGATCCAATCCGATAGCTGAAATCCGGTAACTGAAATCCGATAACCGAAATCTGATCACGTTTCTTTTGAACAATTGTGCCCAAACAATCAAAGCATATGTAAAACTAAAAAGCTATGCCATCATGTTCGTTTTGCTCGGACCCCGTAAATCACCGCTTGCGGTTATATTTATTATTATTATTATTATTATTATTATTATTGTTATTCCACTTTTTTGCTTTCCTGTTTTTGAGGTGGTTAACATGGTCGAAATCTCTTGAAATTTGGCACACACGTCAGGTGTCACGCATCGCAGTTAGGTACAAGAGCTTGACCCAGGGCGTGGCCCAGGGACTCGCTAGCGCCCCCTTAGGTGACTGATTCCGTGGTTGGCATATATTTTGAGGTGGTTAACATGGTCGAAAACACATGAAATTTAGCACACACATCAAGTGGTACAGTGAATAGACAGGGATAAAAGCTTGGCACCGGGCGTTGCCCAGGAACTCTATAGCGCCCCCTTACATCACAGTGACTTGTGGTTGGCATATAGTTTTAGATACACACACCAAATTTGGTGGGTGTATGTAACTCCCATAAACAAACAACTTTTGTATTAACATGCCATTAGCCACGCCCACAGGAAGTGAGGTAATTGAGATTTTGTGCGTTGTGGACATGATTCATTTTAACGTACTCCTCCTAGACGGTTGATCCGATTCATGTCAAAGTTGGTACACATGACGCCGAGATGTTCCTGATTCTAAATTGTGAAGCCTTTTTTTGATATGTTGTAATTTGACAAAATGGCGAAATTATTAATTTTAATACCCTTCCACATAAACAATAAATGTGTCATAATTCACCATGCATGGCTTGAAATGTTTTAAATTTCACAGGTCATTAAAGACCATGTTAATGATAATATTCACATGCCCATAATGCATGTTTGGCATAGCGCCACCAACTGGCAACAGAAAGAATGGCAATTATGCTGATTTCACATGATCAATTTGAACATACTCCTCCTAGACGGTTTGTCAGATTCATTTGAAATTTGGCAAACATTATGCCAAGATGTCGCTGATGTTAAATTGTGAATGGATTTTTGAATTTTGTAATGTATTTGATATGATTTTAATATCTCACCACATAAACAGGAAATGTGTCATAAATCACAGTGCATTGAATGAAAGGTCTGAAACTTCTCAGGTTAATAGATATCATGATTATGATGATATCCAGACACCCATTGGGCCTGCCTGGCATAGCGCCACCACCTGGCCAAGCAGGAAATGTTCCAGAAATGGACAATGCCTTAAGTGATTGATCTGAAACTTTATAAAATATTGGATATCATTATTGTAATGATATTCACATGCGTAATTCACAAGCCTAGCATAGCGCCACCTTCTGGCCAAGCAGGGAATGTGCCAGAAATGCTCTATGCTTTGAATAAATGGTCTGAAACTTTTCAGGTTAATAGATATTATGATTTTGATTATATCCAGACACCCAATGGGCCTGCCTGGCATAGCGCCACCACCTGGTCAGGCAGGAAATGTGCCAGAAATGGACAATGCCTTAAGTGATTGATCTGAACGTTTACAAACATTTTGGATATCATTATTGTGATGATATTCACATGTGTAATTTTCATGCCTAACATAGTGCCACCATCTGGCCAACCAAAAAGAGTATCAGAAATGTTCTTTGCTTAAAATGAATGGTCTGAAATTTCTCCGGTTAATATATATTATGATTATGATGACACCCAATGGGCCTGCCTTGCATTACGCCCCCACCTGGCCAAGCAAGTACATGTGGCAGAAAATAAAATACAAAAAACAAATAGCACAGGCATCATGTACATTTCACAAATGCACCATGTCAGTGCCTTTTTGGATTCCGACATGTCACGGGTTGCGGCCCGCAGGTGCTCGGGCCCGCCATTGCCGCTTGCGGCTATATTTAGGGCCCGAGCACCGAAGGGCGCAAGGCCCTATTGTTTTTGTAAGGATTATTATTATTATTATTATTATTGTTATTCTACTTTTTTGCTTTCCTGTTTTTGAGGTAGTTAACATGGTCGAAATTTCTTGAAATTTGGCACACACCTCAGGTGTCACGCAACGCAGATAGGTACAAGAGTTTGACCCCGGGCGTGGCCCAGGGACTCGCTAGCGCCCCCTTAGGTGACTGATCCCGTGGTTGACATATATTTTGAGGTGGTTAACATGGTTGAAAAGTCTTGAAATTTGACACACACATCAGGTGTCACACAAAGCAGCTAGGTAAAAAAGCTTGGCCCCGAGTATGGCCCAGAGACTCGCTAGCGCCCCCTTATGTCACTGTGACTTGTGGTTGGCATATAGTTTTAGATATACACACCAAATTTGGGGGGTGTATGTAACTCCCAAAAACAAACAACTTTTGTATTAACATGCCATTAGCCACGCCCACAGGAAGTGAGGTAATTGAGAATTTGTGCGTTGTGGACATGATCAATTTTAACGTACTCCTCCTAGACGGTTGATCCGATTCATGTCAAAGTTGGTATACATGACGCCGAGATGTTACTGATTCTAAATTGTGAAGCCTTTTTTTGATATGTTGTAATTTGACAAAATGGCGAAATTGTTAATTTTAATACCGTTCCACACAACCAATAAATGTGTCATAATTCACCATGCATGGCTTGAAATGTTTTAAATTTCACAGGTCATTAAAGACCATGTTAATGATAATATTCACATGCCCATAATGCATGTTTGGCATAGCGCCACCAACTGGCAAAAGAAAGAATGGCAATTATGCTGATTTCACATGATCAATTTGAACATACTCCTCCTAGACGGTTTGTCAGATTCATTTGAAATTTGGCAAACATTATGCCAAGATGTCGCTGATGTTAAATTGTGAATGGATTTTTGAATGTTGTAATATATTTGATATGATTTTAATATCTCACCACATAAACAGGAAATGTGTCATAAATCACAGTGCATTGAATGAATGGTCTGAAACTTCTCAGGTTAATAGATATCATGATTATGATGATATCCAGACACCCAATGGGCCTGCCTGGCATAGCGCCACCACCTGGCCAAGCAGGAAATGTGCCAGAAATGGACAATGCCTTAAGTGATTGATCTGAAACTTTATAAAATATTGGATATCATTATTGTGATGATATTCACATGCGTGATTCACAGGCCTAGCATAGCGCCACCATCTGGCCAAGCAGGAAATGTGCCAGAAATGCTCTATGCTTTGAATAAATGGTCTGAAACTTTTCAGGTTAATAGATATTATGATTATGATGATATCCAGACACCCAATGGGCCTGCCTGGCATAGCGCCACCACCTGGTCAAGCAGTAAATGTGCCAGGAATGGACAATGCCTTAAGTGATTGATCTGAAAGTTTACAAACATTTTGGATATCATTATTGTGATGATATTCACATGTGTAATTTTCATGCCTAACATAGCGCCACCATCTGGCCAACCAAAAAGTGTATCAGAAATGTTCTTTGCTTAAAATGAATGGTCTGAAATTTCTCAGATTAATATATATTATGATTATGATGACACCCAATGGGCCTGCCTTGCATTACGCCCCCACCTGGCCAAGCGAGTAAATGTGGCAGAAAATAAAATACAAAAACAACTAGCACACGCATTAAATATGTACATTTCACACACGCACCACGTCGGTGCTTTGTTGGATTCCGACACGTCACGGGTTGCGGCCCGCAGGTGCTCGGGCCCGCCATTGCCGCTTGCGGCTATATTTATTATTAGGGCCCGAGCACCGAAGGGCGCAAGGCCCTATTGTTTTTGTAAGGATTATTAGGGCCCGAGCACCGAAGGGCGCAAGGCCCTATTGTTTTTGTAAGGATTATTATTAGGGCCCGAGCACCGAAGGGCGCAAGGCCCTATTGTTTTTGTAAGGATTATTATTATTATTATTATTATTAGGGCCCGAGCACCCGAAGGGCGCAAGGCCCTATTGTTTTTGTAAGGATTATTATTATTATTATAATTAGGGCCCGAGCACCGACGGTATTGTTTTTGAAAGGATTATTTTTATTATTATTATTATTATTTGTTCACCTTTTTGCTATTTTTGAGGTGGTTAACATGTATGAAAAGTCTTGGAATTTGGCACACACATCTGGTATCACACTGGCTACACAGGCATAAAGGCTTGGCCCCGGGCGTGGCCCAGTGACTCAGTAGCGCCCCCTTAGGTGATTGATCGATCCAGTGGTTGGCACATACTTTCAGCTAGACACACCAAATTCGGTAGGTGTGTGTATCTCCCCAAGATGAACAACTTTCGTATGTACGATGCATTAGCCACGCCCAACAGGAAGTGAGGTATTTGGGATTTTGTGCGGACTAAAATGTGATGAATTGTGATGCCAAAAGAGGATCTTCCCATCGGTGAAAACGCATGAAATTTGGCACACACGTCAAGAGGTACCATGAATATACAGGGGAAAAGCCTTGGCACTGGGCGTTGCCCAGGAACTCCATAGCGCCCCCTTATGTCACTGTGACTTGTGGTTGGCATATAGTTTTAGATACACACACCAAATTTGGTGGGTGCATGTAACTCCCAAAAACAATCAACTTTTGTATTAACATGCCATTAGCCACGCCCACAGGAAGTGAGGTAATTGGGATTTTGTGCGTTGTGGACATGACCAATTTTAATGTACTCCTCCTAGACGGTTGATCCGATTCATGTGAAAGTCGGTATACATAATGCCAATATGCTTCTGATTCTAAATTGTGAAGCTTTTTTTGATATATTGTAATTTAACAAAATGGCGAAACTATGAATTGTAATACCCTTCCACATAAACAATAAATGTGTCTTAATTCACCATGCATGGCTTGAAATGTTTTAAATTTCACAGGTTATTGAATACCATGGTAATGACAATATTCACAAGCCCATAATCCATATTTCGCATAGCGCCACCCACTGGCAACAAAAAGAATGACAAGAACACTGATGCCACATGATAGATTTGAACGTACTCCTCCTAGACGGTTTGTCAGATTCATGTGAAATTTGGCAAATATGATGGCAAGATAACGCTGATGTTAAATTGTGAAGGGATTTTTGATATGTTGTAATATGTTATGATTATAATATCTTGCACATAAACAGGAAATGTGTCATAAAGTCAAAGTGCATTGAATGAACAGTCTGAAACTTCTCAGGTTCATAGATATTAAGATTATGAGAATAATCAGAAACCCTATTGGCCTGCCTGGCATAGCGCCACCACCTGGCCAAACAGGAAATGTGTTGGAATGGGCAATTCCTTAACTGATTTATTTGAAACCTAGTAGGTATACAATATTGGAAATCATTATTGTGATGATGTGCACATATGTCATTCAGATGGCTAGCATAGCGCCACCATCTGGCCAAGCATGAAATGTGCCAGAAATGTTCTATGCTTTGAATGAATGGTCTGAAACTTAACAGGTTAATAGATATTATGATTATGATGATATCCAGACACCTAATGGGCCTGCCTGGCATAGCGCCACCACCTGGCCAAGGGAGAAATGTGCCAGAAATGGGCAATGCCTTAACTGTTTGATCTCAAACTTGATAAAATATTGGATATCAATATTCTGATGATGTTCACTTGTGTAATTCCCATGCCTAGCATTGCGCCACCATCTGGACAAGCAGGAAGTGTGTCAGAAATGTTCTATGCTTTGAATGAATGGTTTGAAACTTCTCAGGTTAATAAATAATATGATTATGATGACATCCAGACACCCAATGGGCCTGCCTGGCATAGCGCCCCCACCTGGCCAAGCAAGAAAATGTGCCAGAAAATAACATGCAACTACAAATAGCACACACATCAAATATGTACATTACACAAACGCACCGTGTCAGTGCTTTGTTGGATTCCGAAATGTCACAGGTTGCGGACCGGAGGTGCTCGGGCCCGCCATTGCCGCTTGCGGCTATATTTAGGGCCCGAGCACCGAAGGGCGCAAGGCCCTATTGTTTTTGTAAGGATTATTATTATTATTATTATTATTATTATTATTATTATTAGGGCCCGAGCACCCGAAGGGCGCAAGGCCCTATTATTTTTGTAAGGATTATTATTAGGGCCCGAGCACCCGAAGGGCGCAAGGCCCTATTGTTTTTGTAAGGATTATTATTATTATTATTATTGTTATTCCACTTTTTTGCTTTCCTGTTTTTGAGGTGGTTAACATGGTCGAAACCTATTGAAATTTGGCACACACGTCAGGTATCACGCATCGCAGTTAGGTACAAGAGCTTGACCCCGGGCGTGGCCCAGGGACTCGCTAGCGCCCCCTTAGGTGACTGATCCTGTGGTTGGCAAATATTTTGAGGTGGTTAACATAGTCGAAAACGCATGAAATTTAGCACACACATCAAGTGGTACAGTGAATAGACAGGGATAAAAGCTTGGCACCGGGCGTTGCCCAGGAACTCCATAGCGCCCCCTTACGTCACAGTGACTTGTGGTTGGCATATAGTTTTAGATACACACACCAAATTTGATGGGTGTGTGTAACTCCCAAAAACAATCAACTTTTGTATTAACATGCCATTAGCCACGCCCACAGGAAGTGAGGTAATTGAGATTTTGTGCGTTGCGGGCATGATCAATTTTAACATACTCCTCCTAGACGGTTGATCCGATTCATGTCAAAGTTGGTATACATGACGCCGAGATGTTCCTGATTATAAATTGTGAAGCCTTTTTTTGATATGTTGTAATTTGACGAAATGGCGAAATTATTAATTTTAATACCCTTCCACATGAACAATACATGTGTCATAATTCACCATGCATGGCTTGAAATGTTTTAAATTTCACAGGTCATTAAAGACCATGTTAATGATAATATTCACATGCCCATAATGCATGTTTGGCATAGCGCCACCACCTGGCAACAGAAAGAATGACAATTATACTGATTTCACATGATCAATTTGAACATACTCCTCCTAGACGGTTTGTCAGATTCATTTGAAATTTGGCAAACATTATGCCAAGATGTCGCTGATGTTAAATTGTGAAGGGATTTTTGAATGTTGTAATATATTTGATATGATTTTAATATCTCACCACATAAACAGGAAATGTGTCATAAATCACAGTGCATTGAATGAATGGTCTGAAACTTTTCAGGTTAATAGATATCATGATTATGATGATATCCAGACACCCAATGGGCCTGCCTGGCATAGCGCCACCACCTGGCCAAGCAAGATATGTGCCAGAAATGGAAAATGCCTTAAGTGATTGATCTGAAACTTTATAAAATATTGGATAGCATTATTGTGATGATATTCACAAGCGTAATTCACAGGCCTAGCATAGCGCCACCATCTGGCCAAGCAGGAAATGTGCCAGAAATGCTCAATGCTTTGAATAAATGGTCTGAAACTTCTCAGGTTAATAGATATTATGATTATGATGATATCCAGACACCCAATGGGCCTGTCTGCCATAGCGCCACCACCTGGTCAAGCAGGAAATGTGCCAGAAATGGACAATGCCTTAAGTGATTGATCTGAAAGTTTATTAAATATTGGATATCATTATTGTGATGATATTCACATGCGTAATTCACAGGCCTAGCATAGCGCCACCATCTGGCCAAGCAGATAATGTGCCAGAAATGCTCAATGCTTTGAATAAATGGTCTGAAACTTCTCAGGTTAATAGATATTATGATTATGATGATATCCAGACACCCAATGGGCCTGCCTGGCATAGCGCCACCACCTGGTCAAGCAGGATATGTGCCAGAAAATAAAATACGAAAACAAATAGCACACGCATAAAATATGTACATTTCACAGATGCACCACGTCGGTGCTTTGTTGGATTCCGACATGTCACGGGTTGCGGCCCGCAGGTGCTCGGGCCCGCCATTGCCGCTTGCGGCTATATTTATTATTATTATTGTTATTCCACTTTTTTGCTTTCCTGTTTTTGAGGTGGTTAACATGGTCGAAATCTCTTGAAATTTGGCACACACGTCAGGTGTCACGCATCGCAGTTAGGTACAAGAGCTTGACCCAGGGCGTGGCCCAGGGACTCGCTAGCGCCCCCTTAGGTGACTGATTCCGTGGTTGGCATATATTTTGAGGTGGTTAACATGGTCGAAAACACATGAAATTTGGCACACACATCAAGTGGTACAATGAATAGACAGGGATAAAAGCTTGGCACCGGGCGTTGCCCAGGAACTCCATAGCGCCCCCTTACGTCACAGTGACTTGTGGTTGGCATATAGTTTTAGATACACACACCAAATTTGGTGGGTGTATGTAACTCCCAAAAACAAACAACTTTTGTATTAACATGCCATTAGCCACACCCACAGGAAGTGAGGTAATTGAGATTTTGTGCGTTGTGGACATGATTCATTTTAACGTACTCCTCCTAGACGGTTGATCCGATTCATGTCAAAATTGGTATACATGACGCCGAGATGTTCCTGATTCTAAATTGTGAAGCCTTTTTTTGATATGTTGTAATTTGACAAAATGGCGAAATTGTTAATTTTAATACCATTCCACACAAACAATAAATGTGTCATAATTCACCATGCATGGCTTGAAATGTTTTAAATTTCACAGGTCATTAAAGACCATGTTAATGATAATATTCACATGCCCATAATGCATGTTTGGCATAGCGCCACCAACTGGCAACAGAAAGAATAGCAATTATGCTGATTTCACATGATCAATTTGAACATACTCCTCCTAGACGGTTTGTCAGATTCATTTGAAATTTGGCAAACATTATGCCAAGATGTCGCTGATGTTAAATTGTGAATGGATTTTTGAATTTTGTAATGTATTTGATATGATTTTAATATCTCACCACATAAACAGGAAATGTGTCATAAATCACAGTGCATTGAATGAATGGTCTGAAACTTCTCAGGTTAATAGATATCATGATTATGATGATATCCAGACACCCAATGGGTCTGCCTGGCATAGCGCCACCACCTGGCCAAGCAGGAAATGTGGCAGAAATGGACAATGCCTTAAGTGATTGATCTGAAACTTTATAAAATATCAGACATCATTATTGTGATGATATTCACATTCGTAATTCACAGGCCTGGCATAGCGCCACCATCTGGCCAAGCAGGAAATGTGCCAGAAATGCTCTATGCTTTGAATAAATGGTCTGACACTTCTAATGTTAATAGATATTATAATTATGATGATATCCAGACACCCAATGGGCCTGCTTGGCATAGCGCCACCACCTGGTCAAGCAGGAAATGTGCCAGAAAATGGACAATGCCTTAAGTGATTGATCTTAAAGTTTACAAACATTTTGGATATCATTATTATTGTGATGATATTCACATGTGTAATTTCCATGCCTAACATAGCGCCACCATCTGGCCAACCAAAAAGTGTATCAGAAATGTTCTTTGCTGAAAATGAATGGTCTGAAATTTCTCAGGTTAATATATACTATGATTATGATGACACCCAATGGGCCTGCCTTGCATTACGCCCCCACCTGGCCAAACGAGTAAATGTGGCAGAAAATAAAATACAAAAGCAAATAGCACACGCATCAAATATGTACATTTCCCAAACGCACCACGTCGGTGCTTTGTTGGATTCCGACATGTCACGGGTTGCGGCCCGCAGGTGCTCGGGCCCGCCATTGCCGCTTGCGGCTATATTTATTATTGTTATTTCACTTTTTTACTTTCCTGTTTTTGAGGTGGTTAACATGGTCGAAACCTCTTGAAATTTGGCACACACGTCAGGTGTCATGCATCACAGTTAGGTACAAGAGCTTGACCCTGGGCGTGGCCCAGGGACTCGCTAGCGCCTCCTTAGGTGACTGATCTCGTGGTTGGCAAATATTTTGAGGTGGTTAACATGGTCGAAAACGCATGCAATTTAGCACACACATCAAGTGGTACAGTGAATAGACAGGGATAAAAACTTGGCACCGGGCGTTGCCCAGGAACTCCATAGCGCCCCCTTACGTCACAGTGACTTGTGGTTGGCATATAGTTTTAGATACACACACCAAATTTGGTGGGTGTATGTAACTCCCAAAAACAAACAACTTTTGTATTAACATGCCATTAGCCACGCCCACAGGAAGTGAGGTAATTGAGATTTTGTGCGTTGTGGACATGATCAATTTTAACGTACTCCTCCTAGACGGTTGATCCGATTCATGTCAAAGTTGGTATACATGATGCCGAGATGTTCCTGATTATAAATTGTGAAGGTTTTTTTTTTATATGTTGTAATTTGACGAAATGGCGAAATTATTAATTTTAATACCCTTCCACATAAACGATAAATGTGTCATAATTCACCATGCATGGCTTGAAATGTTTTAAATTTCACAGGTCATTGAAGACCATGTTAATGATAATATTCACATGCCCATAATGCATGTTTGGCATAGCGCCACCAACTGGCAACAGAAAGAATGACAATTATACTGATGTCACATGATCAATTTGAACATACTCCTCCTAGACGGTTTGTCAGATTCATTTGAAATTTGGCAAACATTATGCCAAGATGTTGCTGATGTTAAATTGTGAATGGATTTTTGAATGTTGTAATATATTTGATATGATTTTAATATCTCACCACATAAACAGGAAATGTGTCATAAATCACAGTGCATTGAATGAATGGTCTGAAACTTCTCAGGTTAATAGATATCATGATTATGATGATATCCAGACACCCAATGGGCCTGCCTGGCATAGCGCCACCACCTGGCCAAGCAGGAAATGTGCCAGAAATGGACAATGCCTTAAGTGATTGATCTGAAACTTTATAAAATATCAGATATCATTATTGTGATGATATTCACGTTCGTAATTCACAGACCTAGCATAGCGCCACCTTCTGGCCAAGCAGGAAATGTGCCAGAAATGCTCTATGCTTTGAATAAATGGTCTGAAACTTCTCATGTTAATAGATATTATGATTATGATGATATCCAGACACCCAATGGGCCTGCCTGGCATAGCGCCACCACCTGGTCAAGCAGGAAATGTGCCAGAAATGGACAATGCCTTAAGTGATTGATCTGAAAGTTTACACAAATTTTGGATATCATTATTGTGATGATATTCACATGTCTAATTTCCATGTCTAACATAGCGCCACCATCTGGCCAACCAAAAAGTGTATCAGAAATGTTCTTTGCTTAAAATTAATGGTCTGAAATTTCTCAGGTTAATATATATTACGATTATGATGACACCCAATGGGCCTGCATTGCATTAAGCCCCCACCTGGCCAAGCAAGTACATGTGGCAGAAAATAAAATACAAAAACAACTAGCACACGCATCAAATATGTACATTTCACAAATGAAACACATCAATGCTTTTTTTGGATTCCGACATGTCACGGCTTGCGGCCCGCAGGTGCTCGGGCCCGCCATTGCCGCTTGCGGCTATATTTATTATTATTAGGGCCCGAGCACCGACGGTGCGCGAGGCCGGGACGGCCTTGCGCACCGAGAGGTGCGAAGCCCTATTGTTTTTGAAAGGATTATTATTATTAGGGCCCGAGCACCGAAGGGCGCAAGGCCCTATTGTTTTTGTAAGGATTATTATTATTATTATTATTATTATTATTATTATTATTATTATTATTGTTATTCCACTTTTTTGCTTTCCTGTTTTTGAGGTGGTTAACATGGTCGAAACCTCTTGAAATTTGGCACACACGTCAGGTGTCATGCATCGCAGTTAGGTACAAGAGCTTGACCCCGGGCGTGGCCCAGGGACTCGCTAGCGCCCCCTTAGGTGACTGATCCCGTGGTTGGCAAATATTTTGAGGTGGTTAACATAATCGAAAACGCATGAAATTTAGCACACACATCAAGTGGTACAGTGAATAGACAGGGATAAAAGCTTGGCACCGGGCGTTGCCCAGGAACTCCATAGCGCCCCCTTACGTCACAGTGACTTGTGGTTGGCATATAGTTTTAGATACACACACCAAATTTGGTGGGTGTATGTAACTCCCAAAAACAAACAACTTTTGTATTAACATGCCATTAGCCACGCCCACAGGAAGTGAGGTAATTGAGATTTTGTGCGTTGTGGACATGATCAATTTTAACGTACTCCTCCTAGACGGTTGATCCGATTCATGTCAAAGTTGGTATACATGATGCCGAGATGATCCTGATTATAAATTGTGAAGCTTTTTTTTGATATGTTGTAATTTGACGAAATGGCGAAATTATTAATTTTAATACCCTTCCACATAAACAATAAATGTGTCATAATTCACCATGCATGGCTTGAAATGTTTTACATTTCACAGGTCATTGAAGACCATGTTAATGATAATATTCACATGCCCATAATGCATGTTTGGCATAGCGCCACCAACTGGCAACAGAAAGAATGACAATTATACTGATGTCACGTGATCAATTTGAACATACTCCTCCTAGACGGTTTGTCAGATTCATTTGAAATTTGGCAAACATTATGCCAAGATGTCACTGATGTTAAATTGTGAATGGATTTTTGAATATTGTAATATATTTGATTTGATTTTAATATCTCACCACATAAACAGGAAATGTGTCATAAATCACAGTGCATTAAATGAATGGTCTGAAACTTCTCAGGTTAATAGATATCATGATTATGATGATATCCAGACACCCAATGGGCCTGCCTGGCATAGCGCCACCACCTGGCCAAGCAGGAAATGTGCCAGAAATGGACAATGTGATTGATCTGAAAGTTTACACAAATTTTGGATATCATTATTGTGATGATATTCACATGTCTAATTTCCATGTCTAACATAGCGCCACCATATGGCCAAACAAAAAGTGTATCAGAAATATTATTTGCTTAAAATGAATAGGTTGAAATTTCTCAGGTTAATATATATTATGATTATGATGACACCCAATGGGCCTGCCTTGCATTGCGCCCCCACCTGGCCAAGCAAGTACATGTGGCAGAAAATACAATACAAAAACAAATAGCACACGCATCAAATATGTACATTTCACAAACGCACCACGTCGGTGCTTTGTTGGATTCCGACATGTCACGGGTTGCGGCCCGCAGGTGCTCGGGCCCGCCATTGCCGCTTGCGGCTATATTTATTAGTGGGTTTGATCCAGCAAGACCACGCTTGCGGAGCAAGCCCACTATTGTTCTTCTTAAGTTTTCTTATTATATCTTCTTTTTCACCCACTTTTTGGCCGAACTACTGCTCCTAGACCGTTTGAGCTATCGACGCGGTTCGAACTCCAAAAATTCAGGCCCGAACCGGTGTAACTTGCTTGTTGATTTTGTGTCGCTGGCACTTGTCGTTTTCGCGGTATTCCCGTTTTTCGGCGTTTTTGGGCCCCATTGAAATGAATGGCGGAATGTTCAAGGATTCTAATTCGATTGTGACATCACAGCTCTAATTGCTTAACCCTTAAAGGAGTACCGTCACACCGGTGTGACGGGAATGTTGAGAAATGAACGTTCTAAAGAATATCTGGGTTCATTGAATTCAACATAGAATTTTAGAACCTTCAATTGTTGCGGAACTTACAATGTTCAAAAACCTACACCTTTAAGGGTTAAGCTTGCACCTGGAAGAGTTCTAAGCCACCTGGCAGAGCTCTAATGGGCTGGGCTGGGCTGTCTGTGTATATGAAGGTGTGTGCATGTAACTTTTGACCCGTATGTCCGATTTTCATGAATGAGGTACCGTTGGAATCCTTGAATGAAGCCCAGTTCAATGCCTTGCCAGCACTAAGTGTAAAGGTAATGTAAAAAAAGATGAGACAGCGCGAAGCGCTGTCTCATCTTTTTTTTAAAGCCAAACCATGTTGATACAGGTCATTAAAAAAAAAATATATATATATTTTCCAAATCCATTCAGCCCAGTTCAATGCCTTGCCAGCACCAGTTGTAAAGGTCATGTAAGTCTCATCTTTTTTTTAAAGCCAAACCATGTTCATATAGGTCATTAAAAAAATAAAGTATTTTCCAAATCCATTCAACCCAGTATTATGCCCTGCTAGCTCCACTCAAACCTAGTCATGTGTACAGTTGTATAGATTTTAACATTGAGAAACAGACATTTATACTGATATTGAGCACATCCACGCATCATTACTATTTATGTTAAGTTACTCATTATTGCCCGGCAAGAAGTCCACAATCAATTCAATTGTCTTGCCACGATCTGTGGAGCTTACAGACAACGTTAAATTACTATAGGTTCTGTATGCTATTTAAAGCCGACCTAACGCTGAGTCCCTTTAAGACGGTGTGTTGCAATGCATTCTGGGTGCTGTGCTGTGATCCGACGGCTAGTCACCTGACCCACCAAACACAACGATGCTTGAACCAGAGCACTTGAACTAAACGTAGTAAAAATAAATAGCTACCAAGGCTCCAAATAGCAACACACTTACACCGTAGCATAATGAGGGTATCTACATGTAAACCGAAGCATTCAGAACTGTGTAAGTCTACAGGCAGTTTATTAAAAAGAACGTCAACGGGTCAACGTCAACGATAAGTAAGTTAGGCTAACGTAAACGTTAGCTATTTGCTGTTGTCATATGCTAGTGCTATATGCTTTAGGCTACGTGATGGCCATTTGTCACACTCATTTTAGGTACTACTTTTACGAGGTCTGTAGTTCTGTCAAAATGTATCTTATCTATGAACAGACTACATGATTATCTTCCTTAGACTTCATAGATGTAGTTACTACAATTTGGAAGCGAATTTCGAAGTGTAAATATGGTTTTAGTGTGTAAACAGACCAACCGCGATTTTGCAATGAAGTTAATGGAGCCTTTTATGTAGGGCTTCTAGGCTACTTTCACGAAGTCTGTAGTTCTGTCAAAATGTATCTTATCTATGAACAGGCTACATGATTATCTTCCTTAGACTTCGTAGATGTAGTTACTACAATTTGGAAGCGAATTTCGAAGTGTAAATATGGTTTTAGTGTGTAAACAGACCAACCGCGATTTTGCAATGAAGTTAATGGAGCCTTTTATGTAGGGCTTCTAGGCTACTTTCACAAAGTCTGTAGTTCTGTCAAAATGTATCTTATCTATGAACAGACTACATGATTATCTTCCTTAGACTTCGTAGATGTAGTTACTACAATTTGGAAGCGAATTTCGAAGTGTAAATATGGTTTTAGTGTGTAAACAGACCAACCGCGATTTTGCAATGAAGTTAATGGAGCCTTTTATGTAGGGCTACTAGGCTACTTTCACGAAGTCTGTAGTTCTGTCAAAATGTATCTTATCTATGAACGGACTACATGGTTATCTTCTTTAGACTTCGTAGATGTAGTTACTACAGTTTGGAAGCGAAATTCGAAGTGCAAATATGGTTTAAATGTGTAAACAAGACGCCTGATGTTTAATATATGTTAATGAATGGGCACAGTATTATTGTGTACAGTAATGGGCTATCAGTAGTATGTAAACAGTTCATGTGTTATGTGATTTACATAAACTAACAACAGAAATGTTAAAAGCTGGTATTGTGTTTCCTGAATTCTTACATTCAGGCATTCAAATGAAATGTAATTAAATAGCATATATATACTCTATCAGTGTATGATGCTTGCATGAGGGAAACATCCCAAAACAACGGCACCCATATAATTGCTGTTGTTTTGAGAAGTATTTCTCATGCAAGCATCATGCAACAATGCAAAAACAAAGAAACTAGTGTAGGCCTAATTATATTTTACATTAGTTAAGCAGTACTCTGATGTGCATGCTTTCACAAACTTTTGTGAACAATCTTAGCACTTTAAACATTGACTGTTTTAAAGTGCATGTATAGCAATATAGTATAAAAATAATAATTGTGATATCATTACAATTTGATAGGGGTTGGGAGGAGGGGGTGGGTTCATGTAGGTGGGCCCTATGACCCCAAAGTATGCCTTGACTGGGTCTCAGGTCAAAGAAGTTTGAGAAATGCTGATGTAGATGACAAAGCAGCAAGGAGGCGTCGTGTGATCATTTAAACAAGTTTTATGACAAGGTCGATGAGGGTGGGAAAAATCGTACATTTCTGTGCAAACTTTGCCCGCACTTCAGTCACATTGTCTTTTAAGAAAATGCAGTCCATTTTTCGGTTTCAGCAGCCAACAACCTCAGAACTGACCCTTCAGGCCTCTCAGGAGGCGCTGGCCTTTAACCGCAGCCAGAAGAGAGTCAGCAGAAATTTGATTGCCTTTAAAAAATCTGACTTCTTAAAAAATCTTAAACTGGCTGCATTACGTGATTATTTCTGAGATTCTGATACGTTTTTAACCATGACCTATACACAGTTCTGGTTTGAAAATGTATCTCTTAAAATAATCACTTTATGCAGTCAGCTTAAGATGGCTTACTAGCAACTAACTAATTACCCTAGCAACAACCTAGAAACCACCCCTGTAATGTCAACCTAGCGACCACCATAGCAACCAGCATAGCAACCATGTTATTTATGCGTTTTAGCTTATTGGATGTTGCGTTAATGCAGACAACTTTTGATCCGTGTGCCCGATTTTCATAAATGAGGTACCGTTGGAATCCTTGGATGAGGCCGAGTTCCGTGCCACTGATCAAACCCACTCTTGCAGTTCCTCGGAACCGCAATTCTAGTTATTTATTATTCCTGTTCACCCACTTTTTGGCCGAACTACTGCTCCTAGACCGTTTGAGCTATCGACGCGGTTCGAACTCCAAAAATTCAGGCCCGAACCGGTGTAACTTGCTTGTTGCTTTCGTGTCGCTGGCCCTTGTCGTTTTCGCGGTATTCCCGTTTTTCGGCGTTTTTGGGCCCCATTGAAATGAATGGCGGAATGCTGGGGCTTTATGACATCACAGCACCTCATTACTTGCACCTGGTAGAGCTCTGCTGCTAGAGTTGATTACTTGCACCTGGCAGAGTTCTAAGCCATCTGGCAATGTCTAATGGGCTGGGCTGGGCTGTCTGTGTATATGAAGGTGTGTGCATGTAACTTTTGACCAGTATGTCCGATTTTCATGAATGAGGTACCGTTGGAATCCTTGAATGAAGCCCAGTTCAATGCCTTGCCAGCACTAAGTGTAAAGGTAATGTAAAAAAAGATGAGACAGCGCGAAGCGCTGTCTCATCTTTTTTTTAAAGCCAAACCATGTTGATACAGGTCATTAAAAAAAATATATATATATTTTCCAAATCCATTCAGCCCAGTTCAAGGTCTTTTTTTTTTAAAGCCAAACCATGTTCATATAGGTCATTAAAAAAATAAATAAATAAAGTATTTTCCCAATCCATTCAGCCCAGTTCTATGCCCAGCTAGCTCCATTCAAACACAGTCACGTGTACAGTTGTATAGATTATTACATTGAGAAACACGCATTCATACAGACACTATGCACATCCACGCATCACTATCCAAGTTAAGTTACTCATTATTGCCCGGCAAGAAGTCTACACTCAATTCAATTGTCCTGCCACGATCTGTGGAGCTTACAGACAATGTTATATTACTATAGGTTCTGTATGCTATTTAAAGCCGACCTAACGATGAGTCCCTTTAAGACGGTGTGTTGCAATGCATTCTGGGTGCTGTGCTGTGATTCGACGGCTCGTCACCTGACCCACCAAACAACAACTCTCTGGGATGTGGCAAATATCGCGTAAAAACCTTGTTGCCGGAACAACAGGGAAAAGGCAACAGGATAGCAGCACGAAAGATACACAGGATACACACGGAATTTTGATGGACGTCCTTATCAGTCTATGGTCTAACTTATAAACGTGTTGGGTCAACGTCAACGATAAGTAAGTTAGGCTAACGTAAACGTTAGCTATTTGCTGTTGTCATATGCTAGTGCTATATGCTTTAGGCTACGTGATGGCCATTTATCACACTAATTTTAGGTACTACTTTTACGAGGTCTGTAGTTCTGTCAAAATGTATCTTATCGTTGAACAGACTACAAGGTTATCTTCCTTAGACTTCGTAGATGTAGTTACTACAATTTGGAAGCGAATTTCGAAGTGTAAATATGGTTTTAGTGTGTAAACAGACCAACCGCGATTTTGCAATGATGTTAATGGAGCCTTTTATGTAGGGCTTCTAGGCTACTTTCACGAAGTCTGTAGTTCTGTCAAAATGTATCTTATCTGTGAACATACTACATTATTATCTTCCTTAGACTTCGTAGATGTAGTTACTACAATTTGGAAGCGAATTTCGAAGTGTAAATATGGTTTTAGTGTGTAAACAGACCAACCGCGATTTTGCAATGAAGTTAATGGAGCCTTTTATGTAGGGCTTCCAGGCTACTTTCACGAAGTCTGTAGTTCTGTCACAATGTATCTTATCTGTGAACATACTACATGATTATCTTCCTTAGACTTCGTAGATGTAGTTACTACAATTTGGAAGCGAATTTCAAAGTGTAAATATGGTTTTAGTGTGTAAACAGACCAACCGCGATTTTGCAATGAAGTGAATATGGAGCCTTTTATGTAGGACTACTAGGCTACTTTCACGAAGTCTGTAGTTCTGTCAAAATTGATCGATCTTATCTATGAACAGACTACATGGTTATCTTCTTTAGACTTTGTAGATGTAGTTATTACAGTTTGGAAGCGAAATTCGAAGTGCAAATATGGTTTAAATGTGTAAACAAGACGCCTGATGTTTAATATATGTTAATGAATGGGCACAGTATTATTGTGTACAGTAATGGGCTATCAGTAGTATGTAAACAGTTCATGTGTTATGTGATTTACATAAACTAACAACAGAAATGTTAAAAGCTGGTATTGTGTTTCCTGAATTCTTACATTCAGGCATTCAAATGAAATGTAATTAAATAGCATATCAATCATGCAACAATGCAAAAACAATGAAACTAGTGTAGGCCTAATTATATTTTACATTAGTAAAGCAGTACTCTGATGTGCATGCTTTCACAAACTTTTGTAAACAATCTTAGCACTTTAAACATTGACTGTTTTGAAGTGCATGTAGGCAATATAGTATAAAAATAATAATTGTGATATCATTACAATTTGATAGGGGTTGGGAGGAGGGGGTGGGTTCATGTAGGTGGGCCCTATGACCCCAAAGTATGCCTTGACTGGGCCTCAGGTCAAAGAAGTTTGAGAAATGCTGATGTAGACAACAAAGCAGCAAGGAGGCGTCGTGTGATCATTTAAACAAGTTTTATGACGAGGTCGATGAGGGTGGGAAAAATCGTACACTTCTGTGCAAACTTTGCCCGCACTTCAGTCACATTGTCTTTTAAGAAAATGCAGTCCTTTTTTCGGTTCCAGCAGCCAACAACCTCAGAACTGACCCTTCAGGCCTCTCAGGAGGCGCTGGCCTTTAACCGCAGCCAGAAGAGAGTCAGCAGAAATTTGATTGCCTTTAAAAAATCTGACTTCTTAAAAAATCTTAAACTGGCTGCATTACGTGATTATTTCTGAGATTCTGATACGTTTTTAACCATGACCTATACACAGTTCTGGTTTGAAAATGTATCTCTTAAAATAATCACTTTATGCAGTCAGCTTAAGATGGCTTACTAGCAACTAACTAATTACCCTAGCAACAACCTAGAAACCACCCCTGTAATGTCAACCTAGCGACCACCATAGCAACCAGCATAGCAACCATGTTATTTATGCGTTTTAGCTTATTGGATGTTGCGTTAATGCAGACAACTTTTGATCCGTGTGCCCGATTTTCATAAATGAGGTACCGTTGGAATCCTTGGATGAGGCCGAGTTCCGTGCCACTGATCAAACCCACTCTTGCAGTTCCTCGGAACCGCAATTCTAGTTATATCTTCTTTTTCACCCACTTTTTGGCCGAACTACTGCTCCTAGACCGTTTGAGCTATCGACGCGGTTCGAACTCCAAAAATTCAGGCCCGAACCGGTGTAACTTGCTTGTTGATTTTGTGTCGCTGGCACTTGTCGTTTTCGCGGTATTCCCGTTTTTCGGCGTTTTTGGGCCCCATTGAAATGAATGGCGGAATGTTCAAGGATTCTAATTCGATTGTGACATCACAGCTCTAATTGCTTAACCCTTAAAGGAGTACCGTCACACCGGTGTGACGGGAATGTTGGGAAATTAACATTCTAAAGAATATCTGGGTTCATTGAATTCAACATAGAATTTTAGAACCTTCAATTGTTGCGGAACTTAGAATGTTCAAAAACCTACACCTTTAAGGGTTAAGCTTGCACCTGGAAGAGTTCTAAGCCACCTGGCAGAGCTCTAATGGGCTGGGCTGGGCTGTCTGTGTATATGAAGGTGTGTGCATGTAACTTTTGACCCGTATGTCCGATTTTCATGAATGAGGTACCGTTGGAATCCTTGAATGAAGCCCAGTTCAATGCCTTGCCAGCACTAAGTGTAAAGGTAATGTAAAAAAAGATGAGACAGCGCGAAGCGCTGTCTCATCTTTTTTTTAAAGCCAAACCATGTTGATACAGGTCATTAAAAAAAAAATATATATATATTTTCCAAATCCATTCAGCCCAGTTCAATGCCTTGCCAGCACCAGTTGTAAAGGTCATGTAAGTCTCATCTTTTTTTTAAAGCCAAACCATGTTCATATAGGTCATTAAAAAAATAAAGTATTTTCCAAATCCATTCAACCCAGTATTATGCCCTGCTAGCTCCACTCAAACCTAGTCATGTGTACAGTTGTATAGATTTTAACATTGAGAAACAGACATTTATACTGATATTGAGCACATCCACGCATCATTACTATTTATGTTAAGTTACTCATTATTGCCCGGCAAGAAGTCCACAATCAATTCAATTGTCTTGCCACGATCTGTGGAGCTTACAGACAACGTTAAATTACTATAGGTTCTGTATGCTATTTAAAGCCGACCTAACGCTGAGTCCCTTTAAGACGGTGTGTTGCAATGCATTCTGGGTGCTGTGCTGTGATCCGACGGCTAGTCACCTGACCCACCAAACACAACGATGCTTGAACCAGAGCACTTGAACTAAACGTAGTAAAAATAAATAGCTACCAAGGCTCCAAATAGCAACACACTTACACCGTAGCATAATGAGGGTATCTACATGTAAACCGAAGCATTCAGAACTGTGTAAGTCTACAGGCAGTTTATTAAAAAGAACGTCAACGGGTCAACGTCAACGATAAGTAAGTTAGGCTAACGTAAACGTTAGCTATTTGCTGTTGTCATATGCTAGTGCTATATGCTTTAGGCTACGTGATGGCCATTTATCACACTAATTTTAGGTACTACTTTTACGAGGTCTGTAGTTCTGTCAAAATGTATCTTATCGTTGAACAGACTACAAGGTTATCTTCCTTAGACTTCGTAGATGTAGTTACTACAATTTGGAAGCGAATTTCGAAGTGTAAATATGGTTTTAGTGTGTAAACAGACCAACCGCGATTGGCCATCAACATGGTCTAAGGCGGGACCTTTCTTGATGCACTTGCAGCAGTTTGAAGTGTCAGACGTCAGAAATGTAAGTGGCAAACACACTTTCCTTTATTGGCATACAAGCTATTGCTTGTGCTAACATGCAAAGATATCTATTTACCTATTGCATCTGCCAGTGCCTATTTATCTAATCACACACTTAAGTCGCCGACATTTGCTAGGTCATTAAGTGTTAACTGTAGGCTAGGCCTATATTTTGTAAAAATGTTTAATGGCAATAATGTCCTAATGTAATGTTAAGACAGCTTTTCATTTATGGTTCATCAAGCTTACTCATAAACACTCTTTGCATCTAGGCTACAGGTAGCGATGTTCTGATGACATTTATGACCATTCAACCAGTCAAGCATTTGTTGTAAAATATTGACATTATGGGAAGTTTACATAGCTCAGGCTAAACTATGTTTCTTTCGTCCCCCATGCCTGTTTTATTCGTCCCGATCAGGAGGGATAAATGAAACATTGCGCACGTTCCACTTTTGCTTAAATAATTCCTGAACGCAGGGCTGGACTGGCCATCTGGTATACTTTTTCTCTTTTTTTTTTTTTTTGGCCGAGCCGTTCTTCATAAAGTTAATTTTCCATAATAGTGCGTGACAACAAAATCATGCCTGTGTTCTGTTCCCAGAGTTTTCTCTCTCTATGATCTGCAGCGTTTCTCAAATTATGAGCCTCCTCGGCAAGTAGATTGCTGTTCTACAGAGCCATGTATTTAAAGTTGAGTTGTTGTGATCAGAATATTGAGATTTAGGCAGATAAGTAACATATAGGTTGCTCACACACACAATGCACTCCCTGATACCAACCTCAAGTTTCTTGAGAACTTAAGTCATCCAATTCGAACACATGGAACCATGTGGTTGCCCTGCAACAAGTTGCCCCATGTATTGCCTAAAGCAAAACGTTGAACATTTTAGTTAATTAATAATTTGCCCAGACTTGCTCACACACACCAGTGTTTCCCACAGAATTTAATTATATTTGTGATGGTAGGTTTGCAGAATTAACTTGAATGCAACAGTTTTTAACAAATGAGTGCAGTGTGGTTTTGATGCAGATTTAAGCACAATTTAGCCAGTCAACTTTTATGCCAACAATTGCAGGATTATTAATGTTTTCTTTAAATGTGCATGTAGGTTTGTTGAGAGACAAGGAGAGGCTGTGCAAAGGTGCACATAGCTCTACTATAAACTAATTCCATCCCATTTAAACAGTACAACATGGAAAATCATTGTGTGGTGATCAGTGTTGATATTGTGGTGGGCCGCCACAAATAAATCATTGTATGGGAAACAGTGCACACAATACACTCCCTCATACCAGCATCAAGTTTCTTGAGAATTTTAATGATCAGTTTCTTGAGAACTTTAATCATCCAATCGGAACACATGGAACTACAGTAGTTATGTGGTTGCTCTGCAACATTGTTCAATCTGGGCATGCATCGACGATGTCAGAGACTTGTCTCCACTTTGTACCGCTTGACAAGTTCAGTTGTGACTTTTTGAGTGCATCTCTGATACAGTGTTTAGGCTATGAGATGTAACAGGCAGGTCAGCATAGTTGATCTGTTGACTGTTTGCAGGTTATGGCATGTCTCGTAGGCAGAGAAAAACTGAAAAACTCAAACACTGTCCACTTAATCAACAGAGTCAGTGTACTGATGAAGGAATAGATTAGATAGATATGGAAGGTTTGCAAAGTGATATCATGCTCCTTTTAAAGAGTATGTTTGGTACTTTCAAAATAGAAAAATACAGTTGATTCTGATACATGGTGTAGCTATGTATTTTATAGTTTATTTTGATACATTTAAAATTAGGGTATTTGATATTTTATTTTAAAATACATTGACGTATTTTTGGCCATCCCTGCCAAAAGCTAGAGCAGCCAGGCAGCTACAGTACACTCTGTTGGCTGCAGTGCTACCTAGGGCTGGCCCTGATGCAGGGTACTGTCAAGTAGTGAAGTGATATGCAGGTATTACTGTCCCTCCTAAACTGCGTTAAAATGGTATGTTAAACAGCATCCCTGGACCCTCATAGGCCAATATGATCCTCAATATTAGTCAAAATAGTAATAATAACAATAATATCAATAGAATATTAAATGATAAAGAAATAAACAAATAGACAAAAAAGCAGGTCAAATTATTATTATTATTAAGTATATTTTTGGGCTTTTTTGCCTTTATTTGGACAGTGGAGAGTGACAGGAAGCAAGTGGGAGAGAGAGATGGGGTGGGATCGGGAAATGACTGCAGGTCAGATTCGAACCTGGGCCCCGGTGGGCACTCGGACCTGTATATGGTATGTCCGCTGTAGCCTGCTGCGCCACAGTGCCCCCAGGTCAAATTATTTTAACAGCTACAAAAATAGATGGCCATAGATATAGTATAAGTTATTGTGTGGGAAAATGTCTTGGATGAGTATATTTGTTTCATTTAATAGAATAGAATAGAATGGAATATATTTTAATATCCCCATGATGGAATCTGTTTTAGCACAGCATAGCCCAGTGACAGATAATTAACTTTAATATGTTTGGTTATTTGTATTTGCATTTTATTCAAATATATTTGAAATTTTATTTAAGAGTAAGGTATTTGTGTTTTCTGTCCTTCAATTTATGAGTATGGCGTTTGGTGCCTGGTTTCCCTAATGTAGGCTATTTGTGCTAATTTCACATCTCGAGCCTGTTTATCTGGATGTTTTGCCTCATGCCACCCTTGAATTAATCAGTGCCTCACTAGTGCCACCCTTGTTAAAAATGTCTAGAATCGCCACTGGCTGGAATTATAGGTTTCATGTCTTATCTGCTTTGACACTGAGGGGGAGGACTAATATAAAGTTCCCGCAGGAAGAAACCTGGGAGTGGTTCTTTGTGAACAAAAAGACGAAAGCCACATCGACAGCCAGAGGCAAGATAAGTCTGAAACAAAATTCAAACTTTCATCTGACCTCAAAAGACAGCACAGACACCTCAAGCCATAAGGTAAGGCTGGCTATTTGCCACTTCACTTAACTCTACTTGCTTTTAGCAGACCTGTTGTCTTTATGTACTGTCTATGAATGCAGAATGCAGAATAGAGTGAAAAAGTTTTCCTGCATTCTTCCTGATTTTGCAGTGCCAACATAGCCTACTTACAGTTTCTGATTTAGTAATGTAAAATGGTGTAGGCCTACAGTGGGCATTACTTTGAAATGGCCACTTCAGTTGCGCATTACGCGGCGTGAAGCTGCGTGAAACTTAAGTACCACTTTCAGCCACTGTGCGTCGCTCTGCCACTGTACATCGCTCTGTCAGTAGCCTGCCTGCCGCCCCCTTACCTTACCTTTAAAGATGCCCTGCCACACGTATTTCATTACTTTTTTTTGTGGAAAACATGCCTTGGTTACCTTCTTTCAAGCCATTCTAGCATGGTATTGAAAGCCTGCATGAAGACTCAGCTCGATTTGCACCAGTTCTCATTAATATTCAACTGCTTGACTCTGATTGGCTAACAGCTAGTAGGTTTCGTCCATAACACGACAGCCGTTATTAACTAATTTTAGCTTCATGGCATGAACTTAGCTTGGCTAGCGAGTGCTAGCATTGTCCAAATGTGCATAAATAAAACCTGCTAGGCTAGCGAATTCATTAAACCTGTAGGCTATAACATAGCACTTCCTTGAGTTGACAATAACGTTTTACTTACGGGCACTGGTCGTAGACTGCTGTGATGGTAGCCTACTGCTCCAGGCTTCAACAGCAACCTTTTTGCAAAGCCTGTAGCATTGTTCCAAAAAATAAACTGAAGCCATTTGATCCTCAAGTCTGGCCACAAAATGCATTGTTGAAGTTCTATTCGTGCATAGTGCACAAGGCCGTTGACATTCAGCCATCCTTGCATAGGCCTACTAAAACTGTCACAGAGCTAAACGAATTTTGTGGGCATGGCCCCAACTGGGCGAGCTCATGAATAGTAATGAGCTCATCAATTCCACGTCAATCTGAAGAGCTTTTGCAATTGGCCTAATTTCTCTGCTTATTTCTTTTCAGTGGCTAGAGCTGACAGAGGAGGTAGCTGTTTATTTTCACATTCACGACATAGCACAGACACATATGGACCTAACATGTTCAAAAAAATACAAGTAAAAACGGTTTTGTGTGGCAGGGCACCTTTAAACATAATTGTTGCCGAGAGGAATCCCAGCCTACGAATTCAATAACAAAATAAATCATGCATAATTAAACATTACCTCGATTTAGGCTACTAGGGTATGGCTTAAGGCCTGCCTGCACAGTGGTAACGAAAATCGTATTCTGCTTTTGATAGCTTACCGATGCCGCTCCACAAAACGAAAAAATATCTTAATTTGCTGTCTACGTTATTGTCAGTGTTGGGGGGTAACGCAACTACGCAAATCAAAACAGTGTCTTGTGCAAGAACTGTTCATGCAGACTACAACTGGCGCGGTGTAGCCTACACAACTTTGTTCAAAATTGATGCATTCAAGTTAACTTTGCAAAGTTAGTGTTATAGCCTACTTATCACAACATTGTCAATCGCAAACGCTAATTTATTGTAACGTCTCTATACGTACCTGCTTCATTTGCTGAGGACGAAGAGTAAGCACCTTTTTGATAATTGAGCCAGTAGAGAAATAACTGTTCAGAATTAATCTGCAGCCTAGGGTAGGCTTCTGCAGAAAACAATATTGTTGGCGATTTAATACTCTCTAGCGACGGTTTTAACAGGCTACGCAATAGAGGCTTAGACAACTATGACCCTCGTTTTGGTTTCGTAAATTAATTTGCCCTACTTCTTGACTGCAATCTAGTCAATTGACTGCTTGACAGGCAGGGCTCCAGAGTGCGACCAATTTGGTCGCCTATGCGACCTAATTTTTCAAAAGTGCGACTAAAAAAAAACGTTGCACCGTTGCGACCAGCTATTCGAGAGTGGCTATGTCACTCCCCGATGTGAGTCGCTACCCGATGTGAGTCACGCATGCTCAGATTGATAGGTTTTACGGCATAACGCCAACTGAAATCCATAAAATAATTAACTTTTCTGTTTAAAAAACGTTTTAGCTATCTAAGATTGTTTGATTGCTAACGTTAGCAAACGCCATTCAAGTGACAGCCTTTGTTGTGCTTGATTGCTTAGGCTACTTACTTGCCAGCAGTGAACAAACTTCATTATAGGTCAATTTTTATTGATATTATAGAAAGTCTCTCGCTAGCAGACTACTTCAGCCTCTAATCTAGAACTGACATTAGAGATCATGCCGTGAAAATGTGATATCTTACGCTAAATAATACATTACTGCTGTGTAGGCTAATGTCATTATTCTGTGGCTAACAGCACTGGTAGTTGCAAAGTAGCAAAGTGACGCATGCGCGACTCACATCGGGGAGTGACAGCCTATTTCACGCCGCCATTTTGAATATCGATAAGCCGTAAACTCACTTCCGGTTAACGATGTCTTATGGAGAAACTAACGTTATCAGAGCTATCTACAAGTTTACAAGGAATTTGCGGCATCTGCCAAATATTAATCTGTCACAGGTGGCAGATATTGTGGAACATCACACGAAAACAAAGCGATCCAAACTGGATCGGGGATATAAATTGTTCCATGAACAATTTATATATAAATATGAAGGTAGTCAGTCAGCTAGCTAGATGGCTAATACCAGATAACTAGATGGGTAATACTAGATAAGACATAACAGCTTGTAAATGCACTTCAATAAAGCAGTGTAACAAAATTATCCTGTAGCCTACTTCTACTAAACCATCAGAATTGGATTGTAGATATAGATTGTTCCATGAACAGTTTATGTTTTGTGAAGGTAATGTTGATGTCAGCTAGCTAGGTGGCTAACGTCAGATCCAAACAGCTTGTAAATGCACTTCAATAAAGCTGTGTAAAGAAATGATCCAGTATTTTATTTTGAAATTATTACGTGCATGTTTTTGTATAGTCTCCAACGTAGTAGGCCTAGATAGTAGTGTCATTGTGAGATCACTGTGCTACCAATCTCTTAGAAAAAACGAGGAGCCGCACAAACGAGGTGTACATTGAATCGTCAGGGGCAAAAGGAACAAGTACGCCGAAATAGCAAGCAATTTACAAGTCTTTTTGAAGGGGGTGCGTTGGCCAAATAATATTTAAAAGATTCAACACAAATGGCTATGGTTTGTGAACAAAAACGTTGTCTAGAGTATGCATCAATAATTGACAAACAAACGCTACCTACCCTGTTTTTCGTGCACGTGATGTCTTTGCGCCTGGCAGCGGTGCTTTGCCGGTGCTATGCCCGAAAATAGTTCCAAATCTAAATTGGTCTAGTAAATCCCTTCGTGTTAATTTGCATTGATATTTGTACTCGATGTGAATGTACAGGTTACGAGAAATAATTATAAAAAATCTTGAGTTATTTGATTCACTTTTGGAACGACATGCTAGCTGGCAGTGCCGGATTACAGCGACTACGCTAAACTAAAGCTAACCGGGCCATTTCTAGATTAGGACAATGGCTGGGTCGGCTATAAAACGCTTTGGCTCACTCATCCAACTCTAGGGACTGCGTGGAGAGACCCAATTTCACCTAGGGGTGGCGTATTCCTTTAACACTTGCACATTTTAATGTTATTTCTTACGTGTTTGGTACAATTTAAGTACTCATTATCTAGTGCACAGAGCCAGTAAAATCCTCCAAATAAACATAATGTATATGCAAATGTACACCTGGCTATTTATCTCCTTGCCAGTTCATCTACTCAGATCAAATCTTACCAGGGGATGGTCGTGCGTCGTAGTCGTGGTCCGTAGCTAAGCTAGCTAGCTTAGCTAGCTAGCAACATCAACATCTTTGTTTCCACAAGGTTGTTGGACTACATGAACATCAAACCCCAGTCTCTTAGTTGTCCTCTCAAAAACAGACTTCCTGGCTTGGGTTGTGTCAGAGACCCATGAAAAAACAAAAGGTACCGCGTCTTGTTTAACTCTGGTTTGTTAAAACCACTAGGTGTTGTACAGGTCACTGCTATGGAAATGCATACTAGAAACGACTGTGCTATTAGAGACGTTAAACAGTGGGCCTTCCTCTCTCCTGATGGCTTGAATCCATTTTCTTCGACGGTCCACATTGCGGGGAAAATTATGAAAGCTCAAATATGGTTGTTTTTATCTGCTGTTGGTACACAGAGGTACATAATACCGCCTTGTACAAATCATCTGTGCAATTGCCATTCACCGTGAACGTTTTTTGGCATGACCGGAAGTGGCGATACGTCTTAACGTAGCAAAACGGAAGAGACGCCATTTTTAGATGAGATAGGCTTGTTGAAACTCTACCTTTAATTCAATAACAGACACATATTTGGCCAATATCGTGGTTTAAACAAATCACAGATAGTGAAGGGCGGGACCTCCCCTCTGATTGGCCGTGGCCCAGTGCCTGTGTGTAAATTTGAAAATGTGTGTGCTGCAGAGAGAGAGAGAGAGGTCAGAGACCCGTCAGATAAACAGAGTGGATGTAGTTGCATTACAGTGTGGTCACATAGGCCGAAATAAATGTCCCCTCTCCCCACTGCCTTTCGGCGGCTGGCAGCAGCAAACCGATCAGACGAGCCCGAGATGATGATGAAGTTTATCGTTGCCTAAGATAGGCCTAGTGAAACTTCCCTTCACCAAGTTCAGTCCGAAATAATTATTCACCAGAAAAATAGTTTGAACGTAAACCCGACGTACAGGAATGCCACTTGCGCCAAATTTATAGGAGTCATTGCAGATGAAAAGACGTCTTAAAATTGCGAACAATGCATACAAGGCCTCGAACGACAGAATAGGCCTTACAGATATCGCCGAAAAGGAGTGTGTCATTGACCGCAGTTACATGCAGGGAGTAACCCGGTTTTCAACAGCAATTCGTTTTGCGTGCGAGTTATGTTAATTCATTCTGATGGCATCAATCAGTTTAATCCGGTATTTGGCGCAAACCGAATAGGCCTATCGCTGCTACATTTAAAGCCCGAATATTCCCTGCATGTATAACTGTGGTCATTGTGTACGGTGAATTGAATGGACACATTTAGATCGAGCATGCAAGTCATTGCAATAGCCTATAAATAGGCCTACCATTTCGTTACTGCATTATCCATAGTGATGTTCTTATTGAAAATGTAAAAATACTAAAATTAAAAAGTAAATTGCATTGTGGGCCTGTCAAATGATTATTGCAATCATCATTGCAAAATCACATAAAAATCCCCCAGGCTACTTGGAACCAGGGGCGGAGCCAGACATTGTAAACATTCGGGGCTTAGCCCATTTAATTTCTTTTTAAATAACCCCTTAAATAAAGACTTCTAGTGAATTTTGTGTAAACTAATGGACACATTGAGACTTAAAAAATGTGAAACTAACATTCAACAGAATCAAGGTCTCTGACTGGCACACTGTGTAAAATTATAGTTTTAGGTCTTTCAAGAGGCAATATCTGTTCATATCTGTTTAGCATGTACTTAGTTAATTAAGCGTTTCTTATGGTTTGTATATTATAGTATTTGTTTATTTTCATTAGGCTATTGTTTGATATGACATTATTGTTTATTATTGCTATTCTCCTTCTTCCTCTTCCCTGATCTCATCTGTGTGACAAATATATAGAATATCTTATACTATAATATACATAATATTATGATATAATTACAGTATGGCCAGTCATCATGATACAAGGGTATTTTAGAAGGAATGCATTATTATCTTGACATAGGCGTTTCTAAATTATATTAATTTTGTAATTTAGCAAGATTATTCATAGGTTTCATCAGGTCCCTTTACACAGGTGCATAAAATCAAGCACCTAGATTATGAATGCAGACTGCATGGTGCTTGATTAACACACTTATGGAAAGGGCCCTTTCCTCTCAATATATCATTGTAATGTTTTTTTTTTTTAGTTAATAATTAGTTGGGCAGCCAAAACAACATAACATGACTTTTATATTTATGTGGACTCTTGGATTATAAGATCTGTGGTGGTGGATAGGATATCAACAAGGTTTTAAGGTAGGCTAACAGTTTCTTCTTTAACATTCTTTAAAGAATTTTGTGCAACATATGACACTGAAAAGTTGACATGGGCAGATAACTGTTAATGGGTTTTTCTGACATTTCAAAACAGTGTAGCCTAATTTATTACAAGACGAGGATCACTTTGTTTTGGGAGCTGGAATTTCTTAGGCTTAGCTAACCTATGAGAGTACTGAATTTTCCGCCGACGAACGAGGACATTTAACGTTAACGTTAAGCATTTAGGGAGCTAGCCAAGTAGCCTAACGTTAGCCTGCCTAACTGACTGAAAGCTCTTAACGTGAAATCACCAACCTGAAACAACACCATCCGTCAGTTCACTGGGCGATGCTGTTGCTTGAACGGAGCTGGGTGGTCTTTTGAAAAATGTTCTAATATCCATAACGTTTCAACAACATGTACACAAAGTGTTTTATCACAGACTGTAAAAGTGACAGACTTCTGACAGAGGCTTTTTGGAACACCGAAGCCATGACGTAGCGTTGTCAAGGCAGCATTTTCACTGGATCTAAACAAATCAATCTAACCATTGAAATCACCATAGCGGATAGCCCAGAGACCTGGCATAGATCGTGTAGCAAGTCAAATTATTTTTCAATATTGGGCTTTGAAAATAAGGGATATATTTCTTCAGTAATAGAGCATTTTGTGACATTTATAGAGAAACCGAGAGGAAGTTATATTGGAAATAAGAGTTGTCGGGAATTTAAAACACTAAAAAAAGATTCGGGGCTTTTGAAAAAAGATTCGGTGCTTAAGCCCCCTAAGCCACCCCCTAGCTCCGCCACTGCTTGGAACATCTCTTTTTCTTATTGTGCTCAAATACATTTCTATGGAAGATGCTAGCATGGCGAGCTGGTTTAGCCAAGGCCTAAAGACCATGAAGGATAGTATGTAAGACATTGAGCCATGAGATGTGCAGTTTGAAGCCCTTAAAAGACGTGCACTGTTAATTTACTCACTGTTATTTTTATTTAATTCATCTTGAGATGTTTTAAGTTTAAATTTAATGTAATGTAATGTAAATTTCAGCTCAGTGAAGCACTTAAAGCACCAACACTTCATTAAGTTACTTTTCTTGTAGAATTGTAAATCATAAGTCATAGGACAACCTATATAGGACAGTAATTAAGGAAAAAAGTGAACCTGCTGCGGTGTTAAATGCGATGTGGTTGAAAATTTGGGTGCACCTAACTTATGTGCTGGTGCACCTAAGAAAAAAAGTTAGGCGCACCAGTGCAAAAAGTTAGTCTGGAGCCCTGACAGGTTATTTTTATCGGAGTGTTTACACCCCTGGTACAAATAGCCTTGGCCACACAGCTGAGCTTTTCACACCTGTGACATAACAACAAAAAGACGTTGATCGCGTGCACAAAAAACATGGCGGACATTCGTTTTTTCGTCAGCAGAAAGTGAAGAATTCTGAAAGGTTTCGGCACTAATATCTGTTCAGATTAAGTTTTAGATTAGTTGTGATAAGATACATTTTTAAATAAGATAAATTTTAGATAAGTTGTGTTTTATTTTCATACTCTTGGTTCAGTGAACACATACAACCGTCAGTTTGTTAGTTAACAGAAATTTTGTGAATATGACATTCAGGCCTGTAAACTATAATTTTACCTGCAAACACCATTTCCTTGTGGAAGAGGATAGTGCAGTGGTCTCAGACATGGGATAACATGCGGGAGACCGGGGTTTGATTCCTGTGTGATGCGTTTTGGCAGAGTGAGTGTGCATGTGTACCAACATCTCTGGAGAGAAGGCACTCAATTTGAACAAGAAATCGGTTCTCAAACGGAAGTTTTGATTGCAATAATTAGCTAGTTCATGCACCAGGGTGTAAATAGCATACAGTACTATGTACACCAGGGTACAAATAGCATCCACTTCTAACTATACATTAATGCAAACAGCATGCCTTATTCAGAGTGTCTATTACACAGCTGAGCTATTCACACCCACATTTTTATTATTATTACATTGTGTGATCAATATGCCAGAATAAATCACAGGGGTGCAAATAGCATACACTGATATTTGTACCAGACGGGGTATTACTAGAACACATTGCTGTGTGCACCGGGGTACGAATAGCATACACTGATATTTGTACCAAACGGGGTACTAATAGGACACATTGCTGTGTGCACCGGGGTACGAATAGCATACATTGATATTTGTACCAGACGGGGTACTAATAGGACACATTGCTGTGTGCACCGGGGTACGAATAGAATTCCCTTCTAATTGCACCAGGGTACGAATAGCATACACTGCTAATTGTACCAGGGGTGCAAATAGCCTTACCCTATTTTTATATTTCTGTACAATAAACAAATACATCTGCTTTATGCCGCAGAATTACGCACTTGGCCAGCCTATAGAACGGGCACATTTTGGAGAGAATAGAGAATGTACGCACGCAAGAATCTGTAGGCTATTTGTGGCGGGTTACCAGCAAACAATGTTTAATGCATTAACTCAAGACGTCAAACATTTTCTAAACAATAAAAACAGAAAGGATGCAGCAGGCTGCCAATGTAGAAGAGTAATTTCCAGTGGAAGAACAAAATGCTGAATGAAGCCCAAAGATATGAAGGCATATCTGGCAAGTTGTTATTTTATGAAGACGTAAATGGTTGCGCTATAGGCCTAGTCAAGTTTGCAAGAAGGAGACATAACGCGTGAGCATGCCACACTATCCACAGCTGTGGTAGCGGGGGTAGGAGGATTACTGTTAGCGCAGGCTTTATATTTAAATTTCTTCAACAGAAGGCCTGCCTCGAATGCAGGCTTGCCCAAAATAGGCTAAAGGCCTGGTTTGCGCAGCCTACTAGCCTGGGTTTTCCCATGCTGCCTTACGCGCGCGATTTTATTCACGCTGCTGAGGTCTAACGTTAGCCAGGCTAGCAGCTTACAGTAAGTAGGCTATATAACAGACCCGCCACAATATGCGGTAGGCCTATGATGATTTTTTACGAGCAAGATGTGTTTGGTGCCCTACCCGCACTGCATGTTCTTAAATAACAATGATCATCAATAATATTCAACCATTATTTTATGTAAATGGGCTATGCATTGGGTTAGACACCAGGGGCCATATTCACAAAGCATTTTATCTTACCACTAGGAGTACTCCTACTGTAAATAGCAATAAAATATTTTAGCTAGGAGTTTCTCTTATTAAGTTATTCACAGAGCCTTTCAGACCTACTCTTAGTAAGGAAAAATGACAACTCCTAAACTAAGAGTGAGTCTTCGTTGGATGACGTCATTACTCATGCACAAGCTTGACTGAAGTGACCACCTTGATTAGCTAATGATTGTAACGCTGGAATGATTCAAAACACCTCCCTTACGATGATGAGTGACAGGTGACAGGTCTGAGAATGTGTGCGCTACACAAGGACGGAAGATGATGAATAACTGAATAAAAAGGCCTAGCCTAAATGAATCAAGAGTAAGGCAAAACAAATAGCCTAGTAGCCTAATGAAACATAGGGATTGATGCAGTATCTTTGTAATATTATTAAATTAATCTGTCACTATGCCTATGCCTACGTTTGCAAAGAGGAGAACATTTTAATTTGATTCACAATAACGTTACATTTAATTTACATGTTGACAATGAGTAGCCTAGTTTTGGTTGTTGTTGGTGGCGTTCTTGCATGTTAGTTATGCCTACAATGCAATATTGCTTCCTCGCGATTGAAAGCTCCTGTAGTGAAGATTTTTCTTGCCATCTAAGGCACGAGCGCATCTGTGAGGCCAAGCAAAGTAGCCCGTTTGTTTACAACTAACATTGCATTTAATTAAACTGCTTAGGCTATGCCGAGATAGTTTTCAACATTTTGAATATCAGTGTTGGGTGAATTAGGAAATGTTCTCAAAGTAGCCTTATGGCTGAAAGCTGCTTGGGATCCCCCCTGTCAAGCAATATAACCATACAAACGCGCGGCCTGCTCACTCATTGTTTCAAAAGGAGTAATTTTGGCTTTGTCGGAACTGGCCATTGTAAGCTACAGTACGTAAAAATAAACTTCCAAAACTAACAAAAAATATTTATCTCCTTTCAGTTCATTCAAAAGTTTCCAAAAAGTTAAAAACAGATGACATGATGCGCCTAGATATTCCAATATAGGGAAAACTCGAACGTCATTTTTGAGCAATTTTGACAGCCCTAGTCCACTGTAAGCTACGCCAATCATCTATTAACAGTGGGGGTCGCTATAATGCGTGTGAAATAGCACCATTGCGTAGCCTATGCGAAATAGCCTTAAAATCGTTCTGGCGCTGCTGTGGGAGGTCATGAACAGGAAGTGACTGTGTTTGAACCTCAGCAGAATCAGTCAGCAGAACCAGTACAACCAGTCAGACCCAACAGAAATCAAACAATAAGCATAAGCAATAACAATTCTTTGCTTTTTGTGGATAAGCTCCCTCTACTGCCTTGGTAGAGCTGTCACCAGGGTTGGAATTTCACAACGGCCACGATGGCCATGGCCGTTGCTCCTTGCGTTGGCCGTGATGCCCCTTTGAAAATCGGAGGTTTTCAAAAACCTTGGTGCAACCTTGGTGCCACCCTTCTTTCAATATTCTGCTTTGCGTCCGACTAATAGCAATTTTTATTTAGCCTATGGCCTGTCAAAATAATCTAAGCATTCACAGTGCAAATTAATGTAGTCTTTTACGTAGTGGAGAAAGTGACACAGCAGTGCACAGCAAGAAAGAAAGTGCGTCCAAATTCACCCATTCTTCTCTGTTGAACTACAAAGTCATCACATCACATCACGTGAAAGAGCTTTTTCTCAGCTTTTAAACAATGTTAGACGATGCTAAGCATGAACAATGCTAAGCATGCACAGCTATTTGAGTATCTTAAAGCTGAGATGTGCTTAAATTGTTCAATACATGATTTCATAACAGGCCAAATAGAAAATACATGTTAAATATAGCCTATATCTGTAAATAGTATTATATGTATGCATATATAGCTTATCTAAATAAGCATATCCATCTCTTCTCTCCATTTGTCTCTCTCTTTCACTCTCTAATGACTTGCAGCTATGGAAACCACTGTTGTAACAGTATCAACAACCATTTTAGACATTGTTGAGAAAGGACTGGCCATTTGTAACCAGTTAATGCAGGTGAAGAACAACAAGAAAAGCTGTGAACGTCTGGCAGAACGTGTAAATGCTGTGGCGATATCGCTGAAGACGTTGGCCAACCAGGGTGTGGACGAAAAGGTTGTGAAGAAGGCCTATGATTTATTCAACATAGTACTGGATGAAGCAGAGGCGCTAATGAAAAAGTATGATGAAAGTGAAACCCATCAGTTAAAAAAGATATTCAATGAACAAAAGTTGCAGGGGGATTTCGATGAGGTGAACAAGCACCTCACAGAGGCAGCACATCAACTTGGTAACTGCCTGCAAAGTGAAGACCGGAACACTGTAGAAGAAATGTTTGATGGCAAAAGGATTCGCAAGGAGAATTATGAAGACATGAAGATTGATCTGCAGGAATGGAAGAAATGTAAGGTCTCTTCACATACAGAGGCTTCTTGTGGCTTACAGTTTCATTTAATGATTTGCCAGCTGTTTTTACTCAAATCAATTAGATATTGAATAACAATCATGAACTGGACCCCTGTAATCTTATAGTATGCCCACAAAAATGCCCCCCCCCCCCCAAAAAAAAAAAAGAGAAAAAACAAAGAGCAAAAGTGTATGTGTGGGTCTGGGTGGTTGGTGTGTTGACAGTTTTTGAAACTTCTCATCACTTTTGCATGTGGGGCTCAGTGCAGATACAAACAGGACACAGAAAATGTAAGGTCTGGGGGGTGTTTTGGATATGTTTCTGTGACACTATTTTTCATGAAAGTATGCTAGGTAGCAGCTGTAACTGCCACGAGCATGTTGGAGCATTTCCACACTCTCTAAGAAATGATATATAGATATTAGGTGATAATATACTATCTGAGAATAATCACATTTTTACTATATGGGGTTAGCTGGAAATATCTGGGTTGGTTAAAAAAGAACACTGTAACATATTTCACTGTTGTGACATTTCATATTCAAGTCAATTCATCCTACACAGTGCTGGAGGAAACCAGGGATGGAGTAAAAGCTGTGCATGACGTGGTGGACAGCACTGCCCAGAATGTGAACTCTTTACAGGACCAGATGGCCACCACCCAAAGAGACGTGCATAAAATCAGGGACGCAGGTAAGTACCCTTCTGTCAAAAGCTTGTTTGTAAATATCAACTGCAATAAAAATTGGATTACTGTTAAATTTCTTATACACAGGTGCTGCGAGTCAGACATCTGCAGCATCTTCAAATAAATACAGAGGTATGGAGTGGGGCGAGAGCCAACACCTGAGAGACAAATCAGATCTGTGATAAATAAGACCTGAAATTTCACTGTACAGTTATAACCATGAAAATATACAGCTCAGTATTGTGGCTCCTGTGGGTTTGTGACAGTGGCAGGACTTTAAACTCATAATTAAAGTCATAATTATCTCCCCACAGAACAAGTGCTTAAGGCTCGACACGATCTCATAAACAGGATTCCAGGTACCTTGCTAAAAGATCTGCTGGATCTTCTTCAGAGACCCACCTCTGACTCACCTCTGCAACCCTTCATTTCAGACAGGGAGAGGAGTGAGATCCTGAGTAAGGATGTGTCGCATGACCAGGTGACCTGTCTGGTTGATATGCTGATAAAAAAGAGTGAAAAGGCTTGTGAGATATTTCTGTCTCATCTTAAACAAAAGGAGCCTAATCTCTGTAAGGAGCTTGGTTTGTTGTAAACACCTCAGTCCAGTTTATTGGCAGACCATTACAACTAATTCAGTTGTTTAGTGGAAACCAACTTAGCTAGCAATTACCTTGAAATGTAGAATTGTGGTGTTAGTACATGACCAGATATCTTTATATAACATATCATTTTGAGCTTTATGCCATTTACTATGTAGTGCAAAATGTAACTAAAGTGTCGCTTAACTTTTTGTTGTATTATGTTCCTATATAGCTCATTAGGGTATGTGTTTCTTTGGCTATATGATTCTAGTAAAAACAATACAGATTGAAAAATGTGGGTTCTTTTTTGGCAGAGCATTTTTCTTTTGTAGCTGCCTTACAATATAACAATAACACTCCACATGCTGTATCCCCAATAAATAAATCAGTTCAATTTGTGAAAAAATAAAGGCTTTGAATTTTTTTTCAAACAATGTTACCAAAGCTATCTCTCTCTCTTATGTGTACTCAACACACTAATACACGCCTAACAATGCCCGTTAGCTGTTAAAAAAACCCATAAAATAACGAACATCAAATAAAATAGGAAAAATGAATCCACCCCATCAGCTCATAAACAAGTATTGAATGTTACTTCCTGTTCTCTACATATTCCAACACTGAGGACCACATGGATGTGGAACATTGTAGTCTGCAATGACGTTCACTTGCAATTTCCTCCAATGGGAGAAATTCAGTGATCTTCTCCAGCCATTGGCCCAGGCTGGAAATTCCAATAGGTGAGGATACATTTTTTACCAGTTTTTCTTTCTGGAGTAAAACAGCTGTCTGCTTTCAAAATTCATCGACAGGGCAGCCGTGGCCTACTGGTTAGCACTTTGGACCTGTAACCGGAGGGTTGCCGGTTCGAACCCCGGCCAGTAGGCATGGCTGAAGTGCCCTTGAGCAAGGCACCTAACCCCTCACTGCTCCCCGAGCGCTGCTGTTAATGCAGGCAGCTCACTGCGCCGGGATTAGTGTGTGCTTCACCTCACTGTGTGTATACTGTGTGCTGTGTGTGTTTCACTAATTCACGGATTGGGATAAATGCAGAGACAAAATTTCCCTCACGGGATCAAAAGAGTATATATACTATATATAGGTATAGCATAGGGTTCAGCTCAAAATTAAACCAAGAATGTCCTGGACTGCCAATTAATTACCAAAAAAAAATGAACAATGTTGCAGTCCCAAAACATAATGCATATGCATAAATGTTCCAAGTTCATTATTTAAACAATATAGCACTCGTGATCGTGGGATTGGTAATGGATATTCCCACCCACGGCTGTTGTTGCCTGCGCCTACAGCCGAACAACACCTGTGGGAATATCCATTACCAACTTCACGATAGGGCTAGGTGATATGGCTGAAAACTGTATCACGATATAAGTGTTTCATTATCAGTTGATATCGATAATTATTGATTTTTAAAAATCTATTTCAGATAAGGACCAGAAGAAAAAAGGTTAAATTTAAACACTTTTATTTTAAACTTAACCTTCCTCTTATTTGAATCACCTCAGTTATCAATCAAAGCAAACAGGGAAAAGAAATGTCAACACAATAATGAAAAACTCAAATAAATAAATGTGCACATAAGTCAGAATGAAAAGCAGCACTGGTTGAAGCCTGTAAATATTATAGGTCTAAACAACGTAGGTTATCTTAATTGGCTAGTTTATCATAGTCTACTGATTGGACTGTTCAGTTTCTCCACGTGTGTTTAAGTTTCAAATGAATACTTTTCCTCCTTGGGACAGGCCCGTTTGAGATACTTTTCCATTTAGGCCAGGGGTGGGCAACTCCTTTCCCCAAGGGGCCACATAACAAACTGACAAAGACTGTTGAGGAGGGCCGGACCCAAAATACCAAACTCAAGTCTGAACCCAATCAATACTGTTCAATTCTATTCTGTTCTTGTATAACATTAAGTAAATCGTATGGTTTTGGTTACTACTCGTAAGAACAGATGAAAATGTGAGGGAGACGAAGTAAAAATGGCAATATTTAATCTATGTCCAGTATTTAATCCTCATTCTCAAATTTTTTTTTTTAACATTGACGTTTTTTTTCAGTTTTCAAAGACTGATACAAAAAAGTAGTACAATATCTATATAAGTAGATGTACCGCAGAGCGGTACAAAATATGACCGCCGCCCAGTCCAGCACATTTTTTCCACAAAAAGAAATCACACTGAAAGGCCTATATGATTCTAACTGTCTCACTAAATTCCATTATCCACACTCAATTCTCACTGGTATCTGCTAGACAACAAGTACCAAAACATGATTAGTTCATAGATTTCACATGTAAAATTAATTTTATACAACCCCACCTCCATCTTGCCTGTTCATAATTCTGAGAAATTCTTGAAATGTGCGCAGTACATGTTTATGTTATGTGTGTGTGTGTGTGTGTGTGTGCAGGGTGCGATTTGTAGGGGGGGGATGGGTAGGATTTCCCCCCCTCTGGTCTTGATATCCTCCCCTCTGCTTAATTATTTTCATCGCCGGGGGGGACAAAATTTATCCCCCTCTGCCCCTCATATTGATTAATGCTACTTCATATAAGTAAAGCGCTGCAACGTGAGAACAGTCTAGTAGGCTAGCCTACATAATAATCTGACATCAGAACGCACCGTCACCGTCAGCACTCATGCTGCTGACACAGTGGCTGCGTGATAACTTAATTTGGCCTTAATCGTGCAGAACATTTCAGAATGTCGACTGTGTAATCCATCATAAATGGCTAGTTTCAATGGAAAAGTTAGCTGGACAAATGAAAGAAAACGAGAAGGATTCAGTGAAGCATATCGTCATATTTTAGAACCTTCAAAATTAGAAAACTGATGCAACTGAGATGGAGGACAACTCCACGTATAGAACGTAGGCCTATTGTCCGAAGGAACTTACATTAAATGAGGAGATATTAGCTGAATGTCACAAAAAGTGTTACAGAAATTGCTTGGCATCGCTTATTCAATGTCTCTCTACCGAAACACCTGTAGTTTGCGGAGGACGAATGAGAAAGCACTCGTTTGATAAATCAGCCAGTAGGCTATGCCTATAGACAAATAACTTTCAGAAATAATCTGTATTGCAAAAACGAATTTTGGTGGGTATTTAAACTATCTAGCGGGTGTTTTAACAGCTGCAAGAAATAGAAGCTTCATGGTCTTTATGTTCTGGTTCGTATTTTTTTATACGAAAAATAATTATTTTCATAAAACTTCAAGTTGCCCTATTTACTCTCCAAACTTCACTGCACTGTAGCCAATTAACTGACAGTATGATAGTATGCTATTTATTATGACCGCCGCGCAGCGAAGCGGCGGTCATATAGGTTTAGTCAGATTTTTTTTTTTTTTTTTTTTTTTTCGCATGCCCAAATTTCCGTCAATGAGTCCCGGGACACTGAAAGACCGGGGTACACGAAACTTGGTGGGCATGTAACCCCACATGGATAGCATGGAACCATCGTTTTTCGTTTTGATCTGTAGCCCCCCCGCTGGACTGGACCCCCCGAAAGGAGGGTAGGGCAGACACAGTTTTCTGTGAATATCTCGAAAACCGTAGGGTTTAGGAGGACCATTTTTTTTTTGTATGTTGATCTCAAGGGGCCATGTCAACCCATTCCATAACCACTCATTTCATGTATAGCGCCACCTAGTTAAACACAAAAAAGTAAAAATGAGGTGTTGTAATTGAAGGTATCTATGACCTAACATAGTCAAAACTGCACGAAATTGGAAGTGTAGGATCATTATGACACCCTCTGTATGCACGCCAAATTTTGTGGAATTCCGTTCATGGGGGGCCACACAATAAATTAATTTATGTTACTATACACCAACTGGCCTGTAGGTGGCCGGAGACAGTTTTCTGTGAATATCTCGAGAACCGTAGGGCCTAGGAGGTCCACCATTTTTATGTATGTTGGTCTTAAGGGGGCATGTCAACCCATCCCATTACCACTTATTTCATGTATAGCGCCACCTAGTTAAAAATTAAAAAGCAAAAAATTAGGTGTTTTCATCACAATATCTCTGGCTGACAAGGTCAAAACTGCACGAAATTAAAAGTGTAGGATCATTATGACACCCTCCGAATGCATGCCAAGTTTTGTGTACTTTCGTTCATGGAGGGCCTTACAATAAAATAATTTATGTGTACATTTAGTGACGTACACCAACAAGGATTCTCGGGACACTGAAAGACTGGGTTACACAAAACTTGGTGGGCATGTACCCCCACATGGATAGCATGGAACCGTAATTTTTCGTTTTGATCTGTAGCCCCCCCGCTGGACTGGACCCCCCGAAAGGAGGGTAGGGCAGACACAGTTCTCTGTGAATATCTTGAGAACTGTAGGGCCTAGGATGACCATTTTTTCCGTATGTTTGCCTCCAGGGGTCATGTTAACCCATTTCATGTGCACGCTGCGCGGCGGTCATAATTAGGCTAGGCCATGAAAATGTGAAGGAGCACAACCAGGCCTGGGCCACCATTTGATCACTCAGCAATATACCTAAAAAAACAGAACACACAAGATTATTTGAACCCTGGTCGAGTATCGCTGTCAGAACCTAATGACTTTCTGCAGGCGTATATGGAACCTATAGAGTATCTCGTAAATTACCCCACTAATAATGCCCTGAATGGTACGAAACTTCTACAGTAGTACAACTATGTTCTTTACTCATAAAACGAGGCATTGAAAAGTTTGTAAGTACACCAGGAGTTTATTATGACCGCCGCGCAGCAAAGCGGCGGTCATATAGGTTTAGTCAGTGAAACTGACACTGAAAGACCGGGGTAGACGAAACTTGGTGGGCATCGTTTTTCGTTTTTGATCTGTAGCCCCCCTGCTGGACTGCACCCCCCAAAAGGAGGGTAGGGCAGACACAGTTTTCTGGGAATATCTCGAGAACCGTAAGGTTTAGGAGGACCATTTTTTTTTTGTATGTTGATCTCAAGGGGCCATATCAACCCATTCCATAATAGTCCATGAGCCACAGGCCCAAAAAGGGGCGTGTCACTACCACTTGGGGGGGCAAATTCTCACTATATTTTTCTGAAAGCTACATATCTCTGGAGTATAAAATGGTATGATAGCAAGTTGGATCTTGTAGCTTTGTGGCTGTACAGGCCTTCAAAGTTGACCTCTGATTTGAAAAAAGGAAATTCCACCTATTGGCTTTTTTTTTGTTAAACCACTCATAAGAGCCCAGAAAATAATCCAAACCTCATTATTACTGATGTATATGTGGTGTTTGATGTTGGCATACATATTTTGAATCATTATGTGATTTTGCCCTTCATTTTGGTTGATAAAATTCAAGATTTATGTGTAATAATGAGCAAATCTACACAACGTGTTGCAGCACTAATTGAAATGCCCACTACCTCATTAATCAATTTATTTATACCTTCCTACCTCCCAGCATAGACTTGAAATACAAATGATTACATAGGTCTGCATTGCTATGCTATTTAGTATTTGTAAATGTACTATTCGGAAATACCCCAAAATTCAGTAAATTAGTATTTTATTGAAACTAAGAGATATTCCAAGAGATCAAAACATCATGATTACCAATCACATATTACCTTTACATTCAAGGAATACCATATGAAAATTGTTCACATCACCACATGTACCCAGCTTAACATAAATATTATAATTTTATAATGTCCAGGGCACATGAAATACATACAGTAATTTCCTGTGTATTAGCCGTATTGAGCCACAGGACAGTGTTTTATGCAAGTTAAAAGAAACAAAACCATATACCATATTAACTGTCCCCGTGTATTAACCTCATAGCTGAAGACATTTTGTAAAATCAATGTATAAGCTGCAGCTAATAGTTGGGAAATTATGGTAATTGCATCACAGGTGCTAAAATGATCTACATTATACATTTCAGTTTTGACTAGTAAGAATGTGGGAATGAGATGTAGATGAACTGGTTGGTGAAAATATTCATACTTTACACATTGTTATCATTATGTACAATTATTATTATTATTATTATTATTATCATACTTAAAGTTGTCTTTCATCTGATTTTCATCCATTAAAAAGAAATAATAACTATTTTCCAAGACTTGATCTACAAATACATACATTTACAACCGTTTTAAAAATTCTACACAGTTAGATCTGATGAGACAGAAACTGAAATTGAATCAATCCATTTTCAGAGGAACATAAGTTCATTTGCATACCTACAGCAATACCTACAGCAGGCAAAGCAACACAAGAGGTTCTAAGGGATGATCTGATTCAGGCTCATACTAAAGACATTTACAAGCATGAGTCAAAAAAGAAAACACAGGCACATGGCAAGACCATGATGTTAAAGACTGGACATGAGAGAAGTCTTTTGTCACCCTCTTGGACCTTGGCAACACCTGAGGGGACCCCAAGGAAAACCTCTATAGCAGCACTTGCAAAGCATTTGCAGAAACTTGCATCACTATCAGATAATCTTCCAGATGAATATAATAAAGCAACAATCATTGATGGAATGTCTCTGGTCCAGAAGGTCAATAACAATGTCTCAATTTATGCAGACATTGCTGCTGCTATTCATGATCCGTAAAGAGGCAAAGCAGAGGCAGATCATTTTTTAGATTAAATTAGATTAGATTTATTGTCATTGTGCAGAGAACAAGTACAGAGACAACAAAATGCAGTTTGCGTCTAACCAGAAGTGCAAAAAAGCCGAAAAGTGCAATGTGATATACACAGTATAGGCAGGTGGTGCATAGACAGGACAAGAAATATAGTGCAGTGTAGACAGTAGTATACAGTTTTGCAGTATACAGTTTTGCAGAAGGTGGTTTAGAGTAGCATAAATTAAATATAAATATGTGCAGTGTATTAGCAGTTACCTTATAAGAGCAGAATAAATATGGCTATGTACTGTAATATGAACAATGTATGAACAACATGTACAGGTATGTGCAATGTAGTGGCGGTACCATTATAGTAGTAGTAAGAACAATATATATATATATGCAGTGTATTAACAGAATATATTACAGAAAAACTGAAAAAATATGGATATTTATTATGAACCATATAGACAGATATGTACAGTATGTACAACTATGTGCAGTGTGGTAACAGTACCATTGTAGTGCAGAAACAGTAACATTACAATAGTATTAATAATACGTGTATGTGCAGGATGAAAAGCAGTAGAATATGGCTATGTACAGTATAGTAGTAAGTGTAATTACAGTATGTACATTTGTAAATAAATAGATGGATAGGATAGATGGGTGGGATAGGGTAGTGCAGTTGTGGGGGGGGCTAGGGGATGTCCGCCTCCTTGTCCCTGTCAAGGTTGCCATGGTCGTGGACACCTCAACAGGCACAGGCAAGGAGGCATCAGGCGGGGGCGGGGCAGGGGGTGATGGGGGCTTAGTTTGTTGGATGTCACCGGGATGCAGAGCTACAGTTCAGTAGAGTGACAGCCGCAGGAAAGAAGCTTCCTCTGAACCTGCTGGTTCGGATGCGGAGAGACCTGTAACGCCTCCCGGAGGGTAGTGGGGTGAACAGTCTGTGGTTGGGGTTAGGGCTGGGACAACGCGTCGACGTAATTGATGACGTCGACGCAAAAAATACGTCGACGCAAAATATGAGCGTCGATTCGTCAAGCATAACGTGCTGCTAAATATGTTTAATTGGACACCTTCAGTGTTTTCCATACGTTGACTAATCTGTGGCTGGGCACCACGAAATCAAAACCGGCCACCACACATTGATGTACTATGTTGTAGGCCTACTATTTAAATTAAAGATAAGATAAAATAATTTCATTGAGCTGCACGTTTTACTCACACAGCCTTTCCTCGCCCCGCCCGCTCTCTCTCGTAACGAGCCTGCTGCTCCTCCTCTGCATGTGCATTTAACAAAATATTCACGATTGTTGCAGGATTGTTGTTGCCACATAGAAGCACTGCATAGAACACAGTGGGCTAAATTGCTATTAAATCCACTTAGCATCGTGACCATGCTGTGCAAATTTGTTCAAAACTGCTGCATTGAAGTTAAAGTAAACTCTGCTAAGGTCTTATCACAACATAGTACAATGAGGAGACTTAACCAAATTAAGTTACAGTATGCAATCAAGCAGTATCTCAAAGCTAACGTTAGAATACTGTTTGGACATCAAGTTTAGCATGCTTACTTGCAGCTGCTTGTATTCGTTACTCATGCAGGGCTCATTTTATTGAATGTTTGCAAAATCCCGATGTAAATGGAAAAGTGTTTTCCAAGACTCAAAAGTGCTTGTCCAAAGGAGAAGAACGAACCGTTATTTGAACTAACTACGTTATGAATTGCATCCACACATCAGCAGCCTGTTAATTGCAAGGATTCCCACACGAACATCTTAAAATGACAGGCACTCAATTAGACATACACTACTGAACTTTATTGAATGCTACCTCTGACTAAGAATGCATTACTTTGCACTTGTATAGCCTTTAATTTTGGAATCTTAAGAGCAATAAACATATATTGCAATGTTAAAGAATTAATGTTTTTTCATTCAGATATGTAAATAAACATGTATAAGTTGCTATTAGTGAATTAATGGGGAGATAATCGATAATCGAATCGAAATCGAATCGGACTGAAAAAATGAATCGTTAGATTAATCGATGCATCGAAAAAATAATCGCTAGATTAATCGTTTAAAAAATAATCGTTTATCCCAGCCCTAGTTGGGGTGAGAACAGTCTTTGATGATGAGCATCTTACGCAAGCATCGCTTGCCCTGGATGGCCTCGATGGAGGGGAGTGAGGAACTGGTGATGTGTTGGGCAGTTTTCACCACCCTCTGCAGTGCTTTCCGGTCGTGGGCAGAGCAGTTGCCATACCAAACTGTGACACAGTTGGTGAAGATGCTCTCGATGTTGCAGCGGTAGACATTCACCAGGATCTGAGGAGACGGATGGACCTCAGAAAGACGAGACGCTGGTGAGCCTTTTTGATCAGGGTAGAGGTGTTGAGGGTCCAAGAGAGGTCCTCAGAGATGTGGACACCCAGAAACTTGAAGCTGGTGACATGCTCCACCTCAGTCCTGTTGATGAGAATGGGTGTGTGTGTGCTAGCTTTAGACTTCCTGAAGTCTACAATGAGCTCTTTGGTCTTCTTGGTGTTGAGAGCCAGGTTGTTATCAGTGCACCACGATGTTAGGGGCTGGACCTCCTCCCTGTAGGCCGTCTCATCGTAGTAGAAGTACAGAAGGAGTCATATAGAAGTACACAGGAGTCAGAGTGATACAGGACCCTCCACATTTATTGGCAACAAGTAAAGATGAATAAATAAGTTTTTTGGGGGGTAAACTCCAACATTGAAGGGATGAGACTTTTTTGCCCTGCTCACCTTTCTTGGAGATATTATTTAGCAGATGTTTCCCATTGCTTTGCTTTCTTTCTTTGCTGTTTTAATATCCTGATTTACTTCATCCTTGGGCTCCAGGATTTGCAGTCACTTCATTTGATTATCTGCATTGGATGGAGTTGTATTGGGCTAAAGCCTTACCATGTCTGTGGTTGTCTCTGGGGGCATAAAGGACATTGTAGGGAGAGAGCAGTGACCCCACCCAGTCTTGAACCCGGGTCTTCAGGGTACTAACCCTGCAGCTTGACCGCAACACCAAAGAGCCAGGCCCGTTGGTATGGCAGTCAGAGCGCATAGTCACCGGTAGTGACGGTACTCCGTCACACTGCCCTTCCCTTCAGGAAGCGTGCCCATGCACTTCACGCACACTAGCGTCCCTCATGCAAACACCTACCTTACTTCTCCCATCGCAGAGTGCCCCACACACAAGTGCTTCACCCATCTCTAGGGTCCTTCACACAGGGGTCAACCTATCCTGTGGGTCCCTCATACGGCTCATACACTGGGCAAGCTTCCGATGACCTCACGGCAAGCCATCCCACTTCTGACACCATATGTAGCGAAGGGAGAGAGCAGTGACCCCACCCAGTCTTGAACCCGGGTCTCCAGCGGAATAATGACTTTTACAGTTTTTTACAACTGTTTACACATGTTTTCAAAACTCTGTATATTTTTCAAAACTTCCACACACAAAACCCACAATTGCTCACACAAAACGCAAAATGCCTCAAATCTCCAGCAAAATGACACACAATGACACATGACACATCAGGTCGTGTATGTATTCATAGGCCTATAGACCCTTTCACATTACTGGTGGCACACAATTTATTGAGCTAATGGTAACTTGGGGACAAAAAAAATAAAGACAAGTAAGTAAAAAAGACAAGTTTTACATAAAGTTGACTTTTTGTAGAACATTACTGTAAGCTAAAGTCCGATTACTGTAATTTTCCTTTCAAAGTATCTGCATTGGTTGTGAACATTTCAACCGGAAATCCTCTAGGAGCAGATAGCAAGGGCTCCATACAGTACCTACATAGAGAATTCATGGGCCTATACTAAGGTAATGATTGGATGGTGTTCAGTAAAGTAATGAGTGTTTACGTGTGAAGAGAGAGAGTGAAGCACTGGTGATTTAGTGTGCATTTTGATGGGTTGTGTTCAGGGCCGCGTTTGTGCATTGGGCAAAGGGGCTGCTGCCCCGGGCCCCGGCCACTAGGGGGCCCCGGCGCGGGACATTAAAAAAAGAAAACAAATGTCTTATCGTCACCTGTCTTTTCCCTTTATCAATGCATGCTATTACAGACAACAATGGCTTCGCATGAGACAATTAGGAAATATGAAAGCGGAGCTCGAAAAAAGAGAGAGCGGCAGCCTGACGTTCTCAGTAAGGCGCGCCAAAACCACGGCCGTACCCAAGTACGCACTGTGCGTATCATCAGGCTACTCGAGAGAGAATTGCCCGTGTGTGTGTGTTCACACCAAATAGGCCTAGGCTACCATAACATCCCAACTCTGCACAGTATTCCATTAACTGCATGACAGTAGGCTATTTACAATTGTCTGTAAAGTAAGTTTGTAAACACGTTATCAAAATCAATTTAATGCAGAACTATACACACGCGCAACTTTTGTTTGAGCAGGCGAGCCATACGCATGCGACAGAAGTTGTCGGCTAGCTTGTTGTTTTCTATTACTATCTATGCTGGTTATCAGCACACAATGTTATAAGCTAATTTATTAACTCGAGACTCATCATGGATATAACACGTTTTTTAAACAACGAAAACAGAAAGGATGGAGACAGCAAAGCGAGAGGAGTTATTTCAAATGGGCAAGCAGCAAGCACAAGGTAGGCAAGATTATTGTGCTTGTCAAAATGGCTAGCATTACCGCTGTTTAAAGCCATACGTGAACGTGGCCTTCGCTAGAACAAAACTAAAGGTAACTTTAGCCTTTATAGGGCTATACAAAGTTGTCCAAATAAATAGGTCGTTGTTAGGCGTTGTTGTAGTAAATATATTGCATGTGGATGTCATTAGCCTACTATGTAACTACTTTTTAACTGACCAATGCAGTAACCTAAGTAACCGGGACAAATATTATCAAAGCGTTGAAAGTTAGGTGGGTGTGTGCGTACCATCGCATTCATTCCTGCAGGCACCTTGTCCACTTTTTTCAAAACGAGGATCAAAATAGTGAAGTCCACGTCCACCCCTGTCCCTGACAACGTTACCGTTATCGGCCAACACCCCCCTTGTTTGTATTTGATGTGGCTGGGCTGTGTGTGTGCGCTAGACTGCGTGTTTCAATGTATTTGACGTCGTGGCTGGCTAGGGCTCTGTGTTAACAATGTATCATCGTGATGTGGCTGTGTGCGTGCGCGCCAAACTTTAGGCTACAATGTTTCATGAGTTCGGGAGTGGCACATTTTAGGCTGACCTTTTTTTTCAAGCCTTAGTAATTCATTGATGGTAATAATATAATATTTCATGGTTGATTTTTTTTGTGCATTGCCCCATGTTTGTAGGCTAGGCCTACTTGTTTTTTGTATGTTGGTACAATTGTATGTTGGTTAACAGTTCCACAACATAAATGCAAATTTCATTTTTACATTATCTGTCATAATTTAATTGCCTCTCTCTCTGTCTTATGTATATTGATAATAATAGTAATAGTAATATATATTGAAAACAATGGGGGGGGGGGCTCGGGGAGGCCTCTGCCCCGGGCCCCAGATGACCTTAACCTGGCCCTGGTTGTGTTTGAAAAATGAAATCAAGTTACTTCCTGTTAGAAAGGTCTTGATTTTCTTTAAAAGTCCTGGCAGGAAGCGATTACATCAAAGTTTTACAACTTAGTGTTAACTAATAATTGTTGCAAACTGGTACTACGAACAAAATTTTAGTGCATTCCTGTGCCTATTAGTGGGGTAATTTACGAGATACTCTATAGGTTCCATCAGCGCCTGCAGAAAATCATTAGGTTCTGACAGCGCTACTCGACCAGGATTCAAATAATCTCGTGTATTCTGTGTTTTTTTTAGGCTGCATGACTAAAGGGGCTCACTGCTTTTCTCATACTGCATGCAACATGTGAACACACCATTAAGGCAGGATGAACAGAAAGACTAACTGCGCATAAACGCACAGCTTAAGACTGGAGAACAGCTTTTCTCACTTTCCACATGTTTTCGTAATGGAATTAGGCTGATTACCATCCCTGCACACGTTTGTGTGGTGGGGAATCCTTAACTGCACAAGGCATAAAGGCGACCAAGTTAGTTCGCCAGTTATCAGCATTTGTTTTTTAAACGGAGTCATATCACTCACTTAGCATTTACCAACAAAAAGCTGCGAAGAGAAACTCAACTTGCATTCAACAAGCCGCCGGTAACATTCTACAGTGAAGGCGAAGGTAAACGCCTCGCTAGAACGAATGACAAATGGAAGACCAGTTTCAATCCTCAGGGACCCAAGGCACCTGCACGACAACGTGGCGGATTACTGGTTTCTAAGGAAATCATACTCACCGGTCTCAGAATGAGGCGAGAAAGGCAAAGAGGAAGAGGCATGTCCCCGGATACGTTATATTGCTGCGGGACAGCCTCCAGGTCAGTCACATGACATTGTTGATATAATGGTCTCGAGAATAGGAAGAAGGATTGCATCAAAGATAATTAATGCGTAGCAAGATTGGTCGTCCTAGTTCATGTCTATGAGGGCAAAGTGGAGTTCAGTCAGAGACAGGCTCTGGTTCAGTCCCCGCCTGCACAGGGTCGTGTCACTGACCAGGCTGTTCTCATTAAACTTTCGTACGAAAAGCTACTAAAAGTAGTGCACTACATTCCGTATGATTTCCACGTAATTATGAGCCAGGACGCCTGGCCACGCCCACAGTGACTGATGAAGCCAGGACCACGACGATGTGCACTGCAGGCTGCTGTGAGTTAAAAAATAAATAAAAAATAAAAAAGGAGAATGTCTTTGGACTGGAATAAATGTATTATTTGAAAGTAGTATCTAGGCTCGCAAGTGCAATGCAGTCTGTTGTTTGGATGTAATGCAAAATATCGTTGGTAAAGGAAGAACATGTTGGCTTTCTCCTGTAGCCACGCACTGGGGTAGCGAAGTTTTGGCAGCATGGGCCAAGGATGTTTGGATGATTATCATGGATTATCATTATCATGATAATCATTGATGATTATCAACAATAAAGACTCCATGCAGTTTGCATAAAATGATTCCGCGGAATTTGCAACAATTGTTGACAAGCCAATAAACACGGATAAGTGGTTATTCAAAATGTGGTTCAAATTATTCAAAATGACTAAACATTATGTGCAATAAACTGACACTTCGAATAGCCCCGGCTGCTTTGGTCTACTTTGATCTGTAAAATGTCACATGCAGCCATGCATATGCCTAAATTCTGCTTAGCCTAGGCCTGCTGCACGTTAATTATAGGCGGTTCTTCACAATGCAAGTAGCCTACGCTCCATTGACTTGAATGGGATTTCCCAAAGTTCTAGGTCATTATTTTCGTCTATAATGACCGCTGTCAGTGGCAACGGATTTTCATTCAAAAGTAAAGGCAAACGGTTGTGTTTGATTCAAGTTCAGCGTGTGTTGCGAACTATTTGTTAATAAAATGATAATATACATTATCCATTTTAATATGCATTAGGTTCGCCCTGTCGACCAGCGTTCTATACATTATCCCTTAGCCTACATAATTAATGTGCATTAGGCAATAGGCGCGATTTTCATTCAAAAGTGAAGGCAGACGGTTGATCAGCTGTGTTTGATTCAAGTTCTGCTTGTGTTGCGAACTATTTGTTTCTCAGCAAAAGCCACAACGCAACGGTAACAAATAAATGTAAAGAGATATATCGTGGAGTTTATTTCCTCGTTTTGGCAAGTAGCCGTAGGCCCTATAAGCGTTAAAAATTGACATTGCATTCTATTACATTATCCCTTACATAATTAATGTGCAGTATAGGCAGTAGGCGCGTCGGGGTCCGATTCGCCCTGTCTGGCCTATTACAATAATATTCAGTATTCATTATTTACTGCTTAGCTGGGATGATGATAATCCTGCTTTTAACGCATACCCGCGGGCATGTAGACTAATTGGGCCACGGCATTTCTACAGGAATGGCATGTCTAAATGGGCACTCGTTCATAACTAGTTAGCAGCCTATATCTTCCTTGCACTGTTTGTGTTTATTGTTGTTGTTGTTGTTTATGTTTGATTATTTGCTAGACCTATTGCTAGGCCTATTATTCTGTTCAAACGATTTAACCTATTATTAGTGCTAGGGTTGTTATTATTATTAGGCTATTTGTCGTTATTATGATTGTTATTGTTATCTGCAAAACCCATATCGCATTTTTTACTAGATGATGTTTCGTCAAAAAGTCAGAAGGTGGAGCCGATGAGTTTAATTCGGGACTACGCTGCCGAGTGAAAATGCAACATTAGGCCTAGCCTACTTCTTTCTTTCGCTTGCCTCATCATTGAAAAGTAAGTAAACCATTTCGGCATTTAAACTATTACTAAATAAGTAAATACTTTTTATGAAATCTCTGTTGTCTGAGCAGTTTTGATCATTAGGAAAGTTAGCATGAATTATTTCTCTCATTTTGTGAGTTAGCACGCTTTTTAGCACTGTCATATTAGGCCATAAAGCAGTCAGTCTGTTAACGTTAACATTGCTATGTCTAGCCTAGCCAATAATAGCATGCAATGCATTGTTCCTGACGTCAGCTTCCTATTTTTTTTTCATAGGGTACTTTTACGGTAGGCCTTGATAGCACATCTAACAATCTGTCTATGTGAAATAGACACATAGAACATATCATAGCATAAATAAGATGATATAAGATAACGTAGCCTATAATGTAGGCCTACCTAATGTAGCCTATACAATTATCTTGTAAAATTAATAAAAGTGAATCATTGAAGTCTTTCAGATAAACAGAGGTGTTACAGTTTTTTTCTGAATGCTTAAACACAACTGTGATTCTTATAGCACAATTTCTAAAACTATTAATACTTATAGCAAAACCACTCACTGAGTTCGCAAAACTAAAAGCACAAACACTGCTTTGCACTCAGTTTGCAATTTTGCACAACTGTAGGCACAATTCACTGCACAGCACTCTTTTTGCGGAACTGTAAACACAACTCACTGTTTTACACTCAATTTCCAAATGATCAACACACTCCTGGCAAATCATACACATGTATGGCTATTATTTACACTATTTTGCCTACTCTCTGGCACACTTTCTCATGTGAAAACTGTTTGAGATAATTAGTTCACTTTGCATTCAGCCTAAGCCAGGGATGGGCAAACTACGGCCCGCGGGCCGGATCCGGCCCGCCAAGCACTTTCATCCGGCCCGCCGAGCATTTCATTTAGGCTAGTTATCAGGCTGCTCGCTATTTTTTTCCTGCGATAGACGTTGGTTAGCTTTACTGCAAACTGCTTTTCACTCTCCTTAGATAACGTTTACAATGTCAATGTCAAAACATCATGTTAAATAGAGATAACATCATGTTAAACTAATTTAACTCTTAGTTATCTCCTTTGCAGCAGATCTAACGTGAACATATGCAATCCATTTAATTGGGAAAGCGTCTGCACTCACGAGAGGGAGAGAGAGCCGCAGGTTCCAGCTGGCTTGTGATTGTTGATAATTGATATCTCCTCCTTATAAGAAAGTTTTAAAAGGAAATCATGAAGGCAACAGTAGTTCCCACTACTGACCATTTAAAAACTGTGAGAGGGCCCAGCCGTAGGTACAGCACTAGCCATAGTGGAGCAGGCAGAAGATCATTGAGAAATAAACGTGAATTAAAGCGACTGTCTTAAAGCGATAGTGTACAATTTATACATTTGTTTAACAGCATAAAATTAGCAGTATTTTTAAAACAAATTAGCACTATTTTAAAACAAATACTTTTCATACTAAATTATAGGCTATAAAAAATGTATTTTTTTAGGCGTGTGTCGTCGGGGGGAGGGGGGGGGTTGTGTGGCCCGCCGGCCAATTTTCAAAACCCAATGTGGCCCTTGAGCCAAAAAGTTTGCCCACCCCTGGCCTAAGCACTATAAATAAGGCACAGGTAATGTACAATGGGTATATTGGAGGGAGCAGGAAGAGTGAGAAGAGAAAGAAATAGCCCTTTTACAGACAAAAAAACAGTCTACATGTGGGGATATTGTCATGTCAGGCCTGGATACATCATTCCAGAATATATTTTTCCCAGTGCCTTGGACTAGGACATTGCATGTGATGTAGACGGAATTTTGAGAGAAACGACCCAATGTAGACTGATTTGATTTGTCTCAGTGAAATTGCTATTTTGTGTTTTGACTTGGAAAAACACACTTTTGTTTGTTCTGATGTGTGTAAATAAACACCAATACTTGGTTTGGATCCCTGTATGTTTACAGAACTATGACAAAAGTATGACCTCAAACTGACGTAGTCTACCTAAAGCAAAAGCCAGATGTGTTTTTTATTCAGACCATCAGTGTGTAGTTGGCACATTGTGTGCTTATTATTGTGATGGCTTGTGGTTACTGTTTGATACGAAAACACCATTTTTACGAAGGTGTGAAGAGTTAAGCAAGGTGTGTTAGCTTTTGCAAGAGAAGAGTTTTGCAAAAAAAGCCATAGTTACAAAAAATGTGCTTACAGTTTTTTCTGATTGCTTAAGCACATTTTTTGTAACTATGGCTTTTTTTGCAAAACTCTACACACAAATAGCTATTTCTTTCTCTTCTTACCCTTCCTTTTCCCCCTCCTCGTCCTCCTCTTGCTCCTCCTTGTCCTCTTCCTTTAACTTCACCTCCTTGTCCTTGTCATCCTCTCCCTCTCACTTCTTCACCTCCACGTCCTCTTCTTCCTACTTCTTCACCTCCACGTCCTATTCTTCAGCCTCCTCTAATTCTTACTCTTCTCACTCTTCCTGCTCCCTCCATTGTACCCATTGTACATTACCTGTGGCTTATTTATAGTGCTTAGGCTGATTGCAAAGTGAACTAATTATCTAAAACAGTTTTCACATGAGAAAGTGTGCCAGAGAGTTGACAAAATAGTGAAAATAATAGCCATACATGTGTATAGATTTGCTAGGAGTGTGTTGATCATTTGGAAATTGAGTGTAAAGCATGAGTTGTGTTTACAGTTCCGCAAAAAGAGTGCTGTGCAGTGAATTGTGCCTACAGTTGTGCAAAGTGTGTGTTACAAAATTGCAAACTGAGTGCAAAGCAGTGTTTGTGCTTTTAGTTTTGCGAACTCAGTGAGTGGTTTTGCTATAAGAATCAATAGTTTTAGAAATTGTGCTATAACACATGTCCCACCTTCCTACTGACTTTGACATATCATAAGGCCATATATTGTGGAGCGCATTCTCACATCCTATGGTCTACTGCAGCGAGTGGCTATATCGGTACAGAGGACAATTGGCAGCAATCTACTAATTATCAATGACCGTTACATTAGTAGGAATATATGAGGCTTTCTACAGGTATTTACTAAACATAGAGGTTGCTATGGTAGTGGTTGCTAGGTTATTGCTAGGGTAATTGAGAAGGTTGCTATGGTGTTGTTACAGGATATATGGTGGTTGCTATGCAGGTTTCTAGGGTAATCATGTTAATTGCTATGGTGGTTTCTAGGTTGGCATTGTAGTGGTGGTTGCTAGGTTGTTGATAGGGTAATTGAGAAGGTTGCTAGGGTAGATATGGTGGTTGCTATGGTAAATTAAGTGGTTGCTATGCTGGTTGCTAGGGTAATTGAGATGGTTGCTAGGGTAGTCATGTTGGTTGACTATCAAAGTGGTTGCTAGGTTGTTGATAGGGTAACCGAGAAGGTTGTTAGGGTGTTGCTAGGGTAGATATGGTGGTTGCTATGCTAAATAAAGTGGTTACTATGCTGGTTGCTAGGGTAATTGGTATGGTTGCTAAGGTAGTCATGTTGGTTGACAACATCAAAGTGGTTGCTAGATTATTGCTAGGGTAATTGAGATGGTTTCTAGGGTCGATATGGTGGTTGCTATTATAAACATAGTGGTTGCTATGGTAGTGGTGGCTAGGTTGTTACTAGGGTAACTGAGAAGTTTGCTATGGTGTTGCTAGGGTAGATATAGTGGGGGTTATGCTAAAGAAAGCAGTTGCTATGCTGGTTGCAAGGTTAATCATGTTAGTTGCAATGGTGGTTGCTAGGCTGACATTATGGTGATAGTTGTGAGGTTGATGGTAGGGTAATTAAGATGGTTGCTAGGTTGTTGCTATGGTACTTATGTTGGTTGCTGCTAAACATAGCGGTTGCTATGGTGGTGGTTGCTAGGTTGTTGCTAGGGTAACTTAGAAGTTTGCTATGGTGTTGATTGGGTAGATATGACAGGGATTATGCTAAATTAAGCAGTTGCTATACTGGTTGCTAGGGTAATGATGTTGGTTGATAATATCCAATGGTTGCTAGGTTGTTGCTAGGGTAATTGAGATGGTTACTAGGGTCGATATGGTGGTAGCTATGCTAAACATAGCAGTTGCTATAGTAGTGGTTGCTAGGTTGTTGCTAGGGTAACTGAGAAGGTTGCCATGGTGTTGCTAGGGTAGATATGGTGGAGGTTATGCAAAGCAGTTGTTATACTGGTTGCTATTTTCTGAAAGACCATCGCCTCTTGTACGTCAAATAATATAAATTAAGACATGTCCCACCTTCCTACTTACTTTGGTATATCATAAAGTGTACATAGGCCCATATTGTAGATCGAGAAACCAATATAACTATAGCCTGTAGATGTCAATTAATATCAATTAAGACATGTCCCAATATCAATTAAGACATGGTCAACATCTGTCAAAAATATGCTCTCTGAACAGCCATTTCTGAAGATTTATTGTGCATCAAAATTCCCACAGCACCTAAGATAAGTAAAATTGGGTTATTTCAGCACAGCAAACCTCTGTGTATCATAATCAATCAAAATATGGATGTTTTAATGGTTTGTGCATGGTTTAAGAACTTTTGTTTAACAACATATGTCAAAAATATGCTCTCTAAACAGCAGTTTCTAAAGATGAATCAGTGAAATTCAGTTTATTTCAGCACAACACGCATCTGTGTATCAAGATCAATCAAAATATGTGTGTTTGTGATTGCTTTAAACAGGTTGTCCAATACACATAAAACATACAGCAAAGGTATGCAAATACAAAGCATCACTACAGGCATTAAATAATAATTAGATTAGATTCAACTTTATTGTCATTGTGCAGAGTATAGTACAAACAGGGTTCCCACTCTAAGTCAAATGTAAAATTCTATGACTTTTCCCTGACAAAAAAAAATGAATTTCCATGACTTACTATATAATAACCGAGTAGTACAATATACCAAATGATTTCAGAGCACCCATATAGCAGTCAAGAGAATCTTTTACTTTTTTAGAGCGGGAGATGAATAAATAAGCATTGAATAAACAGTTGGGATACTCAAGCAAGCTGTAAAGCTAATAACCAGATATACACTAATTCTGTGTGGAAATATGTTTGTATTAATGTATTTTGGCTAGTAGATTTTAAACTACTACAACAAAATTCCCTGATATTCTATGACTTTGGCCCTAAAATGATTAAATTCCCTGACTTTCCATGTCTGGAATAGACTTGGAATAGACATTCTACAATTCCATGATATTCCAGAAATTCCATGACCCGTAGGAACCCTGTACAAAAGTGCAATATACAAAGTAGCCATGGACAGGAAATATAGTGCAGTGTAGACAGTAATATGCAGTTGGTTTACAGAAGGTGGTTTAGAGTAATATAAAGTAGATATAAATATGTGCAGTGTATTAGCAGTTACCTTATAAGAGCAGAATAAATATGGTTATGTAATATGAACAATGTGTGAACAACATGTACGGATATGTGTAATGTAGTAACATTAACAATATTTTAGTAGTAAGAATAATATAGATATGCAGTGTATTAAGAACATATGAGAAAAACAGAATAAATATGGATATTCAGTATGAACAGTAACATTATAAAAGTAGTAAGAATAAGTGTATGTGCAGGATGGATATAAAGAGCAGTAGAATATGGCTATGTATAACTGTAATTACAGTATGTGCATTTGTAAATAAATAGAACACTATGGGTGGGATAGGGTATTGGGGGCTTAGTTTATTGGGGGCTTAGTTGATTGGTTGTCACCGAGATGCAGAGCTAGAGTCCAGTAGGGTGACAGCCGCAGGAAAGAAACTTCCTCTGAACCTGCTGGTTCGGGTGCAGAGAGACCTGTAATAATAATAAGACAATAATTTTCAAGACCATATAGAAAATGCTGTTGCAGTAGTCCAGTCTCAAGGTGATGAGGGCATGGATGAGAATGATGCATTGTTGAGCCGTCTGGTCACAGTAACACAAGACCCATCCTGTCAGGCTAGGCCAAAAGTCCTGTCACCGGAATGATGTAGAGGACTCTGAGACAGTCATGTGCCGCCTTTGACCAGTGGTCACAATACACAGGACTCCTGGCCAGTCAATGAGCAGTGCTTGACAAGCATCATGTGTAGAAGACCCTTTTTGCAAAACGATGTAGACACCCATCTATTCTCAGGAGCAGTCCTTCTATAACTGGCGGGAACAGCTGGAAAAAAATTCCCGGGCTTTGCCTGGCTCCTTCCTGGCCTGTGCCTTGCTCTTTCCTGGCATGTCTGGTCTCACTGTTCTGCTTTGGTGATGAGCCTGACAACAGCTGACAACCTGGAAATTAGAAATAAAAGTGTACATAGAACATAGACATGTTAATGATGACTGATGACTAAAGTTCACCTATACAACACAGGCCTATGCCTTTAGTATGCCAAAGTATTTCAGGAGGTGGAAGACGGCCTAATTAATGTTAATGGATTGGTTTAGGTGGTTGAATCAGCTGTCCCTTAATACTGAACAATTTGTTTCTCGCTCTACAATATGGGCCTATGATATGCCAGAGTAAGTAGGAAAGTGGGACATGTCTTAATTGATGTTATTTGACATCTAGAGGCTAAAGGCTTTCAGGAAATATATGGTTTAGGTGGTCAAATCAGCTGTCCCTTAATAGTATAGGCCAAAATGTACCAATTGTACAGTCGGTTTCTCGATCTACAATATGGGTCTATGTACGCATTATGATATGTCAAAGTCAGCAGGAAGGTGGGACATGTCTTAATGTATATTAATTGGCATCTAGAGGCTATAGGCTTTCAGAAAATATATGGTTTAGGTGGTCAATTCAGCTGTCCCTTAATAGTATAGGCCAACATGTATGAGTTGTACAATCTACAATTTACAATACTAGTGCAGTGCCCGTTAAAACATGCCATTCCTGAAGAAAACCCGTAGCTCAATTACATGCCCACAGGCATGCCTGCTTTAAAAATAGGATGATAGGGAAACATCATTCCAGCTAAGCATTCAAAAATGAATACTGAATATTATAATATATTAGCCTATAATTAATGTGGCCTCTAATACATGTGTAGCCTAATAAATGTAGGCATGGCTGCATGTGACATTTCTACAGATCAGAATGACATAAGCCTAACAACTGTTTTGAGTTAAGTGTGTATAACTTACTGAATAACTTCCTAATGCTATTCGAAGCGTCAGTTTATTGAACATACTTTTATTTTGAGTGGTCACTACATAGCCTACCCGTGTTTGATGGCGTGATAAGTGACGTCGCTCAGTCTGCAACTTGTTGAATAATGTTAGCTATGTGGCATTAGCCTATCGCTCGTTTCAATTTGGGACCTTGCAGTCGGAATTGTCGTTTGTTTAGTCAAAGTCTCAAGTCCAAAGTAGCCTGGGCTATTTTAAGCGTCAGTTTATTGCACATACTTTTATTTTGAGTGGTCACTACATCTCCGTGTTTGTTGGCGTGTTGTTGCAAAATCCGCGTAATCATTTTATGCAAGCAAACTGCATACAGGGAGTCTTTATTGGTGAGGTCAGGCATGATAATCATCTGTCATTTTAACCCACAAGCGATTTCCGAGTAGCCTTATCCGTTTTTTAAATTGCGATCATCAAAGTGAGACCTAGCTACTGTCAGTACACGATCCATGGGGTGGAGCTCCCTTAAAACTGGTCCCCTTGGAAACATTGCAGTGCAGCGATAAACGTTTTGAAATATGCATTCAAAAATCTTCAAAATCGAGAGTGCACACCTTTGTGCCATGCGCGAGCCACATACGAAATCTTAGGTCAGTCTGACAAACGGCCAGCGAGATATGCGTGCCATAGACACACACACAGACGCTTCTTGCTTTATAGATAGACTAGTGCAGTGTCCATTCAAACATGCTATTCCTGTAGCCCAATTACATGCCTGCAGGTAGGCCTGTTTTAAAAATAGGATGATAGGGAAATAATTCCAGGTAAGCATTCAATAATGAATAGGCCTACAGATAATATAATAATATAATAAATGTGAGTGAGCAGAATTTAAGCATGGCTGCATGTGACATTTTTTACAAATCAAAATTACATAATCCTAACAGCTGTTTTGAGGCAAGTCTATATGCTTAGCCTATTGAATAACTTGATGATAGAGAAAACAAACCATTTTGTGGAATGATGCATCATATGGAATTTGCAATGGTGTGACTCAAAAACAGTCTCACACTCTTTCTGCCACTCGTTGCTTGTCGCTGGTTATGCTTTGCATGTGTGGCATTCTGAGACGTTCTTTAATTCGGGACCATTATCGCTCGTTTCAATTTAGGACCTTGCAGTTGGAATTGTCGTTTGCTTATTCAAAGTCTAAAGACAGTCCAAAGTAGCCTGGGCTATTCATATAGGCCTAAGTGACATCACACTCTGCCTGCCACTCGTTGCTTGTTGCTGGTTATGCTTTGCATGTGTGGCATTCTGAGACGTTCTTTAATTCGGGACCATTGTCGCTCGTTTCAATTTTCAGTTGGAATTGTTGTTTGCTTATTCAAAGTCTAAAGACAGTCCAAAGTAGCCTGGGCTATTCAAAGTGTCCGCTTACGGCTCCCACACACAGCTGCGTGCATCGCGTTGCTGGAGACGCATCCCATTCACTTTAAATGGGCTCACGTGATCCGTTGCCGAACTGAATTGTGGGTCCGTCGCGTCGCGTTTCTCCCGCTGCTCGCGTTGAGGAGTTCAGCTGTTGCTGCACCGACAGACGGCACCAGCCAATCAAGCCAATCTACGGACGGCACCAACCAATCACATTACGGTTTTACTTCAAGTCAATTGCACACCCACTGGCATGCGTTGACGGAACGCAGCTGTGTGTGGGAGCCGTTATTGCACATCATTTTTTTACGTCATTTTGAAGAGCCACTGCATAGCCTACCTGTGTGTGTTGGCGTGTTGTTGCAAAATCTGTGGAGTTATCTTGCACTCGGTTAAGTTTTTACCCGTGTAACCTACACTGATCCAGTTCTGCCAAAGTCCTGCTTCTATCCTCACTGGTAGCTTACAGTACAGTGCTGTGTGGGAGGGGGAGTGGCTAGCAGCAAAAGCCAATGTGCGTCTTTTACCAATATATTTAACGATATCTTTTGCATTTCTTATTCAAACAACGAAAAATTTGGCACTGCACTTACTCATGCCCGTAGCAAGACACCTGCCAAGTTTAAAATCAGTCTGACAAACGGTCAGTGAGATATGCGTGCCACAGACACACAGACGCTTCTTGCTTTATAGATAGATGGGCCTATATTTTAGCACAGCAACAACCATATCTACCATTTTAACCATCGCAGTAAAAGTAATGTAAACGTGACATAAAATACCTGCCAATTGTCCTCTATATCCACCGCTGTAGTAGATCATGATGTGAGGATGTGCTCCATGACACAAAGCAAGGACTGAGGTGTCAAGGCCAGCATGCTTCAGCCTCTTCAGGAAGTAAACAAATGAGTGCCAAACAAGGACAAACAAGGCCTTGTTTACATGCTGGCTGTCTTGTAGTTTGACACCACTCTCCTTTCTGTGAGTGTTCTGTTGGAGTCATATAATGAAATGCAACCCATACATCAGGATATCAGAAGCAAGGATCTGTGAAAACATAAGTAGAGGGGAGAAAAAAAAAGACATAAAGATATGTCGAGAAAACATTGCAGGGCCATCTCTTAACAACACATCAGGACACCTTTCTTTCCTATTTCATTTTATCACTACTGCAATTCATAGACATATATTGTATATAGGTGAGACAAGAGTAAAACTGCTGTGGGTATTTATTCAAATACTATAATAGCAGGCTACTAAAATATAATTCCACAACTTCAAGTGTCAACACTGTAGTTTTGGAGGAGTATTTGTAGTTCAGGAAAATACAGTATAGGCTACTTTGGACATTAAAAGCTGCATTGCACTACGTAGAACACTGCAGAAATGCACTATTTTGGATATAGAAATGTTGTACTGCTTTGTTTTTCAGAAAAACGGTAGTAGAATTTGTCACATGAATTACCCAGACCCAAAGAAACAAATAGCTTACGTGAAACAAACTGACCTGCTTATAATTTAATGTCAAACACCATGTCAACTAATTGAAAAGCAGGATTGTATCACCATCGCACTCATTTCGATAGTTTAACCATAACGTCGTGAACAATGATTTATTTGGTTAATTATCACGTATTTGTCCACGTCTTTTACCCTTATAAGACATTGAATTGTACTAAGAAATTGCACTAAATTCGCGTGATTCTAGTCGTTTTGCAGCATGAAGGAGTTTTGGTCAGGATAAGTATCCCTATTTTGTTCGAAACAGCAAAAAACAACACAACAACATTATTATTATTTACTAAAATTTACCCCACATGGCTCTCGCTCTACGATGCGTTTCCGCTTTCTTGTGGTGGCATGTGTCACATGACCTCTACTAAACAGACAGTGGTAAGACACGGACAAGAAGAAACAAACGATGTTGGCGGTTTTTTTTTTTTTTTGGTGTGTTGTAATTCCACGAAATGGATGATATCTATTTAAAACACAGTTACATCTCCTCTAGCTAAGTTATTATTAGCATAAATTAGCAACAATTCTTTAACTCACCGTCTTCATAGGCTATGTATCACGTTAACTACTTTGGCAAACTACATTGACCTATCAAATTAGACGACCGCTGCTTTCATCTGCATTTATATTATTGCCTGCTTTTAATGCTAATCAGATTTTAAAATGCCTAGTTTTACTGCACCTACCTTTCAGGAGGCTGAAGCTCTCCGATGTTAACGCAGGCGCACTGATAACAACGAAGTGAGTTCTACACTGCTATATTGCGCATGTGCATTGATCGCTCGTCTGCCAGATTTTAGTGGATATCGTACGGATTTTTTGGTCATACTTTTAGTACGATATCCTACGAACTGTTTCATGAGGATACGTTGCACTGACGTATGACTGACGTTTGAACGCCTCGGTTCCACGCCAGACAGAAGCCGGAGTACAAAACAAACTTGGTGTACACCTTCATTAATGTTGATTTACTCCTGACTGGAGGGTCATACTGTCACAACATTCTCCTGAATTGGGGAGGAGGGTTTGGAGATCATGATACCGTGTCCGAAATGTGCATCCATTGCTCAGAAAAATAAGGCTTTGACAAATTCTGGGAAATTCTTGGATTCTGCCATAGACCTCAATGTTAAACAGGGAGTCCGATCACTGCATAAATGGGGGATAGTGGCCCCCCCTCGTGCGTGGCGTGTACTACTGCTACCCTATTTGCATACATTTGCGGGGACAGGAAATGGCCTCTCAGGAAGTATCTTCATAATCAACCATCTTTGATTGCATCATTCAAGGTGTAAGACCGTGGTGACGGTCTGAGGGAGGTTGAAATAGATCTGATATTTCCCATCCGTTTTATAAATAATTCCGTTGAACATCGATATGCTACAAACATGTTATGACAGTGAAACAATGAGTTTTCCCACATCTCAACTTTGGCCAAAAGTTTTCAGAAATAATAATTTTCAGTGATAAAACCTCATTGAAATAATATGCATTTTTCCATATGGGGTCTTAGAAGCCATCTGTCTCCTTCTAGCCACAGCGTTTTTGTTGCAAACAAAATCAACCTAAGCATAAAGATGATGTGATAGACAAAGTGCTGTTGCTCACTTGTCCATCATCGTAAAGCCCGATTTGATTGGTCCGAACAGCTCTGGTTTGAGCATAGTTGCTCCACAAAGGAGCAATGCCAGACCGAACTTCCCGACCTCAAATGTTGTGGGCGGGGCTAAGTTCAGCTGGCAATTCTGCATAGAGTTAATTTAATGATGGTCTTTGAAATATTGCTGAGTGATCAAATGGTGGCACAGACCTGGTTGTGCTCCTTCACATTTTCATGGCCTAGCCTAATTATATAGATATTGTACTACTTTTTTTTTCTGAAACACAAAAAAAAACATGTCAATGTTAAAAAATCATTTTTGAGAATGAGGATTAAATACTGGACATAGATTAAATATTGCCATTTTTACTTCGTCTCCCTCACATTTTCATCTGTTCTTATGAGTAGTAACCAAAACCATACGATTCACTTACAAGAACAGAATAGAATTGAACAGTATTGATTGAGTTCAGACTTGAGTTTGGTATTTTGGGTCCGGCCCTCCTCAACAGTCCCAGTTTGTCATGTGGCCCCTTGGGGAAATTAGTTGCCCACCCCTGGCCTAAATGGAAAAGTATCTTCCAAGACTCAAACGGGCCTGTCCCAAGGAGGAAACGTATTCATTTGAAACTTAAACACACGTGGAGAAACTGAACAGTCCAATCAGTAGACTATGATAAACTAGCCAATTAAGATAACCATACGTTGTTTAGACCTATAATATTTACAGGCTTCAACCAGTGCTGCTTTTCATTCTGACTTAAGTGCACATTTATTTATTTGAGTTTTTCATTATTGTGTTGACATTTCTTTTCCCTGTTTGCTTTGATTGATAACTGAGGTGATTCAAATAAGAGTTATATCAAATAAGAGGTTAAGTTTAAAATAAAAGTGTTTAAATTGAACTTTTTTTCTTCTGGTCCTTATCTGAAATAGATTTTTAAAAATCAATAATTATCGATATCAACTGATAATGAAACACTTATATCGTGATACAGTTTTCAGCCATATCACCTAGCCCTATCGTGAAGTTGGTAATGGATATTCCCACAGGTGTTGTTCGGCTGTAGGCGCAGGCAACAACAGCCGTGGGTGGGAATATCCATTACCAATCCCACGATCACGAGTGCTATATTGTTTAAATAATGAACTTGGAACATTTATGCATATGCATTATGTTTTGGGACTGCAACATTGTTTTTTTGGTAATTAATTGGCTGTGCTGAACCCTATGCTATACCTGATGAATTTTGAAAGCAGACAGCTGTTTTACTCCAGAAAGAAAAACTGCCAAAAAATGTATCCTTACCTATTGGAATTTCCAGCCTGGGCCAATGGCTGGAAAAGATCACTGAATTTTTCCCATTGGAGGAAATTACAAGTGAACGTCATTGCAGACTGCAATGTTCCACATCCATGTGGTCCTCAGTGTTGGAATATGTAGAGAACAGGAAGTAACATTCAATAATTGTTTATGAGCTGATGGGGTGGATTCATTTTTCCTATTTTATTTGATGTTCGTTATTTTATGTTTTTTTTAACAGCTAACGGGCATTGTTAGGCGTGTATTAGTGTGTCCAGTACACACATAGGAGAGAGAGATAGCTTTGGTAACATTGTTTGAAAAAAAATGGAAGCAAATTCAAGCCTTTATTTTTTCACAAATTGAACTGATTTATTTATTGGGGATACAGCATGTGGAGTGATATTGCTATATTGTAAGGCAGATACAAAAGAAAAATGCTCTGCCAAAAAAGACCAACATTTTTCAATCTGTATTGTTTTTACTAGAATCATATAGCCAAAGAAACACATACCCTAATGAGCTATATGAACATAATACAACAAAAAGTTGCTCGACACTTTAGTTACATTTTACACTAGTAAATGGCATAAAGCTCAAAATTATATGTTATATAAAGATATCTGGTCATGTACTAACACCACAATTCTACATTTCAAGGTAATTGCTAGCTAAGTTGGTTTCCACTAAACAACTGAATTAGTTGTAATGGTCTGCCAATAAACTGGACTGAGGTGTTTACAACAAACCAAGCTCCTTACAGAGATTAGGCTCCTTTTGTTTAAGATGAGACAGAAATATCTCACAAGCCAGTTCACCCTTTTTCCTCAGCATATCAACCAGACAGGTCACCTGGTTATACGACACATCCTTACTCATGATCACACTCCTCTCCCTGTCTGAAATCACAGGGCCCTGAGTTGGGTCAGAGGTGGGGCTCTGAAGAAGATCCAGCAGATCTATCAGCAAGGTATCTGGAATCCTGTTTATGAGACCGCATCGAGCCTTAAACACTTGTTCTGTGGGGAGATAATTATGACTTTAATTATGAGTTTAAAGTCCTGCCACAGGAGCCACAATACTGAGCTATATTTTCATGGTTATAACTGGACAGTGAAATTTCAGGTCTTATTTATCACAGATCTGATTTGTCTCTCAGTTGTTGGCTCTCGCCCCACTCCATACCTGTGGCTTTATGTGAAGATGCTGCAGATGTCTGACTCGCAGCATCTGTGTAGAAGAAATTTAACAGTAATCCAATTTTTACAGCAGTTGATATTTACAAACAAGCTTTTGAAATTCTTGTAATTATGTACTAATACAGAAGGGTACTTACCTGCTCTCATAGCATCTCTGAGATCCTGCAGGACTTTTTGGATGGTGGCCACCTGGTCCTGTAAAATGTTGACATTCTGGGCAGTGCTGTCCACCACGTCATGCACAGCTTTTACTCCATCCCTGGTTTCCTCCAGCACTGTGTAGGATGAATTGACTTGAATATGAAATCTGTCACAACAGTGAAATATGTTACAGTGTTCTTTTTTAACCAACCCAGACATTTCCAGCTAACCCCATATAGTAAAAATGTGATTATTCTCAGATAGTATATTATCACCTAATATCTATATTTTCTTACAGAGTGTGGAAATACTCCAACATGCTCATGGCAATTACAGCTGCTACCTAGCATACTTTCACGAGAAATAGTGCCACAGAAACATATCCAAGACACCCCCCAGACCTTCCTGTTTCCTGTTTGTATCTGCACCGAGCCCCACATGCAAAAGGTGATGAGAAGTTTCAAAAACTCTCAATACACCAACCACCCAGACCCACACATACACTTTTGCTCTTTGTTTTTCTTTTTTTTTTTTGAGGGGGGGGGGATTTTTGTGGGCATACTATAAGATTACAGGGGTCCAGTTCATGATTGTTATTCAATATCTAATTGATTTGAGTAAAAACATCTGGCAAATCATTAAATGAAACTGTAAGCCTCTGAAGCCTCTGCATGTAAAGATACCTTACATTTCTTCCATTCCTGCAGATCAATCTCCAAGTCTTCATAATTCTCCTCGCGAATCCTTTTGCCATCAAACACTTGTTTTAGAGTCTTCCGGTTTTCCACTAGCAGGCACATAACAAGTTGATTTGCTGCCAGTGTGAGGTGCTCGTTCACCTGTTCGAAATCCTCCTTCAAGTTTTGTGCATTGAATATCTTCTTTAATTGATGGGTTTCATCATACTTTTTCATTAGCGCCTCTGCTTCATCCAGTACTATGTTGAATAAATCATAGGCATTCTTCACAACCTTTTCGTCCACACCCTGGTTGGCCAAATCCTCCAGCGGTATTGCCACAGCCTTTACACGTTCTGCCAGACGTGCACAGCTTTTCTTGTTGTTCTTCACCTGCTTTAACTGGTCATAAATGGCCAGTCCTTTCTTAACAATGCCTAAAATGGTTGCTGATACTGTTTCCATAGCTGCAAGTCATCAGAGAGTGAAAGAGAGAGACAAATGAAGAGAAGAGATGGATATGCTTTTACTTTCAATGTCTTAAGAAGTGCCACCTTCTGGTCTTAAAATGTCACAATATGGAATTTTACAATCTCAAAAGACAGATAAATGTTCACTTTTTGTAGGCTAGTTGTTTTTACCAATGGCTCAAAACACAAATAAACTTTTAACAACAATGCCACTAAATTCTTAACATTTACATTCAGTGACAGCCAGGCATGGAATTTCATAATTTTAGGGACAAGGCCACATGGCCCTCAGTTGGGCATATTTGGCGGGGGGCACAAAGGCATCAGGGCACTAAGGCCAAAGTAAAATATACAGTAGGCTACATAAAAATGACCAAAGTTGTATTTAGCCTATCCACAGAAGTAGACCTGCATCACTGTGTGAATCAACATGAAACATGATATATTACATATAATAATATTTACATATATAGAATATATTTAACATGTATTTTCTATTTGGCCTATTATGAAATCATGTATTGAACAATTTAAGCACATCTCAGCTTTGAGATACTCAAATAGCCTACGTGCATGCTTAGCATTGTTCATGCTTAGCATCGTCTAACATTGTTTAAAAGCTGAGAAAAAGCTCTTTCATGGGATGTGATGTCTGTTTGTAGTTCAACAGAGAAGAATGGGTGAATTTGGACGCACTTTCTTTCTTGCTGTGCACTGCTGTGTCACTTTCTCCACTACGTAAAAGACTACATTAATTTGCACTGTGAATGCTTTGATTATTTTGACAGGCCATAGGCTAAATAAAAATTGCTATTAGTCGGACGCAAAGAAGAATATTGAAAGAAGGGTGGCACCAAGGCCACAGTGGCCTGTGAACCTCCGATTTTCAAAGGGGCATCACAGCCAACGCAAGGAGCAACGGCCATGGCCATCGTGGCCGTTGTGAAATTCCAACCCTGGTGACAGCTCTACCAAGGCAGTATAGCAAACTAGAGGGAGCTTATCCACAAAAAGCAAAGCATTGTTATTGCTTATGCTTATTGTTTGATTTCTGTTGGGTCTGACTGGTTGTACTGGTTCTGTTGACTGAGGTTCAAACACAGTCACTTCCTGTTCATGACCTCCCACACCAGCGCCAGAACGATTTTAAGGCTATTTCGCATAGGCTACTGAATGGTGCTATTTCACACGCATTATAGCGACCCCCACTGTTAATAGACGATTGGCGTAGCCTACAGTGGACTAGGGCTGTCAAAATTGCTCAAAAATGCCGTTCGAATTTTCCCTCTAAAATAAACACATGTATTCGAATATATTGGAATATCTAGGCTATATTATTTGCGCATTATGTCTGTGACACGCATCATGTCATCTGTTTTTAACTTTTTGGAAACTTTTGAAATAACTGAAAGGAGATAAATATTTTTCGTTAGTTTTGGAAGTTTATTTTTACGTAGCTTACAATGGCCAGTTCCGACAAAACCGAAATTACTCCTTTTGAAACAATGAGTGAGCAGGCAGCGCGTTTGTATGGTTATATTGCTTGACAGGGGGGATCCCAAGCTTTCAGCCATAAGGCTACTTTGAGAACATTTCCTAATTCACCCGACACTGATATTCAAAATGTTGAAAACTATTTCGGCATAGCCTATAAGCAGTTTAATTAAATGTAATGTTAGTTGTAAACAAACGGGCTACTTGGCTTGGCCTCACAGATGCGCTCGTGCCTTAGATGTCAAGAAAAATCTTCACAATATAGGCCTATTAACTGACTGCCTGATTCACGTTGGCTGGGGGGCAGGGGGAGCCATCAGACATTTTGGTCAGGGGTCTATGAATTGTTAATCCGGCCCTGCCCCCAACAAATGGGACAGCTTAAAAGAAGTCGAGAGGACTCCTAACTCACTAAGACCTATTCACAAACCTATTTTCAAAGTGATGCTTTGAAATCCTATGCGGCTACAGGAGCTTCCAATCGCGAGGAAGCAATATTGCATTGTAGGCATAACATGCAATAACGCCACCAACAACAACCAAAACTAGGCTACTCATTGTCAACATGTAAATTAAATGTAACGTTATTGTGAATCAAATTAAAATGTTCTCCTCTTTACAAACGTAGGCATAGGCATAGTGACAGATTAATTTAATAATGTTACAAAGATACTGCATCAATCCGTATCATTAGGCTACTAGGCTATTTGTTTTGCCTTACTCTTGATTCATTTAGGCTAGGTCTTTTTATTCAGTTATTCATCATCTTCCGTCCTTGTGTAGCACACACATTCTCAGACCTGTCACCTGTCACTCATCTGGTAAGGGAGGTGTTTGGAATCATTCCTGCGTTACAATCATCAGCCAATCAAGGTGGTCACTTCAGTCAAGCTTGTGCATGAGTAATGACGTCATCCATAGCAACGAAGACTCACTCTTAGTTTAGGAGTTGTCATTTTTCCTTACTAAGAGTAGGTCTGAAAGGCTTTGTGAATAACTTAACTAGATGTACCGCAGAGCGGTACAAAATATGACCGCCGCCCAGTCCAGCACATTTTTTCCACAAAAATAAATCACGCTGAAAGGCCTATATGATTCTAACTGTCTCACTAAATTGCATTATCCACACTCAGTTCTCACTGATATTTGCTAGACAACAAGTACCAAAACATGATTAGTTCATAGATTTCACATGTAAAATTCATTTTACACAACCCTACCTCCATCTTGCCTGTTAATAATTCTGAGAAATTCTTGAATTGTTTGCATGTGTGCATGTACATGTTTATGTTATGTGTGTGTGTGTGTGTGTGTGTGTGTGTGTGCGTGCTTGTGTGTGTGCCTGCGTATGTGCCTGTGCATGCAAGCGTACATATGTCTACTGTGTGAGTATGTGTCATACGTATGATTACTGTGAATGTATGTGTGTGTGTGTGTGTATCCGTTTGTGCACATGTGTGCACATGAAATGGGTTAACATGACCCCTGGAGGCAAACATACGGAAAAAAATGGTCATCCTAGTCCCTTCAGTTCTCAAGATATTCTCCTTTCGGGGGGTCCAGTCCAGCAGGGGGGCAACAGATCAAAACGAAAAACAACAGTTCCATGCTATCCATGTGGGGTTACATGCCCACCAAGTTTTGTGTACCCCGGTCTTTCAGTGTCCCGGGAATCCTTGTTGGTGTACGTCACTAAATGTACACATACATTATTTTATTGTAAGGCCCCCCATGAACGAAAGTACACAAAACTTGGCATGCATTCGGAGGGTGTCATAATGATCCTACACTTTTAATTTTGTGCAGTTTTGACCTTGTCAGCCAGAGATATTATGATGAAAACACCTAATTTTTTGCTTTTTAATTTTTAACTAGGTGGTGCTATACATGAAATAAGTGGTAATGGGATGGGTTGACATGCCCCCTTAAGACCAACATACATAAAAAAGGTGGACTTCCTAGGCCCTACGGTTCTCTAGATATTCACAGAAAACTGTCTCCGGCCACCTACAGGCCAGTTGGTGTATAGTAACATAAATTAATTTATTGTGTGGCCCCCCATGAACGGAATTCCACAAAACTTGGCGTGCATACAGAGGGTGTCATAATGATCCTACACTTCCAATTTCGTGCAGTTTTGACTATGTTAGGTCACAGATACCTGTGATTACAACACCTCATTTTTACTTTTTTGTGTTTAACTAGGTGGCGCTATACATGAAATGAGTGGTTATGGAATGGGTTGACATGGCCCTTTGAGATCAACATACAAAAAAAATGGTCCTCCTAAACCCTACGGTTCTCGAGATATTCACAGAAAACTGTGTCTGCCCTATCCTCCTTTCGGGGTGTCCAGTCCAGCGGGGGGGGGGGGGGGGCTACAGATCAAAATGAAAAATGATGGTTCCATGCTATCCATGTGGGGTTACATGCCCACCAAGTTTCGTGTACCCCGGTCTTTCAGTGTCCCGAGAATCATTGACGAAAATTTGGGCATGCGAAAAAGAAAAAAAAAAAAAGTAAAAAAATCTGACTAAACCTTCGCTGCGCGGCGGTCATAATAAGAGAAACTCCTAGCTAAAATATTTTATTGCTATTTAGGAGTACTCCTAGTGGTAAGATAAAAGGCTTTGTAAATATGGCCCCTGGTGTCTAACCCAATGCATAGCCCATTTACACAAAATAATGGTTGAATATTGCTGATGATCATTGTTATTATGACCGCCGCGCAGCGAAGCGGCGGTCATATAGGTTTAGTCAGATTTTTTTTTTTAGATGTTTTCATCACAATATCTCTGGCTGATCATGGTCAAAACTGAAAACTGCACAAAATTGAAAGTGTAGGATCATTATGACACCCTCCGAATGCATGCCAAGTTTTGTGAACTTTCGTTCATGGGGGGCCTTACAATAAAATAACTAGATGTACCGCAGAGCGGTACAAAATATGACCGCCGCCCAGTCCAGCACATTTTTTCCACAAAAATAAATCACGCTGAAAGGCCTATATGATTCTGTCTCACTAAATTGCATTAGCCACACTCAATTCTCACTGGTATCTGCTAGACAACAAGTACCAAAACATGATTAGTTCATAGATTTCACATTTAAAATTAATTTTATACAACCCCACCCCCATCTTGCCTGTTCATAATTCTGAGAAATTCTTGAATTGTGTGCATGTGTGCGTGTACACGTTTATGTTTATGTGTGTGGGTGTGTGGGTGTGTGTGTGCGTGCTTGTGTGTTTGCCTGCGTATGTGTGTTTGTGCATGTGCATGCATGCGTACATATGTCTACTGTGTGAGTATGTGTCATACGTATGATTACTGTGAATGTATGTGTGTGCGTGTGTATCTGTTTGTGCACATGTGTGCACATGGAATGGGTTAACATGACCCCTGGAGGCAAACAAACAGAAAAAATTGGTCATCCTAGGCCCTACGGTTCTCAAGATATTCACAGAAAACTGTGTCTGCCCTACCCTCCTTTCGGGGTGTCCAGTACATGTTAAATAGAGATGATAGGCCTACTCTTAGTTATCTCCTTTGCAGCAGAACTAACTTGAACGTTATGCTACTAGCCTACTGTGCGGCCCGCCGGCCAATTTTCAAAACCCAATGTGGCCCTTGAGCCAAAATGTTTGCCCACCCCTGCATTAGGCCAACTAAAGCTAGCCTACATGTATGCTGATAGTTAGTTTCTCACATTTTGTTTTAGCAAGTAGAATGAATGATGGAAGTAATGCATCACATTAATTATTTTATTCAAGATGGTTAAATGCCTAAATCCTATCCACTATTTTGGCTATTGTTTGAAGCCAAGATGCCCACTGAAAAGAGGCGGATTCAGGAAAGGGAGAGACAATTCAGGGAGGCAGCAAAGGGCAGCACATCACTGCAGGGTTGGCTGTGAAAAAGCCAACCAGCAGGTGAGACAGAAACTTTCTGTGATAAAGATGACATGACACTGTGTAAGCGAATTGATTAATTAATCAGACTCATATTTTAGCCTACTAATGGCAATGTTTCATAATTACATTACATTTAAGATAAGGAGCAGTCACAAGCCTCCAGAACATGTGAGGAAAATGTGGACCAGGAGGAGGCACATATAGGGCAGGTAGGCCTAAGTGATGATCACCAAATATGAGATGAGAGGACCATGCTAGAAAGTACAGGGTTAAAGAGCTGCATGCTAAATAATTGTAATCTAAAAAAACATAGGCTATCATTTAAAAGATCTTGCCTGAGCAGAACATAAATACCACTAGTGGGCATTAAAATAATAATGATAATGGCAATAACAATAATATGTAATTGGTCAGATGATGAGCCCACATTTGGAGAAACCTATCAGTGACTTGATAGGATATTGATAGGGATATTGATGTTGGTGATTTTCATGACTCAAGTCATGTTTTTCTGTGTTATTAGTTAAGGTGATTGAGTGCTGTATTTCAGTGTTTTACTTCTATATATATATAGAAGTGTATATATATTTTGATAAAGACCCTGTTATTCTCAGTCCTTCATATAGCCCGTGAGATTTTTTTTTTTTTTTTTTTTTTTGGGGGGGGGGGTGCCCTTTTTTCAGGTCAGAGCAACTGCCCCTCAAAATTCCTGTGCACGTCCCTGATAGAGACGTTACAATAAATTAGCGTTTGCGATTGACAATGTTGTGATAAGTAGGCTATAACACTAACTTTGCAAAGTTAACTTGAATGCATCAATTTTGAACAAAGTTGTGTAGGCTACACCGCGCCAGTTGAAGTCTGCATGAACAGTTCTTGCACAAGACACTGTTTTGATTTGCGTAGTTGCGTTACCCCCCAACACTGACAATAACGTAGACAGCAAATTAAGATATTTTTTCGTTTTGTGGAGCGGCATCGGTAGGCTATCAAAAGCAGATTTTGATTTTCGTTACCACTGTGCAGCCAAGCCTTAAGCCATACCCTAGTAGCCTAAATCGAGGTAATGTTTAATTATGCCTGATTTATTTTGTTATTGAATTCGTAGGCTGGGATTCCTCTCGGCAACAATTATGTTTAAAGGTAAGGTAAGGGGGCGGCAGGCAGGCTACTGACAGAGCGATGTACAGTGGCAGAGCGACACACAGTGGCTGAAAGTGGTACTAAAGTTTCACGCAGCTTCACGCCGCGTAATGCGCAACTGAAGTGGCCATTTCAAAGTAATGCCCACTGTAGGCCTACACCATTTTACATTACTAAATCAGAAACTGGAAGTAGGCTATGTTGGCACTGCAAAATCAGGAAGAATGCAGGAAAACTTTTTCACTCTATTCTGCATTCTGCATTCATAGACAGTACATAAAGACAACAGGTCTTCTAAAAGCAAATAGAGTTAAGTGAAGTGGCAAATAGCCAGCCTTACCTTATGGCTTGAGGTGTCTGTGCTGTCTTTTGAGGTCAGATGAAAGTTTGAATTTTGTTTCAGACTTATCTTGCCTCTGGCTGTCGATGTGGCTTTCGTCTTTTTGTTCACACAGAACCACTCCCAGGTTTCTTCCTGCGGGAACTTTATATTAGTCCTCCCCCTCAGTGTCAAAGCAGATAAGACATGAAACCTATAATTCCAGCCAGTGGCGATTCTAGACATTTTTAACAAGGGTGGCACTAGTGAGGCACTGATTAATTCAAGGGTGGCATGAGGCAAAACATCCAGATAAACAGGCTCGAGATGTGAAATTAGCACAAATAGCCTACATTAGGGAAACCAGGCACCAAACGCCATACTCATAAATTGAAGGACAGAAAACACAAATACCTTACTCTTAAATAAAATTTCAAATGTATTTGAATAAAATGCAAATACAAATAACCAAACATATTAAAGTTAATTATCTGTCACTGGGCTATGCTGTGCTAAAACAGATTCCATCATGGGGATATTAAAATATATTCCATTCTATTCTATTCTATTAAATGAAACAAATATACTCATCCAAGACATTTTCCCACACAATAACTTATACTATCTATGGCCATCTATTTTTGTAGCTGTTAAAATAATTTGACCTGGGGGCACTGTGGCGCAGCAGGCTACAGCGCTCATCCCATATACAGGTCCGAGTGCCCACCGGGGCCCAGGTTCGAATCTGACCTGCAGTCATTTCCCGATCCCACCCCATCTCTCTCTCCCACTTGCTTCCTGTCACTCTCCACTGTCTGAATAAAGGCAAAAAAGCCCAAAAATATACTTAATAATAATAATAATTTGACCTGCTTTTTTGTCTATTTGTTTATTTCTTTATTATTTAATATTCTATTGATATTATTGTTATTATTACTATTTTGACTAATATTGAGGATCATATTGGCCTATGAGGGTCCAGGGATGCTGTTTAACATACCATTTTAACACAGTTTAGGAGGGACAGTAATACCTGCATATCACTTAACTACTTGACAGTACCCTGCATCAGGGCCAGCCCTAGGTAGCACTGCAGCCAACAGAGTGTACTGTAGCTGCCTGGCTGCTCTAGCTTTTGGCAGGGATGGCCAAAAATACGTCAATGTATTTTAAAATAAAATATCAATTACCCTAATTTTAAATGTATCAAAATAAACTATAAAATACATAGCTTCACCATGTATCAGAATCAACTGTATTTTTCTATTTTGAAAGTACCAAACATACTCTTTAAAAGGAGCATGATATCACTTTGCAAACCTTCCATATCTATCTAATCTATTCCTTCATCAGTACACTGACTCTGTTGATTAAGTGGACAGAGTCAGTTTTTCTCTGCCTACGAGACATGCCATGAACCTGCAAACAGTCAACAGATCAACTATGCTGACCTGCCTGTTACATCTCATCGCCTAAACACTGTATCAGAGATGCACTCAAAAAGTCACAACTGAACTTGTCAAGCGGTACAAAGTGGAGACAAGTCTCTGACATTGTCGATGCATGCCCAGATTGAATAACAAACATATAATTAAATTCTGTGGGAAACACTGGTGTGTGTGAGCAAGTCTGGGCAAATTATTAATTGAATAAAATGTTCAACGTTTTTCTTTAGGCAATACATGGGGCAACTTGTTGCAGGGCAACCACATGGTTCCATGTGTTCGAATTGGATGACTTAAGTTCTCAAGAAACTTGAGGTTGGTATAAGGGAGTATATTGTGTGTTTTAACTTTATGAAGAACGGCTCGGCCAAAAAAAAAGAGAAAAAAGTATGCCAGATGGCCAGTCCAGCCCTGCGTTCAGGAATTATTTAAGCAAAAGTGGAACGTGCTCAATGTTTCATTTATCCCTCCTGATCGGGACAAATAAAACAGGCATGGGGGACGAAAGAAACATAGTTTAGCCTGAGCTATGTAAACTTCCCATAATATCAATATTTTACAACACATGCTTGACTGGTTGAATGGTCATACATGTCATCAGAACATCGCTACCTGTAGCCTAGATGCAAAGAGTGTTTATGAGTAAGCTTGATGAACCATAAATGAAAAGCTGTCTTAACATTACATTAGGACATTATTGCCATTAAACGCTTTTACAAAATATAGGCCTAGCCTACAGTTAACACTTAATGACCTAGCAAATGTCGGCGACTTAAATGTGTGATTAGATAAATAGGCACTGGCAGATGCAATAGGTAAATATATATCTTTGCGTGTTAGCACAAGCAATAGCTTGTAGGCCAATAAAGGAAAGCGTGTTTGCCACTTACATTTCTGACGTCTGACACTTCAAACTGCTGCAAGTGCATCAAGAAAGGTCCCGCCTTAGACCATGTTGATGGCCAATCGTAGACTAGGACTTGGGGTGGCACCTGGGGTGGCCAATCGAATCTCAAGGGTGGCCTGTGCCCCTGTACCCCTCTGGCTCTGTCCCTGACATCCGCTCTTCCTCCATGAAGAAGCGACTCGGAGCTCAAACACACGCGACAGCACTTTACCTCAGGAAAGCCACCTTGCCTCACTGTGAAACAGTACAGCCTTTTGGTCAGCTCCCATCTCCTTGTGCATCTCCCAAGTGCAGAGAATAGGCGCGTTTTTAAGGGCCGGGTCTTGATGAAATTCACTCACAACCTCGTTCAAAATCTCATTCAGATCTAGACTAACTAAGCTGCCTTGACACGAGCGCTTCCCTATGAATAACACAGTGCGTCCATTGCACATCGGGTGCTACCTGGCCCTAGGCTACAGGGGGGGAGGTGGTTACAGTTACTAAACCACAAAACATGAAATGACACAATAAAATCAAGTAAAACCAGCACTGGGTTTTTTTCAGTGCATAAAAGTGTACTTACGTTAAGATACGCTGACCTCCGCTGTGTCTGTCTGTACCCAGTCTGTTCGTTATATACACCATGAAACCTACGGCCACACCCACAACATATTGTTTTACTTTTGTATTGGCTGCTATCAGATGAATGCCCTCCTTCTTTCAATGTCATGTGCCACCTTCTTGTAATTCAGATGATTTATGGTTAAGGTTATGGGATTTTGCAGATGCTTTTGTCCAAAGTGTCACGACCACTGGGCTCGTACAGCGGTAGTGACATGAAAGGAGACCACACCGATGCTACAATTTAACAATAAAGGTTTATTAAATAAATAAAGGAAAATCAGTTAATGTAATGATTAACAAAATATGTAGTGTCCATCAGTATATGAAGGGTAGTGTAAGCAAAAGGTATGTGCGGAGCGAGACTGTAGCCAGCCGCGCAGACGGACGGCCGGAACAGGAGAGAGAGCGTGAGCAGCCAGGAAGGCCTCTTTTAATAGGCCTCGTAGCCACCAATTACTCTACACGGCCAGGTAACAGCTCCACCTGTAGGTCTGGGACAGACAGACAGACAAAAGGGCGGGCCGCACCACAGCACGGGAAAGCCGGGCGTGACAAAAGCGACTTACAAATAAAAGCAATTCAATAGATAAAATTAACAGTGAACAGTTAAAATGTTGGTAAGACTACATTAAGGAAAATAGGATACTCATTTGACATCCTTCTCCATACCACTGTGCTGAAGGAGTGTGTGTGTGTCGTACCATCGTAGAAACTGTTATGGCGTGGGTGTGTGTGTGTGTGTGTCGTACCATTGTAGAAACGGTTATGGTGTGTGTATGTGTGTCTGCGCTGTGTGTGTGTGTGTGTGTGTGTGTGTCTGCGCTGGGCGTGTGTGTGTGTGTGTGTGTGTGTGTGTGTGTGTGTCGTACCATCGTAGAAACGGTTATGGCGTGGGTGTGTGTGTGTGTGTGTCGTACCATTGTAGAAACGGTTATGGCGTGGGTGTGTGTGTGTGTGTGTGTGTGTCGTACCATTGTAGAAACGGTTATGGCGTGGGTGTGTGTGTATGTGTGTCTGCGCTGTGTGTGTGTGTGTCTCTGCGCTGGGCGTGTGTGTGTGTGTGTGTGTGTCTTGTATCATCATAGAAGCACACCTCTAGGTCTGCACTGGGTGTGTGTGTGTGTGTGTGTGTGTGTGTGTGTGTGTGTGTGTTTTGTTTATGTAAAGCACATTGAATGACCTCTGTGTATGAAATGCGCTATATAAATAAACTTGACTTGACTTGACTTGTGTGTGTGTGTGTACTACACTGTGTTGATGTGAAATCTGCATTAAAGTAAAATGTGAAATATGTGCCGGTATATTTTATTTTTGTGTGTCGATCACTTTTTTAGATTTTTGATATTTAGCCAGCACCAGCTGTAGGCTAAACCATATTTTGGGATTTGAGGACCCTGTTGGTAGCATATGTTGCATATTGCAACATTTCTAGGTTGCCATCATGCAAATTAATGAAAATATCACGTTATAATGTAAAAATATGCTTTTGTGAGATCACATTAAAATAATTTATCATGAAATTACCTAAACCATTTTAACATGTCACATACACAAGGGTTGAGACAGAGACTCCCTTGATTTCGGTGCCTAATGCTGAACTGTAGTCAATAAACAGAATTCCTCCAGTGGATGAGGGCAGTGAGCAATACTGTGGTGATGGCATCCTCCGTAGACCTGTTCTTCCTGTAAGCAATCTGATTAGGGGGCACTGGTGGCACTGGCACCATAATACATACCATAATACATATCAAAACTAGGGGGGTGCTGAGGTGTAACTGGCTGCCTGCAGTACATATTCGGGCCAAGGTGACCTGGGTACGAGTCTGATCTGAGACATTTCCAGATCCCACCTCTCTCTCTCCCACTTCCTTCATGTCACTCTCTTCACTGTCCTGTTGGATTGAAGGCATACATGTATCAAGTCAAGTCTTTTACATTTTCCATTTAAGGACGTTAGTTTGCTTCTCTTCACCACTGGTTATGTTTTAAAGCATGAGGACACTACTTGCATGGAAAGTGGCAGGTTGGAAATGTCCATATCAGCTGCCCTGCATGAAAACTAGTTTAAGTGGCATGTCTTATGCCTTCCTGATATTTCACTCTGGTATGGACATTTGGTAACACTTTACTTGACGGTATCTACGTAAGAGTGACATGACATGTGTCTAACCCCAACCCTAACTTGTCATGACAAAAACCAAATGACACTTGACAGAAGCGAGTGATGGAAACGTTATGTCATAAATGTTTATGACTTGTTTATAATGTTTGACACATTCATGACAGTGTCATGTCACTCTTATGTAGATATCGCCAAGTAAAGTGTAACCGGACATTTTTATACTTTACTTAAAGCTGTTACAGACATATCACTGTAAAACTGATATATATATCAGATAAGGTATTATTCCATCTTGTGAAATAACTAAGCATGAGTTGGTAAAATGCATCAGCTGGAGTAGTTATGAGTATGTTGGTTGTAATGCATTATGTGAAATTATCTGAGATTTTTTGCCTATAATGATATAATTTAGTATAACCAAGGTATAATACATTAGAGAAACAGGCCATGATGCATTTTGAACGTTGCTATGCTTGTTCGTAAATGTAACATTATCATAGTAATTATAATGACTTATGATCACATTTTATTGATTTTTATTTATTGTTATGAATGCATGCATAAATCATTAGGCTATAGTGATGACCTTCATAGAAAATGTTACCATAACACTTAATATCATCTTATAATTTGCACAAACAGACAAACAAGTGTTCATAATAACAGCTGTATAATAGGGCATATTACTACATCTTAACACTTTATGACTGCAGTCATGTCTACTTAAATAGATGTGTGTCAGTTGCTAAAATGTATTACAAAACTTTACAAACATTTATAAATGTGTGTGTATATAACAATGGACATTTGGCTAAAGTAAAGTTTTATCAAGACATGTCTGCAATTTCATTTCACCTGAAATGCAGCCCTACGGGTTTTCTTTGAAGTAGAAACTAAATTTGTTGATGATCCAAATGAAAGACGCAATATTTCTGCACTGACGCCACCCTAGAGGCTTTTGGGATGAATCATGTCTGTAGTCACTCTCTCTCTCGTTTGCCAAGACAACACCCACAGCTTTTAATAACTTGACAGTGAGCAGTCAATCATCAGTGTCAGATTTGCAATGACTTGTGGTGATAAGAGTGGATGTTGGATGACACCCAACATTGGCAGCTGTAGAAGAGCTGTATGAACAGCAATATTGCAGGGATGGCATCTCAGGATGATAGATTTTACCCAAAATGGCTGGGTTTTCTTGAAAGAAGATTTAGGTATTTGATACAGTATATGATGGCTATCCCACAATTGCATTGTGGAAGAATGTAAATGTGAAATTCTAAGTATATTTTCGTGACATTTCGCCTTTATGTGGATAGGACAGACGAGTGGCAGGAAGTGGTAGCTACAGTATTTCATGGCTATCCCACAATAGCATTGCTGTGCATCAGACGCATAGACAGAAACTTGAACTTAAAGGACAATTCCCGTATTTAGCACTTTGAGTCCCTTTTCTGGTTTGTAGGGATGAACTAGAGTGGTAGACACCGAAATTTTGACGATGGGTCCTGTCTCGACTTTCTGACTTGTTTTGAATCGCCTTTGACTGGCTGGCTATGGGCATGCACAAACATGCCAAAAAACAACCCTTAAAGGAACACGCCACCCAAAATCAGTAGTAATATATGTTCTTACCTTAACTTTCACGAGTTGAGTCGTACCTCTCCCGCGTCGGTATGTGCACTCAAACGCTCTGGCGCGCGGCGCGAATGTGTTAGCATGTTGCTATGCTAGCGGGCTCTGCCGTGGCCGTAGAGAGAGTAAGATGGCATTAATCAAACACATCCACGTTTTCCCTACTTAAATACAGTTGCACAAGTAGTTGATTAAACATGTTAGGGCACACAACAAACGTGACGATTTTCCAAGCGAATAAACAGGAGAACTACAATGTCTGGCGCAATAGCACTTGGGAGTACTTCGACCTAGGTAGTAATATTAATTAACACCTAATTGTAGATCCTATCCACCACAGAGTTTAGAATCCATGCTTGATCGACCCCTCAGCCTCCCCCTCCCCTCTGAGTGAGAGAGAAGCACACACACTAGAGATGCGCTGATGGGCTATTATTTCAACCATAACTGCATAGCAAAACTTAATCCATCCATCAGCAAAGTTTTTTGACCAATTTTCAAAACTGCACCTGCCCGCCATCTGTATATGGTATATGGGATGTTTTTAATGTAGCCTATATGGGATGCGGCGCTGCTGACGTGAGGCTAGAAAGCTCTTGCCTGTTCTTTCTAGAAAGACTGATCCAATGCAGCAAATATATTAAAAGGCTAAAGTCCTACATTGGCTATATTGTAGCCTATATCCCCAGAATATCAGCAGCAAACTCAGTCTCTGTCTCGCAAAACAGTCTCCAAATAAAACGCACATCGGCCTGTTGCCTAGCCTATTCTGTGTGCCAATATAGCCTATCGTCCAGAATGCTTGATTGCATTGCATTCTTCACATTTTTAGCTACATTTTCATGTACCACATCAGCGTTTTTGTTCAGTGAAACATTCAAAAATCACACTGTATTATCTACGGTCACAATATACATGTAGCCAACGACTCGTCAGCCCCTGTACTGTGCTAGCGACTTTCATACTGGATGCCTACTATTATTGCCTTGCCTGTGTTGTAGCCTACGGCTCGTCAGCCCCTGTACTGTGCTAGCAACTTTCACACTGGATGCGCAATACTACTGCCTTGCCCTACTAAACCTCTATCATTGTGTCTGGCCACCACCAGCGTGCATTATAGCCTGAGACCCTGTCGTGGAAAATTAACCACTTTCTCGAACCTCCAATCTCAATAAGCTCTCTGATGTCAAAGGACCCGAAGGAGAACACCAAGACGAGAGATGCTGAAGACTGTTGATTCTTTATTTGCCGTCTTGCAGTGAAGATTCTAACAGCGTCAGGACTGGACCGTCAGGCAAGAGAGCGATGGGTAACAGCTGCTTCCCCGATGAGATCTGATCTGAATGTGCCTGCGCTCTACCTTTTATGCTTCTAAGGGCCTGGGAGATGTCTCTTTCTCCTAAGAACCCAGACCCCTTTTTTAGCCAATCAGAACGTTTCTCGATGCCGCATGACGCAGTCCACCTCACGGTGATCACAGAATTCTTAGTTTACCCACCTCTTATTTTACCACTACACCCCTGCTTCTAATCATTGGGAAAACACTTCTATTCAAAATGCACAACACATCTGTAATTGGTCATACCCACACACATACCTGAAATCACTTACAATGACTTATGGTGGAGTGGATGTTGGATGACACCCAACATTGGCAGCTGTAGAAGAGCTGTATGAACAGTAATATTGCAGGGATGGCATCTCAGGATGATAGATTTTACCCAAAATGGCTGGGCTTTCTTGAAAGAAGATTTAGGTATTTGATACAGTATATGATGGCTATCCCACAATTGCATTGTGGAAGAATGTAAATGTGAAATTCTAAGTATATTTTCGTGACATTTCGCCTTTATGTGGATAGGACAGACGAGTGGCAGGAAGTGAATGGGAGAGGGAAGTGGGATGGGACTGGGAAATGACTTTTTAGATGCTTTCAAATGAGCTTTTAACCTGTTCATTACATGCAGAAATAGCATCCTGAACTGTCCTTGACTGTTAATGAATGAACAGCGGGTTTTCAACCAGGCCAGTTGCTGCTCAAACTTTACAACTCTTAAGACACACAGGATCAGATGGTGTAGCTTAGAGCATGTTTCTTCAGCAATGTTCAGACTCGTGTAGTAGTATTTCAAAGAGAAAATTAATTTATTTTATTTTATTTTTGTACCTTTTTTTTATAAACTATAACTAAACAGGAGTAGGGATTTTATTTATCTATCTTATAAACTACCACCACAACAGGTCAGAAAAAGTGTTGCTCTTATCTCCATGCTCTAACCCAGTGTTTCAAAAACTTCACAGACCACCTCTAAAAAAAAAAAACACAGTAGACCAACTTTAAAAGTATATTACACAGTAGGCCTACTCACTGAACCACCTTGCTAATTGTCTTTGCACCTTGCTTATTGTGTCAGAGGATTCATATGATTTAAACTGGCGTAGCTTACATAGGCAGTGTTGCAGAACCTATTTACATACAAATTGGTTCAATATTGAGAAAAAAAAATCTATATTATATTTTACCACGTCTGCTCGCGGACCACCAGTGGTCCCCGGACCACACTTTGGGAAAGACTGCTCTTTATGATGTTTTTCTTTCCAGAACTATTGTCCATTAGACCAGACCTGTACATTGAGGACTTTTTTCTTTCCACATTGTGAAGTACACTAGTTTTTTTTCAATGTCTTACACACAAAATCTTTGCATATTACACAATTTTTAAACATGTGAGTCACTCAAACACCATTTCCCCAGACCAAATCTGCAAAACCATACACCAATTCTGTCAGGCCCTGTGGACTATTTTCCAATGTAGTGACTTTCATTTGCCACTAGATGGCCACATTTGTACTTTTGTGTTATTCCATATTTTGTCATGTCTTAAAGTTTTTCCTAAATGTAGTTTTTTCTGAATGGTTAAATACAAACGTGATTCTTATAGCACAATTTCTAAAACTATTAATACTTATAGCAAAACCACTCACTGAGTTTGCAAAACTAAAAGCACAAACACTGCTTTGCACTCAGTTTGCAATTTTGTAACACACACTTTGCACAACTGTAGGCACAATTCACTGCACAACACTCTTTTTGCGGAACTGTAAACATGAAGTTTATGAAGTTTATGAAGTTTACTTTATTTGGTATCAGAACTAATATGGTGGTAATTAGCCTAGGCTATTTAGTAATGTCATTAAAGCGTTCAAATTGGCAATCACTTTTGCTAATTAAAAGCTGGCAAAGAATTTGCCTCTAAATGGCTAAGATCTATAAATGGATAAGCATGGTGGTGTCCAGTAAGCGACCACCTAGGCCTATGGCAGCGATCCAACGTGTCCTTGCATTAAATCAAAAACGCCGTGTAGTCCATGTCGCTCCATAGCTCTTTTTTGTTGCTGTTGCACAAGTTATTCCGAAAGCTGGAAAACGGTGTCACCTTGCGCAAGCTCACCTCGTCCAGCAAAACTTCAAGTTCCACTGACGAGAAGCTTGGTGCCCTTTTTTTACGTTGCTTCCCCACCATACTGTATCTAAATCTCTCTGTTCATTGTAGATAGGTTGCTTTTTATTGAAAACATTAACCAATGGCATTTTTTTAATTTGAACCTTGAATTTCCCCTGGGGATCAATAAAGTATCTATCTATCTATCAATACCGCATTAAACAGAAGTAACTGCAGCTGCTTGCCAATCAATTATAATTGTAAGGTACCTTACCATTCATATAAAAGTGTATTACATCATTTTAAGAAGTTGTTAAACCCATGTCAAGAAGCGGCACAAGTGGCACAACGGGATAAGGAGGGTGGATGATTAGCGAGGGATAGGCCTACCCGGTTAGTCCACCAGTCACAACATATTGTGTGAACATATTACTGACAATTTGATAATTTAGTTAATAGTTTATATTTTACTGATTACTTGAACTATGTTAAAATAAATCTTAACGCCGTCATGCACCTTCACGTGAAGTAGAAAATCGATTCCTGAGCAATCGATGTCAACTAATTCAGCACCTTCACTTGGGACAGCGCCTTTGTAACGTCGAACGTAAGAGGCAGCGTGTTAAGAAGCTTCATAAGGGACACTTCGGGGAACACACTTAGGAACATAAACAACTTTGGTAAGATATATCTTTTGAGTCTTCTTAGCGTGCTACAAGTGAGCGTTATCGGGGAACCGGCCCCTGGTTGTTTACTTGACAATTCACAAGAAAAGTCACATCACCCCACATATACGTGAAGGGGGATTTTAAATTGTAAAGAGAATCCATGTAGGCTACTGTACCATTTGTTGTGGCGTGAATGACATATCCATCTCCAACATATACTGCCCAGTGCTGGAATGTTCCTCTGTCGATCTCAATCAGGTCCCCTGGCTCCTGCATGTGAAACATGTAATATTAGCACACTTTTTCAAAGCAAAAACATCTGAAAATGCTAAAGTATATTGTCAAAATAAAGGCCAACTTCACAATATTGCCAAACAAAAAAATATTCTGGGCCCTCAGTAATTACTTTTAATGTATGGTAGTGGTAGACTCTGATTCCACTTTTTTTTGTTTTACCATTTTTTGTTCATTCTTTGTTTCTGTTCCACTGCTTCAGCATGTTACATCATTGAACATGTAAAATGCATATTAAATTAAATTAAATGACATTAAATTAAAATGTATGTATTGGAAATGTATGTATGTATGACTTAGATCTTCAACTGAATTGAAATAGGCCTAACTAAATTATTCAAAGAGATGTTTTCATTCAAGCCTAATATTATAAAGTAAAACTCCATAAGTTGGTATGCATGATTACAAAGGTTTAACTTTATCTTACCGCCATCTGTGAAGTCGGATATCAGTTGTTGTCTGAAAATACCAGGCCATGTTGTTCACAAAACTGTTGTTTCTGAGTGCATGTAATCATGAACAATGTGTTGTTTCTGGATTTTTAATTATTATAGGAATATCGACATTTCTGTTAAGTTTATCCTTGAGCAACTGGTATCAAAAGCAATTAGTTTCCAACAAAAATGTTTGTGGATTTTCATTGGATAGATTGGTACCTTATATGTCACTCATATGATCCTTTACTATGAATGAGCTTTACCTTTACAAGCACCCTATCTCCACTTGCAGCTGATCCCACAAATGGACCTCAATGACCCAGTATGTTCCACATTTATTCTAATTAAAAAATGTTGTGTAGAAATGTGGATGAAAGTGTACTTACAACAAGCTAGGCTGACTTCGGCTGTGTCTGTGATACTGTGCAGTCAGTTCATTATATACAGTATGAAACCTATGACCACACCCACATACTGTTTTGCTTTTGTGATGAGCCTGTGTTGGCTGCTTTCAGATTCTTTCAGATGAATGGCCCTCCTTCTTTCTGTGTCATGTGCCACCTTCTTGTAACTCTGATGATTTACTAATGTGGAATCTGCATTAAAGTAAAATACAAAATCTGTATATTTTATATTTGTATGTAAATCCCTTTTTAATGAGATCTATGGTGTTTTGGGGCCCCGCCATTGACTTCAAGGCAGTGCTGCCTGGAAGGTGCTGTTAGTCAAGAGTTATGATTAGGATTAGGAAATTAGAATTAAATTTTTATTTTAGTGTGTAGTTGGTTTTACTATTGACAGCTCTGGTCATGTGACAATTTACTCAAAACATTTGACACACATTTCATTGAAACACTGTATTGTTTCAATATTTACTGAAAGAGTATTGGGATATTCCCCAGTTACAGTTTTAGAGGCTTATAAGTACATTTTTTTTTCGGTCACAATTGTGACCGATGGGGTGAAATGGGTTAAGACTCCTTTCACAAACTCTTACTCAGCTGTATATCCTCTGATTTTATTATTTACCTATATCTAGGCAATATTTGTAACATTTATCTTGTATTTGGCCTGTTATGAAATCATGAAGAACATGAATGTAGACCTTGCTGCAGATTACATTTTTAATTTAACCGGAATACTCTGGAACGGCTTACTGTACAGGGGACTGCTTTACACCTTTGTGTTCGGTAAGGTCTGCTGTTTATTCTGATATATGGTTTGTCATGTGTTGAACGAAGGCTTCGTGAAGTATTCCACCGAGATGAATGGGTAGGGAGATGGGTGTAGCACCTTATGTAGACGTTATGATTAAATGTAATTATATTATTTACTTTTCTCGCGAACCGTTCACCACAGCAATTATCGGCTAACATTGTTTAAAAGCTGAGAAAAAGCTCTTTCATGTAATGTGATACATGTGCCTGTGTGACGAGTAGGCTTAGCGATTGAGTATTTCAACTGAGAAGAATGGGTGAATTTGGACGCACTTTCTGTCTTGCCATGCGCTCATTGCGTCATTTTCTCCACTGTGTAAGACTGAATTAGTTTGTGCTGTGATGCTAAGATTATTTTGACAGGCTATAGGCTAAATAAAAATCCCTATTAAACGGACGCAAAGCAGAATATTGAAAGAAGGGGGCACCAAGGCCAACAAGGGGCAAAGACGTGGCCGCCGTGAAATTTCATTTTGATTTTTTTATATGAACATAAAAAAATGCGTTGGTCTCGAGGACTCGGTCTGAAATTACAAGTCCTTCTCCTCCCACTGTTGTCCGAGACCGAGTCAAGACCGAGTCTTTGAAGGAACAAGTCCGAGTCGCAGAAATCGGTCTCGAGACCGGACTCGAGTCCGAGACCGGACTCGAGTACTACATCACTGCCATCAAGCTTTAAATGATGCCAAACAGATTTTCAGTATATCTAGTCAACACCATATTTTGGGATTTGAGGGTTCTGTTGCCAGCACATGTTGCACGTTACATACTTGCATATGCATATGTTGCATATTGCTATCATGCAAATTAATGAAAACATATGAAAATGTCACATTACAACAGTAAAAACATCTTATCCTCCAATATATTTTATCATGAAATAAAGTGAACATTATACATGTTGGGTGGGCTCTAACATTGTCAGTTATGTGGATGAGCTGAATGAACCAGAACACTATAATTGTATGTGACTCCAAGGATGATACCTGAAAACAGCTCTTCCCAGAAATGGCAGGGCTTTCTTGAAAGAAGATGTAGGTGTTACTGTACTAGGCTGCATAGTTGTATCAAACAGCATTCCCCTAGTGGGTGAGGGCAGTGCTGTGGTGTTGGCATCCTCCGACCTCGGCAGACCTGCTTTTCCTAAATAACTACCTGAACCGTGGCACCGAGGATGACGTAATTTTCATGGTATGTTGGTCTCAAGAGTCTGCATCAACCTAGCCCATAACCACTCATTTGTGATTTGCCTGTGATTGTTCTTAGCTAACCAATCAAGGAGTAAGTGACGTCATGTAGAGCGATTAAGTACATCATCTCTTAAATATAAATATAAGACATCTTTACAGTATGTATATAAATACAAAATTGTACAATAAAAATAAGTATAAGTAAGTAAGAAAATATACTCTTTTGATCCCGTGAGGGAAATTTGGTCTCTGCATTTATCCCAATCTGTGAATTAGTGAAACACACACAGCACACAGTGAACACACAGTGAGGTGAAGCACACACTAATCCCGGCGCAGTGAGCTGCCTGCTACAGCGGTGCTCGGGGAGCAGTGAGGGGTTAGGTGCCTTGCTCAAGGGCACTTCAGCCATTCCTATTGGTCGAGTTTCGAACCGACAACCCTCCCATTACAAGTCCGAAGCGCTAACCAGTAGGTCACGGCTGCCCCAAAATCTTGCTCACTGGATGAAAAAGTATCAAAACCCTCCAAAGTCTGTTCAAGTGCTGCACATATCACATCCACCACAAAACAAAAAAAAAAAAGCAGAGGAGAAGACAAATCACCATACAAAGTTTGGTGAACTAAGTTCACAGAGGAATAAGTTAAGGTACAACACGTATCCTCAACTGTAAAGAAACAAAAATAACAGTCAGAGACAACATAAACAGTCAGATACAGTAGGCTACAGTATCATCTGGAATAACAATGTCTTAAGATCTAACTCTTCATTTACAGTAATCCATGGGGCGCAATAGTATTAAGGGCATATGTGAAAAGTTTTGCGTTGTAGAAGTAGGCGTTCATGATTTCCACCTGTGGCTGTTGCACTTTCTCAATGCCACTAGCGTAGGGAACTTATGTCCTGCTTTTGAGTAGTCTACTATGTCCTGCTTATTTTCACCAAGTTTTACTCTGCACCTGCACTGTTGGATGTGCGTGCACTCTCTGCAACAACCAAATATTTCATTTGTTTTAAGTTTTCAACAATACAGATCAACAACACTGCCCGACAGTTTCAATCAATATGCAGGGGCAACGCTAGCCTGGCTAACGCCAAACCTCATCTCAATGAGATGGGGTTTGGGAACTACATGTACATTTTCTCGTATTTGAAACGTGGCTTACGAATGCCCAGAGCCGTTATTGGGCACTACGAATGTCTATCAAATGCGTCTGTACACATGGCCCTGGGCAGATCCGATAGTTTTAAGGGTAAGGCTATTTGCACCCCTGGTACAATTAGCAGTGTATGCTATTCGTACCCTGGTGCATAAGAAGTGAATTCTATTCGTACCCCGGTGCACACAGCAATGTGTCCTATTAGTACCCCATCTGGTACAAATATCAATGTATGTTATTCGTACCCCACTGTAAAAAAATATTAGTTGATTCAACTTAAAAACGCGTGTAACCTGGTTGCCTTGGAATTTTGAGTTAATTGAAAATAATACAATAAGTTAACTAAATGAGGCAAATAAGTTGTGTCAACTTGAGATGGCTAGTTGATCTGACAAATATGACCTGTTCCATCAACTAAGGAGTCATTGTTGACACAACATTCTATTTAGTGGATGCAACTTAAATTATGCATCATGTCAACTAACCTAGTTGAGTTGAGTCAACTCAAGTTGTCATTAACTTAACAACATAGAAGTCGTACTGACTAGTATTTTGAATTTGTATTGACCAAACATTTTACTTAATACAACAAGCTTTATGAAGTTGATCTAACTTTTCCACAAAAGTAACCTGGTTGCCTTGAAAATGTAAGTTTTCCTAACTCTTGCTTAAGTGAACATGACAAATGCCCTTTGCTATGCATTGTTTTAACCAAACTGGTTTGTAAAATATATACTCTGGGGAGAGAAGATGCAGAGGATGCAGCTGGCCACCACCATCACTTCCTGGATTATGGACTACATCTCAGATAGGCCACAGTTTGTTCGGCTGGGGGGCTGTGTGTCTGAGCGGGTGGTCAGTAGTACAGGAGCACCTCAGGGGACTGTGCTATGCCCTTTCCTTTTCACACTCTACACCTCTGACTTCCAATACAACTCTGGGTCTTGCCATCTGCAGAAGTTCTCAGATGACTCTGCATTGGTGGGGTGTGTTAAGGGGAGGGGGGGGGGGGTAGAAACAGAGTACCGGCAGACGGTGGATTGCTTTGTGGAGTGGTGTGTCAGCAACCACCTGCTCTTGAATGTGGCCAAAACCAAAGAGATGGTGGTGGACTTTAGCAGGAACAGGACAAAGCCAAACACCCTCAGTGTCCTGGGGGAAGAGGTGGAGGTGGTGGAGAACTATAAATATCTGGGGGTTCACATAGACAATAAACTGGACTGGAAGCATAACACTGAGGCTGTCTACAAGAAGGGTCAAAGCAGGCTCTATATCTTGAGGAAGCTTAAGTCTTTTAATGTGTGCACTAAGATGTTACGAATGTTTTATCAGTCTGTGGTAGCAAGTGCAATTTTCTTTGCTGTCATCTGCTGGAGTAGCAGTATCAGGGCCAGTGACTCAACAGACTGAACAAACTGATTAGGAAAGCAGGCTCTGTGCTGGGGACTACTCTAGAGCCTCTAGAGTTGGTAGTGGAAAGGAGGATGTTGCAGAAATTGTTACACATCATGGACAATGCATCACATCCCCTACACAGTACACTGGCAAAACAACAAAGTGTTTTTAGTTGGCGGTTTCGCCAACTCAGTTGCAGCAAGGACAGATATAAGAAAACCTTCTTACCCACAGCAATAGCACTTTACAACTACTCTCCTTTGAGTAGAGAGAGACAACTCATCTTTTAATCTTTTATATCTAATATGGAGGCAATTGTCTTGATTTATGTCTTATCAGGCAGTTACACTTTGGTACTTGGATGTGTATGGTACCTTGACAGCTATCATATGCTATGTCTTGTGGGTGAAAGTAATTTCTTGTTTATGTATGTGGACTATATGTGTGTGTGTGTGTGTGTGCTTGCTGTATGTTCTTAAGGCTGCTGAAACAACTGAATTTCCCTGTGGGATAATTAAAGTATATCTATCTATCTATCTATCTATCTATCTATTTAGGACTAAACGCTCATAAACGGCTCAGCTTGGAATAAGCTACAGTATAGCGACCAAATCAGAGTTTGTGAGGGAAACAGGTTTAGTTTCAACTGCGGGTAACTGAATAAAGCTGCAACTCCTCAGACTGTATCTTATGTCTACTCTGTTGCGCACAACCTGCTGCAGCAGAAATGAAAATTAGGCGTTAGCCCCGAAGGTTTTAATAACTTATTATGATGACCTGTCTGGAACTGAAGCACGAATGGTTAGCATATTTCAAAGTAATAATACAAAACCCAAGCTAAAGTAATGCAAATTTAATACTAAAACACAACTTAGAACTAGATGGCCAGTCCAGATGCCCAGTCCAGCCCTGCGTTCAGGAATTATTTAAGCAAAAGTGGAACGTGCGCAATGTTTCATTTATTCCTCCTGATCGGGACGAATAAAACAGGCATGGGGGACGAAAGAAACATAGTTTAGCCTGAGCTATGTAAACTTCCCATAATGTCAATATTTTACAACAAATGCTTGACTGGTTGAATGGTCATACATGTCATCAGAACATCGCTAGCCTAGATGCAAAGAGTGTTTATGAGTAAGCTTGATGAACCATAAATGAAAAGCTGTCTTAATATTACATTAGGACATTATTGCCATTAAACACTTTTACAAAATATAGGCCTAGCCTACAGTTAACACTTAATGACCTAGCAAATGTCGGCGACTTAAGTGTGTGATTAGATAAATAGGCACTGGCAGATGCAATAGGTAAATAGATATCTTTGCGTGTTAGCACAAGCAATAGCTTGTATGCCAATAAAGGCAAGCGTGTTACATGCCACTTACATTTCTGACGTCTGACACGTCAAACTGCTACAAGTGCATCAAGAAAGGTCCCGCGAATCTCAAGGGTGGCCTGTGCCACCCGGAGCCACCCCTCTGGCTCCGTCCCTGACATGTGCTCTTCCTCCAAGAAGAAGCGACTCGGAGCTCAAACACACGCGACAGCACTTTACCTCGGGAAAGCCACCTTGCCTCACTGTGAAACAGTACAGCCTTTTGGTCAGCTCCCATCTCCTCTCAAAGTGCAGAGAATAGGCGCGTTTTTAAGGGCCGGGTCTTGATGAAATTCACCACTCTCACAACCTCGTTCAAAATCTCATTCAGATCTAGACTAACTAAGCTGCCTTGACACGAGCGCTTCTCTATGAATAACACAGTGCATCCATTACACATCGGGTGTTACCTGGGCCTAGGCTACAGATTAAAAAAAAAAAAAAAAAAAAAAAAAAATCCTGTTTTTCAAGTTCGCGACCCACCTGGCATGTCACAGTTTGAGATACGCTGGGTAAGTGTATATACTGGGGGGGGGGGGGGTTTGCTAAAGTTACTAAACCACAAAACATGAAATGACACAATAAAATCAAGTAAAACCAGCACTGTTTTTTTTTCAGTGCATAAAAGTGTACTTACGTTAAGATACGCTGACCTCTGCTGTCTGTCTGTACCCAGTCTGTTCGTTATATACACCATGAAACCTATGGCCACACCCACAACATATTGTTTTACTTTTATATTGGCTGCTATCAGATGAATGCCCTCCTTCTTTCAATGTCATGTGCCACCTTCTTGTAATTCAGATGATTTATGGTTAAGGTTATGGGATTTTGCAGATGCTTTTGTCCAAACTTACAAATAAAAGCACTTACAAATAAAAGCAATTCAATAGATAAAATTAACAGTGAGCAGTTAAAATGTTGGTAAGACTACATTAAGGAAAATAGGATACTCATCTGACATCCTTCTCCATACCACTGTGCTGAAGGAGTGTGTGTCTGCACTGGGTGTGTGTGTGTGTGTGTGTGTGTGTGTGTGTTTGTGTGTGTTTTGTTTATGTAAAGCACATTGAATGACCTCTGTGTATGAAATGCGCTATATAAATAAACTTGACTTGACTTGACTTGTATGTGTGTGTGTACTACACTGTGTTGATGTGAAATCTGCATTAAAGTAAAATGTCAAATATGTGCCGGTATATTTTATTTTTGTGTGTCAATCACTTTTTTAGATTTTTGATATTTAGCCAGCACCAGACCCAAACCATATTTTGGGATTTGAGGACCCTTTTGGTAGCATATGTTGCACATTGCAACATTTTTAGGTTGCCATCATGCAAATTAATGAAAATATATGAAAATATCACGTTATAATGTACAAATATGCTTTTGTGAGATCACATTAAAATAATTTATCATGAAATTACCTAAACCATTTTAACATGTCACATACACAAGGGTTGAGACAGAGACTCCCTTGATTTCAGTGCCTAATGCTGAACTGTAGTTAACTAGACTACCGCTATGCGGTACAAAATATGACCGCCGCTCAGTCCTGTACATCCATCCCGCGAAAATAAATCACATTAACTTAATCAATTTGTCTCCATCTTCTACTCCATCCCCCACTCTTGAAACTTTTGGGTATGCTTGTTTGGCATGTGTGTTTGCGGGCCGCACAGAAAGTAGCCTACTGGCACTGCAAAGGTGAATAGATTTGTAGCACTTGCCAAAAAAATTGTAGCACCTTTAAAATCTCTAAACAATCACAAGTAGGGCAGTTCATCACAGTCCATCCATTGCAACTGGACCGATGAAAGGTACACCTGTAGGCTACATTGTATTTGGGAAAAGCAGAAGGTAGCAGCATAATGTATTTATCTATTTATTTATTTATTATTAAACAAAACAATCCCTGTCAGATCCATGCAGTTTTCAACAGCTATCAAGAAGAGAGGTCATGTCATGGATTTTTGTGAATGTTTCTTCTTCTACATATGCAAGAGTTTAGTCATCTAATTCATATGATATTTAACTTATTTGTCAATGCACAAATTAAATACCAGTAGTCTAAAACAAAATGCAGTTTTACCCAGTGGTGCAAATAACTGGCATGTACAAAAGGGCCTTCATGAAATGCGTCTCTAGATACGCATTTTAACGGGCCAAGTTGAAGAGCTGCTGTCCGTTATTGTTTGTGCAAATATAGGCTGATTCATGTTCCCTTGCATTTTGCAGCTGTGTGGTCCATGGTCGCCAGACCAAGCTCAATCTTTTAAGAAATCGAAAAAAGAAATCGCCGGCAGATCAGGCTGGGTTCACCCAGCCTAGTCCATGGTAGGCGCCCGATAGAAATATTGTTTAATTTTGTGATTGAGATATCCACGCACTGGCGCCCCCTCTGTGACGTTCGCCCCCCGGTTTCAGAGCTATTCTAAATGCAAAAATGCATACACTGTAAAACCCAACTTGCTGTTTGAACTTAAATATTTATGTAACCATGCTGCGAAAGAATTTTATGTTACGACAACAAAGACAATGGAGTTAACTCAAATAAAACTTGCTATTTGACTCAACTTAACTCTAGTTTGTATGACTAGATAGCTTTAGTTGATATAACTTGATGTCTTTAGTTCATTTAACTTTAGCACTTGATATCTTTAGTTAATACGACTTGATTACTTTAGTTGACATAACTTCACCACTTAATATCCTTAGTTGATATAACTTGAAACCTTGAGTTGATTTAACTTCAGCACTTGATACCTTTAGTTGATATAACTTCATACCTTTAGTTGATATAACTTCATCACTTGGTAGCTTTAGTTGATATAACTTATCCTTAAGCTACTTAAGCCTTTGGATGATTTCACTGCAATGCTAGTGAGTTACATACACCAACTACTTAAATGTACTGTAATGTAGTTCTCACCCCACACATCTAATACAATTTAACAATTAATACTGCCCAATATGTTTCTTGTTTTATTGAAGATATAGCTTCATAACACTGAGATCTAACTCAAGCCTCTTTAATAAAAACAGATGAGTAAACACAATTACTTTCATGGAACAAATACTTATTTTCTATCAGTTACACACCCCATGAAGGCTTGGATTCATGAAGATTGTTTGTTTTTGCATTATTGAGCCAATAATTTGATTAAAGAGTGAAGACTCACATTTTTGTCTCAATTAGGAATGCAACAAAAATAAAAAATAAATGAATTGAAGGCTTCATGAGGTGTGTAAGTGATAGAAAAGAAATCATTTTTGAGTGAGCTACTCCTTTAAAACAATACCAACACATGAGGTCATCAAAATGGAACATTTGTACCATCTCACTAGGTGTTATCCATTATTTAATGCATCCTATTTAGGCAATCACCAATACTTAAATGTATCTTGCATTGTAAGTTATAGAAATTTAAGGCAACATTTTCCATTTTGATGACATCTTAAACAAATGTTTTGGCATTAAACAATGTGCAGCCAGTTACAAATAATAGAGCAATTAACCAAAGAATAAAAAAGTGCATCACAAATAACAAGATTGATCACATACACACTGTGGATAAAACCCCAGTTCGTGTTACCTTCCCCCAAATAAATCCATACTGTGTGTTTTACTGTCCTTCAAAATGAATACACACGAGTGTGTTACCATGTCCCCAAAATAAACACACCGAGTGAGTTACTGTGTCCCCCAAATAAATCCATACCGTGTGTTTTACTGTCCTTCAAAATGAATACACACGAGTGTGTTACCGTGTCCCCAAAATAAACACACCGAGTGTGTTACTCAGTCCCCCAAATAAATCCACACCGTGTGTGTTACTGTGTCCCCCAAACAGTACACAATCTATAAGACGTCTAACAAAAATAACAAAAAAGTCAATTTCTCAATCAAGTTCACATTTTGTTCACATTTGGGCAAAGCTTAAACTCTGCTTTAAGCTTACATGGTTTTCCTCAAGAGTCTGTTTCTCAAGCCATGAACCAACGCAGTGCAATGGCCTCCACCAATGTCCATGAGCACCTTCTGAATGACTTCAAATGTGTACCTTGTGTCTTTGGGGTAGTCAATGTTCAGTGCATAGAGCAGACCCATCAGAAGTGCCACAGCCGTTGGAAAATCACTGAGCGACGGAAGGATGATTTCTTCCTCAATGACCACAGCGAAACCAACAGTATCATTCCCGTCTGCCACCACGAGGATGCCCACAGTCATTCCTCTCGTCATGTCCTCCTCAGCAACTGTGGCCTAAAAAATGGACAAACATGTGATAAAATAAACCTTCATTGATTCTGTTGTTGTGGCCAAAACGGCATTAAGCATGAGACACCAGTGGTTCCTAAACATTCTCCCCGGAACCCAAACTAGTGAAAATAGCTGACCTGCAAGATCACAACACTTCACAATATTGATAAAAAAAAATTTTTTTTTAAAAAGCACAATGTGAGCTATTGAGTATTTAAAAACCTATTTTTAAAGGCAATTATTAAAAAAATAGATATCACACAGTGTGAATGAGCAGTGCTTTCATTAGCCCCCTTCAGATCGTAGGGCCAAAGCCAAGCTAGCCAGGCCGTGCCCAGGCTAATTCCTTTCGCACCTTTAGGTGCGGGTGCTAACTGGTGCCACTTGGGGCTATAGACCCCTGAATTCTGGCCCACCCAAAATTTTAGGCCACTTGGCTCGACGACCTGAAGCCGGCTACTGAGTTAATTTATGTGCCACAGAAGTTATGTGAAGCCTGAACTAGGGCTGCACGATATATCTAAAATCTATCGTTATCGCGATATCAACACTTGCGATGGACATACCGCAAAGATTACTTAATTTTCGATACATTTTGATACACTTTCTGTGCCGTCCGCATTCCATGGCCTACAGTCTATGATGTATTCATCATTCTGAATGTCAACATATTTTACCAAACCGATGCTGTAATGCAGCCCTAGAAGCCCGTCCCCTACCAGTTTAGGTGTGTGGTGTTTTAGGTGTTGAGGCAAGAGCTAAGTCGTGATGGCTGAAGATAGTGAGTCAAGCGAGGTAGGCTATACTGGCTACAAGAGGAATTGGCGACTAAAGGAAAAGCACGTCTGTTATATGGAAATATTTTGGTTTTATAAAGGACGACATATTACAAACACAGCGCCAAATGCGTCCTTCTCCACCGTGTTAAAATAAACAATTTCTTTCGTTGAAGATAGCCTATCTATTTTCACTGTAAGGCTTGTATTTCATGATTTGCATTTAGCAAAAGCCCCAGACAGCAGCAGAGAGGTAATCAGGATTATTTGTAAAAGTTGTTTAGCCTACTTCGTTAGCATGGACTGTGCGATCGCAGCCACTTACTTTCACTTTCCGCTGCCCTCGTAGTCGGCATGCCGGTTGCCTAATAACGTCGGATGCGCAGCGTATGAGATTAGACTGGGCTACTTAAGATTTTAGATGAATGACCGCCGCGATATAGCTTAAGTAGGCCTAGCTTTTTTGCTAAGCCCAGCGAAGGCTGCCAATGTGGAATATTCCACTGGTTGGTGCACAAGTATTCAGATTGGCTGTGTATCCGTCTTTTACGAGGATTTTCTTGGAGCACATCTTCCACACAACTTAGATAGCCTAGTCAGTAGGTATCTTAACTGTCCACTTTCATCAGGCCATATAAAGCCTAGGCTATATACTACTCAAAAAAATGAAAGGAACACTTACAGTTTTTCACAATTGTTAAAACCCATTTTTTGAAACCTTCCTTCTCTCCATTCTCAAACTACATTCACATAATGTCTGACAGTTCTTGCAAAATAAAACACTTGCCTTAAAAGTTTTTCTTATGCTCAGAACCAAACAGTGTCAGAGCACCAATCCAGTGTATGATTGAAGTGTCCCCTTAATTTTTTTGAGCTGTATATTTATATTGTTTATGTAGAAAATTATACATTTATTTACCTCCCTCCCCAACCCTACAGTCTATGTTAGCAGCAAGTAGAATGGAGAAACACATTGAATATATTTAAATATCGCAAGTTATATCGTTATCGCAGTACTCAATAATGTTATCGCATATCGCATGTTTTCCTAATATCGTGCAGCCCTAGCCTGAACAATGACATTGAGGCCATGCTGGTATGGACATACACACATGTTGGAGCGGTTAGCGCTATAGGGCTATTTACTCCTGATTGGTCCCAACCCGCTGTTTAGGTCCTAAAATACAGGATATGTACATGTAAGGGTAAATCCATAAGAATGGGGGGATGATCTGCATTGACAAAATATAAAATATACCTGAACTTTCTTGTAACACTTGGACGCAACATTTTTGAGGTAGTGGGGGAGCCCCATCAGCACAATGGTTGGAACACTAAAAACAATTGACAATACACAATCAATAGAACAGCTTCAATCAGATAGCATCAGAAGAGAGTATTTAACAGTAGATAAAGTGTGTGTGTGTGTGAGAAAGTGTTAAATTCTGTAGCTCTATGTTCCTAATATACCAATTTCATCCAACCAGAGAGAGACACAGATACAGGATAAACAAGTGCAATTATAAGTCATGAAACAAAGAAAGCAGCAGACACATTTGGAAAACTATAAATTTGAAACTGATAAAGCATTTTTTTTCTGGTTGGATGACACCATTGACCCGTGTGAAAATACGTTTGCTGTTTATTAAAGAGAGGACAGGAAAAAAGACAGGAACTGGGAGAACCCTGTTACTGAACCAACACCATGTAGTAATATTTACTATAATAACTTTTGTTTAAACAGAAAAACATATTGTTTAAAATATCACACAAGCCTACTTACATCACTATCCAGTGTTGTCAACAGCTTCTTCAGCTCCACCACACTTGGCTTTGTAGAGATCAATAAACCTCTGCAGACTTGTCAAGGCCAGCAAAGAGACAGCCTTTCAGGTCAACAGTGGTGAGGCGAGCAAACTCGGCTTCAATCTAGTAGGCATAAAAGAAGCAAATAACAAGCCGAGGGATGCAATAGCAATGATATTTATCATTTTAAAGTCTTCATGACGGCAGATATTAGCAATTGTTGCTTAACACAGCTATTTTCCTCAAGCAAACAACAAAATAGCACTGTATTACCCCCATGCTTTCTACTAGGAGGCGACCAGTGTTGAGCATGAACTAATTCATTTTTCTATTAACTTAACTGAACTTAACATATTTTTAACTAAAGAACTTGAACTGACTCCCAGAGTTCCTCGGCTTCTAAACAAAACTGTTAATTAACTAAACATGAACTAGTTCAAAACTGAATTGGTGAAATATGAACGTGAATTCGTTAATTTTCTTTTGAACGAACTGAACTGAAGTGTGAACTTTGCCAACACTGCAGGCGACCCTATCGGTTGAGGGTTGAGCGTGTGAAGTGGCTGAAACGCATGTCACATGGCGAATAGGAGCATAGACAGTAAAAGAAATAGGAGCCCCGCTATCCCACTCTGAAGTACACCGAGCGTCATGTTTCAGGGCTAGCTAGCCGTGTCCTAAAGAAAGCTAACAGCAAGCAAACTAAATAAACGGTCTCCTGCCCTGGTCTTAATAATTTCTCCTTTCGAAATCGTTCGACGAATAATGTCTAGGGCAGCTAACTCGGTCTGCTACGTTGTTAGCTATAGTGTGAATTTCAGCCAGCAAGTTTTGCTGTTACGTTTTCAATATACTTGAATAAACAGGGCACCACGGACGACAATTTCATCAAGTAAAACATGTAAAATATTACTTGCAAGTTAACATTTACACTCACCTTGTAAAAATACGATGATGGGTATTAGTCTCTGGTGGTGTTGTTCCACGAATTTCCATCCATTTCACTCTGCACCGACCGTCCGAGAGAACGCGCGCCAGTAAGCTACTACACGATGACGCAGGACGCAAAACGTGCTACACGTGACGTGGCACAAGTTGGCAGTAGTCAACTCAACTTGACATTTATTATTAACATAACATGGCTTTTCATTGAGTGAACTTCCATGTAGTTGAGACGTTTTCAATTGATTACTTTAAGTTAAAATGACTTATTGCACAAATCTTTGTTGTATTGAAAAGGAAAAATTAGTTATGAAAACAAACAAGCAACATTGGGTTTTACAGTGTAGAGGGAGTTATGACAAAACCGTGACTGTTAAACTATAAGCTATATATGGTAGGCCCTATGCTAGCTGTTGATACAACGTCTTATGATTACTTACTGTCTTATGCCTTCCTATGATATTTCACTCTGGTATGGACATTTGGTAACACTTTTCTTGACGGTATCTACATAAGAGTAACATGACATGTGTCTAACCCCAACCCTAACTTGTCATGACAAAAACCAAATGACACTTGACAGAAGCGAGTGATGGAAACGTTATGTCATAAATGTTTATGACTTGTTTATAATGTTTGACACATTCATGACAGTGTCATGTCACTCTTATCTAGATATCGCCAAGTAAAGTGTAACTGAACATTTTTATACTTTACTTAAAGCTGTTACAGGCATCATTGTAAAACTGATATATATCACATATGATATTATTCCTATTATTCTTGTGAAATGACTAAGCATGACTTGGTAAAATGCATCAGCTGGTGTAGTTATGAGTATGTTGGTTGTAATGCATTATGTGAAATTATCTGAGATTTTTTGCCTATAATGATATAATTTAGTATAACCAAGGTATAATACATTAGAGCAACAGGTCATAATGCATTTTGAACGTTGCTATGCTTGTTCGTAAATGTAACATTATCATAGTAATTATAATGACTTATGATAGCATTATATTGTGTTATGAATGCATGCATACATCATTAGGCTATAGTGATGACCTTCATAGAAAATGTTACCATAACACTTAATATCATCTTATAATTTGCACAAACAGACAAACAAGTGTTCACAATAACAGCTGTATAATAGGGCATATTACTACATCTTAACACTTTATGACTGCAGTCATGTCTACTTAAATAGATGTGTGTCAGTTGCTAAAATGTATTACAAAACTTTACAAACATTTATAAATGTGTGTGTATATAAAAATGGACACTTGGCTAAAGTAAAGTTTTATCAAGACATGTCTGCAGTTTCATTTCACCTGAAATGCAGCCCTAGTAGAAACTAAATGTGTTGATGATCCAAATGAAAGAGAAAATATTTCTGCACTTCCCCCATGACACCACCCTAGAGGCTTTTGGGATGAATCATGTCTGTAGTCACTCTCTCTCTCGTTTGCCAAGACAACACCCAAAGCTTTTAATAGTGAGCAGTCAATCATCAGTGTCAGATTTGCAATGACTTATGGTGATAAGAGTGGATGTTGGATGGTACCCAACATGCACAGCTATGTGGAAGAGTTGTATGAACAAGACTTCAGGGATGGCATCTCAGGATGATAGCCTTTACCCAAAATGGCTGGGTTTTCATGAAAGAAGATTTAGGTAGCTATGGCTATCCCACAATAGCATTGCTGTGCATCAGACGCATAGACAGAAACTTGAACTTAAAGGACAATTCCGGTATTTAGCACTTTGAATCCCTTTTCTGGTTTGTTTGGAATGAGAGTGGTAGACACCGAAATTTTGACGATGGGTCCTGTCTCGACTTTCTGACTTGTTTTGAATCGCCTTTGACTGGCTGGCTATGGGCATGCACAAACATGCCAAAAAACAACCCTTAACATTTGTTTTCAAAACTGTGCAACTCAGGTGTGTTCACTGTGTGCTGAGTGTGTTTCACCAATTCACAGGACAAATGCAGAGACCCAAATTTCCCTCACGGGATCAAAAGAGTATATATACTTATACTTAAACTGGCTGCAGCGTCCATACAACATTCAGGTCCACGTGGCCACGAGTCTGACCCGGGTCATTTCCAGATCCCACCCCATCTCTCTCCCACTTCCTTCCTGTCACTCTCTTCTCTGGCCTACAGTTGAAGGCAACTGTATCAAGTCAAGTCTTTTACATGCTATAAGTCATTTGAGGATGTTCCTTTGCTTCTCTTCGCCACTGCTGATGTTTTAAAGCATGAGGGCACTACTTGCATGGAAAGGGAGAGGCAGGATATGCCCATGAACTCTCCAGTCAGCTGCACTGCAGTTTAAGTGGCATTTGTTCAAGCAATCCAATAAATTACACATTTGTAATGCTCTCGTCATCACAGAAAACACTGCCCTGGATACTTTTGGAATGAACCATGACACCAGAGTCAGACTGTCACTAAAGTCCTTTAACCTTTGAGTTTCTTAACATGTGTCTGATGCTCAGTCTGTACTCTGTAGTCACTCCCTCTCTTGCCAAGACCGCATCCAAAGCTTTTACAACCTAAACTTTAGTAACCATATCTTAAACACATTTTCTGCTTTGCACTTTGTTTGCAATTTTGCAACATTATTGTGAAACACTACATACTGTTTCATTAGACACTTTGTTCAAGAGTGATATCTCTTCTACTCAGGGTAGTAATGGAGGCTGAATGCAAGTAAACCCAGTTTATTCACCTCTGAAATTTCAGAAATAGAGTTTATCCACCTCTCAAAGTTTATTCACCAATTGCAACTTTTAACATTCAAAAATCACACTGTATTATCTACGGTCACAATATGTACATTCATCAACACTTCAGGAACCATTTAATATCACTGTTATTGTTATAAACATTGTACAATGACCTTCACCATTATCCAACATGTTCCAAACGATGCCGCATGACGCAGTCCACCTCACGGTGATCACAGAATTCATAGATTACCCACCTCTTATTTTACCACTACACCCCTGCTTCTAATCATTGGGAAAACACTTCTATTCAAAATGCACACCACATCTGTAATTGGTCATACCCACACACATACCTGAAATCACTTACAATGACTTATGGTGGAGTGGATGTTGGATGGCACCCAACATTGGCAGCTGTAGAAGAGCTGTATGAACAGCAATATTGCAGGGATGGCATCTCAGGATGATAGATTTTACCCAAAATGGCTGGGCTTTCTTGAAAGAAGATTTAGGTATTTGATACAGTACAGTATATGATGGCTATCCCACAATTGCATTGTGGAAGAATGTAAATGTGAAATTCTAAGTATATTTTCGTGACATTTCGCCTTTATGTGGATAGGACAGACGAGTGGCAGGAAGTGAATAGAAGAGAGAAGTGGGATGGGACTGGGAAAGTACTTTTTAGATGCTTTCAAATGAGCTTTTAACCTGTTCATTACACGCAGAAATAGCATCCTGAACTGTCCTTGACTGTTAATGAATGAACAGCGGGTTTTCAACCAGGCCAGTTGCTGCTCAAACTTTACAACTCTTAAGACACACAGGATCAGATGGTGTAGCTTAGAGCATGTTTCTTCAGCAATGTTCAGACTCGTGTAGTAGTATTTCGAAGAGAAAATGAATTTATTTTATTTTATTTTTGTACCTTTTTTTTTCATAAACTATAACTAAACAGGAGTAGGGCTTTTATTTATCTATCTATAAACTACCACCACAACAGGTCAGAAAAAGTGTTGCTCCTATTTCCATGCTCTAACCCAGTGTTTCTCAAACTTTTTCAGACCAAGGACCACTTAACCAATAAAAAAAAAACTTCACAGACCACCTCTAAAAAAAAAACAGTAGACCAACCTCAAAAGTACAGTATATTACACAGTAGGCCTACTCACTGAACCACCTTGCTAATTGTCTTTGCACCTTGCTTATTGTGTCAGAGGATTCATATGATTTAAACTGGCGTAGCTTACATAGGCAGTGTTGCAGAACCGTTTGTATTTACATACAAATTGGTTCAATATTGAAAAAAAAATAATCTATATTATATTTTACCACGTCTGCTCGCGGACCACCAGTGGTCCCCGGACCACACTTTGGGAAAGACTGCTCTAACCCTTCTCCTTCACATTTTCCAATTAGACCTACTCAGCCTCAGCCACACCTATTCTCCTTGCCACTTCCTCCTATAGGCCTGAGGTTATTACTACATTTTTCAAACATTAAACTGGCACTTACAGATGGATAACTAGGCACTAAGCAGAGTATGTGATGGGAATTCTGATATGCTGTGCTGCTGTTTTCTTTTTAAACTTATTATGACCGCCGCGCAGCGAAGCGGCGGTCATATAGGTTTAGTCAGTTTTTTTTTTCTTTTCTTTTTCGCATGTCCAAATTTCCGTCAATGATTCCCGGGACACTGAAAGACCGGGGTAGAAGAAACTTGGTGGGCATGTAACCCCGTATGGATAGCATGGAACCATCGTTTTTCGTTTTGATCTGTAGCCCCCCCGCTGGACTGCACCCCCCGAAAGGAGGGTAGGGCAGACACAGTTTTCTGTGAATATCTCGAGAACCGTAAGGTTTAGGAGGACCATTTTTTTTTCGTATGTTGATCTCAAGGGGCCATGTCAACCCATTCCATAACCACTCATTTCATGTATAGCGCCACCTAGTTAAACACAAAAAAGTAAAAATGAGGTGTTGTAATCGCAGGTATCTGTGACCTAACATAGTCAAAACTGCACGAAATTGGAAGTGTAGGATCATTATCACACCCTCTGAATGCACGCCAAGTTTCGTGGAATTCCGTTCATGGGGGGCCACACAATAAATTAATTTATGTTACTATACACCAACTGGCCTGTAGGTGGCCGGAGACAGTTTTCTGTGAATATCTCGAGAACCGTAGGGCTTAGGAGGTCCACCTTTTTTTTGTATGTTGGTCTTAAGGGGGCATGTCAACCCATCCCATTACCACTTATTTCATGTATAGCGCCACCTAGTTAAAAATTAAAAAGCAAAAAATTAGGTGTTTTCATCACAATATCTCTGGCTGACATGGTCAAAACTGCACGAAATTGAACGTGTAGGATCATTATGACACCCTCCGAATCCATGCCAAGTTTTGTGAACTTTCGTTCATGGGGGGCCTTACAATAAAATAATTTATGTGTACATTTAGTGACCGTACACCAACAAGATTCCCATGACACTGAAAGACCGGGGTACACAAAACTTGCTGGGCATGTAAAAGCTGTGAACTGGCACAACACTGGTATATGGATGTCACCACGCCAGTTAACTTTCTACCACATCACAACACATGATAATGGTGAGCACCTGTCATCATTTTCCTTTTATATACGGTGTATTTTTGGGGGCTTTCTCTCTTTATTTTTGATAGGACAGTGAGACTGACAGGAAGTGACTGGGAGAGATGAGGTGTGTTCGGGAAATTACCCTGGTCAAACTTGAGCCCGGGTCACCGTGGGAACTTATGGTATGGGCGCTGTAGCCTGTTGCCCCACAGCGCCACCAGCACCTGTTATTATCTGTAGCATTAGGCTGACATGCAGTCCAGTTTATTCAATGAGGCTAATGATAGGATTTTTGGATGGTTGCTGCTGTTCTGGTTCTGGTGACATAGTAGTGACACAGGGAAGTTTGAGGCAGTGACTGTGGACAGTACAGGGGAGATGCGATGGGGTGAGACTATACTGCCCTCTAGTGGTGAAAGACCCTTCTGCGTAGACACAATTTTGAAAACAGGGTCCTTTTTTCAAAACACTACACACAATTAACACCACACCCAAGTAGTAGAATCCCTCAGATCTGCTGCCCATTGAAACTCTTCCATCAAAACTATGCAATTATTTATCAAAACTATTTTGTTGTCATACACAAACTCATCTATCATATGATCTGATGATGTAATGCAAAACACATTTGACAAAACATGTTTTCCTATGATATGGTTGGTGTATGGTGTTTACCATGGTGTATTATGTTTTTCTTTCCAGAAATATTGTCCATGAGTAAGTAAGTAAGTAAGTATACTCTTTTGATCCCGTGAGGGAAATTTGGTCTCTGCATTTATCCCAATCCGTGAATTAGTGAAACACACTCAGCACACAGTGAACACACAGTGAGGTGAAGCACACACTAATCCCGGCGCAGTGAGCTGCCTGCTACAACAGCAGCGCTCCGGGAGCAGTGAGGGGTTAGGTGCCTTGCTCAGGGGCACTTCAGCCGCTTCCTACTGGTTGGGGTTCGAACTGGCAACCCTCCGGTTACAAGTCCGAAGCGCTAACCAGTAGGCCACGACTGCCCCTTAAACTTACTTAACTTACTTACTTACTTACTTACTTACTTAAAACCATACACCAATTCTGTCAGGCCCTGTGAACTATTTTTCAATGTAGTGACTGTCATTTGCCACTAGATGGCCACATTTGTACTTTTGTGTTATTTCGTATTTTGTCATGTCTAATATGATTGAATGATATAACCTGTGTCTTTGTTCACTCATTGGTTCATTAGCTCAAGTTCTATAGCTCATTGGTTTAGGGTATTTATAGACTTCTGACTTCCTGGTATTTTGCTGAGTTCTCCAATCTGCCACCTGTGTATGTAGGTAAGCTATTTGTGAGAATTCTGAAGGAGAATTCTGGCCTGTTATCTTCAGTGTTCTTTTACGGAGCTTTGGCCTGTCTGATGAGCTGAATTGCCTTATTTGTGGATTATTTGCTTGAATAATGGACTTTTTGGGGATTATTAACAGACTTTGTGAAATTGCCTTCTGTCTGGATTGTGCATTTTTATTTATTTATTTATTGGACCTTATTCTGACTCTTGAGGGTGGTTCAGGGGATTGTAAAAGCTCAGGGCTCCTTGGGCTCCCATCAGGCTGCAGGGTCTGATACCCCACATAGATCACCATCATGCATCAGATCCCTACAGGTCACTCTGGTGCTCAATAGCGATTCTATGAGGAGGATGACCATATGATTATGGATATGTTCATACAAATGTAGCCTACTGTCCTTTTAAGATATAATGAAACCTAAATGATCATGTGATAAGATAATTAACTCTGAAGACTAAAGACTAAATCCAGTGCCAGTATTTATGTCAAAGGCATCCATTTGTGTTTTGTGTCTTGTGTGACTTTAACACACTCTCCCTGTCACCTTATCTCCCAACTCTACAACAATACATAGACTCCACAACTCGCACATCTAACATCCTGGACAAAGCGAGGTGCCGTCCCCCTATCGGGAAATCAGATCACAACGTTATACTCCTGTTGCCAAAGTACAGACCGCTAGTGAAGCGCGAAAGGCCCACCATAAAAACAGTACAAGTATGGAATGGGGAGACATTTGACAAGTTAAATTGCTGTTTTGAAACCACAAGTTGGGACTATTCTTCGACTCTTGCAGAGACCTCCATGAGCTAACAGACTGTATCACCGCATACATACAGTTCTGTGAGAAATTACAAACTTAATTAATAATTTCTTTGGAAGGTTTGACTCTTCTGATAGTAAAGACAAATGCAATACTGTCTGCATCAACATACCCCAAACCACCACAATCCAGCTGTCAGAGGAGGCAGTTAAACAATGCCTCTCAAAAACCAACCCACATAAAGCGCCTGGACCTGATGGCCTCCGTGGAAGGGCACTGAAGGCATGTGCCACTGAACTAGCAACAGTTTTTACTCAATTATTTCAACTACTACTGAACACCTGTACTGTGCCGGATATGTGGAAATTATCAATTATCAAGCCACTCCCAAAGAAACCTGGATCAAAAGAATTGAATTGACTTCCGGCCGGTTGCCAAACACCAACTGAGCACATCTTTCCTTCCCCCTGCTCAGTGAGATATTACTCCTTTATTATGTTTAATACCAATTTTATTCATAATGTTCCTTAGTTATATTACATTATGTTTCAAATCCAATATTTCTAGGTCACACATAACACATGTATACATTTTTATACCACACAGGCCGTAGGATAGCTATAGACAAAACATTTAAGCTACGATGAAAGTTAGTATGTGCCGTGACTTGGCCATGATTGTGATTGTTCAATGATTATCTTAGATTAGGTTGGGAGGCCTTAAAAGCCATCATTACACCAATGGGCACAGAAGCACCTGATAATACCATTGCTTCTATTGCCTCCTGAGCCTGAAAATACAAACAAAAGTGTGGTAAGAGTGTGATACCTGTTAATCATGTTGTGATGCATAAGATCAAGCAACACATTATGCCTGCATACCTGTCTGGATTTTGGGACTCCATAGCGTAGATTGGTAGCAAAATCCTCACAGTTCTTGCCCAGGAGGGAATATGGTATCTGCTTGCCAACCATTTCCTCTGCTTCTTTCAGGATGACATCTGGAGATCTTGGCGTATAGTCTTTATCAAGGCTGTTTTTCACCCTCCATGTGTCACCTGCTGCTACATCCTTTAGCTTGTCTTTCCTCACAGTAGCTTTGCCACTCATGATGGCTGCACTGGAGGATGTCTCTGCAGAGAAGGGGAAGAGCAACGGTTGTAAAACACCCGAGCAGCAGGGAGGAACGTGGTGGTGGAGAACATATAAGTGCTGATGGCCATAGTTTCTTTTTAGGATGATACTATTGATTAAGCACCAGAGATAAAGAGACACAGATCACATTCCTCACTGTCTGAATGGGAACATGGATGGTACAACTACTAAAACAAATCTCTGGTTGTTTACTTGACAATTCACAAGAAAATAAGTCACATCACCACATATACGTGAAGGGGGATTTTAGACTGTAAAGAGAATCCATGTAGGCTACTGTACCATTTGTTGTGGCGTGAATGATATATCCATCTCCAACATATACTGCCCAGTGCTGGAATGTTCCTCTGTCGATCTCAATCAGGTCCCCTGGCTCCTGCATGTGAAACATGTAATATTAGCACACTTTTTCAAAGCAAAAACATCTGAACATGATAAAGGATATTGTCAAGATGAAGGCCAACTTCACAATGTATTGCCAAACAAAAAAATATTCTGGGCCCTAAGTAATTACTCTTAATGTATGGTAGTGGTAGACTGTGATTCCACAGATTTTACCATTTTTTGTTCATTCTTTGTTACGGCTCCACTGCTTCAGCATGTTACATCATTGAACATGTAAAATGCATATTAAATTAAATTAAATTAAATTAAATTAAAATGTATGTTGTGAGTGACCGGATGGCCACCTCACTTGCCCGGACAGCGTTGCGGTGGGAAATCAGAGAGAAGGGGTAAAAAATGTCAGGAATGCAGAAGAATTTGTATTTCAAAGTTGCCAGTGTATTTATTTTTACAGTGCCCGTTAGTCCTCCACCATCGAAACAGACAAAAAAGGAAAAAAGTTCAAAAAATAGCAAAATAGGGCAAAAGGCAAAATACTCCCAAAAGGGCAAAATATAGCAAAGTCCAAAAATATATCAAAAGTCCAAAGATAATCAAAAATGGCAAAATACAAAAAGAGAAGGCACCAAATCAAAATACTATAGCTTCAGACTTCAAGGCAACAAGTTCAAATGTCCACTTACTTCAGAGCTCTCTCCGGTTGTCAGCTCTTCACCCCCTTAACCCACAACACAAACTGAGCCGGGTTTTTAATACCCAGTCCTACTATGCTCAGACGCACCATGATTGGCTAACAAGATAATTGACTAAACACATCCTTGGACTGTACCATTAATCACCATCATATTTGTACACAACGTGTGTTTAAATCATCAAACACAAACCAAACAATAACATGTACCTCAAACCCATCCCACACATCTTTGCTATGCTACACGTAAAGCCCATAAACATATAACATTCAACAGATGCATAGCAACACAAAGCACACTTCCAAACCCCCTTCGCGACATCATTCCCCATACCCAAAGTCAAGATGGCATTACAAATACTACACAAATGGCGCATGCTTCCGTTTGGCAGTGGTGACTGAAGGTGGAGGAACACAAGAGGTACGTATGGCGTTTTGTTTAATGAATAGACCAGGGAGATAATGTGGTGTGTGCAGTGTTACATGCGAGTGGGTACCTCACCCGTATGCATGAGATGTTTCAGGGCCGTATGAGTATGGAGACTTGTGGCGGCTGGTTTGGTACTGTTAGCGCAGCCAGCGCTAACTTCCGTGTTGGCGTTTCACTCGCGGAAACTGACAGGCAAACAATTGTCTCTGTTCGTAAGCAGGCAGTGCACACACTCCGGGCAAACCTTGTGCTGCGCCGGCTGTGTGAGCGTGTGTGGGTGTGGGGTGTATGTGCGTGTGTGTGTATGTGTGTGTGCAAGGGCTCAATGTCTCTCGTTGGCACTCCTGCTCTTGCAGGGCTTCCGCGATGCAGAGTGCGTTCAAGCAAATGTTCGGAACTGTCCATAACATTCAAGGGAGTTCGTCAGGCAAAGCAAATATTCATAAAATGTCCATAATTCACACACAAGCAATACTATCTTTAAAACAGTGAGGAGGGGAGAGAGCGCCTACTCACATTTCCCACCACCTCTGCAGTCTCAGTCACTCGGGTGACGAGACAAGAAATCAGCCACCGTGTTCACTTTGCCAGCCCGATACCGGACTGTGAACCTGTATGGCTGCAGTGCCAAGAACCAGCGAGTAATCCTGGCATTCGTGTCTTTCATGCGCCCAAGCCATTGCAAGGCGCCATGGTCGGTCTCGAGCGTGAAGTGACCGCCCAGCACATAGTACTTGAAGGAGTCAAGGGCAAACTTCACTGCCAGGCACTCTAGCTCGACTGCTGCATACCTGGTTTCACGGGGAAACAATTTGCGGCTAACAAAAGCCACTGGTCGTTGGTCTTCCCCTTCACCTTGGAGGAGAACTGCGCCAATACCAACACCCGAGGCATCAGTATGCACCGTGAAGGGCTTGGTGAAATCAGGACTACTCTGAAGCACAGGGCCCTTGCAAAGAGCCCCTTTCAGGTCCACAAAGGCCCTCTCCTGCTCCTCCCCCCACTGACCCTGAGGATTGCCGTCCTTTCGGGTGAGGTCAGTAAGAGGTGATGCTCGGCTAGCAAAATCCGGAATGAACTTCCGGTACCAACCTACCAGGCCAAGAAATGACCGGACAGCCTTCTTGGTCCGAGGTCTCTGGCAGTTCCGCACCGCCTCCACTTTGTCCTGCTGTGGCCGAATGACGCCCCGACCCAGCACATACCCCAGGTAGCGAACCTCCTCCTGGGCAATGGCACACTTCCGGGGATGGATGGTGAGGCCTGCCTGCTTGATCTTGTTGAGCACCTCCTCCAGGTGTTGCAAATGTTCCCCCCAGGTGGCGCTGTACACCACAATGTCATCCAAATAGGCAGCTGCAAACGACTCAGTTCCAGAGAGCACAATGTCCATCAGCCGCTGAAAAGTGGCCGGCGCCCCCTGCAGGCCAAATGGCATGACATTGAAGTGGTACAGGCCCTGGGGAGTGCGGAATGCTGTGTAGGGCTTGGTCTCCTCAGTCAATGGGACTTGCCAATAGCCTTTACATAAGTCCAGTGTGGTAATGTAGGTGGCCTTCCCCAGCCTCTCTATCAAGTCCTCCAAGCGAGGCATGGGGTACGCATCAAATTTTGATTGGGCGTTGACTCGCCGAAAGTCAATGCAAAATCTCAGTGTGCCATCTTTCTTTGGGACCAGGACCACGGGGTTACTCCACTCACTTGTCGATCTCTCAATCACCCCCAGTGCAAGCATGTCCTCCACCTCTGCCTTGAGTGAAGGTAGCAGACGTTGAGGTACCCGATACATTCGCTGACGCACTGGGGTCGAGTCGGTCAGCGTGACTGAGTGCTCCACCACCGTGGTGAAGCCTGGCCCCTCCTGGAACAGGTCAGTTGGAATGATCTGGTCCAGCTCGGCCTGCTGCTGTGGGGTCAAGTGCGACACGTCCGGGATGGTTGCTGGTTGGCTGTTCGGGAAGAACTGCTCCGGTCGCTCTTCATCCTCCGGCACTGCCTGCACCCGAAGCGCTGGAGTCGTTATGTGCCATTCTTTCAGCAGGTTCACATGGAAAGTCTGCCTCTGCTTTCTTCTCCCTGGCATCTCAATCTCGTACGTTGCCGGGCCCATCTGACGGATGACGTTGTATGGCCCCTGCCATTTGGCCAGCAACTTGCTCTCCGATGTAGGCAACAGGAGCAACACTTTCTGCCCCGGCACCAGAGTTCTCTGCCTGGCCTTCTGGTCATACCAGGTCTTCTGGTATGTGGTCTGTGACTTCTCCATGTTCGCACGCACCAGTTCAGTCATTTGCTCCATCTTCTCCCTCATCTTGAGAACATGCGCCAGAACGGACTGTGTCTCTGTGGCCTGCGGACCCTCCCAGGCCTCCTTAAGCACGTCCAGGGGTCCCCTCACTGGCCAGCCAAAGAGCAGTTCAAATGGCGCAAAGCCAGTAGACGCTTGGGGTACCTCCCTGTATGCAAAAAGGAGGTAGGGCAGCCAACGGTCCCAGTCCTTTCCATTTTCAGCCACAAACTTCCTCAACATACTTTTCAGGGTTTGGTTAAAACGTTCAACTAGGCCATCCGTCTGAGGATGGTAGGGGGTGGTCTTAATGCCTTTTATACCTAGTACGCCATAAACCTGCTTCAAGCTCTTAGAGAGAAAAGCTGTGCCCTGATCAGTGATGATCTCTCTGGGGATGCCTACTCGGGAGAATAATTGAAGTAAAGCCTGTGCGATGGGTCTGGCAGATATCCTGCGGAGTGGAAACGCCTCAGGATATCTGGTAGCGTAGTCGCATACCACTAGAATGTACCTAAAGCCGGACTGCGTTCGTTCTAGTGGGCCTACAATATCCATGGCTATGCGTGAGAATGGTACATCAATGCAAGGAAGTTGTTGTAGGGGGTATGGGCTAGCTGTGTACTTGCTGGTAAGCTGACATTCTGAGCATGATCGGCAAAACTCCTGCACATCTTTATACATGCCTGGCCAGAAAAATCTTGCTGCCACGCGGGCGTATGTTTTCGGGAGCCCCAAGTGACCCGCCCAGGGAATGCTGTGCCCCATTGCTAACACCCTGCTATGTAGCTGTGTGGGCACGACCAGCTGCTCTTCTCTGCCCCCGTCTGGCTGATGGTAGAGGATCCCCCCTCTAAGGACATACCCCTCCCCAGCTAAATTAGGCGGGACCCCTGTCCTGACCCCATCCTGCTCAATGACCTTCTCAAACGCCTTCTTCAGTGACCCATCCTCCCGCTGCATCTGTTTTATGTCTGTGGCAAGCTCCTCCCAGTCCCCATCTGACTGAGCTACTGGCAATTCTCTGGCCCTTTTAACCGTGCCCTCTAGCTTGTCTTGTCTTCTCTGTTGTCTGGACTTTTTGACTCTACCACTGCTAACACACTCCACATCACTGCTAGCAAAGGGTAGCTCATGCAATGGGTCACTCCTGGCCTGCCCTTCTGCGCATGCCGTCTTGCTGCTCTGAGATCTGGTAACCACCATGTTTGCCACTCTGCTGGACTGCAAAAGTTCCGGTAACACTAGTATGTCCTGGCCAATTAACACTGGGTGGCTTAATTTCTCCACTACACCAACAGTCAGCTGATAAACCTGCCCATTGACATTAATGTAAACTTCAGCTGCTGGGTAGTCATGTGCATCGCCATTAACACACATAATTGAAACCTTTCTTCCGGGTAACAGGTCTCGCTCCTCTACCAGGTGTGGCTGCACTAGTGTCTGGTTGCTCCCAGTGTCCAACACTGCTATGGCCTCCTTCCCATTAACAGACACCTGCACTGTCTGCAGCCTCCCCAGGAAACTCACTGCCTCCCCCTCTGGTCTCGGTAGGCAACTGTATCCGGCTCCCTTGGGCTTACGGTTAGGACAATCACGCACTATATGGCCTTCCTTACCACAATTGTGACACACTATGGATGTGGACGCTCTGGGTGCTACAGGGTATTTGGGCCTAATGGGAACTGTACTGTCTCTAGGGTAATTGCTAGGCTTAAAGGGGACAGTATTGTCTCTAGGACGATTACTAAGCTGTTGACCACCACCCTGACCAAAACCATCAGACCTACCCCTGGCTGCTGGCCTGTTGTCTTGGTTCTGGCGAAAGCTGGTGTGCCTCTGCCGTGCTGCAACGTAGTCCTCGACAAGTTCTGCCGCTCTCTGACCACTCTGTGGGTGCCGCTCCTTAACCCAAACTCTGACGTCTGGGGCCAAGGTCCTCAGGTACTGTTCCAGTATCAATGCCTCACAGATTTCTTCAACCGACTTCATTGCCGGTCTAATCCACTTATGAAAGAGGTCTTTCAGCCGGGTGTAAAGCTCTCTGGGTGTCTCACCGGGCTTGATGTCGGGCTCCCGGAACTGTCGCCTGTAGGTTTCCTCATTGATTTCAAACTTTTGCAGGATGGCTTCTCTTACGCGGTCATAATTCATGGTGTGGCTTGGCTCCATCGACACGTATGCCGCGCGTGCTTTCCCTGTGAGGTGGGGGACGAGGATCACCGCCCAGTTCTCCTTTGGCCAGCAGTATGCTGTAGCTAGCCGCTCAAACGTCATGAGATACTGCTCGATGTCCTCTCCTTCCTCCAGTTTAGGAATGGCGCGTCTGGACCACTCCATGGGCATTGGTGCTGGTGGCGCCGCTGCCGGTGGTGAAAGTGACGGTGGTGCTGCCGCTACTGATGATGGTGCCGCCACCGCTGGTGCTTGGCCCGCCGCCGTCGCCACTGCCGCCACTGGTGGTGGTTGGACCGCTGTCGCTCTAGCCATGGTCACCGCCGGCTTCTCTACCTCAAAGTCATCACGCAGCAGGTTCAGCTGGACCTGGATGCCCCTCCAGCGTTGTTCCTGTTTGAAGAACTCCTTTTCCTGGGTCTCCAGTGATTTCTCCAGGAGCTTACGCAGTGCAGACAGGTCAGACCCTTGAGTGTTGCCCCCATCTGCCCCTGCTGTGTCCTCCTGGTCCTCTGATGTTCCTGCAGCTTTCTCATTGTTCTTCAGCTTGCGATACGCCATCTCACCGAGCTTCCCCTCTGATTTCGTCTTCTGTCAGCATCAATCCCACTTCTGACACCAAATGTGAGTGACCGGATGGCCACCTCACTTGCCCGGACAGCGTTGCGGTGGGAAATCAGAGAGAAGGGGTAAAAAATGTCAGGAATGCAGAAGAATTTGTATTTCAAAGTTGCCAGTGTATTTATTTTTACAGTGCCCGTTAGTCCTCCACCATCGAAACAGACAAAAAAGGAAAAAAGTTCAAAAATAGCAAAATAGGGCAAAAGGCAAAATACTCCCAAAAGGGCAAAATATAGCAAAGTCCAAAAATATATCAAAAGTCCAAAGATAATCAAAAATGGCAAAATACAAAAAGAGAAGGCACCAAATCAAAATACTATAGCTTCAGACTTCAAGGCAACAAGTTCAAATGTCCACTTACTTCAGAGCTCTCTCCGGTTGTCAGCTCTTCACCCCCTTAACCCACAACACAAACTGAGCCGGGTTTTTAATACCCAGTCCTACTATGCTCAGACGCACCATGATTGGCTAACAAGATAATTGACTAAACACATCCTTGGACTGTACCATTAATCACCATCATATTTGTACACAACGTGTGTTTAAATCATCAAACACAAACCAAACAATAACATGTACCTCAAACCCATCCCACACATCTTTGCTATGCTACACGTAAAGCCCATAAACATATAACATTCAACAGATGCATAGCAACACAAAGCACACTTCCAAACCCCCTTCGCGACATCATTCCCCATACCCAAAGTCAAGATGGCATTACAAATACTACACAAATGGCGCATGCTTCCGTTTGGCAGTGGTGACTGAAGGTGGAGGAACACAAGAGGTACGTATGGCGTTTTGTTTAATGAATAGACCAGGGAGATAATGTGGTGTGTGCAGTGTTACATGCGAGTGGGTACCTCACCCGTATGCATGAGATGTTTCAGGGCCGTATGAGTATGGAGACTTGTGGCGGCTGGTTTGGTACTGTTAGCGCAGCCAGCGCTAACTTCCGTGTTGGCGTTTCACTCGCGGAAACTGACAGGCAAACAATTGTCTCTGTTCGTAAGCAGGCAGCGCACACACTCCGGGCAAACCTTGTGCTGCGCCGGCTGTGTGAGCGTGTGTGGGTGTGGGGTGTATGTGCGTGTGTGTGTATGTGTGTGTGCAAGGGCTCAATGTCTCTCGTTGGCACTCCTGCTCTTGCAGGGCTTCCGCGATGCAGAGTGCGTTCAAGCAAATGTTCGGAACTGTCCATAACATTCAAGGGAGTTCGTCAGGCAAAGCAAATATTCATAAAATGTCCATAATTCACACACAAGCAATACTATCTTTAAAACAGTGAGGAGGGGAGAGAGCGCCTACTCACATTATGTATTGAAAATGTATTTTGACTTAGATCTTCAACTTAATTAAGTAAGTATAAGTATATATACTCTTTTGATCCCGTGAGGGAAATTTCGTCTCTGCATTTATCCCAATCTGTGAATTAGTGAAACACACTGCACACAGTGAACATACATTGAGGTGAAGCACACACTAATCCCGGCGCAGTGAGCTGCCTGCAACCACAGCGGCGCTCGGGGAGCAGTGAGGGGTTAGGTGCCTTGCTCAAGGGCACTTCAGCCGTGGCCTACTGGTCGGGGTTCAAACCGGCAACCCTCCGGTTACAAGTCCGAAGTGCTAACCAGTGCTGTCCTGAATAAGTGAACAGTAGGCAATGACCTCATACTCCAGCATCCCATAGGCTACCTCAGCCTTTAAACACTTAAATGTTAGCCTATGTCTTGACTTTCTTAACCTGGAAATCAGCATTTAAAGTAAATTGCTGGCTTGTATGCTAATTCTGCCATTAGTTCTGTTGCACATTATACAAAAAACTGTATTCTGCATTTATTGGTAAGTACACACAGAGAAGAGTTACCCTTTGATGTTGCTCTAAAGATAACCTACCTTGAAATATCGTTTATGTTCAGGAACCCTCTTCCTGAATGGAGTGAATGGGAAAGTGTGAAAAGTTTAATTCATTTTAATTAATGAGTTTGATAAGTAATTGAGCTTGTTGTAAACATACAAAAACTGCTTGAATTAACAAGAAATACACATTTAAGGAATAGAATCGTCTTTATTTGTGAATGTTTTCCCTGGATCATAACATTTTTTCCACATGACTTTTGTCCCAAATACAAATTACCCACCCAGTTTTGTAAATTATTTATTTATATCAAAAAGAAACCTTTGAGTGGCTTGAGAATATTATCTAGTGTGCTACAGAGTATACTTTTAAGTTTATGTTTATGTCCAGGATGCAGGATTAATTTATGCCTGAATGTGCATGTCTTTGTTGATGTTTGAATATGCTGATTGATGCTAGGAAGAGTTCCTAGGAAAGCCATATGAGATGTATATAACAGCTCTCCCACGGCATTTATACTGGAGGTGGCATCTGTTGATCCATGTTAAGGTTCAAAACATGACGTTTTGAAGAGTCAGTGATGTGTTTTGGAAATGGAACATGCTCTCTCTCTCTCTCTCACACACACACACACACACACACACACACACACACAAGGCATCCCCCTCACCCCTCCAGAGGATTACTCAGCCATTTGACCCCCCCCCCCCCCCGCAAACCCCTCTCCCTCACCTCTGTGAGTCACATGACCCAGAAACACCCTACCACCCTACAGTATAGCCCACACACAGTGCTTCCTATTGCCCTTACAATGGGAAATGGTGTTGGAGAACCTAGCTAATGAGGTAACTAGATGTACCTCAGAGCGGTACAAAATATGACCGCCGCCCAGTCCAGCACATTTTTTCCACAAAAAGAAATCACGCTGAAAGGCCTATATGATTCTAACTGTCTCACTAAATTGCATTATCCACACTCAATTCTCACTGGTATCTGCTAGACAACAAGTACCAAAACATGATTAGTTCATAGATTTCACATGTAAAATTCATTTTATACAACCCCACCTCCATCTTGCCTGTTCATAATTATGAGAAATTCTTGATTGTTTGTGTTATGTTTATGTTATGTGTGTGGGTGTGTGTTTGTGTGAGTGTGTGTGTGTGTGTGTGTGTGTGTGTGTGTGTGTGTGCGTGCCTGCGTATGTGCCTGTGCATGGAAGCGTACATATGTCTACTGTGTGAGTATGTGTCATACGCAGTGCCGGGCCAAGCCTTTTGGGGGCCCTAAGCAGAATTTGATTTGGGGGCCCCCTCCCACAACGCAGTCACCTGTGCTTGGCGATAATTGACAACTTCACACTATAATGTCATATTATAAATTAATACAGTGAGGTTATGTATTAATACAGCGACTGATTATGAACTACTGTCCCCCTGGACACAGATGCATAAGGACCCTCTCCCCCTACCCTGTTTGTGCAAATGTGGGTACAAACGGGTGGGTGTGTGTGTGTGTGTGTGTGGGGGGAGGGGGGGGGGTTAGATGTGATTTCCTGTATTCTGGTGCATTTTTGGGATGGTCAGCTGGAGAAGGGCAGTACCTAAATTTGTTCAGATTCATAGCCTTTTGGTTTTTGACTTATTGGTAGTGAATTCACACAACTACTTGGGGTTCAGGGTCCCTTGACCTCTTGGGCTCGGTAGGCTCATTCAGTAATCCATCCTTGCTCATATGCCAAAAATGTTTTGGGGCTCCAATCTAGACTTCTGGCCCCATGTGCTTGGTAAACCAATGTATTAATATAGTTGTTATTTACACCAACCCTGTCACCTTTTAATCTTAGAGGGTACTAAAATCACAGATTTATTTGAAACATTCATATTCAAAGTGAAGCACTAAGGGTGGTTTACTGAAGTTGAATTGACAAATAACAAAATACAACAGCATTTGTATTTGTTGTAAACAAGTACATCAGTTTAATGACTTGTTTTTCAACAGATTTGCTGAACAAATCCGCAAATGTGCATTAAATGAGCAATTTTCAACTACAAAATAAAAACAAAATAGACAAACATTAATAATCAAAAATAAAATGTCCCAAAAAATAGATAATTATTCCTACTTCGTTCCTGGTTTTTAGGCATCTGCAACTCTGCAGTGGACGAACCTGCAATGATTAAATAAATACATAAATAAATAAAAAAAAAAACGATGTTAAATGTGTCGTGTCATATTAACAGGCTATGTAACCATTTGCCATCAAGAAAACCTCACCTTCTGGTAGGTAGAGTTAGGTAGAGGTAGAGATGTGCTCCAAAGGACTTCAACAGTGTCTCTGAAAAAATAAAATATTGCATAAGTGCATAGTTGATCGAGCAGAATGAGTTTATTTTGCTATCATTACTTCACTCAAATAACAAGCAATTCCACATGTAACAATTCATATTCTATTGGCAAATGAGGCATAATCAAAAGAGTATACTTAATTGCAGTATGGTGAACGCTTAACATGGTGATCTACTGCAGCCTAAATATTAGGGTAGCACCGCTACATCACTTGCCACTATCTTAATCAAATGTAAGTTTATTTTCATCACAGAAGTCTCCCCACCCAACATGGTATATTTTCTCAAACACTACCATCTCTCTCCAAAGATCTTAGAGCAGAGCGCACTGCTGTTCCATCTTTGCCTATGAAGCTGGAACGTTACCGATGCCCAGAGTCGCGTTAGTCAGTGGGTTGGGTTGGGACTGGGAGCCTGGGCTTAGTCTGTTGTTGCTATCAGACTTACCACTATGTCACATATTATAGAGCAGTAATAAACTATCAACACTTTCAGGTACGAAATCAGAAACAATCCCTCTGTGGTAAATTTGCCTTCAGCTACGTTTTCATGTAGCTACTGTAGTGCTAATGTCCACTTCAGTCAGCTAGCTAACTTTAATTTACGACATAATAAGCCCACCTAGAGCAAGGGTACATGCTTGATTGAACATCCAAAACAATCCCAATATCCTTGACATCTGAAATACATCTAGATAAATATATATTAAGGGGAGACATTTCTCTGTTGATGGCGGAGATTTAGCTCTGGTGATGGCTTATATTAGATCATGACAGCTAGCTAGCTACCTCAAGCACAAAACATACTGTAAATAATCATGCAAAACATACCTGTATCTTGCTCGTTTTTCTCCTCCTCTGTCATTTTCTTCGTTCTGTTTTCGGCACCAGAGAGATACGTCCTTTTTTGTGACTTGTCTTAACATTACCGTCTCTTCCGATTGTTGAACTTGATGCAGTGTCTGCACGAATTGTATATGCACCTGAGGTGTCTAGCACTTTATGCGCGTGACTCAAAGGCTGGCAGACACAGTAGCAGTAGGCAGGCATATTGATCATGAAATCATAATTTTCTTGATTTGAATGATAATTGTTTCATTTATTCATTCATTGATGTCACTTGTTTACGTTATTTATTATGTAAAAAAAAAAAAAAAGAAACTCGATTGGGGGCCCCCTGGTGGCCAGGAGGCCCCAAGCAGCCGCTTAGTTCGCTTATGCCTCGGGCCGGCCCTGGTCATACGTATGATTACTGTGAATGTGTGTGTGTGTGTGTATCTGTTTGTGCACATGTGTGCACATGAACTGGGTTAACATGACCCCTGGAGGCAAATATACGGAAAAAATGGTCATCCTAGGCCCTACAGTTCTCAAGATATTCACAGAGAACTGTGTCTGGCCTACCCTCCTTTCGGGGGGTCCAGTCCAGCGGGGGGGCTACAGATCAAAATGAAAAATGACAGTTCCATGCTATCCATGTGGGGGTACATGCCCACCAAGTTTTGTGTACCCCGGTCTTTCAGTGTCCCGGGAATCCTTGTTGGTGTACGTCACTAAATGTACACATAAATTGTTTTATTGTAAGGCCCCCCATGAACGAAAGTACACAAAACTTGGCATGCATTCGGAGGGTGTCATAATGATCCTACACTTTCAATTTCGTGCAGTTTTGACCATGTCAGCCAGAGATATTGTGATGAAAACACCTAATTTTTTGCTTTTTAATTTTTAACTAGGTGGCGCTATACATGAAATAAGTGGTAATGGGATGGGTTGACATGGCCCCTTGAGATCAACATACAAAAAAAAGGTGGACCTCCTAGGCCCTACGGTTCTCGAGATATTCACAGAAAACTGTCTCCGGCCACCTACAGGCCAGTTGGTGTATAGTAACATAAATTAATTTATTGTGTGGCCCCCCATGAACGGAATTCCACGAAACTTGGCGTGCATTCAGAGGGTGTCATAATGATCCTACACTTCCAATTTCGTGCAGTTTTGACTATGTTAGGTCACAGATACCTGCGATTACAACACCTCATTTTTACTGTTTTGTGTTTAACTAGGTGGCGCTATACATGAAATGAGTGGTTATGGAATGGGTTGACATGGCCCCTTGAGATCAACATACAAAAAAAAAATGGTCCTCCTAAACCTTACGGTTCTCGAGATATTCACAGAAAACTGTGTCTGCCCTACCCTCCTTTCGGGGGGTGCAGTCCAGCGGGGGGGCTACAGATCAAAACGAAAAACGATGGTTCCATGCTATCCATATGGGGTTACATGCCCACCAAGTTTCGTCTACCCCGGTCTTTCAGTGTCCCGGGAATCATTGACAGAAATTTGGACATGCGAAAAAGAAAAAAAAAAAAAAAAAAAAAAAAAAAAAAATCTGACTAAACCTATATGACCGCCGCTTCGCTGCGCGGCGGTCATAATTATGTATGTGTATGTTTTTATGTGCGTGTGTTTGTATGTGTGTGTGTGTGTGTGTATATGTGTGTGTATGTATGTATGTTTGTGTATGTGTGTGTGTGTGTGTCTGTATATGTGTGTGTATGTATGTATGTTTGTGTATGTGTGTGTGTGTGTGTGTGTGTGTGTGTGTGTCTGTATATGTGTGTGTATGTATGTATGTTTGTGTATGTGGGTGTGTGTGTGTATATGTTTGTGTATGTGTGTGTGTGTATGTGTGTGTATGTATGTACGTGTGTGTATATGTGTGTGTATATGTGTGTGTATGTATGTATGTTTGTGTATGTGGGTGTGTGTATGTATGAATGAACACAGACAGGACAGTGCAAGACTGGGATGAGGGAATGATGAAGGAGTCTGTGTGAAGAAATGGGTTCTGCAGCTTCAAACCCTCAAACACATTATGCAAATCAGATGTCAGATGAGAACACAATATCTCATTCATGTTATGCTGGGTATGTTAAGTACTTGGGATCTCTCTCTCCCACACATATACACACACACACACACACACACTGTTTTTTTAGCCATTTTCTTTATATAAAATCAGAAGGCTTACTCTCTTCTAAGACCTTATAATTATGGTCACTGTGAACATTGTGATCACCTCAGAAAATCTGTAGCTTCAAGGGTTTATATGTACGCATATTTAATGAGATATTGCCTCATTTGCATATTTTATTTTATTTTTTAGGCAAAGTGTAATACAAAAAGTATTTCTCTTAATATGAAGATTAATCTGGTAGAAATGTATGGGGATATCGCAACCGATATCTATAAAGGGGAAAAAAGTCCCATTCACCTTAAGTGTGATAATAGTTTCCTCTGTTGTGGTAATTTTCAGGACTTTTGTCCCGGGTAGAGATTTTGGCACACATCCCACGTTGTTCAATGGGTCATATTAGTCTATAACCGTTGAGATTTCAATAGGAGCCTATCTCCAGGTCTGACCTGATGAAGGCCACATCCTCATCTTCCCTTTCTATTGCATATTCAAACTGGGTTGGACCTAGAGGTCACTCTTTCTTTTGTTTGTAACATAAGTTAGTATCAACCTCTGTATACAGTAGTTGGAGAATACTGGTGAAACCCATGATGGGGTGACACAAACATGCATCTCTCCCTTGAGGGGCACTGGCCCCTCATTGAAAAGAATAAAAGCCTGGATCCTGATATTCCATCGTCCTGACTGAGTCTTAAGAGACATATGGTAGTAAAAAATCTGCTATCACATGATCACACACACTTGAGTGGGGGCAAGCACCACCATTTTGAAAGTTGAGGGTAACACGGCCCCCCTGTCCACCCCCTAATATCGCCCCTGGTTGCTGCCCTTAAGACCTTCAACACACTACCTACCATACCTACAAGCCTCAAAGAGCTTCCACTATTTTTGCATGAAACTGAATTAGTGAACTGATTTGCATTTAGTTGTGTAAATAATTAGATCCAGTACGTAGGAAAATCAACCAAAACCATACACTTTATTGAGGGGCTTTACCCCCCACTGGGGCCCAAAAATGTCCACTGTATACATTATTCAAAAGGATTGAATGGGGATACTGTAGATATAATGGGAAAAGTGCATTGAGGATTATTGTTACATTTGAATGATTATCATTGTTTCTCCTCCTTTTTTTATCTCCGAAGGCACATTTGGCAATAATAGAAATCACAAGCATGAGGCCTTTCGCAATTTCTATTGTAGTTGCCACCTAGAAAGAGAAATATAAACACATGTGTCAAGAGTACTTGCCTTGCTTATAATTATAAACCATGCTGTGATATATGGTGTGGTGGGATAACATACCTGTCTGGATACTGCTATGCCATTGCGCAGCTTGGTAACAAAATGCTCACAGTTGTAATCGTTGAGGCTATATTTCTTCCTCTCGCCAACCTGTTCATTTGCCTTTTCCAGGATGGTTCTTATGGGTTTCACATCAATGTTTCCATCCAGGTAGTTGTTCACAGACCATTCGTCATCTGCCACTACATCCTTCAGCTTCTGCCTCCTCACTGTCCCCATGCCGGAGTTAGACACGTTGTCTGAAATGCCAGAGATACAGCATTTAGGAGAAACATTTAGGGAAGAGGAACAGGAGAATACAAAATAAGTGCTTGGTTATACGTTTCCTTTTAGGATAGTATTTTTATGGTAGTTAAGCACCACTAGAAGTACGGAACATGTAAAAGACAATACAATTGTCAATGAGTACAGGATAATTGGATACTGTATATTTTAATGGGAAACATGAACATAAACAACATAGAGCATACAGTATATGTACTGTAGCCTACCCTCTGCAGTGCTTGAGGCAGACACACTGCCTGAAATGCTAGCAGACACTCCGGAGATACCACCTGGATTATCTAGGGAGGAGGAGGAGAAAGAACAGTTAAAGTACATCAACTCCCAAGCAGGGAGACAAAATATATGCTTATTATAAGTTTCTCTTTAGGATTAATGAAAAAACCATCAGTTGGTCAAACACTTCTAGACCACAAAGCACCATTAGAAACATTATACAACAGAGAGGATGATCTGTGTACTGTACCCTACCTGATGTGAAGTCAATAACTTCGTCATTCCCAACATATAGAGCCCAGTGATTGTACATGCCTCGTTGGATCTCAATTAGGTCACCTGGATTCTGTGCATTGAGACATAATGTATCACACATTTTCAATACCAAAACATTTGTGCAGGTCAAAGGATAATGATATTATTAATAATTAGATATTATTGGCAAAAATAATTTAAAAAAAGTATTATTTGTATCAATTTGTGATAAAGAGGTTAGGATTCCTTAGCATGTCCATGCAAATATATGTCTCTTAATCTTTTGAACAAAGGTGTCTCTTTACCATAGTATACAGCAACATAATCTAGTGCTAATCTTGTGTGCACACTCTAGTAAAATGAGAGAACAATATAGTAAAATGAGTGCACAATTTAGTAAAATTGCAGCACATTTCATAATGAGTGCACACAGGGGTGTGATTAGACCATTTTTACAGGGCAAATATTTGTCATTAGATGCCTTGTCTACCATTACATTGTAACATGCCAACATACTTTGGAATGTTTGTTTGTTTGTGTTTGACATGGACAGGAACATATAAAGATAAGTGTAGACTAACAAAGAATTACATCAAGGATAGCCTATGGATAAACTAGATGTACCGCAGAGTGGTACAAAATATGACCGCCGCCGAGTCCTGCACCTTCTCTCCGCAAAAATAAATCACACTTGTCAATTTGTCTCCATCTCCTACTCCATCCCCTATTCTTGCAACTTTTGTGTAAAGGAATGAGTGTAAATGTGTGCATGTCAATGAGTGTGTGTATAGTGTGTGTTTGTGTATATGTGTGCTTCTCTCTCTGTGTGTGTGTGTGTGTGTGTGTGTCTGTGTGTGTGTATGTGGGGGTAATGGTGTGTGTGTTTATCTGTGTGTGTGTGTGTGTGTGTGTGTGTGTGTGTGCATGTGCCTGTTTGCCTGCATGTGTGTGTGTTTTTATGTTTGTGTGTGTGTGAGTGCGTGCGTGTGGGTGTGTGTATTTGTGTGCGTGCATGTGTGTGTGTGTGTTTTTGTGTGTGAGTGTATGTAGCTGATATGGCTCCCCATGAACGGAATTCCAAAAAACTTGGCATGCATTCAGAGGGTGTTATAATGATCCTACACTTCAGATTTTGTGCAGTTTTGAACCTGTCAGCCAAAGATACCTGCGATTACAACGCCTTGTTTTTTTGCTTTTTCATTTTTAACTAGGTGACGCTATACCTCAAATGAGTGGATATGGGAAGGTTTGACATTGCCCCAGTCATCCTAGGCCCTACGGTTCTGAAGATATTCACAGAAAACTGCATCAGGTCTACCTTCCTTTCGGGTAGCCCAGTGCGGCGGGTGGGCAATGGATCAAAACAATAAACAATGGTTCTGTGTCATCCTTGTGGGGCTACATGCCCACAAAGTTTCGTGCAGCCCGGTCTTTCAGTGTCCTGGGAATCGTTGACACAAATTTACTGGTCTTTTATAAAATAATATCTTGAACTGATGCCTTTTCTCTCTTTTTGCAGTAAGTTTTGGTTTTGTCTTCCCCTCTCGTCACTGATTGGTCTGACATCTTTCTTGTCTGAGGGAAACGGTTATGAAATATGGTGTTCCAGACTAGATCTCTCTGAAAAAAGATCTAGGTGGGCGGGGCCAGGCTAACTTAAGGCTAATGGATCCGCACCTAGCTATTCCATATTCCAGCTCTACGTCCCCTCTCACCCATTGCGATTCTCTGATGAGTGCCTGCTGTGTCCGCCACCCATTAACGCTAAGAGGTCACAGTGAAGTGGTGGAATTAGTTACCTAATGTGTTAAGTTCCCCATAGATCTGAAATTACCCATATATAAACACAGAAAACAACTTTGTATCTTTGTAGGTGCATTTTCACTAAATTAGAAAGAGACATTCGTTGAAACACACACTATACAGTATTGATAGTGATCACATAGGTTTAAGTTGATCTTACCAGTTCCGGTTCCATCTGTGAAGTATATAAATTTGTATCTGGAAACTGGACAAAGCACAAGATTATTTTGTGAACTAAAAATGTTGTGAATATGAATAGATATAAAGCATCCTTGAATAAACTGCTGAGGTTCTATGGTACAGTTGGTTCTAAGGTACTTGAACAACAAGTAATCAAATGGTTTACAAGAGAGGGGTTAGTGGATTTGGCCTCACAGTTTGCATAGATTGGTAGCCTGGCAGGCTAACACCAGACCAATTCTAAATTGAGAATTAGATTTATTGGAACTTGGCTTTGCTTTTTAAAATTAATATATTAAAGAAACACAATATTTACTTACACCTGCCTTCAGTTTTCAACATATTGGGCAGAGTTTGAAGTGTGAGGGGAAAAGATCTACATAGTGTTGCTTTAATCTCATACAAACACATCTAGCCCACCCTGGTCTAGCTCACAATGAAATCAGCCTAATCCAGATGAAAACTTTTCAGGATTACCAAATCTGAATTACCATTGTTTAAACCTGTCGGGCCACTGAATGCACCAAGGGACATAGGGGGCTCCAAAATGTAGCCAATAAATAGGAGTAGCTTTACTGCAAACTGCTTTACTCTTCTTAGAAAACATTTACAATGTCAAAATGCACCAACAGCATGTTACATGCAAGGATGATACTTTCTGGATCATCTCTCAATCTCCACTATACAGCAGATCTAACTTGAATGTTATGCTACTCCATAATTGGGAACGCCTCTGAGTGCGCTCAAGAGAGAGAGAGAGAGAGAGGGACAGGTTCCACCTGACTTGTCATTGTTGATAATTGATATTCCCTTTTTAATGTAAGAAACTTTTAAAAGGAAGACAAGGCAACAGAGACGAGGCTAGAGGAGATTGCAAAGTTGTCTGGTTAACACTACTCATAGATATATACACTAGATGTCGCCTTGACTACTGCTGTTCATTGGAACGAATGCGTCAATCGAGACGCCATCTTGCTTCAGTGATCCACTCCTCTATAATGCATTAGCGTCAATCTGGGCAAAGATCTAGCGAAAATAAAATCACCATAAATCGTCAAAATCTCAAGCAATTATCTAGTTTTTTGGGTTGTTCCAACTGACAGGCATGTATTTATGGTTGAGTCTAGAGAAAACTAAGCTTAAGACGATAATAAAGATACATTTTACCCGTCTAGCCCCATAGACTCCCATTCATTCTGCACTAGCTAGCGGCGGCCCCTAGAGGAACAATGAGTAAACTGCAACCAGGTTCGATACAATGAAAGTAAACAGGCTCTTCGTAGACAGGCTCTGGTTGAGGCCACATACCCCTCGTCTCGTTTACTCATGTAAGTTGTAATCTCACCAGAAGTTGCTGTAGATCTGTAGAACATTTACCTCTGCTACTACATAGGCTACGCCAGTCGTTACTTTTATAATCATGGGTCAGTGCCATGGGCAAACGAGATGTAGCTGAATTCATAAATGAAAAAGCCATGAGAAAGGTAATTTTCTTACGTTTCAACAACAAAGAAGCCGATCTGCCATCATTGTGAGAAGTTCCCAAATTTGTCGCTAATCGTTAAAAAGGTTTTCTATCGCTGGGGATGGCCAAACGTCGCTAAATAGGTAATGCTGACAATACAGGAGAACTAGTTTAGCGCTTCAGATCCCTGTACCAAGATGGCGGCGGTGTTGACGCATGCTGAGAAGCAGAAGGCGACATCTAGTGTATATATCTATGAACACTACTGACCATTTATAAACTGTGAAAGGGCACTTTCACATAGGCTGCACTCACTGTGATTTGGCAAAGTTCTGCTTTGGGCACCCCTGGCTGCATTGCAATCTATTGTGCTATCATCGTACATCATGACAAACTTTGTTATTATACCCATAATAGCAGTTTATCCGGAATTTAAACCTGATATCACCAATTGCTATATGGCAACACTATTAAAAAGCATAGGTTATATATACTGTACCTTGTGGAATGCTTCAGTTTTTTATCATTATTATTTGAAGAGTTTGGTTCCAAAACACTATATCCTGCATTTTAATGAATTTTCATAAATATTTGTTTTGCATTTTGTTTTCCAAGTAATTTCAGTAGAACAGTAGTTGGTATTGTTGATTGATTTATCTTTACTCAATCAAAACAATACAACTACAATTGTATTGATATTACTTGAAATACACAATTAAATGACATGACTTATTAATGTTTTTAAAAATGAAGATATAGCGTTTTGGAACCAAACTATTCATTTGTATCCATTCCAGATGCTTATAAATTAAGCTGTTGTTGGCCTACATTACTTTTGCCTTCCAGAAAATACTTTTTTTCTGATAAAAATGACATTCCAGGTTGATATGATAAATCAAATGTTTCAGGTTGGTGAGTCACATATAGAATATATACACTATATAGTAAAATATAGAATATACAGTATACACCATCAGAGCCTGACTAAATAATGGCCTGTTATTTCAGATCTAGAGACAGAAATGTGCATAAAAGTGTACAAGATTGACCTCCACTGTGTTTGTGATACTGTCCCCGGTCGGTTTGTTATATACAGTATGAAACCTAATGCCACACCCACTACTGTTTTACTGTTGTGATGAGCATATTGGCTGCTTTCAGATGAATGGCGCTCCTTCTTTCTGCTGTGTCATGTGCCACCTTCTTGTAACTCTGATGATTTACTAGTGTGGAATCTGCATTAAAGTAAAATACAAAATCTGTATATTTTATATTTGTGTGTAAATCCCTTTATCTATGGTGTTTTGGGGCCCCACCATTGACTTCAAGGCAGTGCTGCCTGGAAGGTGCTAGGGTTAGTCAAGAGTTATGGTAGGGTAAGGGTTAAGGTTAGGTGGCTTGAATTCGACAGTGGCAGGCTGGCAGCGCTGCCTTGAAGTCAACGGTGGGGGGCCAAAAGACCATCAAGCTTTACATGATGCCAAACAGATTTTCAGTATATCTAGTCAGCACCATATTTTGGGATTTGAGGGTTCTATTGGCGGCATATTGCATGTTGCAACATTTGCATATTGCTATCATGCAAATGAATGAAAACATATGAAAAAGTCACCTTATAACAGTAAAAACATCTTATCATCCAATATATTTTATCATGAAATAAAGTGAACATACATGTTGGATGGGCTCTAACATTGTCTGTTATGTGGATGAGCTGAAGGAACCAGAACACTATAATTGTATGTGACTGCAAGGATGACATCTGAAAACAGCTCTTCCCAGAAATGGCAGGGCTTTCTTGAAAGAAGATGTAGGTGTTACTGTACTGGGCTGCATAGTTGTATCAAACAGCATTCCCCTAGTGGGTGAGGGCAGTGCTGTGGTGTTGGCATCCTCCGACCTCCGCAGACCTGTTTTTCCTAAATAACTATACCTGAACCGTGGCACCGAGGATGACGTAATTTTCATGGTATGTTGGTCTCAAGAGTCTGCATCAACCTAGCCCATAACCACTCATTTGTGATTTGCCTGTGATTGTTCTGAGCTAACCAATCAAGGAGTAACTGACGTCATGTAGAGCGATTAAGTACATCATCTCTTAAATATAAATATAAGACATCTTTACAGTATATAAATAAATAAATACAAAATTGTTGTACAATAAAAATAAGTATAAGTAAGTATATACTCTTTTGATCCCGTGAGGGAAATTTGGTCTCTGCATTTATCCCAATCTGTGAATTAGTGAAACACACACAGCACACAGTGAACACAGTGAGGTGAAGCACTAATCCCGGCGCAGTGAGCTGCCTGCTACAGCGGCGCTTGGGGAGCAGTGAGGGGTTAGGTGCCTTGCTCAAGGGCACTTCAGCCATTCCTACTGGTCGGGTTTCAAACCTACAACCCTCTGATTACAAGTCCGAAACGCTAACCAGTAGGCCACGGCTGCCCCAAAATCTTGCTCACTGGATGAAAAAGTATCAAAACCCTCCAAAGTGTGTTCAAGTGCTGCACATATCACATCCACCACAAAACAAAAGGCAAAGTAAAACAAGAAAAAGAAAAGCAGAGGAGAAGACAAATCACCATACAAAGTTTGGTGAACTAAGTTCACAGAAGAATAGGTTAAGGTACAACAGGCTATCACGTATCACCAACTGTAAAGAAACAAAAATAACACCACTCAGAGACAACATAAACAGTCAGATACAGTACAGTATCATCTGGAATAAAAATGGCTTAAGATCTAACTCTTCATTTACAGTAATCCATGGGGCGCAATAGTATTAAGGGCATATGTGAAAAGTTTCGCGTTGTAGAAGTAGGTTCATGATTTCCACCTTTATGTGGCCGTTCCACTTTCTCAATGCCCACTAGCGTAGGGAACTTATACTATGTCCTGCTTTTGAGTAGTCTACTATGTCCTGCTTATTTTCACCAAGTTTTACTCTGCACCTAAGTTGGATGTGCGTGCACTCTGTAACAACCAAATATTTCATTTGTTTTAAGTTTTCAACAATACAGATCAACAACACTGCCCGACAGTTTCAATCAATGGAGAGTGGCCAGACTGTACAAATGAAATGTACGAGAGTCTGGTAGGAACAGGATAGCTTGAAGTAGCCTACATTCCAAATTATGTTTATGGTAAGGTAACGTTTAAGTTAGATCTGCTCATTATGCTGCATGAAGCAGAGTGAGTGCACACCCGTGTCCTGTCTTATCTTTGTTAAATACTGTCCATCTCATCTCATAGATTCAATGCACGATTGGAATAATGGTATAATATTTGTTAGTCAACTTTGCAAAATACATTCGAAACTACATTCAAAACATTCGGGGCTGAAGCCCTGGCAAAATCGGCTGGCAGCCGCTGGCAGCACCCCTGTTGTATAATAATATTACTACATCATAACAATTTATGAATACAGTCATGTCTATTTGATGTATGTCAGTTGCTAATGAATGAATGAATGAATGAATGAATGCCTTTATTGTCATTAAACATAACAACGAAATTCAGTTGCACTTCCCCTGGTGGTGGCACATAGTATGACAAGACAACATAGTAAAACATGAATTAAGACATAATAAAAAAAAGACATAAGAAGTATGAACACAGTAATAAATAAATAAATGATAAGAATTGATAAGTAGCTAAAAGAAGACAGACCATAAAGTGCAGTGCAGTCCATATGGGTCATGAGTTCAGGTGTTTTATGGCACCTGGATAAAAACTCTTCTGGAAGTCTGGAAGTGCAACCCTGGAAAGATCTGTAACGCCTTCCAGATGGCAGCAGAGTGAAGAGGTTATGGCCTGGGTGGGTAAATGTATTACAAAAACTTTATAAAACATTTATAAATGTGTCTATAATGATGGCTACTGGACTTAAGGTAGGCCTACGTTTTTACTCCACCTGAAACCGAGCACAAGCACAGTGCCATGGGGTTTCTTTGAAATAGAAACTAAACGTGTTGATAATCCACAACAAAGAAAATCTTCTACCATGACACCACCCTAGACATTGTGGAATGAATCATGACACCAGACTGCCACTGAAATCCTTCAACCTTTGAGTTTCTATAGGCTAATTCACATTTTTACATTTTTCTGATACTCAGTCTGTGACCACTCCTTCACTTGCCATGCAACACCCAAAGCTTGTAATAAGTTGGCAGTGAGCAGTCAATCATGAGTGTCACATTTATATTGATTTAGGCGGGGATCACATTAGCCATTAGCAAGCGGCAGGTTTCCTATTGTTCTCTATGGTTCGCTAGCGTAGGCTACAACTTTCAAAGCGCAACGCGAGCGTATTCAATTGACAAACTGTTTTTGTTGCTTAGGAACGAGACAAAACGTATGGTGATAGAGTGGATGTTGGTTGACACCCAACATTGCCAGGTATGTGGTAGAGCCAGTCTATGGGTAGAGCTGTATGAACAATACCAATATTACAGGGATGGCATCTCAGGATGATGGCTTTTACCCAAAATGGCTGCGCTTTCTTGAAAGAAGATTTAGGTATTTGATACCATATTTGATGGTATCCCACAATTACATTGTGGAACCTTGATGTACATTTCTTAAAGTATTATTTTTGGGACATTTTGCCTGTATGCATAGGACAGTTGAGAGTGACAGGAAGTGAGTGGGAGAGAGAAATGGGATGGGACTGGGGAATTTAACTCAGTTAGACCCAAAAGAGTTTCAGATGTGGCCACGCACCATAGTGCCCCCACTTCATGTCCATTTTTAATAATCCCTCTGGAACAACTGCAGTTGATGGAATTAAAATCGAAAAGCAGAAAAATATTAATGTAGCGGCTGTGTTCTTAGATGTTTTCAAATGACCTTTTAAATGACCTATTCACTATACAGAACAACACACACAGAACTACAGCATCATGTACGCTACTGTCCTTCACTGTTAATGAATGAACAGAGGGTTTTGAACCAGGCCAGTTACAGCTCAAACTTTACAACTCTAAGACACACAGGATCAGATGGACAGTGGGACACAAAAGGCAGAGTATGTGATAGGAATTACTGATACTATTTATGATTAATGATTATGATTAATTATGATATCAGATGTCTGAGGTGTACACATAATTATTAAAGAACGATCTCCAATCTAACACAGGCCTATTCAGAGGTTTTCCTCTCTTCTGCATATGGTGGCACAGTAGCCTACATAGATGCACATATTGAGTCCCAAGACAGGGCGTGACTTTCGACTCAAACTCTGAGAAACAGCATTTTGAGCCATATAACAGGACCACAAATTGTTTAACATGTAAATGCATGTGACAGAGTCTTTTGGGTCAAAAGAGGTGACAGAGGGAAAATGAAACCAGCAGATAGATGGGGTAACACAATCTGCACTCTATTGTTCATCATGTAAACTCTGTTGTTTACTATTTTTCTTCCTCCTCCTCTTCTTCTTCTTCCTTTCATTATAAGAAAGAAGTCATTCATACTATCATACCAATAGGGTCCTATAGGCAGTGTGAATTCAGTGTATAGGAATGTCACCACTCCTGTTAACTTCACAACACATGGTGAGCACTTTTTTCAAGTATATTTTTGGGTTTTTTTTGTCTTTATTGTTGACAGGACAGTGAGAGACTGACATGGAGTGACTGGGAGAGAGAGACAGGGTGTGCTCGGGAAATTACCTGGATCAAACTTGAGCCCAGTCCGGGCCCCATGGGATGGAGGGATGGAATGGTCATCGGGAAATGACCCAGGTTGGACTTGAGTCCGGGTCCCGGTGGGCACTTAGACCTGTTGCGCCCCAGAATCTATAATTCCGGGTCCCGGTGGGCACATGGATCCGAATATGGTGCGTTGTGGGCGTTGTAGTCTGTTGCGCCACAGCGCCCCCAGAATCTGTACTTTTATGAAGGTAGCACTAGCATTAGACTGACATCTTACAGTCCAGTTTAGTCAATGAGACTAATGATAGGATTTTTGGATGGGTTGCTGGTCTTCCGGTTCTGGTGACACAGTGGTGACACAGGGAAGTTTAACACAGCGACTGTGGACAGTACAGGGGAGATGCGATGGGTTGAGACTATACTGCCCTCTAGTGGTGAAAGACCCTACTGCGTTGTGTGTGATGGATCTCCTGTCAGCAATACAGTATCTGAATACGTCAAACGAGAAGAAAAGACAACACCTCTGCGACCTGACTGCTTTGTTGTTCATTTGGGGAAGCATAGCTTCATTTCTGATCAAGCACAATGTCTGATATTTGATTTAATGATCGGAGAAACATATTTGCTACTTCAGAGCTAAAAAGAAAAACAATACCGGTACCCCAAATCAGAAAAAGTTGGGACGTTGTGTAAAATGCAAATAAAAACAGAATGTGATAATATACAAATATCGTAAAACCCATATTTAGTAGGCCTAGCAGAAAGGACATAGACAACATATCAAATGTTGAAAATGAAAACGTTGACTATTTCATGGAAAATAATAAATATATGTTCATTTTTTATTTAATGCCAGCAACATGTTTTTAAAAAAAGTTGGGACAGGGGCATGTTTACCACTGTGCCGTTTCACTTTTTCACTGAACAACATTCTGTAAATGTTTAGGAACTGAGGAGACCTGTTGCTAGAGTTTTGAGAATGAAATGTTACATAGAATGCCCGATATAGGATTTCAGTTACTCAACAGTATGGCGGTATTCTTAATCATGTTTTTTGATCCAAAACGCACCTAATTTGACAGGTCTGGACTGTAGAGAGCCTGCGGTTCCTGCTCACCGACAGGGGAGGCATGGAAGCCTGCATGCTGCCAGGCGCTGAAGAGGCTCCGGGGGCATTGTGCCCGAACAGGAGATGGAGGAGATGCTCCAGGGAAGGAGCTGGCCGCGGAGGTGGAGTGCAAGAGAAAGTGTTATTTTCTTATAAATGAGGTGATTTTTATATGTTTGTTTTTTATGGGGAAACATTTTATGCACATTTTTTTGTTTTGTTTCACTAACAGCTTTATTATTGCTATTGTTACCATTATTACTTGAGTATTCCCCTTTGTAAAGCACTTTGATGAACTACAGGTTATTAAACATTTTGGTGGCATCCTATTCATTGACTTGATTCCATATTTTATTTTGAGACATAATCTAAGCATTTTGGAGGAGTTACAGTATTTTACTTGTGTGGGTGGGATGTTTGTTTTAAATTGTTAAGGATGAGAGAAAAATGTTCAATACAACTGTAAGCTATCTTTTTGTTACACTGTCTTGCTACAGACAGCAGATGGCGCCATTGACCCAATTTGATTTTTGCTTTCCTGAATAAGTGAACAGTAGGCTATGACCTCATACTCCAGCATCCCATAGGCTACCTCAGCCTTTAAAGACTTAAATGCTAGCCGCTTGACTTTCTTAACCTGGAAATCAGCATTTAAAGTAAATTGCTGGCTTCTATGCTAATTCTGCCATTAGTTCTGTTGCACATTATACAAAAAACTGTATTCTGCCTTTATTGGTAAGTACACACAGAGAAGAGTTACACTTTGATGTTGCTCTAAAGATAACCTACCTTGAAATATCGTTTATGTTCAGGAACCCTCTTCCTGAATGGAGTGAATGGGAAAGTGTGAAAAGTTTAATTCGTTTTAATTAATGACTTTGATTAATTAGTAATTGAGCTTGTTGTAAACATACAAAAACTGCTTGAATGAACAAGAAATACACATTTAAGGAATAGAATCGTCTTTATTTGTGAATGTTTTCCCTGGATCATAAAAATTTTTCCACATGACTTTTGTCACAAATACAAATTACCCACCCAGTTTTGTAAATTATTTATTTATATCAAAAAGAAACCTTTGAGTGGCTTGAGAATAGTATCTAGTGTGCTACAGAGTATACTTTTAAGTTTATGTATATGTCCAGGATGCAGGATTAATTTATGCCTGAATGTGCATGTCTTTATTGATGTCTGAATATGCTGATAGGTGCTAGGCAGAGCTCCTAGGAAAGCCATATGAGACGATATAACAGCTCTCCCAGGGGATTTATACTGGAGGTGGCATCTATTGATCCATGTTAAGGTTCAAAACACGACATTTTGAAGAGTCAGTGATGTGTTTTGGAAATGGAACATGCTCTCTCTCTCTCTCTCTCTCTCACACACACACACACACACACACACACACACACACACACACACACACACACACACACACACACACACACACACACACACACACACACTAGGCATCCCCCTCACCCCTCCAGAGGATTACTCAGCCACTCAGCCCCCCGCAAACCCCTCTCCCTCACCTCTGTGAGTCAAGTCACATGACCCAGAAACACCCTACCACCCTACAGTATAGCCCACACACAGTGCTTCCTATTGCCCTTACAATGGGAAATGGTGTTGGAGAACCTAGCTAATGAGGTAATTATGTATGTGTATGTTTTTATGTGTGTGTGTGTGTCTCTCTGTGTGTGTGTCTCTCTCTCTCTGTATGTGTGTGTGTGTGTGTGTGTGTGTCTGTATATGTGTGTGTATGTATGTATGTTTGTGTATGTGTGTGTGTATGTATGAATGAACACAGACAGGACAGTGCAAGACTGGGAGGAGGGAATGATGAAGGAGTCTGTGTGAAGAAATGGGTTCTGCCGCTTCAAACCCTCAAACACATTATGCAAATCAGATGTCAGATGAGAACACAATATCTCATTCATGTTATGTACTTGGGATCTCTCTCTCTCTCACACACACACACACTGTTTTTTTTAGCCATTTTCTTTATATAAAATCAGAAGGCTTACACTCTTCTAAGACCTTATAATTATGGTCACTGTGAACATTGTGATCACTTCAGAAAATCTGTAGCTTCAAGGGTTTATATGTACGCATATTTAATGAGATATTGCCTCATTTGCATATTTTATTTTATTTTTTAGGCAAAGTGTAATACAAAAAGTATTTCTCTTAATGTGAAGATTAATCTGGTAGAAATGTATGGGGATATCTATAAAGGGGAAAAAAGTCCCATTCACCTTTAGTGTGATAATAGTGTCATCTGTTGTGGTAATTTTCAGGACTTTCGTCCCGGGTAGAGATTTTGGCACACATCCCACGTTGTTCAATGGGTCATATTAGTCTATAACCGTTGAGATTTCAATAGGAGCCTATCTCCAGGTGTGAAAACAGTAATATTTGTATAACGGTATGGGACCAGGCCTCTGAGAGACATCCCAGAACAAAGGGTGATCTGACCTGATGAAGGCCACATCCTCATCTTCCCTTTCTATTGCATATTCAAACTGGGTTGGACCTAGAGGTCACTCTTTCTTTTGTTTATAACATAAGTTAGTATCAACCTCTGTATAGTCAGAGAATACTGGTGAAACCCATGATGGGGTGACCCAAACATGTACCTCTCTCCCTTGAGGGGCACTGGCCCTTATTGAAAAGAATAAAAGCCTGGATCCTGATATTCCATTGTCCTGACTGAGTCTTAAGAGACATATGGTAGTAAAAAATCTGCTATCACATGATCACACACACTTGAGTGGGGGCAAACACCACCATTTTGAAAGTTGAGGGTAACACGGCCCCCCTGTCCACCCCCTAATAACACCCCTGGTTGCTGCCCTTAAGACCTTCAACACACTACCTTTTAACAAGCCTCAAAGAGCTTCCACTATTTTTGCATGAAACTGAATTAGTGAACTGATTTGCATTTAGTTGTGTAAATAATTAGATCCAGTAAGTAGGAAAATCAACCAAAACCATACACTTTATTGAGGGGCTTTACCCCCCACTGGGGCCCAATAATGTCCACTGTATACATTATTCAAAAGGATATTTGAATGGGGATACTGTAGATATAATGGGTGATGAAAAGTGCATTGAGGATTATTGTTACATTTGAATGATTATCATTGTTTTTATCATTGACTTGTCAAGGCACATTTGGCAAGAATAGAAATCACAAGCACGACGCCTGTCGCAATTTCTATTGTAGTGTCCACCTAGAAAGACATATAAACACATGTGTCAAGAGTACTTGCCTTGCTTATAATTATAAACCATGCTGTGATATATGGTGTGGTGGGATAACATACCTGTCTGGATACTGCTATGCCATTGCGCAGCTTGGTAACAAAATGCTCACAGTTGTAATCGTTGAGGCTATATTTCTTCCTCTGGCCAACCTGTTTATTTGCCTGTTCCAGGATGGTTGTTATGGGTTTCACATCAACGTTTCCATCCAGGTAGTTGTTCACAGACCATTTGTCACCTGCCACTACATCCTCCAGCTTCCACCTCCTCACTGTCCCCATGCCGGAGTTAGACACGTTGTCTGAAATGCCAGAGATACAGCATTTAGGAGAAACATTTAGGGAAGAGGAACAGGAGAATACAAAATAAGTGCTTGGTTATACGTTTCTTTTTAGGATAGTATTTTTATGATAGTTAAGCACCACTAGAAGTACGGAGAATGTAAAAGACAATACAATTGTCAATGAGTACAGGATAATTGGATACTGTATATTTTAATGGGAAACATGAACATAGCAGGGAGACAAAATATGTGCTTATTATAAGTTTCTCTTTAGGATTAATGGAAAAACCATCAGTTGGTCAAACACTTGTAGAACACAAAGCACCATTAGAAACATTACAAAACAGAGAGGATGATCTGTGTAATGTACCCTACCTAATGTGAAGTCAATAACTTCGTCATTCCCAACATATAGAGCCCAGTGATTGTACATGCCTCGTTGGATCTCAATTAGGTCACCTGGATTCTGTGCATTGAGACATAATGTATCACACATTTTCAATACCAAAACATTTGTGCAGGTCAAAGGATAATGATATTATTAATAATTAGATATTATTGCCAAAAATAATTAAAAAAAAGTATTATTTGTATCAATTTGTGATAAACAGGTTAGGATTCCTTAGCATGTCCATGCAAATATACTGTATGTCTCTTAATCTTTTGAACAAAGGTGTCTCTTTACCATAGTATACAGCAACATAATCTAGTGCTAATCTTGTGTGCACACTCTAGTAAAATGAGAGAACAATATAGTAAAATGAGTGCACAATTTAGTAAAATTGCAGCACATTTCATAATGAGTGCACACAGGGGTGTGATTAGACCATTTTTACAGGGCAAATATTTGTCATTAGATGCCTTGTCTGCCATTACATTGTAACATGCCAACATACTTTGGAATGTTTGTTTGTTTGTGTTTGACAGGGACAGGAAAATAGAAAGATAAGTGTAGACTAACAAAGAATTACACCAAGGATAGCCTATGGATAAACTAGATGTACCGCAGAGTGGTACAAAATATGACCGCCGCCGAGTCCTGCACCTTCTCTCCGCAAAAATAAATCACACTTGTCAATTTGTCTCCATCTCCTACTCCATCCCCTATTCTTGCAACTTTTGTGTAAAGGAATGAGTGTAAATGTGTGCATGTCAATGAGTGTGTGTATAGTGTGTGTTTGTGTATATGTGTGCTTCTCTCTGTGTGTGTGTGTGTGTGTCTGTGTGTGTGTATGTGGGGGTAATGGTGTGTGTGTGTGTGTGTGTTGTTTATGTGTGTGTGTTTATCTGTGTGTGTGTGTGTGTGTGCATGTGCCTGCTTGCCTGCATGTGTGTGTGTTTTTATGTTTGTGTGGGTGTGTTTATGTGTGTGTGTGTGTGTGTGTGTGTGAGTGCGTGCATGTGGGTGTGTGTATTTGTGTGTGTGCATGTGTGTGTGTGTGTGTTTTTGTGTGTGAGTGTATGTAGCTGATATGGCTCCCCATGAACGGAATTCCAAAAAACTTGGCATGCCTTCAGAGGGTGTTATAATGATCCTACACTTCAGATTTTGTGCAGTTTTGAACCTGTCAGCCAAAGATACCTGCGATTACAACGCCTTGTTTTTTGCTTTTTCATTTTTAACTACTGTAGGTGGCACTGGCACTATATACCTCAAATGAGTGGATATGGGAAGGGTTGACATTTCCCCAACAAAAATAACTTGGTCATCCTAGGCCCTACGGTTCTCGAGATATTCACAGAAAACTGTATCCGGCCTACCCTTCTTTCGGGTAGCCCAGTGCGGCGGGTGGGCAATGGATCAAAACAATAAACAATGGTTCCGTGTCATCCTTATGGGGCTACATGGCCAATAAGTTTTGTGCAGCCCGGTCTTTCAGTGTCCTAGAAATCTTTGACACAAATATACTGGTCTTTTATAAAATAATATCTTGAACTGATGCTTTTTCTCTCTTTTTGCAGTAAGTTTTGGTTTCATCTTTCCCTCTCGTCGCTGATTGGCCTGACATTTTTCTTGTCTGAGGGAAACGGTTATGAACTATGGGGTTCCAGACTATATCTCCCTGAAAGAAGATCTAGGAGGGCCGGGCCAGGCTAACTTAATGGATCCGTACCTACTGTAGCTATTCCGTATTCCAGCTCTACGTCCCCTCTCATCCATTGCGATTCTCTGATGAGTGCCTGCTGTGTCCGCCACCCATTTACGCTAAGAGGTCACAGTGAAGTGGTGGAATTAGGTACGTAATGTGTTAAGTTCCCTATACCCTGATCCTGAAATTACCCATATATAAACACAAAAAAAACGGAGGGTGATACAGAGGGCCGCCCTCCATATTTATACTACAGTATCGCAGCTACTCGTCATTCTCGAATCTTCTCCATGAAGACTACTTTGCACCGAAACTCTCTGCTCTTTGTTCGCAGACTACCGTCAAGATTTGTCGCTGAACGCAGGGATTTCTACAATTAATTCTGTTCCTCTTATGCTAATGTGTCAAGGCGAGCTATCGCGTCAAGCGCTTACTCCGCATCAAGCGAATTCTCTATCGCGTCAAGCGAACATCTTTCTTGAAAGTTAATGCGTCAAGGCGAACTTTGATAAGAACATGTTACAAGCTACAGCTAGCACCAGTGTTAGCTGTAGCTCGCAGTGTAGTCAAGTCACTATGCCGAGTCCGAGTCCAGGTTCGAGTCCCCAGTGTTCAAGTCCGAGTCAAGTCCAAGTCATTCAAAAAAGATTCCAAGTCAAGTCGAGTCCACTACTCATCCGAGTCAAGTCCAAGTCGAGTCACTATTGATCCACGTCTAGTCTGAGTCGAGTCCCTATTGATCAAGTCGAGTCCAAGTCCAGCACTAAAGTAAGCATAGCCTACAGTACATGTCGTTCCATTTTTTCCCATTGCAGATGAAATCCTTAAAAGCAAAACGGACAATATTCTGTCTCCATGCGGGGGTGCCATTTGTGTGAAAGTAGTATTGCCAAATTTCTTGCCAAACCCAATGTGTTATATTTATTATATCGGAGAGAATACCATACCCTAGCCATTTTTTTTTTTAAATTCTGGCTGTTAAATAGTCTACACAATTTTAGCGCAGTTTGGGAGGGACTGCATAATGTTATTACTTCACTGACACTATGGAGACATATTTCACGTCAACATTGGAGATGAAAACTAGCTTTCGGTTAATGAAGATGCAGATCATCTGCCTAATTAATTTCTCTGCGCAACAGGCCACATTCTACATTCATTTCAGCGAGATGAGTGAAATAAATGTTTTTTTAAGCTGCCATTGCCATAAGCTACTATTTGCTACTACATCTGTTAGAAATAGCACAAGTTGCTATTTCCTTTTTTTCGTGCAGTGGATTTGGCTATCAAATCGCTCGTTTGAACAGTAACAGTAATCCACTTCATCCGTGGTTTTAAATGTTTCTGGCCTACCCACGAGAGGTTCAGTTTGTTAGCTTCACTTGCGCAGACACGTAGGCCTACACTCTACCCTACACTCTACATGGACACTCTACTAGGCAATTTAATGTTATGCTTCTATATTTTATGACACCAAAATTAAGATGTATGCTATATCTTGATCGGGAAAACTTTTAGTTTATTTTTCTTTCGATCCGATAATAACCTGCTGCAAATTAACAGACAGAAGCACGGCAGGGCACGCCCCAAGTGAGGTGAAGCACACACTAATCCCGGCGCAGTGAGCTGCCTGCAACAACAGCGGTGCTCGGGGAGCAGTGAGGGTTTAGGTGGCTTGCTCAAGGTCACTTCAGCCGTGCCTACTGGTCGGGGTTCGAACCGGCAACCCTCCGGTTACAAGTCCGAAGCGCTAACCAGTAGGCCAAAAAATTAGCATTACAAATAATTTACTTTTTAAAATCATATAGCAAATTATAGCCTAATGACATACTACAATTATAGCCTTATGATATATTACAAAAAAAAAGTTGAGTCCTCGACGAGTCATCGCGAATGCACGAGTCCGAGTCCAAGTTCGAGTCATTCAGTGCTCAATTCCAAGTCAAGTCACGAGTCTCTAAATTTAGCTAATGACTCGGACTCGAGTACTACAACACTGGCTAGCACTAGCTCTGCTACTAACCCTCCGGAGGCTCATGCGGGATCCCCATCACCCTGCTCCTGCCCCTCCAATTGTGGATTTAAGATTTCCGTAAAGGACCCACATCTCATGTGCATCGCATGCATGGGGGTGAAGCACGCCCAGCAGTCCTTTGCCGACCCAAACGTCTGTTCCCACTGCAGGGGCATGCAGCAGCGAATCCTGGAGAGACGTCTTCAAGTATCGTCTACGTCAGTGATCCTCACTATTTTTTACACAAGAGCCACATTGGCAGTGCAAAATCAAAAAGAGAGCCACTTTTACGACAACATACTAACTCACCTTTGCAAATGTGCATTTCTACATATAATATATAATATACATTCTAATATAAATACATATAAATAAATATCCCACAAAAAAGAAATAACACAGCCAATATAGCTAAATATATACAGCCAAGGCTTAATAACTTCCTTTCACCTTCATTATTTGGGTGAAGGGAGAAGTATAATTCAGATGTTTGCGTTTTTTAAGTGCAGTATTGTATGTTTATGAAGCACATTTGAAAAAATATATTGGCTGTGTTACCACATAGCCTACAGTGGGTCCCATTTAGAAACGGCCACATAGCACATTCGCGCTTTCCGTGATACACGCAGCTGCATGAAATGTATTACAACTTATTGCCACAAGGTGGCAGTTTAAATCCGCTGTAGCATTGCCGGTAAACAGGGCAGCGGATTGCATTCAAAGGCGTTGCAAGTGGCAGTGAGATACTGTAAGCAGAACGAAACTAAAGATCACCTCGTTGAAGTCACACAGTAGACTAGGCTAAATCAGAGCCTACTTTTGTTTTTATCAAGATGATGGCCTTTTGGCGAACAGTTTAGGCCTACTCAAAATGAGTAAAAGCAAATTTGGCGAAATCTAGTGCGTCAGGCCCGAGGTCCTGGCCGAGGAACGCCTTCTCCGCGGCCGCCGCCAGGCACAGACCTGGCAACCCTCAGGGGAACAAGAAGAGGCAGGATACTTAGGGGTCTCTCGCCAATGGGATGAACAGCCAGCTCCTAGGGCTACCTGGCTTGTTCCCCCCCGCCCGCAGCACTTTGCCCCCTCCGTGGAAGAGGAGGCGTCTGCAAACGCCAGAAATGCTAGCTCATTGTGCTTCGGCCAGCCCGGCTTCCCCGGTGTACAAAGAGAGTGTAGTGTAGTGCATTCGCCGCTCGGAGTCACTCACAGAGTCTCACTGAAGGGTAATGGCAATGAAGTGTTTAGAATGTGTCATGGCCAGTTCAACAGTCAGTTTACTCAAGCACTCCCGCACACACTTTTTCCCCAGCCTCTCTCGGAGTTCCGCTGGAGAGGAGAAAAGTGCGACCGGTGGCGCCAGATAACCTCTGGTCCCCCCAACATTTATTAAACACATTACATTTTCGCCATCAGCCTATGGCACAGGGAAATTCACACAAAGTGTTTCACCTCCCTCTAGCACACACCCTGTGTTCGCCAGAGGAGGGCGCTCCAACACAACGAATAAACCACATCGCCCCCTTGCTCCCCAAATAGAAGCCTGGTGTGCGTGTGGCGCCCCCCCTTGGGTACTCTCTACCGTATCCAAGGGCCTTCGGTTACAGTTAATAAAGAAACCACCTCCTTTCAATGGGGATTTAGTTTCAGAGACTCAGGGGGAATCAGCTCGGGTTCTGGAAGCCGAAATAGCTTCCCTTTTAGACGAGGGAGCTATACAAAAAGTCCCGGAGGGAGAAACGGAGAAGGGTCATTACTCCCGTTACTTCCTGGTTCCAAAACGGGAGGGGGGCTTCGCCCCATCCTCGATTTGCGTGTTCTGAACGGTCATTTAAGAAAATTCACCTTCAGAATGCTCACTCACAAAACACTGTTCAGCTCTATCCGCCCAGGGGACTGGTTCACTACGGTAGACCTGAAGGACGCATATTTCCACATAGGCGTGCTACCCGTACACCGGAAATATCTGAGGTTCGCATATCAGGGCACGGCTTACGAATACCTGAGAATCCCTTTCGGTATGCACTCACTCCCAGAATTTTCACCAAATGCATCGAGGCTGCTCTAGCTCCGCTGAGACACTCAGGGCTCAGGATATCAGCAGTTATAGACGATTACCTTCTATGCTGTTCAACCAGAGCGCAGTCAGGGCAGTGGGTCTCGTCTCCCACCTCAGAAAGAGTTGTTTGACACCCTGCCAGAGGATAGAATATCTGGGGGTCCAGATAAATTATATTTCCTATTGCGCTGTACTGTCACAGAGACGCGTCAAGTCATTTCGGCAATGTCTGTCTCAATTCCATACAAGAGGGCATGTCCCATTCAGAACCTGTCTTCGTTTAGCAGGCCTGATGGCTTTGACCCTGGCTGTCATTCCGTTGGGGCTGTTGAGAATGAGAGACTTTCAGTGTTGGATATTAGCGCTACGTCTCTGCCCACGGAGGCATCTACGCTGCAAGGTGCCGGTCACTGCACAATGCCTCGCAGCCCTACGCTGGTGGCGGAACCCTGCGATCTTCCTCACGGGAGCCCTCCTAGGTATGGTGTCTCTGAGGAAGGTAATAACGACAGACACGTCCCTGACAGCAGTGTTAATTTTGACAGCAAATTCTGATTTAGTCTTAGTCATTTGAATAACACACCATCATATTTTGGTCATCTGAAATCTTTTAGTCTTAGTCTTGTTTTAGTCGACTAAATATCATAAGAGTTTTAGTCTTTGTCTAGTCTTAAGTATTTTAGTCTTAGTCTAGTTTTAGTAGACCAAATATTAGCAGATTTTAGTCGACTAAATCTACAGTTGACTAAATGTTTCTCCAGAATTTCCGGTCATTGGAAGTTTCCATCAGTCTATGGCATTATGGGTTAAATTTGCAATACAGACACAGATTTAATGGTTGTAATACAAAATATGTATTTTATTTTATTCTTAATGTCAAAAACACTGACCGTACATCCTCTGTGATAAATTAATCCAAATTAATCACATGCATCCATTTTTGCTATGATCTTAAAAACGTTTGGCAGATGAGTTAATCAATGAAGAGCCAAACCAACATTATAGACTAAAGTTCTCTCTCTTTAATTATAATTTTCTCTTTGGCTCAGGCATCAGCGTAGTGCCTGGTGTCAGATTTTTAGCATGATGAGTTACCACTCACTGTCTATGACATGTGCAGTGTAGGCTACCCTAACACCAAAGTAATGTTTGGAATAGGCCTACCCCCTATGATTTTTCCTTTTATGGCCAATCAAACATGTTGTAGATTTTAATTCACATAATTACTAGGCTGTTGCCTTTTCTATCCAATAGGTGGCAGTCCAGGATAAGAAATAGAGAAGTTCAAAACAGTACAGTAGGAAAACGAGAGAAAGGGCCTACAAGTGCAAACGGAAATGTAGTTTGTGAAGTTATTGGAATGAAAATAAATGTAAACCACCTTCAACATACTTTTGAAGACATTTTGTTTCAAGCTGCAACACATGTAGTCAATTTATTAAAGCAACACCAAAGAACTTTTCCTCTGTCGCACACACTATTTGTTTATCCAGCACTGGCTTTGGAAATAACAATGTCCACAGACAAGGTAGAATATGTTGCATGATTTTATGAAAGTACGATGTATTGTGTCATCAGATGCAAGTCACATTTGTAGTTTCTTATGTGTCATTCCATCGAACTACAGATCCGCTACCCGATCTGGCAAACTTACATAGTGCGGTTATAGCCGATAGAGGGCCGCGAAGCGAATGCAGAAGTGCCGTTCACCCTGTTACGAGTTGATGAACCACTGAAACGATTTTGGAAACATTATTTTAAGGTAGAAAAAACTCTTTGGTGTTGCTTTAAGGGAGTTTGTCTGTTAGTTAAAGTAGGCTCAGCAAAACGTTAGCAGTTATCAATACCTTTGACAAGGCTGGCGGCTAGCATTATTATCAGAGATGATTTGGGAAAGGTTCAGCAAAGCTGCCGTAAATCTCTTCGCCTCACACGAAAACGCACACTGTCCCCTCTTCTTCTCTCTAGCAGACACAGATGCTCCTTTGGGTGTGGACCAGACTTGGAATTTCACCATTTTAGGGGCAAGGCCACTTGGCCTTCAGTTGGGCATATTTGGTGGGGGGCACAAAGGCTACATGTCAGGGCACCAAGGCCAAAGTTAACTACCGGTATACAGTAGGCTATAAAAATGATCAAAGTTGTATTTAGCCTATTCACAGCAGTAGAGCTGCATCACTGTATGAAACATTACAAAAACATGAAACATGACATATTACATAGAACTGTAAATCATCTGATCATAATATTTACAGTCATCTAGGCTATATTTAACATTTATTTTATATTTGGCCTGTTATGAAATCATGTATTGAACAATTTAAGCACAGCTCAGCTTTAAGAAACTCAAATAGCCTAGATGCATGCTTAGCATTTTGTGATCATTAAGGCTACTTTCACAAACTCTTAGTCAGCTGCCCTCTGATTTTAATATTTACCGATATCTAGGTGATATTTGTAACATTTATTTTGTATTTGGCCTGTTATATGAAATCATGTAGAAAAATGTAAACACATTGTGAAATTTAAAGCCCAAATTTGGAGACATGCATGTCAAAATTTGCTGCAAATTCAAAACCGGATTACTCTGGAACGGCTAACTGTACAGGGGACTACTTTACACCTTTGTTCGGTAAGGTCTGCTGTTTATTTTGATATATGGTTTGTCATGTGTTGAACGAAGGGTTCGTGAAGTATTCCACCGAGATGAATGGGTAGGGAGATAGGCGCAGAAGCTAGAATTTATGATTCAATTTAATAATTATTTACTTTATAATTTACTTGTCTCGCGAACCGTTCACGACAGCAATTAGCGACTAACATCGTTTAAAAGCTGAGAAAAAGCTCTTTCATGTGATGTGATACTTGTTATGTCTGTATGATGAGTAGGCTACTTCGCAAGTAGTTCAACTGAGAAGAATGGGTGAATTTGGACGCACCTTCTTTATTGCCGTGTGCTGTCACTTTCTCCACTGCGTAAAAGACTAAATTAATTTGCGCTGTGAATGCTAAGATTATTTTGACAGGCCATAGGCTAATAAAATGCGCTATTAGTCAGACGCAAACCAGAATATTGAAAGAAGGGGGCACCAACGCCACAGTGGCCTGTAAACCTCTGATTTTCAAAGGGGCATCACGGCCAACGCAAGGGGCAACGTGGCCGCCGTGAAATTCCTACCCTGGTGTGGACGCTCTGGCTCACCCGTGGCCAAACGTGCTGCTTTACGTGTTTCCCCCGATGAGTCTCATCTCACCCACGCTTGCAAGGGCAAGAGAGCACAACCTTTCACTGCTTCTCGTTGCCCCCCTTTGGCCAGGGAGGATGTGGCTATCAGAGATAGCGCAACTCCTCTACGGGGAGCCGTGGCAGCTTCCGCAGAGCCAGGACCTTCTCTCCCAAGCGCGAGGTCAGATATTTCATGCCCAGCCCGACCGGCTAGCTCCCTGAGTCTGGCCCCTGAGTGGTTCAACTTGAATGCGGTCGGTCTCCCCGATAATGTGATCCCCACCATTCAAAGCGCTTGAGCACCCTCCAGTGCTCACTGTGCTCTAGTGCTGCTCTAGTGCGATACCTCACTCTGTTATCAGAGAACCGGGGTTATGTAAATAACCTAACGATCTTTGTAGGTGCATTTTCATTTTCTGGCCAAGCAAATAATCACTAAGTTAGAAAGAGACATTTGTTCAAATACATGTGTATGGATCTACAGTATTGATAGTGATCACATAGGTTTAAGTTGACCTTACCAGATTCTGCTCCATCTGTGAAGTATATAAATTTGTATCTGGAAACTGGACAAAGCACAGGATTATTTTGTGAACTAAAAATGTTGTGAATATGAATAGATATAAAGCATCCTTGAAAAAACTGCTGAGGTTCTATGGTACAGTTGGTTCTAAAGTACTTAAACAACAAGTAATCAAATGGTTTACAAGAGAGGGGTGAGCGGATTTGGCCTCACAGTTTGCATAGGTTGGTAGCCTGCCATGCTAACACCAGACAAATTCTAAATTGAGAATTAGATTTATTGGAACTTGGCTTTGCTTTTTAAGTTAGTACATTAAAGGTACACTATACAGGTTTAGGTATTTTTGCAACTGTAGAGCTCCCTCTAGAGTCGCAATGTATTGATATGTTACTCTGCTATTGTAAATAGTCTACTTCTTACGATTTATCCCCCCTTTACACAGTGCAAATGCTTAAGAAGGGGAAGGATTAACAACAGGCAAAAACTATCTCCAAAGAGCTATATCTACTGACGAGGTAATGTTTCGCGATTCTCGAGATATTTGGCGGGGCGCCACTCTTGGAAGTTACATGGCTGATTTTCTCTGTAGGGACTCGCTACGTGCCTATGTCTATGCTGTATAGCTAGGTGAATGATTCACCTATTACAAGTTCGTTTACCATCACATTGGCTTTGTAAAGGTGAAAATCTTGCATAGTGTACTTTTAAAGAAACACAATATTTATTTACACCCCTTGCCTTCAGTTTTCAACATATTGGGCAGAGTTTGAAGTGTGAGGGGAAAAGATCTACATAGTGTTGCTTTAATCTTATACAAACACATCTAGCCTACCCTGGTCTAGCTCACAATGAAATCACCCTAATCCAGATGAAAACTTTTCAGGATTACCAAATCTGAATTACCATCGCTTTAAACCTGTCGGGACACTGAATGCACTGTTATTTGGCAAAGTTCTGCTTTGGGCACCCCCTGGCTACATTGCTATCATCGTGCATCATGACAAACTTTGTTATTATACCCATAATATAATTATACCCTGAAATCACCAAATGCTATATGGCAACACTATTAAAAAACATAGGTTATATATACCATAGTTTTTTTTATCATTATTATTTGAAGATTTTGGTTCCAAAACACTATATCCTGCATTTTAATGAATTTTCATAAATATTTGTTTTGCATTTTGTTTTCCGAGTAATTTCCGTAGAACTGTAGTTGGGTATTGTTGTTTGATTTATCTTTACTCAATCAAAACAATACAACTGCAATTTTATTGATATTATCCAAAATACACAATTAAATGACATTACTTTTTAATGTTTTTAAAAATGGAGATATAGCGTTTTAGAACCAAACTCTTCATTTGTATCCATTCCAGATGCTTATAAATTATAAGTTGTTGGCCTACATTACTTTTGCTTCCAGAAAATACTTTTTTTCTGATAAAAATGACATTCCAGGTTGATATGATAAATCATATGTTTCAGGTTGGTGAGTCATATATAGAATATATACACTATATAGTCAAATATAGAATATATGCACTGTCAGAGCCTGACTAAATAATGGCCTGTTATTTCAGATCTAGAGATAGAAATGTGCATAAAAGTGTACTTACAAGATAGCTAGACCTTCGCTGTGTCTGTGATACTGTCCCGTTTGGTCGGTTTGTTATATACAGTATGAAACCTATGGCCACACCCACTACTCTTTTGCTTCTGTGATGAGCTTGTATTGGCTGCATTCAGATTCTTTCAGATGGATGGCCCTCCTTCTTTCTGTGTCATGTTCCACCTTCTTGAAACTCTGATGATTTCTCTGATGAGTCAGGCTCCAAAAACGGGCACAAAACAACTTGGGCAAACCTTGCCCATAAAAACATAACAAACTGTTCCAGAAAATCACCTAAGCGCGTTTAGGAGAGTTTCAATTGCACGGGAGGGAGTGGGAGGAAGTAGCGAGCTAGCTTTCTGTTTTGTTTGAACGTCAACATGTCTCCATGTCATACTGCAGTCTTTCAACGGATTGTAAATTAATTTAGGTCTGTGGCTCTCTAAAAGAGCCTCTTGTGTGCTGTAACTTTTACAGACAGTCTTAACAGCTACCATTGAATTTCTACACAACTCCGGTCTGAGTTTGACAGGCGTAGTAACAATAACTAGGGGTGCTCTTTCACTGACTGCAGCAACTTCAATGGAACCTCTTCTCTGTGTCTCTCTCCATTGAACTGGATAGCTCACTTTTCTCTGGGGAATGACCGCAGGTTGGAATTAAACCTGACCAACTTAGACCCAAATGAGGTACAGATGTGGCCACACTCACCTTAGTGCCCCCACTTCATGTCCATTTATAATAATCCTTCTGGAACAGCTGCAGTTGATGGAATTCAAATTGAAAACTAGAAAATGTAATTTCGAGGAAATTACCAGTACATGAAAATGCAAAACATACTGTATATTAACATAAAATGCAAAACAAACGTTTATTTGGAAACAGTTGTGGGCAGAGGAAACAGTTGGCAGGAGTCATAGTTGATAACAACTGACAGTTGAAATGGCTGAACAGTTAGTTGAGTAGTTTAAATAGTTAAATTATTTAATAGTTAATTATTGTAGTGCGGACAGTTATTTTGAAACAGTTGTGGGCAGAGGAAATAGTTGAACAGGATCTGTAGTCTTAAGAGAGCCAGATTGTATGCGTAAAGCCTGAGACAGAGTATATAGTTTAAAGGTTAAATGTAGATAATGTAATGGATGTTGATAGATAGAAAGTTGAATGGATGTTGATAGGCAGATTGTTTAATGGATGTTGATGGGATAGTTTAATGGGTGGATGAGTGAATGGCTTGAAGAGGATTAATGGATATAAAGTTGGATGGAATGTGCCTTATATCCTTGTAGAATGGAGATACACAGAGAGAGTTGGCCTAGTTGAGCAGCAGTTGATACAGGTGCAATCAGTTTAACTGGCTTTTTGATGGGGCCTAGTTGAGCAGCTGGAAGTTGATACAGGTGCAAATCAAGTTAATTAGCCCATTGTGGTGTCATAGTGCCAATGCAAAGTCTGTGGGGGAAAATAAGCTTGTTTTTTCTTAATATCTCAAAAAGTATAAAGTTTACAAAAGTGAAAAATACATTCCTCAAGTGTCCTTTTCAAGACCTACGTTACAAAGTTTGAACGAAGTTTCTACGTTAAACGGTTGAAGCTGAATTAGACACAGAAATTTGGTGGGAAGAAGAAGAAGAAGAAGAAGAAGAAGAAGAAGACTTCGGATAACAGAACAGTGCATTTTCATGCACTGTAATAAGAAAAAATTCAAATGTGCTACAAATCTTCTGACTGACCTTTTAAATGACCTATTGGCTACACAGAAATACAGCATCATGTACTGTCATTGACTGTTAAAGAAATTAACAAGGGCTTTTCAACCAGGCCAGTTACAAGTCAAGCGTTACAACTCGAAGACACACATGATCAGATAACTAGGCACAATGTATGTGATAGGAATTACAGTTCTGATGTCAGATGTCTGAGGTGTACATACAATTATCATTATGAAAACTTAGGCCTATTCAGAGGGTTTTCTTTCTTCTGAATATGGTGGCACAGTGCATAGATGCACATAGTGTGTCCCAAGAAAGGGTGTGGCCTTTGGCTCAGTCTAACTTTGAGAAACAGCATCTTGGGCCATACAACAGGCACACAAATGGTTAATGGGAAATGCATGTGACAGAGTCTTTTGGGTCAACAAAGGTGACAGAGGGAAAATGAAACCAGCAGATAGATGGGGTGGCACTCAATAATGTTGAATCATAGTCATCAAACAGCATTCCCCTAGTGGATGAGACCTGTGTACCTGTGTATACCTGTGTAGTGGATGAGACCTGTGTATTCCCCTAGTGTATGAGACCTGTGGATTCCACTATAGGTGGTAATATAATACATATCAAGTCTAGGGGTGTGCTGTGGTTCAACTTTGTGGCAGCTGTGGCCTACTGGTTAGCGCTTCGGACTTGTAACTGGAGGGTTGCCGGTTCGAACCCCGACCAGTAGGCACGGCTGAAGTGCCCTTGAACAAGGCACCTAACCCCTCACTGCTCCCCGAGCACGCTGTTGTTGCAGGCAGCTCACTGCGCCGGGATTAGTGTGTGCTTCACCTCACTGTGTGCTGAGTGTGTTTCACCAATTCACGGGATAAATGCAGAGACCAAATTTCCCTCACAGGATCAAAAGAGTATATATACTTATACTATAACTGGCTGCAGCGTCTATCACATTCAGGTCCATTTATTTCCAGATCCCACCCCATCTCTCTCTCTCCCACTTCCTTCCTGTCACTCTCTTCTCTGGCCTGTCGGATTGAAGGCATAAATGTGTATCAAGTCAAGTCTTTTACATGCTATAAGTCATTTGAGGATGTTCCTTTGCTTGTCTTCGCCACTGCTGATGTTTTAAAGCATGAGGGCACTACTTGCATGGAAAGGGAGAGGCAGGATATGCCCATGAACTCTCCAGTCAGCTGCACTGCAGTTTAGGTGGCATTTGTTCAAGCAATCAATCACTACACTCACATAAACTGATAAATTACATTATTGTAATGCTCTCGTCATCACATAAAACACTGTCCTGGATACTTTTGGAATGAACCATGACACCAGAGTCAGACTGTCACTAAAGTCCTTTAACCTTTGAGTTTCTATGGTTAACATGTGTCTGATGCTCAGTCTGTAGTCAAGTAGAACCTCTCTTGCCAAGACAGCATCCAAAGCTTTTACAACCTTAACTTTGGTAACCATATCTTAAACACATTTTCTGGTTTGCACTTTTTTTTGCAATTCTGCAACATTATTGTGAAACACTACATACTCTTTCTTACATTAGACACTTTGTTCAAAAGTGATATCTCTTCTAATCAGGGTAGTAGTGGAGGCTAAATGCAAGCAAGCGCAGTTTATCCACCTCTAAAATTTCAGAAATAAAGTTTATCCACCTCTCAAAAATGTTTATTCACCATTTGCAACTTTTAACATTCAAACATCACACTGTATTATCCACGGTCACAATATCTAAGAACCATTTACAGTTTTTTCTGATTGCTTGAGCACATTTTTTGTAACAATGGCTATTTTTGCAAAACTCTACACACAAATAGGAAAACCTTTCACCAAATCAGCAAAACATTGTAGTTCTCTTGCAAAAGCTAACACACCTTGCTTAACTCTTCACACCTTTGTAAAAATGGCATTTTCGTATCAAACCGTAAACACAAGCCATCACAATAATAAGCACACATTGTGCCAACTACATACTGATGATATGAATAAAAAACACATCTGGCTTTTGCTTTCTCTGTGCACAAGGTAGGCTATGTCAGTTTGAGGTCATACTTTTGTCATAGTTCTGTAAACATACAGGGATCCAAACTTCAAATATTGGTGTTTATTTACACACATCAAAACAAACACAAGTGTGTTTTTCCAAGTCAAAATACAAAATAGCAATTTCACTGAGAAAAAAAAAATCAGTCTACATCGTGTCGTCTCTCATTCGTCTCTCTTTCATCTACATCACATGCAATGTCCTCTAGTCCAAGGCACTGGGGAAAATATATTCTGGAATGCCGTATCCAGGCCTGACATGATGCCTGGTCAATATCCCCAAATGTAGACTGATTTTTTTTGCCTGTAAAAGGGCTATTTCTTACTCTTCTTACCCTTCCTCTTACCCCTCCTCGTCCTCCTCTTGCTCCTCCTTGTCCTCTTCCTCTCACTTCACCTCCTTGTCATCCTCTCCCTCTCGCTTCTTCACCTCCGCGTCTTCTTCCTCCTACTTCTTCACCTCCACATCCTATTCTTCGGCCTCCTCTAATTCTTACTCTTCTCACTCTTTCTGCTCCCTCCATTGTACCCATTGTACATTACCTGTGGCTTATTTATAGTGCTTATTGCAAAGTCAACTAATTATCTAAAACAGTTTTCACATGAGAAAGTGTGCCAGAGAGTTGGCAAAATAGTGTAAATAATAGCCATACATGTGTATAGATTTGCTAGGAGTGTGTTGGTCATTTGGAAATTGTGTGTAAAGCAGTGAGTTGTGTTTACAGTTTCGCAAAAAGAGTGCTGTGCAGTGGATTGTACCTACAGTTGTGCAAAGTGTGTGTTACAAAATTGCAAACTGAGTGCAAAGCAGTGTTTGTGCTTTTAGTTTTGCGAACTCAGTGAGTGGTTTTGCTATAATTATTAATAGTTTTAGAAATTGTGCTATAAGAATCACGGAACTTGTGTTTAAGCATTCAGAAAAAACTGTAATACCTCTGCTATTGTTATAAACATTGTACAATTACCTCACCATCATCCAACATGTTCCAAACGATACCGCATGACGCAGTCCACCTCACCGTGATCACAGAATTCATAGTTTACCCACCTCTTAGTTTACCACTACACCCCTGCTTCTAATCATTGGGAAAACACTTCTATTCAAAATGCACAACACCTCTGGTAATTGGTAATACCCACACACATACAGTACCTGAAAACCCCCACTTACAATGACATTGGTGGAGTGAATGTTGGATGGCACCCAACATTGGCAGCTGTAGAAGAGCTGTCAACAGTCATGCACCTCACAGTGTTTCGCCTACAATGTATTCATCAGCGGCGCAGCGCCGCTCCTGGAATTCAAGCGTCACTGCAAAAAAATTGCCTAATTAAAAAAAAAAAAATAGACGCAAGTGAACTTCAGGAACAGCTGCCGTTCGTTCAGGTTTCATGTCAACAAATAATAGTAGGCTAACGTTGAAGGCGCAGTCAGGGATTCCACAGGAGATCACGCTTGTTTGCGTTTATTTTTAAGTTTATTAGCAGACGCAATTTTGTGCAAAAAAAACGTAGGCTACAGTATGTTAAGGAACCAAATTAAACACGCTAGCGATATAGCTCGCCCCTACCTTCAGTAACCTATTCCCAGATAAATTCCACGCATTGTTTCGTTTTTGTTTGTGATACAGGCAATGCTTTCAAGCCCTGTGTTGCTAACATACCTAGGCTGTGAAACTAAGGTCTAGCTAGCCTATTGGTGGGTTTAATTGAATTTGAGTAATAGGATACGCAACCATTTACATCTGAGATAGTTTCTAATTCCTGTAGAGCTCACCAAAATTATAGATATGATACAAGACACTTATCTGCTATAGATTTTCTTCGAGTTTTTGACCATTTATTTTACCAAATGACATGGGAAACATAATTCATTTCATCCACATATTCTTATGCACCATGCACAACAATGCTACTAAGTTAGCTTAAAACCGTGAGAATCAAGCAGGCGTCACGGGCCGTCACGACATTAAAGTGACAGGCACTCAATTCGACTTGCACAGCACCAATACATGAAAGAGAAGTTTATATAGTTTAAACAGTGCTGTGCAAAAGTTAAGACACCCATGCTGAAATTGACTGAAGGGAGGAACAAAAAAAATATTTTGCCTTTTGTCTTAATGCCTTAATAAAAAAAAAAAAATAGGACATCAATTATTATGGCCGCCGCTAGCGAAGCAGTCATATAGGGATTGTCAATTTTTTTGTTTGTTTGTTTTTTTTTTTTTTTTCCCGTCATCTACTTCCTGAAATTTTGGTCAACGATACCCGGGGCACCGAAACACCGGGGCACATGAAATTTGGTGGGTATGTAGCCCCACTAGACTTTTACGGAAAAATTTCGTTTGGTCCCCGGGGGCCACTCCCCCTCCGCGCTGGGCCCCCGAAACCCAAAAAAATTTGTTTTTCCTAAATAACTACCTGAACCGTGGCACCGAGGATGAAGACATTTTTATGGTATGTTGGTCTCAAGGGCCCACATCAACCTAGCCCATAATCACTCATTTGTGATTTGCACCCCCCCGGTAAAAAATGAAAATGCAATATCATTCTGCTTTAATCGCCCCTTTCTTCAGTAAAGACGTTCAGAACTGCACCAAATTTTATGTGTATGATTAACCTGACATTCTCTGGGGGTATGCCAAGTTTCGTAGAATTTCATCCATGGGGGGGTCTAAAAAATTAAGTTATGTGTACATTTAGTGACTGTACACTCATTGGCCTGTAGATGGTGGTGCACACATATACACATGCACACACACACACAGGCACCCACATACTATCGGTATTAGAACGGCCGATACATAATTACAAATTCAGTAGGATTAAAAGAAAGCCAAAATAAATATTCATCATCATCATCATGGCTGCATTTCCAGTATTGGCGATAAGTAGTCGTTTGTCCACTAGATGGCGCATCGTTGTAGTGAGACGTAATTTTGTTGGAAGTTAATCTAAAGTGGGTTGGAAAGACACTACGCTTCCTACAAGGACAAGACTGTAGGCTACAGTAGTTTACCGCAGAGAACGTCTAAGGGTAGGATGATTTCTGCATGACATGTAATTCCCATTTCCTCTTGAAGCCGAAATAAATCTGAGAATGTTTATCGGACATGCTTGTTTTTTACTGCAGGTAGGCTACGTTAATCCTATCAATAGCAGAACGTAGGTAAAATAATGTTACCGTTAGCATGGTTGAGTGATGGAGGCCAATCTGATTATTGATGTATTTGTAGAAAACCATAAATGCGTTTATAGGCTACCAAGCAAATCGATAACAGCACTAATTGTATCTTTCGACTGTCATCTCATTTGCTTATGACCATAACCTAGGCTACTAACAGGAGCTAAGTGAGTTAGCCACAATACGTTCGCTACGTGATGGTTTTTTACTGTAATGGAAAATATATAGGCTACCTGAAAGATAACCTGTCTATGATGCATCCTAAACACCAGGCTGGGACATTTCTGCTCAAGGTCTCAAAAAGCATCTGAGTCAACGTTCATTCCCAAACACCCATATAGGCTACTTCAATCCTCTATTTTCAAAGGTGATTCAAGTAAGGATAAGCATGGCTCAAAGTAAAGTAACTGAAACTACATAAATTCGTCAAAGTGAATAATTTGTGTCAACTCGCCGCAATGTAGATTTATTAACGCACCCGTGATGATCTACATCTCCATTTAAACCAGATGTTTTAGAGCGCACGTTGAGATGTATTCAGGGCAGGGCTGTACCTACACATATTTGTTGCACATGCTACAAAAATCATTCTTTGCGATGGATGATTTAGTACCAACGTTACACCGGTCAGATACAGTTTTGCCTATGGCTATTCCGTGAGACTGAGGCGCTTTTTGTTTGTTCGAAGTGCGTGTTTAGGGTGTGAGAGGGGAGTCGATGTGCTTTGATTCCAGCTTGGTAGTTGTAGTCTATGCGATTAAAAAACACGTGTGTGTGAAGTATCCAAACAATGATAACGCTTTCATTATGGCTGCTTTAGCCACAGACCTTGAGCTACTGTACAGTGGGTTGGGTTCCATTTAGAAGTGTCCACTTCATTCGCCCTTTCTGTGATTCACACAGCTACGTGAAATGTATTACTACTGATATGCAAAACTATTAACTTTTCGCCAAGAGGTGGCAGCTTGATACTGTAAGGTGTAAGCCATTGGTTCCAAAGGAGATTTTATTTGGGTCGCCAGCATAGCCTAGTGACAATTTGTGTTGTGTAATAGGCCTAGCATAGGGCCTACCTTATATAGCATATAGTTTGTTAACAGTCACGGTTTTGTCATAACTCCCTCTATGCATTTTTGCATTTAGAATAGCTCTAAAACTGGGGGGCAAACACGTCGCAGGGGGGGGCGCCAGTGCGTGGATATCTCAATCGCAAAATTAAACAATATTTGGTAACACTCCATAATAAGGTGCCATAATAAATAGCAAACTAGTAATTACCTAACCCCTTGTTAATATTTGTTAATTGTTACTAAAATATCTATTTGGCACAAGTTAATAGTTGTTTCATCATTAATTAAATATTAGTTGTTTGCATAAAATCTGTATGTTAATGTTTTAACAAATCTATTAACTAATATTGTATTAATATATGTTAATAGGTAACTAAATATATTTTTGGCACTAATTATCAGTTATTTCTTACATCATTTAAATGTTAAATGTTTATTTACAAACTATATGCTAATATAAAAGTTAATGACATATTATTATTTATCTAGCTTTTCTGATTAGCTTTGTGGATAATTTATGAAATGTATGGCTTTAATGGCTTTATGGTCTTGTGGGGTGTATAAGGCACCCTACTGCCAGTGGTTGGTTGTGTGAGAGTGTGCGCTCCTCTTCTTCCACTTCATCCTTATTGGATACCTTGGTTGGCTGTCCTGTAATTGGTGACTCTCTGTCTAGTCTTTGAAAGTAGTGTACTCTTTGCCTTTGGAAGTACTATTTGGTTGCTGCTTGAATTTGGTGAAATTCAGGGGAGGGGGGTGTAACAGAGTTAGAAATGTAGTTTAGTGTTTGTATGTGATTTTCGCCGTAATTAAGCAGCTTTATTGAGATTGGTGTTTTGGAGCCCCCTTTGGAGAAACACTATACTGCAGCTCTGCTGCGTTTTGTCCTTATTGTATTGTTGCCATAGCTGATCAGAAGCGGTATGCTTTGCATTGCGTAGGTTGACCAGGTTGACTGTATAAACCCCACTTTGTTTTAATTTTGTAACTGTAAAATGTTGTTTAAGTTGAACACTTTGATATACCACCTGTATTATGTTACTTTACATGTATTGTTAAGATTTGGGTGCAATTCTAGCAACTTAGAGAACGTTTATTAATGTTTTCATTGTGACCACGAGTTCATATAGGCCTACACACTGAGTCTAACGTGACTAGCTGTAAACTCCGCTAGCAACTTTCCATGCATTCAGTGTAGTTTAGCTTAGTGTGCATGGAAAGTGCAATTCAGTCTAGCAGGAAATGAATGTACATTTAGTTTAGCATTATGTTTATGCATTACCTATGGTCTATGTCTGTGAGTGTTTATGGAGTCTCAGAATATTAATAAACTCATTCTGTGCACCATTCCATGTCGCATGTCTCCCTTGCTAGTAGGGCTGACAGTGATGGTATAGGAATGATGCATGTAATATAGCCCATTCAACCACTTGTTGTTTTGTTTTAACTTTTCCTAAAGGAATAAATATGATAAGCCAGTTTTGGTCTCAGTCCCTTCACCGTCTGACTAGTTATATATTACTAATATATTAATAAAGCTTAACCAACTTTATTATAAGGGTCCCCCATACTGATAGTTATATATTACTGATATATTAATTAAGCTTAACCAACTTTATTATAAGGGGCTCCACACTGATAGCTATATACTACTAATATATTAATTAAGCTTAACCAACTTTATTATAAGGGTCCCCCATACTGATAGTTATATATTACTAATATATTAATTAAGCTTAACCAACTTTATTATAAGGGGCCCCACGCTTATAGCTATATACTAATATATTAATTAAGCTTAACCAACTTTATTGCAAGCGGTTCCGGCGCCGACAACAGTGGCAGCATGTCAAGGTAGCTCCGTGTTTTTTTCTTGAATTTCCCCTTGGGGATCAATAAAGTATCTATCTATCTATCTATTGTAAGGGTCCTATGGAGAGCGGTTCATATTGGGATAGGCAGAAGCACAGTTTAATAACAATTAGTTAAATAATAATAAGTCATTAACTTTTCTATTAACATATTTTTGCAAATAAACATTTAACATTTAAATGATGCAAGAAATAACTGTTAATTAGTGCCAAAAAGACATTTAGTTAACTATTAACACATATTAATACAATATTAGTTAATAGATTTGCTAAAACATTAACATACAGATTTTATGCAAACAACTAATATTTAATTAATGATTTAAAAACTATTAACTTGTGCCAAATAGATATGTTAGTAACAATTAACAAATATTAACAAAGGGTTAGGTAATTACTAGTTTGCTATTTATTATGGCACCTTATTATGGAGTGTTACCCAATATTTCTATCGGGCGCCTACCACGGACTAGGCTGGGTGAAAATCAAAAGATTGCGTCAAAAGATTGAGCTTAACCATGGACCTCATAGTTGCAAAATGCAAGGGAACATGAATCAGCATATTATTTGCACAAACAATAACGGACAGTAGCTCTTCAACTTTGCCTGTTAAAATGTGTATGAACAGTCTCGCAACGCATTTCATGAAGGCCCTTTTGGACATGTCAGTTATTTGCACCACTGGGTAAAACGGCATTTTATTTTAGACTACTGGTATTTAATTTGTGCATTGACAATAAAGCTGAATATCATTTGAACTAGATGACTAAACTTATGCATATGTAGAAGAAGAAACATTCACAAAAATCCATGACATGACCTCTCTTCTTGATAGCTGTTGAAAACTGCATGGAACTGACAGGGATTGTTTTGTTTAATAATAAATAAATAAATACATTATGCTGCTACCTTCTGCTTTTCCCAAATACAATGTAGCCTACAGGTGTACCTTTCATCAGTCCAGTTGCAATGGATGGACTGTGATGAACTGCCCTACTTGTGATTGTTTAGAGATTTTAAAGGTTTTATAACAATGCTACAGATTTTTTGGCCCAGAAACAAATCTATTCACCTTTGCAGCGCCAGTAGGCTACTTTGTGTGCGGAATGTGTGCAAACACACATTCCAAACAAGCATACACAAAAGTTTCAAGAGTGGGGGATGGAGTAGAAGATGGAGACAAATTCATTAATATGATTTATTTTCGCGGAATGGATGTGCAGGACTGAGCGGCGGTCATATTTTGTACCGCTATGCGGTACATCTAGTTTTTTAATGTATCATGTATCGTAAATAAATAAATGTTATTATATATAAATGTCTTAACTTATGCACAGCACTGTATATTCTAAATAGTAATAGTTTGTACAGTGGCCTACAGTGTACAGTTGTACAGTGGCTAATACTAATAATGAAAAAGGTGAAAGAAAAACATGAATAATCCTGTTCAAGTACTGCAATAATCATGCTTTGTAAATGCTTGCTTGTGTTGATGGTTATGTCATAATTTGTAACTCAATCTGTCTATTTCTTTCACAAAATCCACCAGAAGTCACCATTTAAGGAGTCATTTTTTCAAAATGTTCTCTTTTCTTGGGGGGGGGGGGGTGGTATTCCTACGATCAACAGCACCGCTGCTGGAAAAAATTCTAGGGGAAACACTGACCTCGGGTTCAAGACCCTGTGTTAGCGTAATCTTGACATTGTCAGTGACGGACTTTAATTTCATAAAATACTTTTTGCAAAACAGTTTCTCTTTCTCCTCCTCCATCTCAATGCTATATTGGCTTCAATTTCTGTTGTTGACAAGGGCTCATCTATTGGCCAGTGTTCCTAGGCTACATGACCATGTTAAAACAATACATATTTGTTGTTAATGACGTAGAAAGTTCAGACAGACACCATCAGAATGTGTTCCTGTTCACTGAAACATCTTCCTGTTCAACTGAAATGCCCTCATGTTGGAATTTGGAATAACCATATTCATCGGTGTGTCTTTCCTTGTTCAGATGTGAGCATGTTATCAGTCAAAGTCACCTTTGTCAAATGATTTCACTTGCTCTGAAAGGTGCGTTGGACACTTTTTATGCAGCGTTTTATGTAAACATGACAGGCCATGACAAAAACATGGGGACAGTTGTAAATGAATTATGTGCAGAATTTGTGTATAATTTTGTATTACAAATCTATTGCTATGGTAGATTAGATTAGATTAGATTAAACTTAATTGTCATTGTGCAGAGTACTAGTACAAAGACAATGAAATGCAATTTGCATCTAACCAGAAGTGCAAAAAAAGCAGAAGAAAAGTGCAATGTGATATACAGGTGGTGTATAGACAGGACAATACATGTTGTGCAGTGTAGACAGTGGTATACAGTTGATCTACAGAAGGTGGTTTAGAGTAATATAAATTAAATATAAATATGTGCAACCTTATAAGAGCAGAATAACTATGGCTATGTAATATGAACAACATATGTGCAAGGTAGTAGCAGTAACATTATAAGGGATAACGGCCGCCGAGGTATCCTGTTATACGGAATTAATGGACGAGGGCGAGGACTCCCCGACGCGCAGCGGACTTGCCTCCGGCCGAGTCCATTAATTCCGTATAACTGGACACACCTCGAAGGCCGTTATCCCGCTTATCACCCGGTTGCCACTGTAAACCAAAGGACACACGCGGTTCCGTTTAAAAAGAAGCCCACTAGTTCAGCTTGTTGTACAACTTTCGTTGGCCCTATAACAGCGATAGCATGGACAGTTTATTGCCCAGTGTTCCTGAGTTTATAGCCTATGCACCTAAATGTCTTCACACTCGGCCATAGCTGTGTTTGATCAATTGGTTCATGGGTGGGTTTCTGTGATTCCTGAGTCTAAAGTAGAGAAATGTGTTTAGTGTTTGTAGCGTTCTACAAAAAGTGTGAGGCTGACTGTGCTAGTTGTGCAAGACGCAAAGACATGCAGTATCATGCGTTTTGGCCGCGTATGCTGCAGCAAGCATGTGGATAGGACGCTGCAGGAAAAGTGTCCGAAGGAGATACGTCTAGGGGGTGTCTTTCCTTTTCTCTTGTGTGGACTCTTCTTACAGATGTTCAAGATCCAAAATCTGCCCCCGAAGTCTCTTTGAACCCGTTGGATGTTCTCGTCTTTCTTCTCCTCTTGCGGTCGGGTCACGATAACCAAATGTTGTCGTCTTTCTTCTCCTTTTGCGAGAAGGGTCACGGCACCAAATGTAGTCGTCTTTCTTCTCCTTTTGCGAGAAGGGTCACGATAACCAAATGTTGTCGTCTTTCTTCTCCTTTTGCGAGAAGGGTCACGGCACCAAATGTAGGATTCTCTGGTTGTTGCGTTGTGTTTTAGTTGTAACGGTTGTATTGAAGATGGTCAATAAAGCTTGACGGCGGGATCAGGATCGGCGATTAGATGATGATTTATTGTAGATGGTACAATAATGAATAACAGAACACAGGCTAAGTCTCGAGCAGTAAAACTGTGCAGAGTCTAACAGTTGTGGTTGTTGTTAGAAGCGGCGGCTGAGCCTTCTGACAGAAGATGCTCCTTGGTCGCTTCCTCGATCCGTCTCAGAGTCAAAACCTAAGACAATACAAACATACATACATACATACATACATCCTGTTATACGGAATTAATGGACGAGGGCGAGGGGCAAAGAACTCCCCAACGCGCCGCGGAGTCTCAACCGTCGTCCTACTATCGTTGTTGTAGTTACCATTCATTAGCATTGATATGGAACGGCGATTAAACTTTTTTTTACCAGATGTACTTAGGTGTCCCGTTATTCAGAATTAAAAGCCACCCCGCCAGCCAATCAGAAAAGAGCCGTGCAATTCAACACAACGCACGAAGACCAGACTCAGCACACAGCTGGATTCGAACCAGTGAACAGCTGCACCTCGGCGCTGAAGTCGAGCGTGTTGACAATTGCGCTAAACGCATTGCTCGCGAAAAAAAGAAAACACCACCAAGATGTGGCAGCTAACTGATAGACGGCAGTTCAAGGTTTGTGCCCTTATATTTTGTAAAACGTAGCGAGATATAAGCACTATTAATCCAAAACTTTGGTTTGGTAACCAAAGAATACTGCTGAGCTTGTGTAAGCTACAATTTAGTTTGATCAGACCTAACTGTACTGTAGTAAACAACGTCTAAGCGTCTTTCTTTAGCACCCCCGCTGGCTAGTTTACACCTCAGACACTTACCTGGTGGGACATTTGGCTGGGTTTGCGAAAATGGTCCCAGGGGAACGTTTCGCTAATGAGACCAGGTTGCAAATAACATGGCTGGAAATCATACATTGCGCCGATATATTTTATTTTAATAATCAACAAACACCACTAACCACTCGGTGAGTTGCAGTTTTGAAAACAAACGTTAAGGGTTGTTTTAAGGACATATTTGTGCATGCCTGTAGGCAGCCACTCTGAAGCAGTCAGAAAAGTTGAGACAGGACCAATCGTCAAAAATTTCGATGTGTCCACCACTCTAGTTCATCCAAAACAAACAAGAAAAGGGCCTTAGTGTTAAATACCGGATTTATCCTTTAATAAATTGAACTAAAGTAAGAGTAAATTCTTGCCTTGGAATCATTCGCCTGCCCACCACATTCCCTGCATCTTGTTAAATGGTTTGCCTGGTCACGGGTAACCCAAGCCGATAGACCCACGTGACATAGAGAGTGAGCCAGAGAAACAGTATGGTGGCCAGGTTTGAGTGGACAGTTAAATAAGCTTGTTTTGCGTTGCGGAACCTGCATTAAAGAACGACACAATCCTGCACAGCCACTCATGCGGTCTGAGTTGCCAGAACGACCATGGCAAAAATTGGGTGCTGACATGTTTACATTAGACAACAGTAACTACCTACTACTTGTAGACTACTACTCACGTTTTGTGGAAATAGCAAAGCCCCCACAAGATCCGAGGATAGTGGTCCATCTTAAACCAATTTTTGCGAGACATCCCAGAAGTCCTTGTCTCAGATAACGGACCTCAGTTCTCATCTAACAACTTCGCTCAGTTTGCAGAGGAATACAGTTTTTAACACATCACCAGTAGCCCTAGGTATCCCCAAAGTAATGGTGAAGCTGAGTGTCATATCCAGACTGTGAAAAATATGCTGAAGAAAGCAAAAGACCCTTACCTATCACTGCTTGCCTATAGAGCAACACCACTGGCCAATGGGTATAGCCCAGCACAGCTACTGATGGGGCATAGGCTCAGGACAAGAGTTCCTCAGTTTCCTTCAATGCTGCTTCCAGAGCTCCCAGACAGAGAAAAGATAGCTTAATTGGAAAGAGAAAGCAGACAAAAGGATGCTGCAGTGTTCAACAAAAGACATCGCGCTAGTGACCTGTGCCCACTCTCATCAGGCACTGAGGTGTGGATGGCTGACGTAAAAGCTCAAGGGACTGTTATGTCACCCCATGCTGCCCCGAGATCTTATCTAGTGGAAGGACCACAGGGAGTAATGCGTAGGAACAGAAAACACCTCATTTCTATGCAAAACCCAGTCAGTCAACTAGAAACTTCAGAGGTTCCTGCACATGAACACTCACCTTCACGGCAGGCCCCTTCAATGCCACATCTGTCACCTGATCACTCGGAGTCTGCCAACAGAACCAGGAGTGGCAGAGAAATAGTTAAACCTCAGAGACTTGATTTATAGAGCTGAATGAAGAGCTTTATAGTAAGAACAGAAACCAAAGTAATTTTGTTTATTGAGTATTTAGATTTTTGAGTAATTCTAATTTTCCAAAGTTTAAGTATACATGTGTGATACTGAGATATTGTTAATCATATCTTATATGTCTGACAAAAGGGGATGTTGTGTGGATTAGTTTGTGACTGATGACAGGGGGTCAAGTGTGACGCCGGAGAGTTACGGGAAACAATGTAGGACGGGAGAGTTAAGAGTTCAGTAAAGTGGATAACTTTATACCTCTGTGTAGCCGTGTTCTTCTATGCACCAACATACATAACAATAATTATGTCACAGGCATCCATTTGTGTTGGTCACTATATTCTTGCCCATTCTGTTTAAAATGTACTCCTCTTAACTTCCCCCTAGTCAATGAGATATCACTCTCATTACTTTTAATACCAATTTTATTCATCATGTTCCTTAGTTATATTACATTATGTTCCTAATCCAATATTTCTAGTCTGCACATAACAAATGTATGTATATATACATTTTATACCACACAGGCCTTAGAGACAAAACATTCAAGCTACGATGAATGATTGTTTTTGTAGTGAGTTGGCCATGATTGTTGTTGTTCAACTAATGGTGGTGTAGATGGTAGATCAGGATTGCGCTCTATTTCATCAAATGCTGCATCTAAAACTGCCTGTGCTGGTCCACTCTGAAGACGAACAAAAATATGTTAAGAGTGCGATATCTCATCTGTTTATACTTACAAATCATGTTGTGATGCATAACATGGTGGAGCAACACATGTGCCTACATACCTGCCTCTGTAACCAGACGCCATAACGTAGATCGAAAGCAAATTTTTGACTTTGCCAGGGATGGAATATGCAATATTCATTCCCAACCTTTTTTTTGCCTCTGCCTGGACGTCATCTGGGGATCTTGGCTTATAGTTTTTATCATTGCTGTTGTTCACCTCTCATGGGTCACCTGCTGCTACTATATCGAGTTTCTCTCTCTTCACAGTAACAGGGAAATAGACAACGCCCCATCTATCTGTGCGGAGAAGGGGAAGAGCAATGGTTGTAAAACACCCGAGCAGCAGGGAGGAACATGATGGAAAACATATAAGTGCTGATGGCCATAGTTTCTTTTTAGGATGATACTATTGATTAAGCACCAGAGATAAAGAGATCACATTCGGGAAATGACCTGGATCAAACTCGAGCCCGGTCCGGGCCTCGTGGGATGGAGGGATGGAATGGTCATCTGGAAATGACCCGGGTCGGACTTGAGCCCGGTTCCCATTGGGCACATCGACCCGAATATGGTGCGTTGTGGGTGTAGTCTGTTGCGCCACAGCGCCCCCAGAATCTGTCATTTTCTGAAGGTAGCACTAGCATTAGATTGACATCTTACAGTCCAGTTTAGTCAATGAGACTAATGATAGGATTTTTGGATGGGTTGCTGGTCTTCCGGTTCTGGTGACACAGTGGTGAAACAGGGAAGTTTGAGACAGCGACTGTGGACAGTACAGGGGAGATGCGATGGGTTGAGACTATACTGCCCTCTAGTGGTGAAAGACCCTACTGCGTTGTGTGTGATGGATCGCCTGTCAGCAATACAGTATCTGAATACGTCAAACGAGAAGAAAAGACAACAGCTCCGCGACCTGACTGCTATGTTGTTCATTTCGGGAAGCATAGCTTCATTTCTGATCAAGCACAATATCTGATATTTGATTTAAGGATCGGAGAAACATATTTGCTACTTCAGAGCTAAAAAGAAAAACAATGTACCGGTATACCCCAAATCAGAAAAAGTTGGGACGTTGTGTAAAATGCAAATGAAAACAGAATGTGATAATATACAAATATCGTAAAACCCATATTTAGTAGCAGAAAGGACACAGACAACATATAAAATGTTGAAAATGAAAACGTTGACTATTTAATGGAAAATAATATGTTCATTTTGAATTTGATGCCAGCAACATGTTTTTTTTAAAAAGTTGGGACGGGGGCAAGTTTACCACTGTGCTGTTTCACTTTTTCACTGAACAACATTCTGTAAATGTGAGTGTGCGGTGATCCTTCACTTTCCTTTTAAAACATTCTGTAAATGTTTAGGAACTGAGGAGACCTGTTGCTAGAGTTTTGAGAATGAAATGTTACATAGGATGCCCGATATAGGATTTCAGTTACTCAACAGTATGGCGGTATTCTTAATCATGTTTTTTGATCCAAAATGCACCTAATTTGACAGATCTGGACTGTAGAGAGCCTGCGGTCCCTGCTCACCGACAGGGGAGGCATGGAAGCCTGCATGCTGCTAGGCGCTGAAGAGGCTCCGGGGGCATTGTGCCCGAACAGGAGATGGAGGAGATGCTCCAGTGAAGGAGCTGGCCGCGGAGGTGGAGTGCAAGAGAAAGTGTTATTTTCTTTCTAAATGAGGTGATTTTTATATGTTTTTATGCACATTTTTTGTTTTGTTTCACTAACAGCTTTATTGCTTTATTATTGCTATTGTTACCATTATTACTCTAGTATTCCCCTTTGTAAAGCACTTTGATCAACTACAGGTTATATTGTAGCCTAGAAATAATTTTAAATAGAAAAACATTTTGGTGGCATCCTATTCATTGACTTGATTCCATATGTTATTTTGAGACATAATCTAAGCATTTTGGAGGAGTTACAGTATTTTACTTGTGTGGGTGGGATGTTTGTTTTAGGTTGTTAAGGATGAGAGAAAAATGTTCAATACAACTGTAAGCTATCTTTTTGTTACACTGTCTTGCTACAGACAGCAGATGGCGCCATTGACCAAATTTGATTCTTGCTGTCCTGAATAAGTGAACAGTAGGCTATGACCTCATACTCCAGCATCCCATTGGCTACCTCAGCCTTTAAACACTTAAATGTTAGCCTGTCTTGACTTTCTTAACCTGGAAATCAGCATTTAAAGTAAATTGCTGGCTTCTATGCAAATTCTGCCATTAGTTCTGTTGCACATTTTACAGAAAACTATTCTGCATTTATTATAAAGTACACAGAGAAGAGTTACCCTTTGTTGTTGCCTATGGTGTCACATAATGACAAGCGCTTTGCCTCGGCTACAGGCAATATGCCTGTCTTTGATTGGTTTAGTGAGGTGTACTGCTTCTCACAGCTTTGTGTGCCTTTTAAAAGCTAGATCAGGTTAGGTCGCTTGCTCGTTGAAGAGAAGGTTGTGTGTGTGTGTGTGTGTGTGTATGTGTGTGTGCATGGGCGCGCGGCCGCGCACATGCTTGGACCTTTCGATCTTTCATACAGCTCTCTCTAGACAAGTAGAGGGGAGGTGGGTGTGGGATATCCTGTTGGGCTTTTCCTTTGAGGTATTTTTGGAATGGGATGTTGCTCTAAAGATAACCTACCTTGAAATATCGTTTATGTTCAGGAACCCTCTTCCTGAATGGAGTGACTGGGAAAGTGTGAGAAGTTTAATTCGTTTTAATGAATGAGTTTGATTAATTAGTAATTGAGCTTGTTGTAAACATACAAAAACTGCTTGAATGAATAAGAAATACACATTTAAGGAATAAATTTGTGAATGTTTTCCCTGGATCATAAATTTTTTTTCCACATGACTTTTGTCGCAAATACGAATTACCCACCCAGTTTTGTAAATTATTTATTTATATCAAAAAGAAACCTTTGAGTGGCTTGAGAATAGTAATGTGCTACAGAGTATACTTTTAAGTTTATGTTTATGTCCAGGATGCAGGATTAATTTATGCCTGAATGTGCATGTCTTTGTTGATGTTTGAATATGCTGATTGGTGCTAGGCAGAGCTCCTAGGAAAGCCATATGAGACGTATATAACAGCTCTCCCAGGGGATTTATACTGGAGGTGGCATCTGTTGATCCATTTTAAGGTTCAAAACACAAAGTTTTGATGAGTCAGTGATGTGTTTTGGAAATGGAACACGTTCTCTCTCTCTCTCTCACTCACACACACACACACACACACATACACACACACACACACACTTACTGTAGGCATCCCCCTCACCCCTCCAGAGGATTACTCAGCCATTTGACCCCCCCCCCCCTGCAAACCCCTCTCCCTCTCCTGCACCTCTGTGAGTCACATGACCCAGAAACACCCTACCACCCTACAGTATAGCACACACAAGGAAAGTGCCAGACTAGGAGGAGGGAATGATGAAGGAGTCTGTGTGAAGAAATGGGTTCTGCAGCTTCAAACACATTATGCAAATCAGATGTCAGATGAGAACACAATATCTCATTCATGTTATGCTGGGTATGTTAAGTACTTCTCTCTCTCTCTCTCTCTGTCTCGCTGTCTCTCTCTCTCTCTCTCTCTCTCTCTCTCTCTCTCTCTCTCTCTCACACACACACACAGAGAGAGAAAGAGAGAGAGAAACTGTGTCAGGGGCACTTTTAGACCAACTTCTCTCTCTCGCTCTCTCTCTCTCTCTCTCCTTTTTTCTTTCCGACCACACCATGGGCAAACCAGCTGAAACCAGCCCAGGGTCTCTGTGATGTGTGAGTCACCCTGATGGGGCGGATTTACTGGAATACGGGACCCAGACAAAGAGACAGAGTCACAGGCGCGTAATGGGATATGATGGGGATCCACGGAACTCCGAAACAGGAAATGACTGGTGTTGGGGAGCTGGAATGGGGGTGGGGGGCGGGGGCTGTCTGCAGGAAAGGGGTCGCTCAGAATGTCATGGATGAGCTTTCATGTTTTCTTGTTGCAGTGATGGTATTAAAGGAGGACTTGTTTTCAAAGTGTTCTTTGTGTGTACTTCAAAGGATCATATCAGAGGATGTTTTTGTACCAAAATTAAAAAAATGTGTATTCCTGGCTGGGATATTATGAACAGTGTTTGACATACAGTTGTGTCTCAGTGCCCCCCCCCCCCCCCCCATCAGTTTCTGGATTTCATTAATAATATGACTAATCTCTGTCCAGTTTCCCACACTAACTGAAACATCAACATCACTTCAAATTAGTAAACAATATTTGAGAATAAGTCTGTAAATTCCTAACTGTAGCCATCTCTGGATGTTTAGAAAGTGGACTTGAAGGTTTTAAAAAATAAAATAAATCAGATGTTTGTCAGTCGGTTAGAGCACGTGCTGACGTGAGACGCGAGGCTCAACGTTTGCTTTTAGTTTTTTTTTTCCTTCCTAAAACGACTGGAATTAGGTGCAGCCATGAAAGGAGGACTTGTCAGAGCTCACTTCCCCCCTCCATATATTTGCTGTGTTGAGTGTTTCATTACTGCACGTGAGGGTGTGTGTGTGTGTGTGGGGGGGGGGGGCTAATGCAAAGGGTCCTGTTAACCCAGACACGCTCACGATGAGGTGGCAAACAGAAGAATTTTGCAGCTCAGGTAAACTAGTCCACCTCAGTGCCTCAACCCCAAAACATAGTTACTGTAGTTACAGTATCCATGGCGATCCTATAGGTTTCGTTACTATATTATGAAGAGGTCTCCTGCTCCTACGCTGAGGTTATTTACATGCCCAGCAGTCAAGAAAATAATCAGTAAGACTGTTTTTATTACAAAAAATGTGTCGATATTTTATTTAAAAAAATAAGGCAAATGAACCATTGTAGTCATAAATACATAAATAACAAAAACAGCATGACTTGGGTCAGACTGCTATCTCAGTCTGGGATATCAAAGGGATTTGTGGTTTTATGATACAAATATTAAAAAGACATTTTTTTTTCAAGTAACAACAATATTTTCAGGTCCATGTTGGGATAAGGAACATACAAAATGGCATCAACACTTAGACCATATCAGTGCATGTATTGCAAACGTTGCCTACGAAGGCCGGAGTGAGTTACAGCATCCATTGTAATTGAAATGGTGGCTACAAATTACAATAAGCACATATATTCAGGTCACCTTATGGTGTGTGCGTCATACATATTGCTTCACACATATCGTTTGTTTGTCCAGAAACAAAACAAAAACTAAAAAAACATACAAACAAACAAACAAACAAATCAATCAACCCAGTGACTTGACTGGAGGAGGCTAACAAATCTAAATTATGCCCAATTTCCCCTCGTTTGGGCAAAGCAGAAGGGCACCTATTCACCCCACTGTATCTACAAGTGACAGTAAGGCTGAATCAATAAATCAGAAAGGCTAGCTAATCCAGAATATCAACTTAAGACATACTGTATCACTTTGGTTACATATACACAAAGACAACAGATAAGCTAATAATAATAATAATAATAATGACGACAATAAAAACAATACATAAAAAAAAAAATGAAAAGTATACCAACTCTCGCTGTATTACTCATCCACTCACACACCAACTGTTATTTGTTTATGTTTTGCATATTAAAGTATATCAGAAAAAAAAAGTTTTTTCTTCCAAACTGGTGAGAAGATTTCTCGACAGCTTCTCAATACAGCGTGAGAGTTCCATTCTAGTGTTTCTGCAACCCCTTGCTGCATTTAGTTATGAGATTAAAAAGGGAGTCATCCATTTCTCTGTGGTAACTTAAATTACAATCTCTGTAACTGTAAACATAAACCATCACTTAGCTGTTTACGTTATGTGTGAAACTGTACTCAGGGCCTCTTAGAACAAGGCCAGAACAAAATAACCCTGCAGAACCGTTAAACGCTTATAAGGTCCCATGGTAGAGTAAGATCGAATAACTGAACATGCCTTACGCTTTAGCAACACAATTTTGGACAAGCTCGAACAGCCTGTTACCGTTCTAGAAAAAAAAAGGTTTTAACTGCATTTCAGGAAATAAACCACACTGCCTTTTCCCTTGCTTCAAAATAAACATCTTTTTCCTCCCAGAGGCAGGTTGTAGCTGTATTAGACTTTAGACGAGGCGGTTGCTGTAGTATAGCTTAGGCCACGGCCGCCACCAGGTCGTTAGTGTATTGTGGGTCGGAGGGGTGGGAGTCTCCCTTGGCCCTGGGCCTGCAGGGAAGGGAGGAGACGAGGAAGAGGAGGAAGCCCCCCAGCAGCACACAGCCTCCGCTGAAGTAGAAGGCCAAGTCGTAGGACTGCATCCAGTCGAAGAACCAGCCTGGCAGGAGGAAGAGGAGAAATAAGAGATCGGTGTCATAATGAGCACTAAATTCCATCAGTACATTTGGAATGTACATGTAAAGTTAATGTGAACTTTTTTGAATGTAGTATTTTGACAAGTATGTCTTGTTTGTTAAACTAAATGTGACTAATATATATAATCTAAATATCATTCATTTTCCAAAATGAATAAAGAAGCACAACTACCCTTGCAGGGCTGAGCAAATGTGTGTCGATGGAATTCGAGATACTTAAGTTTGAGCCAAGATGGCCTCCGTCCTTACCTACAACTGGAGGTCCCAGCATGATCCCGAAACCACCGAAGAACATGAGGATCCCGTGGGCCTCAGTGAGCCGGTCGATGCCCACCACCTTCGTGGTGGCGTACGGCGTGATAGACCAGTTCCCTGACATGAACCCGATGGCCGCCGAGATGACCTGAAGTCCGGCGTAGCTGTTGGTGGCGGGGATGGCGAGCAGCGCCGTTCCCGCGCCGACGGCCGTGAAGGCGTAGAGGTAGACGCTGTTCATCCAGCGGATGTCCGTCATCATGCCCAGGCCCAGCTTGCCCAGCACGCCGGCCACCTGGACGATGGACACCAGCGGGAGGAGGCTGACGCCGTCGACGAGGCCCTCGCTCTGCGCCACGTCCTCCATGAAGAGCAGCGGCGGGAAGGCGCCCAGGCTGAAGAGGAAGATGGTGACGCAGAGCGCGCCGAACACGCGGTCCTGGAAGAGGTCGGCCGTCGAGCGCAGGTAGGTCGAGTAGGACTTCTGCTTGGTCTTGATGACCTCCACCAGCAGGGCGCAGATGGAGAAGCTTCGCTCGAACGCCAGCGGGGCTTCCGCGGGCTCCTTGACGCCCTCCGTCGCCATCGGCGGGTCATCGGCGGCTGTCTTGTGGTCGCTCGCCACCGGCTTGACGGGGTCAAGGTCAGAGGTCACGACCTTTTCCAGGAGCTGACCCTCGGCCTTCTCCAGGGCGGCGGCCTTCTGTTTGAGGTAGTACATGGGGACGTGCAGAGGCCTCATGGGTCCAGCGCAGGCGATGATGTTGAGTGCAAGCGAGCCGATGATCAGCAGGCAGCCGTCCAGGCCGAAGAGCTCGATCAGCTCGTTCTGACCCGTGGCGTAGATGAAACCTCCGACACTTGTACCTGGAGAGGGGATGGGGTGGGGTGGGGTGTGAGGGGGGTTAACAGGTGAGTATACAGTATGTGTTCCCTGACTGGAATGCAGAGATTCTGAACTTCAACAATAAATAAAACCAAAGAATGTCCAAACACAAAGGAATCTCAAAACAGACCAGACAATAGAATGTCAACAAAGCAGATGTTATTCAGAATGAGAATAAATAAATGTCTTCACTGCTTATATAGCTAGTTTTAGCATTTATGCAACAAACAATATCAACACTATACTGAAGACAAAGACATAATGAAATCCAATATGTTCTAGTCTTACGAGTTTAGAGTTGAATGGTAAATGATTATTGATCATTAGTGATGAATGAGACTGTATCATACCTGTGGAGACAATCCCAAGAGCCAGGCCACGCCTCTTGTCAAAATACTGACAGGTGATTGTCATGGTAGCAGCATAGACCAAACCACAGCCTATTCCTGGAAAAAATAGAACAAACCGCCTCAATACGGAACCCAAACACGACTGGCAATGGGGGATTCCAGCAAGAGAATTCTTTTCATTACCAACTTTCTTTCTTTCGACTCATAAAGCACCTGCATTGCCTACTTAATTCTTATTCAGTGACATTCCAAACAGGTGTGCAAAAGGGTATTCAGGTGAGCATGTAGGCTGTAGCGATGCACTGCACACCTTCACTCCCTTTGCTTGGTGTATGTCGCGTTAGAAGCGTTTATCTGACAATTCACTTCCTTCATAACACATCTAAGGCTACAGTACATGGTTTTAATTCTTGCAAAAGAGGATATGAGGCTTTAAGTCAGGCTTACCGACTACTATGCCGTAGGAGAAGATGAGGAACTGGACATTGGGTGCAAAAGCACTCAGCATCAGACCCCCGGACACCATGACCCCACTGAAGATGGTGACTGGCCTGGCTCCGAAGTTCACCACACATGCACTGCAAATGGGACCTATGGGGAGAGAGAGGGAGAGAGAGAGATATTAAGTAAATGAGCCAGGGAGGTCAATCAGCAACCAGCAATCAGCAAAATCTGGTTAACAGATCACCTGCCAATACACATCCATTCATGTATAATATAGGTGATAAGTGATTGATTCTGGGATATTGGGGCACTATGCTAACAACAGTACAGTAAGCAATGCTTTAGGACTTTATACAGTACCTTTCAAACAATTTGAGGAACCCTTCAGCAGGGGAGTTTTGAACATTCTAACAGAAGATTATGTTCCGCAAACAATGTAAGGTTCTAAAATTCCGTGTTGAATTCAAAGAACCCAGATATTCTTTAGAACTTCAATTTCCAACACCAGCTTAAGGATTAAATGTTTTCACTTCTGCATGGTGTCCTATCTATGTCTGTGTCTGCTAGGACGACAAGGCAAATTTAGTGCTGACAGCATCAATGCCCCAGTGGTACAATACACACACGCACATCATCATTAGCTATCCACTGTTCCAGAGCTGGAAGCTATATTGACAAAACAGCTTTCTGGTCAATGATTGGAATGCAATGGACCTATCTGTTTCATTGCTGACCCTATTGATCAATACTGACAGAAGGTGAGAAAGTTATCAAATCAGAACTGCCAGAGGGAAGTTGCAGTACAGTATCCAGGGTGAAGGGTGGATATCAGTCCACTGTGCCAGGGCAGTTCACGCAAAGTGTCAAGTACTAATTTCATAATTTGACCCTTGACAAAGCAACACTTGAAAACTAATAAGGACCATCTTATATATGTAGCCTTATACCATGTAGCCTTATCATCTCTATATAATGAGGAGAATAAGAAGCTTTTTGCTTTGCTCTTGGGCAGAGTTGACTCTAATTTGTGTTGATTTATCACAGATGAGTTTGGCTGACTTTATGAAATGTTGTGTGAGTGTTCAATTTCCTTCCAGTGGTGTATGTATATAATATATGTATGTATGTATAATATAATCACTGTGTGCGAAAAAACAGCTTTGTGTTTTGTCTTTTCAACCGGGTGGATTAAAGGGCTTTCAGGCAGGTTCAAATGAAGTGTGTGTGTGTGTGTGTGGGGGGGGGGGGGTCACACCCACACCCACTTTTAACTTACTTGCAATCAGGCCAACGCCAGACACGAGGGAGCCCACCCATGCGGTCATGCCTTTGCCTTCCTGGTACGTGCTCAGCCACTCTGGGTAGAGCACTCCAACAGACTGGGGCGACCCGTAGGCCAGGAAGAGGGCCAGGAAAGAAGCCACCACCACGGCCCAACCCCAGCCACCGTCCAGGGCTTTCTTTGTGCTCGGGAGAGTCATGTTGTTGTTGTTGTTGTTGTTGTTTTTGTGTGCTGAGGTGAGGTCTGAGTGTTCCTGAGGGTGAGGATAGAGATGATGTAGGCATAAGACAAGCATGGTCATGCACATATAGGTTTACAGCAAAGAAATAATAATAAAAACAAACAAAAAAAATAAATAACTATTGAACTAACCTTTGATACATGAAAGAAAATCACTGAAATGTCGTTTTTATGACTCGGAAGCCGCACCCTAAACCGAGAAGAATTGTCTTCATGGTGCGCAATGTGCGCTCTTGGCCGTTACTTTTGAATGAGCGAAAGCGCATTCCGCTCGGTCGCTCTGGTTCCAAGATATCAGCGCACTGATAGCTGGAGCGCACTGATGGTGCGCAAAATCAAAAGTTTGCGCTCTTTTGTGTTTGATGATTATTTTTTTTAATGACAATTCAAACGAATCGCCGAATCACCAACAGCGAAAAAGACAGATTCACCATCATATAAGAGTTTTTTCATCAACTACCTACGACGAATTTAGTTAAATTAACCACTATTTTTATCACTACAATTTTCATACATTTTGGAAATAACATAGCCTGTCTATACTTGACATTAGACCTATCAGAGCATTTGAAATCGCAGGACTAACGTCAATTATTGTTTGTCTAAAAACATATGCAATCTTACCTCAAATGTCCAGTCACCTGCAGAAAGACTGATGTTTCTATTTGGTCAGCTTCAAGCAGCCAGATGGATAGGCTAAGGCTAGCTGGCCCCTGGACCTCCGACCAATACTTTAAATATCATTGCGCGTTGCAATAATATGGTAAAACACTAATGCACAAACAGCATCTTCTGAAAGATAACATCATCTTGTTCACTCTTCTGTAGCAAGCTGAGGCAACTGAGGGGGAAGGTTGCAGTAGCGGCTTTTGTTGCCGGGTGTTGAAACCGGTTTGAAGCTGTTCTCGCTGGTCTGTCTGCTGATGCTCAACTTCCTCCTCTTTTTTACAGTGGTTATAAGCACAGCTGTTCCTAACATCAAACGACTCAATGGTGTATCGTGAGCTGGGCAACTCTGTGTTTTGTCTCTGTGTGTAAAAATTAAAATCATCTTTCAGGTTTTTTTCTTTCCGCAAAACCAGTGACTGATGCAATGGACCCCTTCACACAGCCTAAGCTATGGGCAGTAACGTTCTGCTATATTTCCCCACACCGAAGGTGATCAAATGTAGTAATATTTTCCCTTGCCCTAACCTTTAAAAATAAGTCATCACTTCATATATAGCCTACACACTCAAACACCAAGAAGAATACATTTCGAACAACTCAGAAAACTAACCAAGGGATTTAAAGATACAAAAAAGACTAATATCCAGTCTGGCAAGGCAGCATCTTTCCATCACATTTCACATAAGGACCGTTCTTCAATCACTTTGGTCGACGTATTGGAGAATGCGCTCATTTCATTGAATACATTTATTCTCTAACAGGAGTCCGCTCATCTACTCTACATAAACATATGCCACGTGCAAGATTCCAACCATAGAGGCGCTGTGCCACATCTGACACCGCCACGGTTCCAGCCCAAACCGGTTGTTGATGACAATACACGTGCAGACGCTGGGTTGCTAGGGTTGGGGGGAAGGATGCGAACGAGACCAAAGCATATACATTCAGGATGTATGTTCCGAATTCTGTATTTATTGACATTTCGATAGGCTAGGCCAACATGTGTAGTTGAACTGTTTCAAACTGTCATGACGTCACCATGTTTACAATACAGCCTCAGTGATTTGAGGCTGTAATGGTACAAGTGCACACAGGGGAAAAACAATAGACCTCGAAAAATATTTGGGGTACGGAAAGTCGAATTGATAAACTGAGGCTTTTTGTTTGAACACTTAGAATAAGATTAAAATAACCGATAATTGTCAGCTTGGCACAGGATGCGCACATTCATGCACAAGACACAACACAAAGTTAGGCAATCACGCCAATATCAGCGGTTGGTCTCCCCGGTCGGTCTTTGCTGCTCTAATTTGCTTGAAGGGGAGACTTTAGTTTTGTCTGATTTGACGGACAGAACAGATGACAGGTAGCATGGAGTCAACACAATAGGTCCCTAGTGATGCGGCATTAACGTATTTTACCAATGGCGTAACAAACGAATGGTGGGCCCAGGTGCGAGAGCGCTACGCGGGCCCCATATCGTCGAACTTTGGCCCAGGATGAATTATCTCTGATACATGCAATACACATTAAGGGTGACTTCAATTGTTTATACAAAGGGCCTGAGGCACCGAAGTAGTTTAGTAGTTACAGATTACAATTTCAAATAAGAAACACACGACTACATATCCATTACATGTGAAAACATTAAAAAATAATTGTATTAACATCCTGCAGGCCAGGGTAATCTAATATTACTGCATTAACATCAACTCGCATGGAATTATGGGAACACTCAATGCGCCTCTTCAACCCTCTGCTGAAACTGCAAGCGTAGATTGCTTGCTTATAAACTCGCACTGTGCAGAAACAAAACTTAATGTAACTTATTTAACCGTCCAAAAACCAAATAACAATATTCATATGCATACAATCCCCAATATGCGTGAATTAGGCCATTAGAAGAAAGCCATCTTACGAGCCTTTCGTTGTGCAAAATCGTCAACGATGTTCCCAATATTTAATGCTCTGGCTCTCGTATTTTCAATGGACAGGATAGCTAACCCACGGAGCCTCTCCTGCCCCATGCTGCTCCTTAGGTATAGGTCTTAATAAATTTGAGTTTGGAAAAAGATGGCTTAGCTGTTGCCACAGTCACAGGCAATGTCAGAAACAACATGAGTACACACTTCCCCGAATGTGGATGTTACACTGTCATAATCTACCACCAGCATTTTGGCAAGTTAAAAAATAGATGACTTCTGTAAAATCTCTGCTAGCAAGACCTGAATGAGAGGAGTTGTGTTGGGAATGTCGGTGCAATGTCCCTGCTATAATGGTCTGACAAACGTCTTGCCTTTTCAAGCAGTTCATCATCATCTGCGAGTTGAAGGGTCATAGGACGTAAAGACTCAAACACATGACAAGTTTCCCGCATACTTGCAAATCTTTGGGAGAGCTGACTGATTATGATGTCCAGAGTTGCATTAAATACCTGCACTTTGAAGTATCTCTCTGCATCGGTTAAGCGCTCATCTTCCGATAGATCGTCAAAGTGACGCTTCACTCTCCGTGCTCTAACATTCTAAAGTTCTAAAAAAAAAAAAAAAAAAAAAAAAAAAAAGGAAGCAGGGCGGGGGTAGCGACGGGCCCCGGGAGGTCACGGGCCCTGGTGCGACTGCACTTGCTGCACCTACTATAGTTATGCCACTGCATTTTACTCAGACTGGTTTGTAAGAATAAAAACCTAAATCAGTCGCTTAACTCTATTCGGTGGTGTGGAAAACATTGCTTGTAAAGTTCACAACCTGCTTAAGTTGAGCCTGCTGATTCACTGGCACTACATTGAGGCTGACCGGGCTTTGTTGTTCCTGTCTCCATGTAAACTGACACCATTTAGGGTTTCACACACAGGAGCAGGCAAGGTGAGGCCCCTCAGACAACTATAACATTGTTTTTTGATTAAACAGCAATATCGAAACCCCTACAGAAGGAAACTGTTCACCCTGTGGCTAGAGAAGATGAGGCACAGTTGGCGATTTTGTCTGCTGTCAAAGTGACAACTTCTTGAGATGTGAAAATGCCTTCATGCCATCACTTAGATGCTAAAGACAAGTCTAGGTGAACATGGCTACCCACTACTCTACATTTAATCACACAGTTGGAAACTAACTCACTATACCAGAAGGCTCCCTGCTAGACCTCTACATGTGGAAATGAACAAACAAGACTTCAAGGACAAACATAGGCAGGCTCACAAGCAACTTCGTACCCACAATCTCTTTATTAATGATGACCTGAACCTACTTTCAACAGACACAGCTGCCCCTGTCTGTTAAGATGGAGAAACCCTGGAGAATCACTCGTCAGCAAATACAACCTCTCAAAGGATCTTCTAGAAAGATCTAGAAGCACACCACTGCTTGACAAATGAAAAAGCTAACAAAGCAATGTGAGTACACAAGACTCAAAAGTGGACCACACGTTAAGGCTTTTTTAATTGTTTTGATGTGGTGATAAGCTAGATTATGCTTACACACGCCCCCCCCTCCAAATACCAATACCACAGTGAGATAAGGCTCATAGGTGTTCCATTTACTAATGCAAGCTATACATGAGCAAAACTTTACATTCATTTGTCAACAGTCTTGAAATTAAAATGCTTTACCAGAAAGAGAAAGAGAGGGATGGAGAAAGAGAGATGGAGAGAGAGAAGATGAACAGAAACAGAAGAGCAAAACCTGATGGTGAGGTCTGGTAAAATTATGAAATGTGTAGATGAACACTTCCTTGTAAAACGTATTTTTAAACAATCAAATTAAGCATATTTACAAGACAAACGTATATAAAAAAAAGGTTTACAATATATCATTTTGAAAATGACACCCTTACACACACAAAATGAAACACCATCAAAAAATCTAGTTCCAGAGTCCCCTCGTGCCGTTTGAATTGATAAACAAAAAAAGAGAAATAGCAAAACAAAAAACAATCGACAATATGCACCCACACTCTCTCCAAAAGACTCACACCTATTACCTCTCCTAGTCACGCCAACACAGTGATGGAGGTGTGAGCTGCTTCCATACCATAATGAAAGTGTGTGTGTTGGTGTGTGTGTGTGTGTAGGTAGGCCACAGTGTTACTATAAGTATAACAAAGAAAACAAAGAAAAATGGACAGACAAAGAAAACAAGAAAGAGAAAATTTGCAGAATGTTCAAAACTCCTTTCTGTCAAAGTGTCATTAGCTGCATTGCTGTCATGACGCAAATCACTTCCAACATGGCCAGGCTTTGCTTTGTACTTTATTGATTTGATCAACTTTGTTTTAGGGTTATATTTGGTTACATCGAGTGAATGGTCACTATAATTAAAGTGGGGGACGCAGTAAATTATCAGCTAAGTGCTCTGTGTTGTTCTAGTTTCACATCTAAGCTGGTTCAACATAAAGCGCCCTGGAATCTGGGAG